>NW_020194515.1:0-1200000 GCF_002865645.1 Hyaloscypha bicolor E | reverse complement strand
AGTATATTTCGGAGCTTATTAATAAATAAATAACTAAAATAGTAATATAAATATTATAATTTGATTTTTATAAGAAAGCAGGAATTATAAATAAAGAATTCGGAAATAAAGCTTTATAAAATAGTATTTTAAAATAAAATAAAATATCTAAAATATTATATTATAGATATAAAACATCTAGTAAAAGTAATAAGATAATTAGTAAGATTATTAAAGTAAACTCCTAGCTTATTTATATTAGCTAAGCTAAATAAGAATAAAGTCTTTATAAATATAATATAGAATTATACTTACCTAATTAGTATTCTTATTATTATAAATCTAATACTAAACTAGATATTAACTTAATCTTTAGTAATTTCATTAAGTTTAATACTATTATTAGTCTACTATAAAGCTTGGAATTAGTTAGAATTAGTAGTTAAGAATCTAGAGACTCCGGTATTAATTATAACTTTATAAAAATAATAAGTATTATATTTTAATATATTATTAATTATAAATATCTGGATATCCTCTATTTATTTAGTAGGCTCTAGGATATAGTTTTCGCCTATTATCTAATATATAAGAGAAAGAGAAGTAAGGTTATTTATAAAAGTATTAGTTATAGAAATAATAGAAGTAGAGGCTATAAAAATAACTAGAAAGCTCTTAATAAAAATAAAATAGGAATTAGAATAATATTTCTTTTCTTTATTCGTTTTTACTAATAAGGCTTTAAAAGTATTATTTACTAGTTTATTCTTATTACTTTTATTCTCTTTTTCTCTTTTAAATTCGGTAATATATTATATATAAATATTACTAAAGTATTTATTAAAGTTACGAGTATTTTGAAATCTAAATTAGTAAATGTTTTTACTCTTGAATTAAGCCTTCTTAGTCTCTTATTTCTCTAGTATATATTTCTATAAGTAGTATTCGGGTCTCTTATATATAAAATATAACTTTGGAATATAATTATTATAATTATAGAGCTTAGAATAATTATTACGAGTTCCGAAATTATAGCTAGGTCTATATTAATAATTTCCAAATAAATAGTAGTTTAGAGGGTTTTAAGAATAGTATTATTAATTAGTAAAGTAGATTTTAGTAGTAATTTATTATTTTTTCTTATAAGTAGTAATAGATAATTAGAGCTTATTAATAAGCTAGCCGAGATTATTAAGAAAATTCGAGACTATATATTAGTATACTAGTAAGCCTTAATAAGAGATAATAATTTTATTATATAGGAATTCAATACTTTATAAAGCAGGAATAAGGCTATATTATAATTTATATAGATTATTAATTAGTATTTAGATAAGATTAAATATTTTTTTTTTTAGAATTCTTTACTATTATAGTTACTAAGATAATAGTATTTTATTTATCTAAATTTTAATAATAGAAACCGGGGCCTTTAAAGAAGCTATAAATATTTATATAGGCCTCTTTATATATATAGCTTGAAAGTTAGTTATTATAGAAATAGTCTTATATTAGGCCCTTTAATATAATAGGAAAAGCTCTTACTAGTACCTTTTCTAGAAGCTTTATATATTAGTAAATATTAAGGAAAATAGTAAGTTTATAATTAAAACTACTATTAGTTCTATTATATTTCTATATTTTAGAATATATCTTTATTATTTCCCTAATAAGCTTTTTAGTAGAAATAATAAGTATTAATTAATAATAGTTCGGATTTAGTAGTAATACTAGTAATAATAAAAATAAAAGTAGTAAATAGCCTTAATTTAGAGAAAATAAATAAATAGCTTAATTTCTCGACTAAGATTATCTAGTTCCTTTATATCTAGTTCTATCTAGAATAAAATAAACTAATATAATAGGTTCCTAAAGAAAATCTATTCTAATTAGACTATTATTAATAATATTAGTTTTATTTCTTTTATTTTTTATTTTTTCTTAAGTAAGATTAATAAAGAATTATATAATAGTAAGGTTTCTATAATTCTATTTAATATAGATATTACTATACTAAAGTTAGACTTAAAGATTCTATATAAATATATAGTTTATTAAACTATATATTATAGTATTAAAGTTTTTAAAGTTATCCTAAAATAAATCCTATAGATTATTATTACTTTTTTTATATAAGATATACTAATATATTTTAGTAATTATATATTTCTGAAGTTTAGCCTTTATTATAGTTACCGGGTTAATACTATTCTCCTATTTCTTAATTAGCTTCTTTCCCTTATTAGTATTTATACTAAACCGAGTTCAGGTTCTCTCTAGTATATATATATGATTTATAATAAGAGCAATTTAAAGATAAAGTAGTTTGTAATAGGTTTATAGAAAGGATTTAGTAATAAAGATATCTAGATACCTAGTTTAAATACCTGATTTAGATATTAAATATCTAGTTCAGATACTTAATTAAGATACCAGATGCCTGGTTATTAAGATATTAGATACCTAATAATTAAGATACCAGATATCTAGTAAAATATTAAAGTAAATATTTTACTCTTAAATATTTCATTTATAATAAGAAATTTAGAAAGTAAAATATTATAATTCCGGGAGAGTCTAAAACTTAAAGAACTTAATTTAATAGTAAAATCGAAGTAGTAATTAAAGAGCTTTAAGGGCATATATAGAATATATATTTCGGAAAGAGGGTCCTATAAATACGAGTATTATATAAGTAAAAAAGATAGTTTCTAAGAAAATAGTCTTAAAGCTAAAAGAAGTTAGTTTTAAAAAATAATAGAAATTAAATAAATAATTAATTAAATGGCTAATTACTTATTAATTAGTAAAAACTAAATATCTTTTTTATAGGCTACTAAATACTTTTATAAAGTTAATAAGTAATTTCTTTCTTTAATATAGAATAGACTAGATTTATTTTAGGCTACTAAATATTTTTAGGACTAATCTAAAATCTTCTCTAATTTATATATATAAACTAATTAGTATTAGTTTACTAATAATATATAATACTATTATATAAGTATAAAAATACTAGTTATATTAGTTAGTAAAGTTATTTTTATTTAGAAATAAGAATTATAGTATTATAGTATTAATATATAATTCCTAAATTTACTAAGCCTAAAGAAATCTAGTTTACTAATTAAGTTACTAATAGAATATAAGGTTATATAACTATATTTCGTATCTTATATTCTATTACTTATATCCTATTACCTATATTCTATATCCCGTATCTTATAACTATATATATAACTTCTAAAGAAATAGCTATACTAATACTAGAAACTTTCTAAAAACATAAAAAAATAGTATCTTTCTCTAATTATATATAAATTCCCTAATTTGGCCTAATACTAGATTTTCTAAATACTTTATATATTTATATTACTTATTAAGATTTTAGTTATATATTAAAGGCTATAATCTTTTAAATATAATTTTCTTTTTTATAATATTTTCCTATTATAAAAAGGAAACTATAATAAGACAAAAACTTATATAAAGTATACTAGAATATAAAACGTAATTTAATAGTAAAATAATAAATTAAAAGCATAAATAATAAAATATAAATAGTATATAATATATAAAAGCTTAATTAATTAAATATTTATAAAGAATTATTCTCTAAGTTTATAAAAAAACTAGCTTTCTTATATAATTTCCGCAAGTTATATATAAAAGGCTATAGCCTTTATTATATAACCTAAACCTTAAAACCGCCAAAATAATATAATTTTTAATAAGTATAGCCTATTATATTATATCTGATTTCTTATTTATTTATATTTATTTCCTAAATACCAAAAATAATAGAAAAATCCTACTTAGAATCCGAAATAATAAAATATTTAGGATTCTTCTTTATTAGTTAATTTAATTTCTTTTCTATATACCTAAAATAAGACTTATTACCTTTAAATAATCTTATTTTATATTTCCGAACTTACTTAAAAGTAATCCGAACCCGCTTAGCTATATTCTTATACCAAATCTAATATAGTTCTCTATATTAATTAGTATTTGCCTTTAATTATTATTTAATTTCTGCCTTTATTATAGGGTATTAAAAAGGCTTATTATAGCGAATTATATTATAAATTATACTAATATACTCTAAATAGATAGCTTCTTTGAATTTCGTATTATCTATAGTATTCTTAAATTAATCTTTAATAAGAGAAGAAAGCTCTAGATAAGAGGCTTTAATAACTTTATAAGAGACTTTATTTTGTATATTTTATCCTTAATAGTAACTAGACTTATAGGAACTATAGTAAAAGGCCTATTAAGTAGTAAATTATTATTAACCTATTCTTTAATTTATATATTATTCGAGAATTAATACTTTCCTATAATTCTAGACTTATAGATTATTTAGATAAAGGCATTTATTTATCTAGTTAAATAAACTATATTTAGAGTCTTTTCTTCTATTATTTTTAATAAATACTTACCTATTTCCTTAGTTACTTCTAGCTTAAATTTATTAGAAATAGAGAAGTAATTAATATTTTTAAAGAACTTCTTATTAAAAGTAATAGTTTTCTTATAATCTATAAGAAAAATATAGCTAATATTCTAATATTTTTTACTAAGATAGAATTCGCTATTTAAAGCTTTAATAATAGCCAGATCTTTAGTATTACCTTTATACTAATTATAATTAATATTTCTAGAAATAAAATATTAGGCTAGCTAAAAATAAATAACTAGATAAATAGGATACTTATTTAATATCTTATAAAATCCGAGCTATATTAATAGATTTGCTATTAAAAGTTAAAAAACTAAGATAAAATAGCTATTACTAAGATCTTTATATATTAATATATTATCTTTTTAGAAATAAAACTATAATATTTTTGTTTCTTTTATTAAGAGCTCTTAAATACTAAGCTTTTTAATTTATTTCAGATAATTCTTCTTATAAATATAGCTATTAGTACCTAGATTAGTAGTACTAGACTCAGGAATAGGGACTATAGTATTAAATTAGAGCTATAGATTAGGGCGGAATTAATTAGAAATATAATATTTATATCTATATTTCTTAATTTTCTAGTTCTTAAAAAAGAAATCTCGTATTTCCTTATTTACCTAAATAATAGAAATATACTTCTTGCCTTTAGTAACTTTATAGATCTTAGTAACTAGCTTTAGAGTATTCTTAATCTCTTATATATTAATAAAGAAAATATTAGTAAATTACTAAATATATATTATATAGGGAGCTTTAAGGAATTTATTATTAACCCTATAGTATTCTTACTTATAAATAGATCTCATAATACTATTATATATTTCCTTAAAAATATATTTATTTTACTAAGTAAATATTAATTTCTATTTAGCTAGTATTTTATAGGTATGCTAGATATCTTTATTAAGTTCTCCGGACTTAATATTCCTAGTTTTTTACTTCTTAGTTCTAGATATAATTAAGGAAGTCTTTTTAGATAGTATTTTTCTTTTTAGTATAAAAAGCTCTTTCTCGCTTTTTATTATTTTACTAACTTTATACTTAATCTAATACTCAGATTTCTACTATTTATTAGAAGTTTTAGGCTTAGATTACTTTCTATTCTTACTAAGTTCCTCTTATCTAGTTATACTAGTTCTATTAGCTTTACTAGTAGTTTTCTTACTAGGCTTTACTAAATTAGCTCTATTTTTCTTAGCTAGATCCAGTTAAATTAAAGCTGAAATTATAATAAAGGCTTATTCTTTAGGCTTATTTTAGAAAGCAGGAAAAGGCTTATTACTATAAATTTCCTTAATTAGAATTCCGGAAGTATTAAAGATATATTATCTAGCTTTAAGGTTATTAGCTAATAGTAGCTTAAACTCTAATTCTCTATATTCCGAAATAGCTTTAGTATATTTAAATACCTTAGTAATATCTGATTTAGTAAATATACTAGTATTTTAATATTTCTTATTTTTAATATATTCTAAAATAGCTTTATTAATTAACTAAATAGCTTTATATACTAAAGCTTTTATTTTAAAAAGAAAATATAATTTCTTATAAATATTTTTATTAAGATTATTATAAATATTATTAATATATTAGCTAAAAGCTTTATTATATAATATAATTCTATTCTAATTCTTAGTATTAAAACCGTTTACTATAGTCTTAATCTTATTAAGCTTCTTTTATTTGCCTTTAGAAATGCCTTTAATAATATTCTCGAATTCTTTATTATTAGCTTAGTAGTTCTTTAGCTTCTCCTTAATTAATTCTAATCTAGTTTCGTTTCTAATAAAGGTTTTCTATTTTAAGAGCTTATTATATATATTACTTAGCTTATCTAGAATATTTGTATTGAATTTAGTAATTATAGTTATCTTTTCTAATATTAGTAGGCCTTCTATAACTATTTAAGCTTCTTTAATATTCTGAACTTTAATATTATTAATTTATAGGCTTTTAATAATACTATAGCTTATAAAAACTAGCTATTATATTTTACTAACTTAAGGAATCTATTCTTTAGCTATTTTGTTATTCTTAATAGGTTATAAAGATATTATTAGTATAATAATTATAGGTTATAGAATTAAAGGTTCTTAAGATTATAAGAATTTCTTTTAAATATATTTCAAAATAAAAAATAAATTAGAATAGTCTTAAATTATATAAATATATTATATATATTCGAGTTTTTCTTTCTTTCTAGTAAGAAAATAAAGCTGAAATAATAATATATATAATAGAGAAAATAGGTATAATAATTAAATATATTTAAGATAATATAGTTATAAATTAGAAATAATTATAAAAAGTAAAATATAAAATTAGGCTTCTATTATAGAAAAGAATATAAATATATATATCTAAGGAAATATAATTAAGGAAATAATTAAAATAAATTAAACTAAATAGTAATAATAGGGAAATAAGAAAGTAATATAATAGTAATATCTAAAGTATTAAAATATAGAAAGAAATAATAAGAATTTTATAATATAGGTATATTCTAATCTCTTATTTATTTATAGATATCCCTATTAACTTAAAAAATAGTATAAAAAAAGGGAAATAATATAGGAAATATATAAAAAGTAAAGTATATAAGTATATTAAAGATATTAGAGAAAATATAAAGTAAGTATTAATAAAAAAAAAGTTAGAATAATAGAATTAAGAAATAATTTAGAATAAGATATTACTTTTTCTAAAACTAATTTATATCTTTTCTAAAAGCTAATTATATTTATTTAGTACTTATTAGAATTAACTTTAAATAATATAAAACTATTTAGTTATTTAGGACTTTAAAGTAATATCTATATTAATAAAAATAATACTAAAGATATTAAAGTATATAGAAAAGAGAATTATAAAATAATATAAATAAGGTTTATAATATTATTATTGAGTTTAGAATAGTTAATATTAAAATTAATATAGAATATAGAAAGATTAGATATTCCGAATTAGTATTAAAGATATAGGAATTATTTAGATAATATTTAATAGTAAGAAATAGATTAATAATAAGAATTAGTGAATTATATTAGCTTTTTAAAGAAGTAATTAGTTTCTAGTAATAAAACGGTATCTTAATTAGGAAATAAGTTCTATATAGAAGAAGTTCTCTTTATATAGAAATAGGAATATATAATATACTAATTAAGCCTTAATATAAGTTTTAAAAGTAGCTATAGTTATATTAAAGAGAAAGTAGGTTTTCTAATATAAAATAGGCTTTAAATAGGCAGATCTAGCTTATCTAATATCTAATAGATTTCCAGAATTATATATTATTAAATACTTTTAGAAATAATTATTAAATTTAATAAGATTTCTTTTTCTTTTTATAGGGCTTCTAGTTTAGCTATTCCGTCTATATATAACTCCTAATTAGGAAGTTTATTTAGGTATTATAAAAAAACTTATAATAATAATTCAAGTTAAAGTCGAGATCTATAATTATTATAATCGAGCTTTAGACTAGTATAAGCTATAAGAATAGCTAGTTAAAAAGGCAAATAAAGCCTTTAAAAGATTTCTAGTTTAGTAAGATATATATAAAAGACTTCTTTTCTTTTTTTCTTTTTTTTCTAATTTTAAATATAATTATTATTTATTATTATAGTTCGGAATTAAAAGTCTATAAGATAATTTCTTAATTTCCTATTTATTTTTATACTAAAAGAAATTCTTTATATTTAATTCCTAAAATCTAGTAATAGAATTTCATATATTAAGAATACTATCTAGTAGTAATAATTAGATAATAATAAGAAATAAATAATAATAAAGCTTATTTGATTTCTAGAATAATAGTCTAATAATAATATTCTCTAAAAGTTATAAATAATAGTTAAAAGGAAAATTCAAAAAATATATAAGAAATTAAAGGTAATAAGCTTTATTTTAGATTAAAAAAAGTTCTTATTATTAGATATTTCTTCTTAGTCTTTTATAAAAAAAAATATATTTTACTTTCTTTAATTCTAGTAATTTTAAAATATATATAATAATATTAGTAGCTTTCTTAATCTCCTAAATACTATTTTATTTATAATACTTTATAACTACTTTTTTTTCTAGTTTTATATTTATCTTAAAATATTTATTTATAAATATATACTTATTATTAACTTTATTTTTAGGGAAATACTAGAATTTATTTCTTTTAATAAACTACTTAAATTAATTCCCGGTATATATTCTTTAGAATATAATACTATTAAGTTCTTTTAGTATATAATATTCTTTTAGTTAATTTATATATTTTATTTTATATAAGCTAAGCTAGTAATATAATAGCTTTATATTTCTTAACTTATTTTAATTTATTAATTTAATATTATATATAAGAATTAGATTCTTTTTAGAAATAGGCTTTAAATAAATCTAATAGGTAATATTAAATTACTTTTTTTTCTTTTAGTATTATCTATTTTTCTTTATTTTTTATTTATATTTATTTTATATATATTTTTAGAAGTATTTCTCTATTATAGACTTTATTTTATCTAAATATTCTCTAGGTTAGAAAGTATATTTCTATAAGTAATATTATTTCTCTATTATAAATTATATAAAAAGAAATAAATCTAGTTAGTTTATATATAGTAACTCGGTTAGTAAATTTACCTAAAGCTTCTTTTTATTTATTATAAGTATTATAAGTATTTAAATAATTAATTAATATTTTCTTTTAATTATACTATTTCTTTTAGAATTATAGGCCAAAATAATAATTCTATTAATTCCTAGTTTATTAAGTTCCTGAATTATTATTTCTTTAAATTCCGATTTACTATTTATCTTAAGCTATCTAAATAAACTATATTTATAAATAATTTTTTCCTAAATAAACTTAATAATCTTTTTACTAGTTAGGTTCTTTAAAGATCTAGCTTTAATCTATTCTAAGAAGTTATTTCTAATAATAACTAATAAGTTATATCTTTTATAGTCTAGTAATTTAATTATATTAATTCTAAAATAATAGAAAAGAAATATAGCTTTTATTAGATATAAAACTTCTTTTTATCTTTTTTTATTCTTATATTAATAGATTTTATAAGTATTAATATACTTCCGTATATAGTTATAATAACTTTTCTAGTAATAGTAGCTAGCTATTAAGTAAAAAGTATTTTCTTTTCTAGTATATCTAATTTTATTATATAGCTCTTTAATAATAATTTCTCTTTATTCTTAATTATTAATAATAAATTAAGATAAATATATTTTAGATATAACTCTTTATAGTAATTAATCTCTTATACTATAATTTAAAGCTTCCCTATTTAACTTTCGAAATTCGGCCCTAGATATTTTTTCTAGTCTAGAAAGTATTATAAAGTATTATATAATATTCTAATATTATTTAAAATAGCTATTATTTAAAAAGTCTAATAAAATAATTAGATTATTAAATAAAGTATAAAAGTTAGTATTATTATTTACTATTTTACTAGAGGTTATATATAAAAGGCTATAGCCTTTACTATATAACTTCCGGATTTTATTATTTTTTAATATTACTAATTTGTTTTCAAATATAATAAGGCTTTAATTATTAATTTCTAGTAACTAGATACTATTATTTAAATATCTAGTAAAGGTCTTAGAAGTCGGATTCCTTAAAATAATATTATATAACTAAATCGGAACTATTTTCTTTATTCGAATTTTTTACTTAATAAGTATTATTCTAATAGTATTAAGCTCTATTACTAACTATTTATTAATATTCTTATTATCTTTAGTATTACCTTCTTATTATAGATATCTTAATAATTTATTAATAGTAATATACTTAGTTCCTTTAATATACTTAACTTTAAAATTAAATAATTAAATTCATACTAGCTAATAAGTAACTAGAGCCCCAGGAAAATCTATAGCTACTTTACTTAGTTATATAATAAGTATATTAGTATCTAGTTTAAGAATAAAATAAACTTTATATAGCTAGAATTATACTTTTTATAAATACTTTACTAGCCTTTAGTATTTTCTCTTAGTAATATTATATTTCTATTTAATATTATTTCAGATTCTAGACTTGTATTATATAACTTTCTTTTTCTCTTTATTATTATATTAACTAAGAGTTTTACCTTATTTATTTGGGCTAGTATTTACTACTAATATAATTATTTCCTAACTTTCTAATAAATTATAGTATAACTTATAAAATATTAGAGTAATAATAAGCTTTTCCTAAAGAATTTATATAGCTTACTTTTATTTATTATTCTAGTTTTATATTATATTCTTTCTTATTAAATAATAAATGAGTTTAGTAATAATTATAAAGCCTTTAATTCAAATATAATAATAAATAATAATTCTAATAAATGCCTTACCTTTAGTTATACTATTATAATACTTCTATTTTAAGATCTTAATAATTCCAAAACTCGAAGGGCTTTTTCTAAATACTTTATAAATAAAGCTAATAATAACTATACTATTATAATAGAACTATGATTTTTCTCTTATACTAGCTCTGGCTTATTTAATTCTATCCAGGATTATATTTAGGTTTTAAAGATATTTAAATATAAAATACTAAATTCCGGGTAAAATAAGCTACCTATTATACTTTATATAAGATCTCTTAATTCTAATATTATTAATAAATAATATAGTAATTTTAGAATATAGATTCTCTAGAATAGTTATAATAACCTATATAAATTATATAATAGAATTAGTAGTTCCCTAAGATAATATAGTTATTCTTAATAGTCTTAGAAATATTATAAATATAGTTAAATCTCTATTATAAGTATCTAATATAAGTTAATTATATTTAGAAAAGAAATTAATTAGAAAAATATAAGTATATTTAGTAAATTTCTTTAAGATTTTATTAGTAAATAAAAGTAAGTTAGTATTTTATAGGATTACTAAATTCATTTTTATAGTAGTATTAATTAGTTTATAAGTTCTAGTAACTTTCTTTATAATTAAGAATTATAGATTTCGGTAAGGTCTATTATATTTCTTAAGGATTTTATAATTTAGATATTCTAATAATATTTTTATTATTACTAATACTAGAGCTTTGGGATATAAGAAATTCTTTTCTTACTAGGTTTTATACTTAATAGTCTTAATTAGAATAGATAAGCTAATATTCTTATAAACTTTTCCTACTTCTTTCTAATTAAATATATTTATATCTTCTTAATTAATTATTAATTCTCGGAATATAGCTAGTTTTTTTTCTTAGAGCTAGTTACTAATATCTAATTATTTAAGATATTCCGAAATAAGTTATAAACCTTTTAAAATAGCTAATATCTTTAGTAAAAAGTAGTTCTTATATTTCCTAGTATATTCCTATAAATATTCTTTAGCTTTAGATCTTTTAAACTAGTTTAGATATTTACTAAAGCCTTTTCTAGTTCTATTATTAGTATTTACTAGTTAAATCTTCTTATTCTTTATTTTATATATTTCTATAACTAGAAATAGACTATAATTATTATTTTTTTCTTTAAGAACTATAGTTATTTTCTCTAGTATTCTTTTTATCTAATCTCTGAAATTTATAACCTTCCTATTTAATTTTTTTCTAGTTAAATATAGAGAATATCTTTTTATTTAATATTTTAATATATCTTTCTTAAGCTCCTATATATTCCAGAATTCTTTCTAGTCTTAAGTTTAATATTCCTTAGCTTTAGGAATATATTTCTTTATTATTAAGAAATACTATTTTATTTCTTTTTTAAAAATATCTTTATTTAATACCCTTTTTACTTCTTTTTCTATTAATTCCGGAATTACTTTTAATAATACTCTAATTAGAGCCTTTTTTATTTTAGTTTCTCTAAAAATATTATTAATTTCCTAAATTCTTAAACCTAAAATAAAAGAATCTATAAGAAATTCCAGTATTTTCCTATTCTTTCTAATATTATTACTAGTTATAATACTAGGCTTTATTTTTCTTCTTTACTTTTAGTTTCCTATTTCATATTACTTAATTCCTTAATTTTAGGAGCTTAGTATTCTTAAACTATTACTTTTTTCTGCTTTCCAGTATTCTTTAAAAATAGAATAATTATAATAATATAGGTATTCTAGTTATCTTTAGGATTAGTAAATTTTTTATCCTATAAACTATTACTTTTATATATAATATTTATCTTTATTTTTACTAAGAATAATTAACTAAATAGGATTTTTAAAGCCTCTTTAACTAGAAAAAATATATTTTCGTATTTTACTCTATTTATAATCTTAGCTCTAAGCTTTACTATTCCTGCAAATCCAAATTCTATTCTAGTAATAGTAAATATTTAATAATCTATAGTATTATATATTATTTTACTAATATTTCTAGAAATCTTTTTAGAGAAAATATTAACTTTAGCTCTAGTATTAATTATTTCTTTATATTTAATATTTCTTTAAGATTCTTAAAATACAAATCAGAAATATAAAGCTTATATAATATATTTATAAGCTAGTAATATCTAAATATTAATACTATTGCCTTTAAATTAAATAATTTTATTAATATTAGATATCTGAGCTAATATTTCTAATTTCTTAAATATTTTATTTATTATATAAGCTATAGCTATTAGTTCTATAGATTTCCTAATATATCTAATTATATTTAATATAATAGGATTTCCTATTTATAAGATAGTAAGATAGGAAATATTATTCTTAATCTATTAGTTCTAAAGTATAATAACTAGATCTAGTATTTTTAAGGTATTAATAAATATTCTTATTTTCTTCTAAGTTTTTAGAAATAGAATAGTTACTTTTTTTAGTAATCTTATTAGAATATTATTAATTTTAGGAATTCTATACTTATTATAATTAAGAATATATTAGGTCCCTAATTTGTTTTATTTATTTCTAGAAGTATTAATATTTATATTTTTAGCTAGGCTATTTCCTTATCTATTATTTCTTAGAATAATATTCTTCTGGCTTCTTATATAAAGTAGCTTCTTTTTTACTCTAGCTTATTTTCGGAAAACCTCTTTAGCTATTTCTATTTCTTTTCTTTTTTTCTTAATAAGAAACCTATTATAGTATTAATAGAAATACTATTTATAGCCAAATCTTAGTATTATTTATTAATTTCAGAACCTAAAGTATTAGTAATTCTAATATAATTTCCTCTAAGATAAAGCGGCTATTTAGATTCCCTAGATATAACTTGCTTGCTTTTATATATAGATTTCGGTTAGCTAGTTTTCTTTTCTTTTTCTTGCCTAGTAAACTAGGTATTTCCTATTAATTTCTAGATATTTTTGGATTAAGTATTTAAGTTATAATTAAATTCTTCTTTTTAAATTTGGGAAATAATTTAGTTAAACTACTAGTACTTATTAGTAAAGAAAAAAGAAATGCTTTCTTATTTAGGCTTAAATAGCCCTTTATATTATCTTTTATTAAATTAGTAAGTATATTTATAATTTATAAGTTCTTTTATTAGTAAGTAATAGAACTAAAAGATATAAATATATTCTGGATTAATATTATTATTCTTATTTCTATTATAGTACTTATAGCAAATTTATTCTTTTAGTTCTAGGTTTATATTATAGGCTATATTAACTTAAATAATATTTTCTAATTATACTTAAAACTAACTTTTTCTAAAATATAGTTATTTGGATCCTTTACTTATTCTAGTTTAATTACTATAATTACTATAATATTCTTTATAACCTCTATTATAATTTCTAGTATATTTTTTCTAAAAACTCGAATTATATTTACTAGGCTATTAATACTATTATACTTACTATAATTAGCTAGGCTATATAAGCAGGCTACGAATATTCTCTCGAATTATAATAGTAGCTATATTAAGTTATTTCTATAGGTTCTCTTAAGTTATAATAATAATAGATAGTTTTTCTAGACTTCTTATTAGCTAGTTAATATTATTTCCCTTAGGTTTATTACTTTTAGTAAGTTTTATATAATTAGCTATAGGCTAAGTTCTTTTCTTACTTATATCTATAGTAGCTTTAGAAAGTATAATAAAAGAAACTAGTAAGAAATAATTATTTTCTAGTTTAGGAATTATATTATAAATTACTATATTTAAGTATTCTTATTTAAATCTAGATATATCTAAATTATTAGTAATATTAAAATAATATTTCTTTTCTTTATACTAATAGGATATTATTATCTTCTTATATATCTTATTATATTTATAGGTAGAAATATTTATAGGCTTAAAGTTTATATTTTTAAGAATATAATATTTTACTAAAATAAATAATTCTCTTATAAATTCTTAATACTAAGTAATTTTATTTATTTCTTTCCTTTTTAGTAACTTCTTTAATACTTTATTAAATATATTAATATAAGACTTAAACGAGATTTCTTTATTCTCGACTTATATAATAATTTAATTAAGAAAGTTATAGCTAATTTTAAGTATTTCCTAGTTATATTCTCGGAATTCCTTTAGTAAGGTCTTAAAGAACTTAGTTTTCTAGTAATCTCCTAGATTATTAGTATAGTATTCTAGTATAACCTTAATCTAATTCTTATAAATAAGAGAAATATAATAGATAATTCTCTTTCTTTTAGTATTATTAGAAATATAATAGTTCTTATATATATTTATATACTATTTCAAGAATATAGAGATATTACTTTTCTAAAACTATAATACTTTAGAAGCTCTTATAAGCGGCAAGTTTAAATCCGGTACTAGTATATATTTGTTTTTAGCTATATTAATTTCAATAATTTCTTTTATAGCTAATTATAGAGTTTTCGTATCTAAGACTTCTATTAATAATATTCCTAAAGAACTAATTTCTCGTTTAAATATATCTTTTAATTTAGGAACCAGAATTAGGAAAAAACTAGTTAATAATAATAGATATAGTTAAGATTTAAGTTTTAGTATTAGTAATAATAAAATAATAGCTTTTCTAGTTTTATTTCTATTATTTATATTCTCTTTTCTATTTCTTTAGCTTAATACCTATAGTATTTTTTCTTAATTTTACTAAACTAAATATATTTATTAATATTATTAAAGATAATAATAAAAATAATAAATATAATTTTACTAATTTTTCTGACTTTTCTAAATTCTCTTTTCTTTCTCTATTTAGTATCTATTTCTTTTTCTAGAAGCTTCTCTAGTTTATTTATATAATTTCTTATTCCTAATTTTTTTTTAATTTTTTTTTCCAATTCTAGTTTATTATTTTATTTAAATTTAAGAATATTTCCTCTTTTAGATATTTTTTTCGGACTTAGGAATAAGCTTTATTACTAAGATTAAAGCTATTTAAATTCCGGCTTTTATTATAACTAAAAATAATATATAAATTAATAATATAACTTTATTTCCGAGTATTAAAGTCTAGTTCTAACTAAGGTCTGACTTATATTATCTTAGTATAATATTTCTTATTCTATTTCCTCTATTTCTTTTCCTTCTATAATTAGCCTCTATTTTTATTACTCTTATATATTATACTAGTAATTATATTTTATAACTAATTTGTATTTAAGTTACTAGATATATTAGAAATTAATATAAGATATTAAGATTAATACTTATATATCCTTAATATTTCGGCTTTAGGCTTAAGGTATTATAATAGCTCTTTTTTCTCCTAACTTACTAAGCTAATAATCCGCCTTATAGATATTTCTTAGAACTTTATAAGAGTATTATCTTAACTATAAAGTTTCTATTTTCCTTATATTACTTATTATAAAATATATAAGAGAGAAACTATAATAAGACAAAAACCCATATAAAGTATATTAGAGTATAAAATATAACTTAATAATAAAATAATAAATTAAAAGTATAAATAGTAAAATATAAATAATATATAGTATATAAAAGCTTAATTAATTAAATACTTATAAAGAATTATTCTCTAAATCTATAGAAAAACTAGCTTTCTTATATAATTTCCGCAAGTTATATATAAAAGACTATAGCCTTTACTATATAACCTAAACCTTAAAACTACTAAAATAATATAATTTTTAATAAGTATAACCTATTATATTATATTATTTTATATATCTATTTCTCTTTATTTTATATATCTATTTCCTATTTTATTTATATTTAATTTATTTCTTTATATCTAATTATATTATATTTATATTAATTAGATACTTAAAAGTATTTAAGAATTTTAATTTCATTATAAAATCGGCAGGATTTAATTTTTCCTTAATCTATTTAACTTCTGTAATTTCTCGTTATTTATATATCTAGTAAAAGTATATTATATTAATTATTAGGTATTTCTCTCGAGTAGTATCTAATTTAATAAGATATTTATATAATAATTTCGAATTCATATAAATAACTAGTAAAAATTCCATTTCTAGTACTTTATTAATTATTAATTTAATAGAAGTACCTATATTAAAATTATAAGCTATATTATAAAGTTTTAAAATTAGAATACTTCTAGTAACTTTTTTATACTTAGTAGAGAACTAGTAGATAATATTAGTATACCTAGTTCTATTTACTAGAACTAGAATATATTTGATTTAGAAAGAAAAATCTCGATTATTTATAAATAAAATATTTGTAAAAATAATTAAATATAAGAATTCCTTTACTAGCTTTATAAATTTCAGTTTTCTAATAATATTCTTAATTTGCTATTAAATATACTTATTAAGTACCTTAATATTAGTTTCTAAAAATTTAATAGCTTAAATAGTAATTAATAGATTATATAAAGCTTCTAATTAATAAACTAATATAATATATACTTTTCTAGTATATTAAATAATATATTAATCTTTAATAGAAAGATTTTAATATATAGTATTTCTATTACTTATAATAGTAGAATTCTTAACTAATATAATTCGGAAGTTTTTATACTAGTATTTCTATATAAGAGTAATTCTAGTAGTTTCTATATAAATAATACTTTTATTAAATTTGAGATTATAATTAAAAGTAAAGTATTTATATTTCTTAGCCAAGAACTTAGTCTTATAGAGCTTTAGTTACTTTACTTTTATAAAATTATTATTTCTAATAAATAAGATATTATTAGTTTAAAGACTAATAATTCCAAATAATTACTTACTATAAAAGAAACAAGAATTATAAGTTAATTATTTTATAAAGAGCTTATTAATATAATAGAAATAATAGATTTTAAACTAATAATTCCTAGCTTTTAATATATTATATAATAGTTTTATAACTTTTAGAATCAAATTATTATTTAGATTTAGCTATTTAGTAAGCTTATAAGATAAATTAATATAGAAATTATAATTAAGCAAGATTATTAATTAGATATAAGCTTATAATATATCCTATAAATATAGCTTTATAATTCCTATAATTATAGTAGTAATATAGAGAATAATTCTCTAACTAATATATTAAATAGTTAGTAATTATATTAATACTATATATTTCTTATTATTATTATAAGCTTAAATAACTAATCTCGATTTCTTAAGTTCTCTCTCTATATCCTTATTCTTAATCTCATTAATAAATCGGGAATTAAAGATATATACTCTTTCTAGTATTTGAGATCTGAAAGTAATTTCAAATATATTCTTTTCTAGAAAGCTAGTAATTTTAACTTAATAAGAGTTCTCGTATAAGTTATTATTTTATAGAAATATTATAATATTAGGGTTCTTATAAGGGTATTTCCTGTTATACTTTAGTAGAATAGCGGGAATAGTAAAAGAAATTATACTTATATTACTTTTAGCCTTATTATAAAGTTTAGAAATAGATCCAGGTTCGGGGCTATTAGTACTAACCTTAATATTTCTTTTATAAAAGGGTTTTATAGAGATTAAATAAAAGATAGTATTATTATATAATAGAACTAGTATATAAAACTTTCCGTCTATTACTATAAGCTTATATAGCCTATTTCAATTACTAGATTAACTAGTATTTCCTTTATATTATATGAAAATATTTGAATTTAGAAGAAGTTTATAAATATTAATAATATTAGAACTATTTCGGGCATTTAGGGTATTTATAATTTAATATCTAGCTTAAAGCTTTTGAATTTCCGTTATTATTTTCTTAAATACTACTAATTATTATAATATAGTTAATAATAAAGTATTATATTTAGTTATTTAAGATAAAGTATTATAAATTAAAAGAATTAGAATAATACTATTAGGTTTTATAAAGTTATTAATAGCCTTAAAAGCTATTCGGAATATAATATCCTTATTAATTCTATTAATTTCGGCTATAATAATAAGATAAATATATTAAATCGGGCTATAATAGCGTTTTATAATTCTAATAAAATTATAAGCTTTTATAAAAACGATTTTAACTTTAGTACTTGTAGTATTTATAAATTAAATAAACTCTTTATTAGTAAACTGCTTTTTGGCATTTACTATAATCTAATTAAAAGGGCCTAAATAGGTATTAATCTAATATTATTTTAGGATATTTCAAATATATATTATACTAATATTTTATAGCTATTAGCTAGCTTAATATCGGGTGCCTTTATTAATAATATAGAATATAAGCTTACCGGAAATATAGAAAATATTAATAATAATAGAATAATTAAAGCTAATATTATAGTCTATTTATTTTAATATATTTCGGAATTTACTAACTAATAAATAACTAAAACATTAGTATAGATATTATAATTCAATATTTATAAGAAAACAGGAATTATAATTAAAGAATTCGGAAATAAAGCTTTATAATATAATATTCTAAAGCAAGAAAAAGTATTTAAAACATTATATTATAGGTATATAATATCTAATAAAAGTAATAAAATAATTAGTAAAATTATTAAAATAAACTCTTAGCTTATTTATATTAGTTAAGCTAAATAAAAATAGAGTTTTTATAAGTATAATATAGAATTATATTTGCCTAATTAGAATTCTTACTATTATAGATCTAATAGAAGATATAGATCTAATACTAAACTAAATATTAACTTAATCTTTAGTAGTTTTATTAAATTTAATATTATTATTAGTTTACTATAAAGCTTGAAATTAATTAGAACTAGTAATTAAAAATCTAGAAGCTCTAGTATTAATTATAATTCCGTAAAAGTAATAGATATTATATTCAGAGACATTATTTATTATAAAGATTTAAGTGTTTTCTATTACTAATTCTATTAATAATTTATTAGATTCCAAGATATAATTCTTATTTATTAATTAGTATATAAGAAAAAGAGAATTAAAATTATTTATAAGAGTATTAGCTATAATTATTAGTATAGTAGGAGTAGCTAAAAGGCTCTTAACTAAAATAAAATAGAAATCTAAATACTAATTCTTTAATTTATTTATTAATACTAGAAAAGCTTTAAAAGTATTACCTAAATAGTTCTTTCTATTATTATTCTTATTACTCTTATAATATTCTTCTCTTTTAACTTTGGCTACTAGATATAAATAGCTACTATTAAATTTCTTATTAAATTAATAGAAGTTTCGGGTTCTAAATTAAGTTTTCTTAGTTTCTTATTTCTTTAATATATGCTTTTAGAAGCAATATTCGGGGTTTTTATATATAAAACATGATTTATTTAGATAGTTATTATAATTACGGGACTTATAGCTATTTAAATAGCTATTTCGGGAGCTGTAGTTATAACTAGAATTATATTAATAATTTCCGAATAAATAGTTATTTGGCTATTTTTTTAAATAATATTATTAATTAGTAAAAAGAATTTCGGTATTAATCTATTACTTTTTCTTATAAGTAGTAATAGATAATTAGAGCTTATTAATAAGCTAGCCGAAATTAGAAAAAGAATCCGAAACTATATATTAGTATACTAATATATTTTAATAAAAGATAATAATCTTATTATATAGGAATTTGGTATTTTATAAAGCAAGTATTAGTTTATATTATAATTTATATAGGTTATTAATTAGTAACTAAATAAGCTCAAATATTATCTTTTCGAGATATTAAACTATTATAATTACTATTATAATAATATTCTATTTATTTAAATTTTAATATTAGAAACTAGGGCTTTTAAAGAAACTATAAATATTTATATAGGCCTTTATATATATATATTAAGAAAGCTAGTTATTATAAAAGTAATCTTATATTAGTTCTTTTAATATAATAGGAAAAGCTCTTACTAATGCCTTTTATAAAAGCTTTATATATTAGTAAATATCGAGAAAAATAGCGAGTTTTTAATTAAAACTATTATTAGTTCTATTATATTTCTATATTTTAGTATATATCTTTATTATTTCTCTAATTAGCTTTATAATAAAAAAGCTATTTAAAGAACTATTTGAAAATAATAGAAATAATAGAAATCTATTATTACTAGCTTTTTATAATCTAGTACTAATAGAAGTAATTATAGATAATAAAGAAATATAAGTAATAATTAGTTTAGTTTATTAATTTCTTATAATACTATTATTAAGAAATATATATAGTAAGGTAATAAGGCCTATATTAAGATCTAGTTTAATAATAATAATATTAGCTATAATTCAAATATATTATTCTTTATTATTATATTTAATATAAATACTACTATATTATAAAATAGCTTATAATTAATACAGTTTATATTAATCTAGTTAATTAAATATTTTGAAATTAAAATTACTAAAATTATTCTTAAATAATTCCTAGAAATTATTATTAGTTAATTTTTTTATCTTATACTAAAATAGTCTAGTATTAAGGTAGTTTAGGAGTTCTTTATTACTATAAGTAATTAGATTAATACTACTTTTTTATTTCTTTATTTATATATATTTATTTTATAATTCTATTATATTAAATTCTTAAAGCTAAGCTCTTTCTAATATATATGTGATTTATAATAAGAGGAGTTTAAAAATAAGAGAAGTTTAAAAATAAGGTAGTTTATAATAAGTTTATAAAAATAATTTAGTAATAAGGTTATTTAGATATTCAGATATCTAGATACTTATTTAGATACCAGATATTTATTTAGATACTAGATATTTATTTAAATATTAGATATCTAATTAAAATATCCAGATATTGAGATATCTAATAGAAATATCTAGATACCGAGATATCTAGATATCTAGATATCTAGTAAGAATATTAAAATAAATATCTTGCTCTTAAAAATTTCGTTTATAATAAGAAATTTAGGAAGTAAAATATTATAATTCTAGGAGAGTCTAAAACTTTAAAGAGCTTTAAGAGTATATATAGAATATATGTTTTAGAAAGAGGGTTTTATAGATTTCGGGTATTATATAAATAAAAAGAATAGTTTCTAAGAAAGCAGTTTTAAAGCCAAAAGAAATTAGTTTTAAAAAATAATAAATAGTTAAATAAATAGATAATTAAATAGCTAACTACTTATTAATTAGTAAGAATTAGAGTCTTTTTTTTTTAGGCTACCGGATACTTTTTTATAAAGTTAATAAGTAATTTTCTCCTTTAATAAAATAATTATTAGTTCTTAATAAAAGCTAGCTATTTTCTTTTTTAGGCTACCGGATACTTTATAAAATTAATGAGTAATTCTCTTCTTTAATATAGACTAGTTTATTTTTATTATAGGCTACCGGATGCTTTTTTAGCTTAAAAGATTCTATTCTCTAATTTATATATATAAATTAATTAGTATTAGTTTACTAGTAATATATAGTATTATTATATATTTATAAAATACTATTTATATAAGATTAGTAAAATTATTATTTAGAAATAAGAATTATAGTATTATAATATTAATATATAATTCCTAAATCTGCTAAGCCTAATAGGAACTAGTTACTAGTCAAGTTATTTATAGAATGCGAGGTTATATAATTATATTCTATATTTTATATCTCGTTACTTATATTTTATTATCTATATCCCGTATTTCGAGTTCCGTAATTATATATATAATTCCCGAAGAAATAGCTATACTAATAATTTTATTCTATTTATAATCTTATTTTTAAGCTTTACTATTTCTATAAATTCAAATTTAGCTCTAGTAATAATAGATATTTAATAATCTATAATATTATATATTACTTTATTAATATTTTTAGAGATCTTTTTAGAAAGAATATTAATTTTAGTTCTAGTATTAATTATTTCTTTATATTTAATATTTTCTTAAGGGTTTTAAAATATAAATCAGAAATATAAAAATTATATAATACATTTATAAGCTAGTAATATCCGAATATTAATATTAATATTTTTAAATTAAATAATTCTATTAATATTAGATATCTAAACTAGCATTTCTAATTCCTTAAATATTTTATTTATTATATAAGCTATAGCTATTAGCTTTATAGATTTCTTAATATATCTAATTCTATTTAATATAATAGTATTTCCTATTTATAAAATAATAAAACAAGAAGTATTATTTTTAATTTATTAGTTTTGAAATATAATAGCTAAATTTAGTATTTTTAAAGTATTAATAAATATTTTTATTTCTTTCTAAATCTTTAGAAATAAAATAATTACTTTCTTTAATAGCCTTATTAGAATATTATTAATTTTAGGAGTCTTATATTTATTATAATTAAAAGTATACTAGGTTTCTAATTTATTTTATTTATTTCCGGAAATATTAATATCTATATTTTTAGCTAGATTATTTTTTATTTATTATTTCTTGAAATAGTATTTTTCTGGCCTCTTATATAAAATAGCTTATTTTCTATTTTAGCTTATTTTTAGAAAACCTTTTTAGCTATTTCTATTTCTTTTTCTTTTTTTCTTAATAAGAAACCTATTATAGTATTAATAGAAATACTATTTATAGTTAAATTTTAGTATTATTTATTAATTTTAAAAACTGAAATATTAGTAATTCTAATATAATTTCCTTTAAAATAAAGTAATTATTTAGATTCTCTAAATATAATTTATTTATTTTTATATATAGATTCTGGTTAGCTAGTTTCCTTATTTCTTTCTTATCTAATAAACTAGATATTTTCTATTATTTTTTAAATATTCTCGAATTATATTTTTAAGTTATAATTAAATTCTTCTTTTTAAACTTAAGAAATAATTTAATTAAACTACTAGTATTTATTAGCAAAAAAAGAGAAAATACTTTTTTATTTAGGCTTAAATAGCTTTTATACTATTTTTTATTAAATTAGTAAATATATTTATGATTTATAAGTTCTTTTATTAATAAATAATAAAACTAAAAAATATTAATATATTTTAGATTAATATTATTATTCTTATTTCTATTATAATATTTATAATAAATTCGCTTTTTCGGTTCTAGGTTTATACTATAAATTATATTTAAAACTAATTTTCTCTAGAATATAATTATTTAGATTCTTTATTTATTTTAGTTTAATTATTATAACTATTATAGTATTTCTTATAACTTTTATTATAATTTCCTATATATTTTTTCCGAAAACCCAAATTATATTTATTAGACTATTAATATTATTATTTCTATTATAATTAGCTAAATTATATAAATAAATTATGAATATTTTCCCGAATTATAATAATAGTTATATTAAATTATTTCTATAAGTTCTCTTGAATTATAATAGTAATAAATAGTTTTTTTAGACTTTTTATTAGCTAATTAATATTATTTCCTTTGAGTTTACTATTTTTAATAGGTTTTATATAATTAGTTATAAATTGGATTTTCTTTTTACTTATATTTATAATCTAATTTAGAAACTATATTATAAATCATTATATTCAAGTATTTTTATTTAAATCTAGATATATTTAGATTATTAATAATATTAAAATAGTAATTCTTCTTTTTATACTAATAAAATATTATTATCTTTTTATATATTTTATTACATTTATAAATAAAAATATTTATAGGCTTAAATTTATATTTTTAAAAATATAATCTTTTATTAAAATAAATAATTCTTTTATAAATTCTTAATATTAAATAATTTTATTTCTGTCTTTTCTCTTTAATAACTTTTTTAATATTTTATTAAATATATTAATATAAGACTTAGAAAAGATTTCTTTATTCTGGATTTATATAATAATCTAATTAAGAAAATTATAACTAATTTTAAGTATTTTCTAATTATACTTTTAGAATTCCTTTAATAAAACCTTAAAAAACTTGATTTTCTAGTAATTTCCTAGATTATTAGTATAGTATTCTAATATGACTTTAATTTAATTCTTATAAATAAGAGAAATATAATAAATAATTCTCTTTTTTTAGTATTATTAGAAATATAATAGTTCTTATATATATTTATATATTATTTCAAGAATATAAAAATATTACTTCCCTAAAACTATAATACTTTAGAAGCTTCTATAAATAATAAATTTAAATCCGGTACTAGTATATATTTATTTTTAATTATATTAATTTTAATAATTTCTTTTATAATTAATTATAAAGTTTTTATATTTAAGACTTTTACTAATAAGGTTTCTAAAGAACTAATTTCTTATTTAAATATATCTTTTAATTTAGAAACCGGGATTTGAGAGAAACTAATTAATAATAATAAATATAATTTAAATTTGAATTTTAATATTAATAGTAATAAGATAATAGCCTTTCTAATTTTATTTCTATTACTTATATTCTTTCTTTTATTTTATTAGCTTAATATTTATAATATCTTTTTTTTAATTTTACTAAACTAGATATATTAAATAATATTATTAAAAGTAATAATAAAAATAATAAAAATAATTTTACTAATTTTTCTAACTTTCCTAAATTCTCTTTTTTATTTCTATTTAATATTCTTTTTTTTCCCTAAAAGCTTTCCTAAATTATCTATATAATTTCTTATTTCTAATTTCTTTTTAATTTTTATTTCCGGTTTCTATTTATTATTTTACTTAAAATTAAAGATATTTCTTCTTTTAAATATTTTTTTCGGATTTAGAAATAAGCTTTTCTATTAAAACTAATACTATTTCTATTCCGGTTTTTATTATAATTAAAAGTAATATATAAATTAATAATATAATTTTATTTCCAAATATTATAATCTATTTCTAACTAAGGTTTAATTTATACTATTTTAATATAATATTTCTTATTTTATTTCTTTTATTTCTTTTTTTTTATAATTAGCCTCTATTTCTATTATTTCTATATATTATACTAATAATTATATCTTATAACTAATTTATATTTAAGTTACTAATTATATTAGAAATTAATATAAGAAACTAAAATTAATACTTATATATTTTTAATATTTTGGCCTTAGGCTTAAAATATTATAATAGCTCTTTTTTCTCTAAATTTACTAAGCTAATAATTCGTTTTATAGAAATTTCTTAGAATTTTATAAAAGTATTACCTTAATTATAAAGTTACGATTTTCCTTATATTATTTATTATAAAATATATAGAAAAGAAACTATTATAAAACAAAAACCTATATAAAATATATTAGAATATAAAATATAATTTAATAGTAAAATAATAAGATTAAAAGTATAAATAATAAAGTATAAATAATATATAATATATAAAAGCTTAATTAATTAAATATTAAAAAGGAATTATTATCTAGAACTATAGAAAAACTAGCTTTTTTATATAATTAAAACCTTAAAACTACTAAAATAATATAACTTTTAGAAAGTACGGCTTATTATATTATAATAGAAAAGCTATAAAAGAACTTTTAGAATTCTTTACTAGGTTAAATAAACCCGGAACCGCTTCTATTAGTACTAGAAAATAATAAATAAAAGTATAGTATTAAACGGGTTATTATAGTTAAGCTAATAAAAAATAAGCTAAAGTATAGAATCTAGTAAATTAATTAAAACGAGAATTCAGAATAATATCTAGTTTTAATACTAAGTAATAGCCCCCTGGTTTTATAAAGTTTCTATAATAATAATATTAATATACTAGGACTTTTATAAAACCTATAATACTAGCTAGACTATATAAAAAATAATACTTATCTAGAATTATATAGAAATAATAATAAATCCTTCTAAGTTATATATTAAAGATACTAGCCTTTTATATATAATATCTATATTTGAGATACTAGTTTATTTTAGAAAAGAGAATAATACGAAATTAAATAGATTAATGGCTTTTATAAAGCTCGGAAACAAGCTTATTTTAAAGCGGAAAGTAATATTATAATTCCCAGATATCCGGTATCTGAAATACCTGGCCAGATACTAGATGCCTCTTAGATATATATAATGCGGCTGCTTTACTAGGGAAGTATACTTGGAATATATTAGAGATATTTAGAAGGCTAAGCCTCTTCGGGACTAGTATATTATAGGATATATATATTTCCTTATAGCCTCTTATATTCTAGTTTTCCCTTTCTTAGCTTTGAATCATTTTTATAAGAGACCTTCTATTTTGCTTTCCAAGCCCTAAATACTATACCCGTAATATATATAATACTAGCTATTATAATAATTAAGTAATTAGAAGTAAAGTTTTTTATATTCTAGTAATTAGAAATCTTATTTTATATCTACTACCCTTACTTAATCCAAAAACACTATAGTATACTAATATACTTATAGTATAAAGAGAGCCGTAATAACCGAATCGTAACTCGGACTATTAAATAAATAACTTTTACTGCCTTATATACTATAGCTACTATTAGCATATTAGGTAATAGAGTACATTATAATAACACTCACACAATTAATATAGCAATTCTATAAGTAAATTAGCTTAGCTTTAAAAGAGAAGGGAGTTGAGTTAACTTCACTTATGTTGTACCAGTTGGACTTGATCCATCCATCGCATACTCCAGTAAAGGTACAACTTTGGCCCTGCCAAGATAAAAGTAAGCAAAGATCTCCCGGGTTTAGACGAAACATACTGCGCTGCATGCACCAAGATTACAATACTAATCTAATAGTTAGTCTACAGTAACACAGACAATCTTACTCGGTGACTTACATCCGTACTAGGACGGCAATTCTGCCCTGGACCAACAATTCCCCCATTAGGACGACAAGCGTTCTGCCTCTGGCACCGTGCGTCCTGCGCGTTAACTGAAAGCGTAAAAAGTAAAAGACTTAGAACTTTCATGTTGGCGGTGGGTAGAATTGAGATTGGCACGTGATGAACTGTAAATCTGCTTTGCTTAGGCGGTCTGTACCTATTGTCAGGCGGGATTCCAGTACGGTTTTATAATCATTTCTTCTCGTATGGTGCAACTACGGAGATCACGGTATAAAGTGACGGGATTACGGGGTTTTTGTGCTTTAACGGCATTTCAGTGTCCGTTTCTGGCGCACTCGGCTACTAAATTGCCTATATTTCTAGGCTATTGCCCTAAAACACTCTAGAAGACGGGAGCAAGGGGTACTATACCCTTTTAGGGCTCCTCCCCTATACTTACAAGGGATACCTCGCTAAAGGGCCCTATCGAAACTACCCATTTAGCGTCCAAGCGCTATCGTTGCTCTACTAGCAACGGCATTTACCCCTAGAGATATTCTCATATATTGCGAATGTCTTACAGCGCCTCTTGGGATCTACTTAGGCATCTAGCCTAAAGCTATAGGGTTAAACAACGGGGTTCAACCCCTAAATTGTGCCCTGGGGATGCCAAGGGCCCAAATGCCCTGTAATCCCGTTACTTTATGCCGTGATCTTCGTATAACGCTCGGAACTGGACTGTCGGATGTTGCGGCAACTTCCACTTTTAGTGGTTCACATAATATCCGGACTCGAGCTTCTTACTGTACCTATTTCAATACAGATGACAAGGGATCCCGAGCCGCCTGAAGTGTCACAGCGCTACTGCATGGTAACACACTTGCTCATATATCAAATATTTAAAACTGTCCAGCAGAGATTTCCTGTTAAGATCGAAGGCGTTAAGATAAAGAAAAACCATAAGGCAATAAGATTAATGGGCATGCATCCTGTCTTTGGTAGCCACGGCACGGTCTGTTGCGTCGTTCATCGGGTAAAATTCACTGAGGGGGATATACACTTGCAAGGGCGTAAGCCTGAAGGGTCTCGACCGCGGCAATCAGCCCCGGCATTATTAGTTGCAGCATAATGAAACCCTAGGCAACACTGAGTACCTTGAAATCCAATTTATTGTCGGATGTTTCGCGGCGTTGCCAATACACCCCGCAGTGCATTTTAACCAGTACCACCTTCCTAAGCAGGGATACCCACCGACCATACATAATACTATGCCCCCCCCCTAAATAAAATACGGTGGAGATGTGTAGGTAGCTTTCCAGGGAGTTTAGGAAGTCCAGCGAGTGATAGATGAGGTTTGGCGCTCTTTGAAGCCCTCCAGAACCTTTTACAGCCACCCTGGCCAGGATAAAGACCAACTTTTGGCCTGTGCCATGAGGCAAAACAGGGGTTCTGACAACTCACAGTAGTGCTTTTCAACGAGACCCGCTGAATTCGGTTTATTTGGGGGGGGATATGAAGATCAGAGGAGGTCTGAGCGCCAGCAAAGAAGAGCATATAAGTGGCTCTGGCCCCTTCTCTGCTCTCCTCGCTTGCTCAAGCACTTTCTCTCTCACTTCAAGGCACTTTTCGAGTCACACACTGTTCCGAAAAGCTCCTATTCGTTACTTTAAACCCAAATTTCTGGCTTATGCAAAGCCCAACCTCTCGATTTTCATATTATAACTAGCCACCCAACCTCTAGTATATATAGGCATATTCTTCTATACTTTAGAATCTTTCAGAAATAGCAATTAATATAATATAATATTTTCCTGATATTTCCGAGAATACTAGCCCTTTTATTTCTAGTTTCCGTATTAAAAAACTATCTTAAGAAAACAAATTCTTATTCTTGCCCGAATTCTTTGTATTTAGAATACTATCTTACCTTGCTTTTTATTATCTTTAATATTAACTCACTCTAATATACTAAGATTATTACTTCTCTTATACTTGGACTTTCTTGTATTTCTATATTTAATATGCAAGTAGTATTCTTATAAACTTATTATTAAGTTTCTTTATTTATATCTCTTATTAATCTTGCTTATAAATTAAGCTAATACTAATAATATTATAATTATTAGTATTTCTAGTAATAATAAAAATAAAGAGCCCGAGTATAAGCTTTTAAAAAAGAAGTATAAGAAGTATTATTAATTCAAGAAAATAATAAAAGTAAACGACTAGACGGCAAGTATATATACGGAAACCGCAACCCCGTATTAGGCAAGGCGCATATTGTGGGAGGGAAACTGCGACAAGACAAAAACCCACATAAAGTATACCAGAGCGCAAAACGTGACTTGATAGCAAAATAACAAATCAAAAGCGTAAACAGTAAAGCATAAACAGTATGCAGTGTGCAAAAGCTCAATTGATTAAATACTCATGAAGGATTGTTCTCTAAGTCTACAGAAAAACCAGCTTTCTTATGTGATTTCCGCAAGTCACGTGCAAAAGGCCGCGGCCTTTGCCATGTGACCTAAACCTCAAAACCGCCAAAACAATATGATTTTCGACGAGTACGGCCTGCCGTACCACAATATTCGGGCCGGCCGCCGCTTTTGCGGAATATAAGAACGTCGCATCGTCCATTGCTCGCTCCTTTCCCTCCTTCCTTCCCTTTCTAATTGCTGTAACGACCCTCCACCTGCATAACCTTTATATACATTCGGCCCTTCTATCTAGAATCCTGCGCCTTTCCACCAGGCTTCCCTGATCGGCCACGCCGCAACTAAAAAGAGGAAGACCGCTTCTAGCGAGGTCGGGGCAGCTTTTAACCAGAATCCGCAATTGCCCCCTATAGCTTCGATACTGCCGAGTAGCTATAATACCGATTTCCTCTATAGGTATGCCTTTATATTAGCCGAGTTACAAGCTCAGTAATATTCAGACCCTCTCGCAATCTGCCTTATTATTACATAATTACCGCCCCTTACTATAGTATACTCCGGAGGATAAGAGGCTATAGATAAGGCCTGCCCCTATTATAGCCTAATAGCCAGTTACAGAAATGCCTTATAATAATATAGCCTGGCTTCTGCCTAGCTATACCCCAGGTATTATAGGTAAATAATATATCGGAAGCTTCTTAGTAAGATTTCCCCTTACTATAATACATATTATATTTATTTTAATTATATAGCTCTGGACTAATTTGAGGCAATAGAATTATATAAGACTCTTATTTCTTAGAGGATCCGCTAATTAGACTATACTAGTAGCAGGATTAGTAGCTAAGATACCGGATAACGGGAAAGACCTGAAATATACTAGTTTACCTAAAGCCTTTAGATAAGTAAAGAAAGTAATATCCGAAATTATATATTACTCTTCTTATATAATAATTATTACTTCTTCCTATTTAGCTTTTATAGCCTTGCCGGTAATCGAGAAATAATACTAAGATTAGCTAATTATAATATATTATAAAGTGAAATAATAGCTATAGATAAATATATTCTGGTATAAGAATATAGGATTAATAGTATTAGAGCCTTATAGCTATAGCGGATTTCTCTATATAAGAGGAGCTATATTAATACCGAGGTATTTTTTTATAGAAAGAATATTAAAAGAAAAGAAGCCTAATATAACAGGCCTATATATTCCGGTTCTATAAAAGTAATATAAAAAGCCTATATAAACTTATTAATTTCCTTATCTTTACTATTTCTTTAATAATCTAATTATATAGCTAGTAGCTAATAAAGAACTTTTTAATTATTTCTAATTATTTCTATATATTTTAAATAGCTATTCTTACTTTTAAATTATATATTTATATACTAATTACTTTATATTTCAAGAATATAATAACTTGTTATAAACTTGCCCCGAAATAAGCTAGTATTCTTAATAAGCTCTAGTAAATCAAATTAAGTAGTATATTACTTAATATACTATAATTAGTAGTAGTAGTAATAGCTAATAATAATAGGAGCTATAGGCCCGGAATTTGAGATATATAATAGAAATATATTTGGCTTATAATAATAATAACTAATATATAGAAATCTAACCAGGAACTAATACTATTTATAGATATAGTAATAAGACAAATAATAACAAAAATAATAATAACTACAACCTTTTTATAATTAAAAAACTACTATTTATTAAGCTATAAGAATAGGGCTTTATAGTAAAGGATTAAGGCCTAAATAAAACAAATAAAGTTAAGGAAATAGCTATAAATAAAATGGGCGTCTCTATTAACTATTACGGGTTAGTACTAAATAATAAATCTAATAGGAATTCAGGTAAATATATCTATTATTTTTTTATTATAGAAATAAACGGCCAGTTTTACTAATATAATATAGAAAATCTAATTCTCTTATAAAATAATAGTAATTCGAGTATTTTTAAAGCTATAGTTAATAATATTAGTCTTTATACTAAAAGTACTATAGTATTAGATATAGGCCCTTTTAATAGCCCAGAGATAACTATTAGCTTAATAACTATAGCTCTTTTTTATAGTTCTAATAAATAGTATAATATTAATAACTTTCCCGAAATAGTACTATATTTATAGCTTACTAAATAAGAAGCTTTAATATTAAACTCTATATATTTTTATATTTCTTTTTTATATCCTTTAAATAAGCTATTATATAATAGTAATAATATAGAAGAATTATATTATACTAGATTCGAGGCTATAATTTCCTTTTTAAAGCCGCCTTTATATTATTATAAAATATTACTAGAGATTTAGCTTAATTATAAAGGCCGTTTTTATATTAGTTAAAATATAGTAGATAAATATAAGTAAATTAATTCTATATCCGATATTTTCTTTATTAATAAGAGTAAGAGGAAGTAGTAAGAAATAAAGTAGAAAAAGAATAAAGGCTATAATAAAAATAAAAATAAGGAATTATAATAAGAAGTAAATATTATAATATTAGTAGTAATAGCTAAGAGAGCTAATAGAAATTCAAGACTAGCTAATAAATAATAATTGCTTTTTAATCTTAATCTATTTCTAGAACCGAGTTATAATAAGCTTAATAATACCGAATTAGATAATAATAATAAGGAATTATATTCTACTAAGTAGAAATAGTTATTCTTGTCTTATAATAGCTTAATATATAAGAAGTCTAAGTACTATCTATAATAAAGGTCTATTAGCTAATAGAAACTATATTCTAAATTCTATTACTAGTATTTCAAGTTATATTTTTTTTTAATTAGTATTTAAGAATTATTACAAGATTAAGGGCTAAGAGCTAATTGCCTTTACTAGTGCCTTCTATATTTTAAAATATAGATATAAAGATATTACTTAATAAGTCTAGCTTTAGCTAATTATCTAGAGCTATTCTATTAATATTAACCGAAATTATATTCTGTCTATATTCCGTATATTACTATTCTTTTATAGTAATAATCCGAAATAGTTATAATAGGTAAGAAGTTTCTTTTAGCTAGCTAGCTCGACTTATTATAAATACTGGCTATTATGAGAAGAAAACTATAATAAGACAAAAACCCATATAAAGTATACTAGAGTATAAAACGTGACTTAATAGTAAAATAATAAATTAAAAGTATAAATAATAAAGTATAAATAATAAAGTATAAATAGTATATAATATATAATATATAAAAGCTTAATTTATTAAATACTTATAAGGGATTATTTTCTAAGTCTATAGAAAAACTAGCTTTCTTATATAATTTCCGCAAGTTATATATAAAAGGCCGCAGTCTTTACTATATAACCTAAACCTTAAAACTACTAAAATAATATGATTTTTAACGAGTATGGCCTGTTATACTATATTATATAGGGAAGATTAATAACTTTACTATTAAGCTAATTAAGTAATATTCGTATCTCTTAAATAGCTTTAGCTAGTATATATTATTATAGCCCTTATTTAATAAAGTAGCTCTATTAATTATTATAGAGGCAGGTTATACTTATAAGAATATAATATATATTAAACCCAAATATATTAAAACTATATATATCCAAGTTCTTATATTATAGGAAAGTAAGTCATCTAGTAATAATAGTAATAGTAATTTAAGTAATAGTAATCCTAATCTCAGTAGTAATAATAACCGGTATTTGAGTAAAGAAAAGCAGGATTTGAGTACGGGAGTAAATATCCTATAAGATCCTATAGATAAGTAGTATTTACTAGTATAGAAGAAAGAGGGCAAGTCTTAGAAATAGATCTTCCTCAAGTTTTCAGGTAAGACTTAATAGGTAATATACTAGCGCTTGAGTATAGTAAAGTACAGAGGTAAGTAGGCTTTCTTATATAGGTAAACAGGCAGTAGCTTAAGTTCTATATACCTACTTGTCCCTTAATATCTGCCGGGACGAATATTAAAGGAACCTTATCCCTCTATTAGCCAGTCGTATTACGGGAGCAGGTATGGTCGAGAGAAGCAGTACTCAAATTGAGGCAAATAAGGGGAATCTAATATATGAGTAAAATACTATAGAAGAAAATAGAAAGGTTATTATCGGAAGCAAATATAAGGCGTATTATCTTTATAGGAAATAATTAGTATATTATACCTGTATATAATAAGTTACGCGTTTATTAATATCCCTGGTATTATTATATTATATAGTTTTCCGTAGTTCCTTTTTAGTAAAAACAAAAGAATCCTATTTATAATACGCCATATAATCCTGACTGCCTTACTTATATATTTACGGACTCCTTTTCCAAATACGTGATTACCTTATTAAATATATTAATTATTCCTCCGTATATAATATTGCGATCTTTGTAGGTTCCCGTAAAAGGTACCAGATCTCGACTGCAAAGAACATTCCTCAACTATATCTCCCCGTCAGGACCGTGGCCGCAGGTCTTTTCCCGCGCCTTTCATTTCTTGCTTCCTCATTAACCGTTTCCGCCGCCTCCGGGATAACTTATTGGATTTTTGACTTTCCTCTCTTTCTTGGTATATAGAGTTGGCAGGCTTTGTATATGCAATACCTAATTTGTTATATCGTATGGAATCGATATCTCGTAGTCGAGTAAGAACTTTATCCGGAAGTACAGAAGTATCCCGGAATAACGTTATCGACTATTCCCTCGAAGGAAGCGAATAGGGAAAGTAGGTATCGAGAAGTTTACGCGCCGTTAGACATTATTTAGGATTACTGGCCAGTATTAATATAATAGGACGACTAGCCGTACGGATTTGGAGATAGTTATACTATCCCTGTCCTATAAGGCGATCTTTTACAAATAAGGGAATAAGAAGATTTTTCTAATAACTTAATAAGTATGGCCTATAATTAGGGCCGGGGGGGAACCTTATATGGACTATTTTCATTTCTAAAGACAGGTAATCTCTAACTTTCTGCTTGAATCGTTTCTCTGGTTTATAGAAAGCCCTGGTAGTATAATAGTCGCTAGTATATATATTAATAATCTTATAAATGGTGTATTGAGACCCGTTACCAAGCTTCTCTAACTTCGAATATTTGATATTATTACCCGGTTCTGGTTAGAAAGGAGTGTTTATCCTCGTATTATAGATACTTAATAGAACGGATTATATATCAAAGTTATAAAACTGGTCAAGAGTCTCTTTATATTATCCGAATCCCTCCTTGGAAAGAAATGACTGCCTCTTTTATATATGAAGTTCTGGATTTTGCACTTTCTATTACTTCAGGAGAAATTCGGTATTACCTTTTCCTCCTATTTGGAAAATCGCCTTGCGGCCTTATAACACGATATATTACCGAGGTTCTTTGTTTAGTAATTGCTTAATCGCATTATTATAACGGAGCGATATATTCCTGTGTTTAGATATATCGTATAGGAGAACTTCTCCGGCTCTTGGATTCTGATAAAAATAATATTAATCCCGCTTCTTCTACTATTCGGGTAGTATAATATTATTATCGGAACTCCCGCCGATACTCAGAAGAATACATTTTTTCCCTTTCCTTGAAGGCAGATTATAACTAGCCTTTAAGGCTTGTTTCAAGGGATTATCCGGGTCCTGTATTATTCGCTCCTTATTGAGATTATACTCGACGATCTCGATAATAGACTAACCGCCGCGAGGATGAAGGGTAAAGACAGTTCCAGATTCGTCCTGGCTTGTAGAAGTATTCGTATCAAACCTGTTGAGCAGTTAGCGGTACTAAATTCAGAGATAATGTTCGATGTATTAGTTCTTATCATATAGCAGTTTTCGCTTCTCATCGATCTCCTTGTGGAGCCGTTCTATTGCGCTCTCGCGCCCTTTACCATAAAGAGGCGGCATGCAAATGCCGACCATGCCTATGAGAGAATATGCCTTGTCTTCTTCGCGCTTGGTTTGTCGTTTATCCGCCCATGATATCCGCACTTCAACTGGGAAAGAAGGCAAGGGCTTTCCGTAGGTTTTCCTTTCTTTCCGCTGCGATCCCCGAGTTGTCTACCCGGATGAGGAAATTCAGGTACTGCGACATCTTTTCAGCAAGAGGTTTGTAGTACCAAGAAGGTGCCGCGATGGGGATGCGAGCTTGATGACAGGGCAAATGCTGATGGGTCATGAGGCCAATGGCGACGAGAGCAACGATCGCGACGGACCGATCACTACGCCAGAGATCCAGGCGTGCGAGGGGCTTGAAGAAGATCCCGATTATGTGAGCGAGGTAGATGGGGTTGAGGAGATGGCGGTGGTAGCGGGATTTAATGGGAGAGATGAAGGTATGTTTAAGGTTGTCCCTAGTATTGTGGCAGCTGCCGTAACCGACGTCGAAGATGAAGATGAAGATGTTATAAGAGCAATAAAAGCGCTATCCACAACATAATCCTGTGTCAACAAGCTGCCAGTCTTGGTACTACTTTTAAGATAGCAATTGGCATACCCATGCGCCTGGCTCGCTTCATACGAGACAGCTGCACAATAGCTCGTCTCCTGGCTATAGCTTACACACTTCCCCATACACCCCTCTATTATATCCTCATAGAATAGCACCATATCATTATAGGGAAAATCCTTCCCACAATACAGCTAAAAAACTGTGCTTCCAATCGAACGGCATTTCGGGCTTCACCCACGAGGCCGAGACGCAATTGCCTCCTTTGTGCTATATCCTATTTTGCCATATCACGTGAACTAGCACGTGCTAACTTCTGACATCACGCCTGTGTTGAACTAGCTAAAGTAAAGCTAGGGTCACGTGCTTGCAATGTAAACCAAGTAAAACGTACTGAATTGACTGCTGTTCTACAGTGGTAAGTAGCCCGTATATATAGCCCTGAACCCCCTAAGTCACATGTACTAAATCCCTATGCCAGCTGAACCGATTACAGCTATATAGGGTATTCCAGCCGTACATGGTATTCCAGCTATATAGGGTATTCCAGCTATACAGGGTATTCCAGCCGTACAGGGTATTCCAGCTATACAGGGTATTCCAGCCGTACAGGGTATTCCAGCTATACAGGGTATTCCAGCTGGACAGGGTATTCCAGCTATACAGGGTATTCCAGCTGGACAGGGTATTAAGCTAGTGCACAGCCCCATGGCGTTCGGTTCCAGGGCTTACTAAGCCTATTAGGGGCCTCAGGCCCCTAATTTCAACAGCCTGCAGACGTTCTCAATACCCCCAAACCCTCCATAACCCAGAAACGAAAGTGATCTGAACCCAGTGCTCCGGTCGGTTCTGATGCTGAAGACGAAGCCAAGTCCAAGAAGTCGAAACCAACCAAGAAAGCAGCATCTGCTAAATCAGCACCTATAAAGAAAGCCCCCGAGGGAAAGAAAGCTACGGAACAGCTATATAAGAAGATACTTGGAGACGTAGACAAGGAAGTCAGCAGTCTAGATGCGTAAGTCAAGAAGCAGGGCCGTAATAGCGTAGTAGTCACATCAGATCACTATGCTAGCGCAATAGTCAAGTTCGTTAAGGACCTCGAGAAGCTTATGGCTATAGGAGCAGACGGGGCGAGATATGTATTTAATGCGATACTCTATATTATTCTATATATAGTAATCTCGAAGCTTCGTTTAAGATATTAGGATATGGCGGGACTAGCCTTTTGCAGATCAGGACGCTACGATACTAGAGATAATCGTATTAAGGGATGATTTCGAATATACTAAGAAGTATAAGGGTATGGAATTGCCTTACGTTAGATATAGATAGACGATAAAGGACGCTGAAGTTGGAGTCTTCAAGACTGGAAGACCGAACAAGTAGTAGAGGGGTGTGACGGCGGGCGCCGCCACATGATCCGTCGGCCAGGTATTAGGAAACAGGACCAAAACACGGGGCTTAGCTAGAGGTCTGGGCGCTACCAGTACTAAAGGTCGAGGTCATCCTCCCTCCTTTACTCTCTAGCTTAGTATTTTCAATACAAGGGATTCTTTGAACTCTGAGCCTTCGACCACTGCATTGATCTCGCCGTCACAAGGGGACAGATCGAGCGACAAAAGGCGAAAGAGAGATTCGAAGAGGCGAGGAAGAGAAGAGAGAAAGTTGGAGACTGGATTGGGAATGTAACTCAGGAATTGAAAGAGGAAGGCGCTGATATTGAAAGGTATGGCTTAGAAGGATATTTCAAGAAGAGCATTGCCAAGCTGGAAGGGCTGCGCGGAGATAGTATCTCTTGAGAGCACGGCGCACGCCAAGTTTGAGAGGAATTGCTGATTCAGAATTCTCTCGTGTGCTGAAGATGCGTCTTTCGTTAGAGTCCATACTCCATAATAGTCTCAGACATCTATTGACGGCCTTACAGAATCTTCTATCAAAACTCAAACTCTGTGTCTTTTTGGTTTCTCATCCTGAATCTGACCTTCACCGTTTCCTTCTCCTCTAGATTTTTCAAGACTTCCGGCGGGGTCTGCTTCAAAGCTACCGTGACAAAGTCAAGCAGATCCCGTGGTACGGTGCGCCTCCATGCCTTTATCACAATTCCAAGTAATACAATCACACACCCAATTAGTGCTACTGCGACCCCCAGCTTGGATGTTACAGACTGCAATCCATACATCCAGGCATATAGAAGGAGGCTGACATTGAGCATTGGAGTAGAAGTTGGCAGTTTGTCGCTCGTAGAGTTGACATCTTCCGTCGCATAGTTAATCAGTGATAAAGCCTGCCCCATGATAATTGCATGGACCTCGGCGAGACCAATGGACTCATCAGACCCCGAGAACTGGAGCGCATCCGCAAGCACTGTTGAGCTGCCGCGATACTCAGGGACTGTGCTGCCGCGATCCACTGACAGGGATGCCAAAACCCAGTCTGGATGAATGAATATGGGGTCATCCGCGGGGTGAATTACATCCTCACCCTGCAGCTCAACAAGGCCAAGGCTAAAAGGATTGTTGCCCGAAGTGTCTAGAATGTAGGTTGAAAGTCGTAGATAGGAGAAGGAAAGACATATCCAAAAGGTAGAGTTGTCAGAGCTGTAGTACTCGGCAACGAGGGGATTGATTGATATATTTCTCATATCGCTTTCGATGTCTGCTGCAAACATGGAGTTCCAGTCACAGGAAGTCGAATTGGTCGCGTTTGTTCCAGTAGCGCAATGATGTGTCGACTGGTTGAGATATATGACTTTTTCCGTCGAGTACACGTTCACCGCGATCGGGTCAGAGGAAGAGTAGTTTGCGACTTGAAATTCGGAGTGTGCGTTGTCTCCTGTCCAGCCGGAGCCAGTGGGCATACACATGGTTGATACATTTTCTTCATTGGAAGTTCCTGATACGGGAAACAGTGTTGGAATGTAGTATCCCGTGAAGTCGTAGCAAAAAACACCCTTGTCGTTAGAAATGTGAACAGCAGATGTAGAAACAGCCGCGAAACAACCTCCAGAAAGGAGGAGAGAGGGGCCCTGGCGGTGAACGATCACTTCCCGAGCATTACTGAGAGCTTGGAAGGTCGACACGCTGAAGTTTGCTAGATCGACGGGTGGATTATAATCCGGATTATAGATAGATGACCATCCATAATAATCATCACTAATGGAGTCCAGGACCTGTCTATTGGGAGCAAGGATATCCCAGAAATCGAAGATTGGGTCCCAGGTGTAATTGAAAACAAACGAGACAAGTTCCTCCGAATTGACAGATGGAATGGTTCCATCTGTCTGTAACAACATCGTGTCAATCTCGCTGGACACGCAGGAATAGTTGCCAGCAGTGAGGTTTGCCAATGTGCACCACCCACTATTGAGGAACTTTGGGTTCATCGGGGGGTCTGTTGACGCCATATCTGTAAACACGCGATATTTCTCGGGTACTCCAACCTCTCTCCACGACAGAGATGGTAAGAGCAACACTGCTGTGACCGGCCCCATCAAGTTACAAACAATACCGATCGCCAATACAAACCCCACAAAAATATACAGGTTGCGTCTACTTGTCGTAGGCTGCAGACTTCTGGTAGCGTCGCTTCTTGGCTGTGGACGAGTCTCAATGCGCGGGATGATAGAAGTCCAAAGTGACGGCTCGAGAAAGGAGCCCAGGTCTGTATAATCAAAGGGGATCTTGAGGTGCCGCATCGGAAGTCCGTCCCCCTTTCCGGCGAGCAATATTGTCAGACCGAAGACCACGACGCCTGCCAGAAACACAAACCATATCTCTAATGCCTTGGCAACCAGCTGAAGAGCGTTGAGTATTTCGTGGTCATGCGACTCGAATTGCTGGCTTCCAGCAGCCTCGACTGCCCAAGGGTCGGCCCTACAGCGTCTGACTCCACAGGACAGATTCGTGCCCACAACATAACTTCTAAAGTTCAACACAGAAACAGCGAGTATCGGAGCCAGCCAACCGAGGGAGAGAAGGAGGTGTGCGAGAGTTCGGAAAAGGTCGGTTCGAGGACTTGATTTCTTTTCTAGTGACACACCAGCATCTGAAGTAGGGTCCCCAGCGCCTGGTAGAATCATTTCTTGTGGAGACTTCTTCTCGAGCATAGACGACATGGTGGGTAGATTCGGAAAGAATGGAGTTTTTATGTCTAGCTGTCTAGCTGAGTGTACGAGTTACCTGGAAGGAAGATGAGAGATGAAAATGCGTCGAATCCTCGGGAGTGACGAGCTTGACATGGAACCTATTAGTTTGGGGGCGAAGAATGATGACGAAATCATTGTGCCAACAGTACAGGAATTGCTAGGGCTATCAGCTCATCTCCGCTCGTTCATGGGCCAATAGCCTCTTGTGCAATACCAGTGCTAATCGATACTGAAGTAAATATCCCAAGTCCACTGCCAATAGGATACAGCGAAACCCGTGGCAAGCCTTCGTCCAATTCTTTTGCGGCACATCACTGGGCGTGCGGGGAAGAGTGGCGTTTAATGCCAGCCTCGAGGTTAGGCTAAAACTGCATTTCGTCTAAAAAAACCTAAAGCGGATCCTCAGCTGAAAACATTCGATACTGCGACGTTACACAATGCACTGACTAATTATCTGATACGTTGCTGCCAGGGGGACGGCTCGGAGCGAGCAGGCCCCAAAGACTGTCGTCGGGTCCTTTTAGCGGTTCTGGGGAGAGTTTAGGAGAGCGTTTCAGGGTATTTGAGCTCTGGGAAAGGATGCCTGGATGCTAGCTTCCCGCCCTTTAGTACATGTCCTTGGACTACTAAGTCCACCAGTCGAATCTGAAGATGCAGTTTGTCTCCAAAGGTAGCTGAACTTTGCCAAGAACATTTTCTACCTTTGTGGTCACATGCATAAACTGGTGCTCCCCACCTTTGGAAATCTGTATTTAGCAGTAGTACTGCTATCCCAACCCGAGAGCCAAAGGGCTGGTCTATTTCGAGGGCCAAGGGACTCACGTTTAAAGCCTCTCTAAAGGGCAACAAGGTTTCAATCTCAGAATTTGAACAGTCTGTCCACTTGCTAGAACTTCATTTTTGGGCAGTCTGCACGCTTTGAAATCAAGATGCTCCAACAGCTCCCCTCCGGCAGCAACTTCGATAGTGTATGTGCTACACTTTTATTCCTAGCCCTATTTTCTATCTCATATCATGCTTTTAACAATCACCTACACCTCCGTCACGTTCCAGGCCCAATCCTCTACAGCCTCACCAAATGGCGGCTCGCCCTCGATGACTACACCGGCACACGCACCCGTAAAATCCACGCCCACCGAAACCACGGCCCAATCGTCCGCATCAAGGCAAGAACCGCGTGATCGTCGCCAGGTTAGGGCATAAGGTAGGTAGAGGTAATAGGTTGAGCCGCATTGTGAGACGAGATACTGGACGGGCAAAAAATGAGGCTGAAACAGGAGATTTTATTGGTTAGAAGTATATTGCCCCGCAGAAGACGGCGTCTAAAACTCTCCCTACTCAGGGATATGCGGCTCTCAATATGGGGCCCGCTGCCTCCCCCGCGTCTCGTTCAAATACAAGCAGAAATCGGGCAAAGGGACTTGGGAAGAAAACCCACTAGGCCATAACCACGTAGTAACTCCAAGTTGACCTTGCTTTGCCGTATTATGGATAGCAAGCCTAGCGAAGGGTAAATTCGTATGGCACGCCGTACTGGTATAGTTGCATATCCCGGTAGTTTAGGCAGTATGTGTCTAGTGCGGCTAAGATATACGGTATTGAGCTGGTTGGAACAAGAGGGGAAACTGAGTACCAAAACTGCCCTTATATCTAAATACCGGGGGGAGTACGAGGATAGACGACTAATGAAGGACCGAAATCGTACGAGTACAGATAAGGGGCAATGCCCGTGCCCGCCCGTACTGTTTCGGCTCGGGCTATACCTCTCCCGGCGGCAAGAAAGAAACATCGGGATCAGGCTTTTCGGTCTTCGGGGGTACTGCGATTTCCCTGCTAGCCAAACGCCTAGACCCTTTAACCGCCCACTTGTAATGTATATCCCTATTAGAATACCAAAATTTTGTGATTTTTTTAAAGTACTTAGAGAATTCTAAAACTTTCTCAGATTAGTATATTAAGGCCGCTAATTATAAATCTAAATTTATTTTTACAATTTTATATTACTATTATAGTAAAATCGTAGTTTGGGCGGTTATTTTTCTAATTTACTAAATATAATTAATATAGGACCGGGGCTTCTATAATTCTCGATACCCATATATATAATATTATTTCTCGATTTTACTTTATATCTTTTATACCTAGCTCTAAAGCTCTATAATTGAAATACCTCCTATTATAATATTAATCGAAACTAATAGTAACTCTTTATCTGCGGATAGTAGCGAATTTAGTAATAACCATAATAAAAAGGGGGTACCGGTATTAGATAATATAGACGAGTGGCGAGGATAGGGCTAGGACTTTATAGGGAAGAATTAGTATAAAGACGTAATAGCTCGCTATAAGGCTATATAGATTATACGAGATAAAGAGAAGGAATATAAAAGGATTAATAAGGAGAAAGTAAATATAATAAGGAAGCTTATTAATATGGATCCTCAAAAGTATAATTATTAAATAAAGATATATAATCTTAGGATATAAAGACTTGCTATACAAGTTAATAATAAATCAAACCCAGTCGAAGTGGTCGTTTAAGGTAATTGGGAGGCGTTTCTTAAAGCTATAACTATAGATAAGTAAACTAATACTCATACGGAGAGTATGAAATTGTCGCAATTATACTCCTATCCTTAGAAGCCCCGCTATAAGAGAACCGTAAAGAGAACCGCCCAAGACCAAAAAGCTGGCAGTAGTAACTAATCTAAACGACCCGCATTAATACTCGCAGAAGCTCTAGTAGATAAGGAGAGAGAATAACGAAAGATAGCCGTAATAAAGCGAGTAAGTCGAAGAATCGCTTATGAACCAGTCCAATATGGCATATTCGCAGAGCCAAGTCATTCGATGCGCAAGCGGAACTCTATAGCCCCTTGTAACCATGTATTACCCAAAAAGTCAATATTAGTCGAGGCTGCAAAGCCTTAAGGGTAGATATACTATTTGAGACCCAGGAAGCAACCTGGAGGCTAAATATACGTATTTGGCGGGTGGAGTATAGAGGAGATAGAGCAGTAGCTATTCTGGTTCTGATAACTGCGTTAACGTAGTATAGAGAAGGAGTTTTAATTTCTTGGTCGTTTCCCCGTATCTCTTTTATGTTTATCTCGTTGCTCCCGTACTTCGTAGTGTTTCTCTTCCCTGTCCTCTCTTCGGCTGCTCCGAGTACCAAATCCAATATGGCTCCTATTAACGTGGTCTTAGATATCCAAAATATATATCTTCCGATTCTAGGAGGTCGATACTGGTAAGGGAATGAAAGAGTCGTGGGAGAAGCTCTTTACCAGACTAGGGAAGGATATCAAGTGGACGGATGTTATTGGCAAGAAGGTTTAGAACCGGGAGTGGAACAGCCCGCAGAACAAAACTTGATCGGTAATCACGTGGTAGCGGCTCTCGGTGGGGACTTATCTGCGAGAAGAGTCCGAATTGCGGTTTCTAGAAAAGTCTACATTTGACTGCAGTCAAAGTATGGTGAATGCCTTCTAAAATCTGACGTTCCAAAAAGAGAGCTGTAATTCGTATCTTACGTGATAGCTATTTTTGGAAGTTGGTGGGGTGGGGTGGCTTCTTTATTTCGCTGGAAGGTCCCCCACAAGAGACGCGAGTTTGTCCTTATTTCACCAGGCTTGACCCCCTTACTCACTCTCATCGACCTCAGCCGAACCGTGTTCACAAGAATCAAATTCAATTTCGCCTGGGCCTTGATCTACAATTTGCTCGCTCTCCCTGTAGCTGCTGGCGCACTATATCCGATCAAGACCAGTGGAGGGCATGTCAGGCTTGATCCTGTGTGGGCCAGTGTAGCTATGGAGTTAAGTAGCCTGAGCGTCGTCTGTAGTAGTCTTCTATTGAGGACGAGGCTGCCGGTTGTGGGTTTCAAACTGGGCGAACAGGGTCTCGATAATAAGCTACGGGTCTTTATTAATTATGTTATATCGAAGGTTTTGGTTTTGTTTTTTATTACTTACTTATATTTTCTGAAGCCTAGTTATTAACTACAATGCAAATAGAGCGTGGTTGAATATTATAGATCCTCTCCCCCTCTCCCCCCTCCCTCCCTCGTCCCCTTCTTTCTCGAGACCGACCTTTTCCACCTTGTCCCCCGTTTTCAAGGAGTCATTTCTTGCCCTCAAAAGATGGCCACCCTCCAAAGGAGGCGTTTCCGGCACCCAACTCTCGAGTCTCAACTGATTATGGCTAACCACTTTCAAGAAGCTATTACTTGCTCAAGCCAGTTCTAGCTATCCCGCTTTAAAGGAAGCCAATCCTTACCCCTGAGAGGCGACCACCATAGGAGGCATTTCTAATAGTCTAATTATTAAGCTAATAATGGCTGTCCCCTTTTAAGAAGCTATTTTTTGCTTAAGCCGGCTCTAATAAGAAGATAAAATTACAAATCAGGCAAGTAAGTAATTTTTTTTGGATTATCTCTAATAAATACTGAGGTTATACTAGTAATGCTATTAGAAAGTCTCTTCCAAGAAGCCCTTTCTTGCAAAGTCAAGTAATTAGTAAAGTATGAATTATTCCTCTAAAAAAGCTATATAAATAAGCGGCTCAAAGGGCATAATCTTGCGAATAGCCAAGACCAGAACTCTCCAGGACTTATACGGACCACTCTCTATATCTTTATTAATATTTTCCCAAGCCAAGTATATATCAGCTTCTCTACCTGGCCGAGTAACCTATATCTGATTTAGGATACCTATTACCTATAAATAATCTAGCCAGAGATATGGCACTGGTCCTGTAATAGACTAGATTATACTATAATACTCGAAGAATTAAATCTTACTAGAGAAGATACCTAAAAAATTGCCTGGAAATATAGAAATAATAGGAAATATACTAAGTAACTTATTAATACTAGATTAAACTAATATAAAAAATAACTTATTTATTCCCGATTTTATATATATATCTTCTATAAGCCATTTAGAAGTATTCTCGATTAAGGTTACTATATATCTATTAATAAGCTTCTAGGACCTCTCTTTATTATTAGAGTATTATATATTAGATCTATTATTTTAATTTAATTCTAGTATACTAAATATTTCGGTAATAAACGTATATAGCAGGTCCTGCCTGCCCGAATAATTACTGCCGGCCTAATTAAGTACTTAAAGCTCGATTTATTTAATATAGCTACTATATATCTTTCCCTATAATATAATAGTATTAATAAGTTCTTATAAAAACTGCTTTCTCCGAGGGAATATCTTATAATATTTATTAAATTTAGTACTTTAGTAAAGCAGGATATATATTATATTAGTATTTTATATATTAGATAAATTCTTTTACTAGAGATAATACTTTTACTAGTTCTTATTACTTGTTCCGACTTTAACTATTTTAATAAATTTAGCTATTATAATCTTTTCTTATAGGGTAAATCTATTAGGTAGTTTCCTGGCGGCCGGTATTAGATTAAGAGCCGCTATATATCTCTAGATAATATCCTAGTAAAAGGTTTCCTCCTATACTTTTTAAAGGCTAATACCGGTATAACCTATACCTGACTTTGTAATTTTTATAATAGTAACCTCAAATAGGAGCTTTATAAGTAACTATTTGGTATATTTCCAAATATTAGTAATATTTATAATAGTTTCTATTAATATTTTCTTAAAGCCAAACTTGCTTACTTAAATCTATATCCTAGCTATAATTATTAGTATAGATATTATAATATTAATAGTATCTTTAGCCTATAGTATTTCCGATATACTATTTTTTAAGAATTAAATAATCTAATATTTTGGATCCGCTTTATTTAAGGCCTCTATAATATTAGTTAGTAATATAAGAAGGCTCTTGCTTTCTAGTACTATATTTTCCTTTATAGCTATATATAGTAATTCTGGAAGTAATATCTATTTTATAATTTTAACTAGTTACTAAAACTTACTTATAGAAGCATTCCTGGCTAGGCTTTTAATTAAGGAAATAATTAATAGTAATTTTAATTATATATTCTTATATTATACTTTATATAAGATATATTTGTATTTCTTTTTATTCGGGCTATTTATATTAGTATATATACCCGTAAAGCCTATAATATTATTAGATATCTTATATAGCGAAATTCGAGATAGTATTAAAATAGGAAATAGTAGCAAAAACGGAGAAGAGTTCGGAGGAAAAAAGAAAAATAATAATAATAATAAATAAAAAGAAATTAGAGATATTAATAGAGGAAATTAGAGTAGTAAAAAGATAATAGTTTTTATAATAGTATTACTAATTTCATTATTATTATTATTATTATTATTATTATTATTATTATTATTATTATTATTATTATTATTAATAATTACTAGGCAATTAATAAAGTTACCTGGCCGGCCTAGCTTAATTTAATATAAATATATTAGATATAGTTAATTTAAATATAATTATCTATAAATACTATTTACTAAGTTTAAAAAACATAACTATCTCTTACTTAAATATAGTATTATTAGTATTAGTAATACTATTCTCTATAAATATAATACGAAATATATATTATATATAATTAGTAATTCGGGCTATTTATAAGGCTATACTACTTTTTCTAGAAGCCATTTTTATAAAGTAGTAAAAAGAGATATAATAATAATTTTTATAGAATTAAATAAGCCCTTTAAGTCCTTTATAATATTTTATAGAGATTTCTAGAACCTTCTAATCTACTTTTAGTAAAGGTTATAAAGTAATTATATATATAATATCTTGAAATTATAAACTCTATAATAAGTATAGAGTTACTTTACTAAAAAAATTCCTATTTATTACCTTAGTATAAATCCGCAAACCTATAAGGCTAAGGCTTATTTATACCTGGCTATAATTATAGGAATTATCTTAGAAGGCTAGTTTATATATAAATAAATTCATTTTATTAAAGGCCGTACTTATAAAAGTAGTCTAATATATAAGCCCTAATAATTCCTATAGCCTAGTGCTAGTACTTCCCTATACGAGAGGCTATATTTATCTCATATAAAGAGCGATTTATATAGAGAAAATACAGCCTAGTAAATAGGGAAGTACTAGTATTAGGGCTATAAGGCTTACTAACTATTTCAAGTTTTATTATATATTATAATATACTTGTAATCTACTTATATATATATATGAGTAAATATAAAAAGACTTGGATTTATATAGCTACAAGTCATATTTCTTAATCTAATTTTAGATATAATTAGAAGGTTAAAACCTTTTAGGTTAGATTAACTTTCTTTCCCTGTTATATTTAGGATTTTTCTAAACGGATTTTTACTAAATCTCTAATCTTATTTTCCTGAACCAAAAATCGGCCTCCTATTATATATACGGATTCCTTAGACACTTTTATAATTTATAGTATTAGTTAACCTAACTAATAAATACTATTATTAGCTATAGTAAATAAACCAAGCTATAAACTCTAAAACCGGAAAGACTAGTATAAGAAGAAAACTATAATAAGACAAAAACCTATATAAAGTATACCAGAATATAAAACGTAACTTAATAGTAAAATAATAAATTAAAAGTATAAATAGTAAAGTATAAATAATATATAATATATAAAAGCTTAATTAATTAAATACCCAGAAGGAATTATTCTCTAGAACTATAAAAAAACTAGTTTTCTTATATAATTTCTATAAGTTATATATAAAAGACTATAGCCTTTATTATATAACTAAAACCTTAAAACTACTAAAATAATATAATTTTTGGAAAGTATAGCCTACTATATTATATCCGATTTCCTATTTATTTATACTTATTCCCTAAGTACTAAAATTAATAGAAAAATCCTATTTAGAATCCGAAATAATAAAATAATTAGAATTCTCCTTTATTAGCTAATTTAGTTTCTCTTTAATATACCTAAAATAAAACTTATTATTCTTAAATAGTCTTATTTCGTATTTTCGAACTTGCTTAAAAATAATTCAAATTTACTTAGCTATATTTTTATATTAAATCCAATATAGTTCTCTATATTAATTAGTATTTGCCTTTAACTATTATTTAATTTCCGCCTTTATTACTAGGTATTAAAAAGACTTATTATAGTAAATTATATTATAAATTATACTAATATACTCTAAACGAATAGCTTTTTTAAATTTCATATTATTTATAGTATTCTTAAATTAATTTTTAATAAAAGGAAAAAGCTCTAAATAAGAGGTTTTAATAACTTTATAAGAGATTTCATTTTCGTATATTCTATTTTTAATAATAATTAGACTTATTAAAATTATAGTAAAAGGCCTATTAAATAGCAAATTATTATTAAGCTATTCTTTAGCTTCTATATTATTCGAGAATTATTACTTGCCTATAATTCCAGACTTATAGATTACCTAGCTAAAAGTATTTATTTATCTAATTAAATAGACTATATTCGGAATCTTTTTTCTTATTACTTTTAGTAAATACTTGCCTATTTTCTTAGCTATTTCTGGCTTAAAATTATTAGAAATAGAGAAATAATTAATATTCTTAAAGAACTTCTTATTAATAATAGTGGCCTTCTTATAGTTTATAAGAAAAATATAGCTAATATTCTAATATTTTTTACTAAAGTAGAATTCGCTATTTAAAGCTTTAGTAATAGCCAGATCTTTAATATTATCTTTATACTAATTATAATTAATATTTCCAGAAATATAGTATTCGGTTAACTAAAGGTAAATAATTAGATAAATAGAGTATTTATTTAATACCTTATAAAATCCGAGCCATATTAATAGATCTATTATTAAGAGTTAAAAAGCTAAGATAAAATAGCTATTACCTAGATCTTTATACTTTATTATATTATTTTTTTAGAAATAGAATTATAGTATCTCTATTTCCTTTATTAAGAGCTCTCGAATATTAAGCTTTTTAATTTATTTTAGGTAATCTTTCTTATAAATATAACTATTTATATTCAGGTTAATAGTACTAGATTCAGGAACAGGAATTATAATATTAAATTAAAGCTATAGATTTGGGTAAAATTAATTAGAAATATAATATTTATATTTATATTCTTTAATTTCCTGAGTTTTAAAAAAGAAATCCTATATTTCCTTATTTATTTAAGTAATGAAAATATATTTCTTGCCTTTAGTAATTTTATAAATCTTAGTAACTAGCTTTAGAATATTATTAATATTATTAATATCTCTTATATTAATAGAAAAAGTATTAGTAAGCTACTAAATATATATTATATAGAAAGCTTTAAAAAATCTATTAGTAATCTTATAGTATTCTTACTTAAAAATAGGTCCCAAAATACTATTATATATTTTCTTAAAAGTATACTTATTTTATTAAATAAGTATTAACTTTTATTTAGCTAGTATCTTATAGGTATATTAGATACCTTTAAGTTTTCCGGATTTAATATTCTTAGTTTTCTGCTTCTTGGTTCTAGATATAAATACGGGAGTTTTTCTAAATAGTATTTTTCTCTTTAAAATAAAGAATTTCTTTTTACTTTTCTTTTTATTTTTCTCTATTTTACTAGTCTTATATTTAGACTAATACTCAGATTTTCGCTATTTATTAAGAGTTTTAGGCTCAGCTTATTCTCTTTTCTTACTAGGTTCTTCTTATCTAGTTATACTAGTTCTACTAGTTTTATTAGTAGATTTATTACTAGGCTATATTAAATTAGCTCTATTTTTATTAGCTAGATCCAATTAAGTTAAAGCTGAAATTATAATAGGGGCCTATTTTTTAGGCTTATTACTATAAACTCTCTTAATTAGAATTCCGGAAGTATTAAAGATATATTATCTAACCTTAAGATTATTAGCTAATAATAGCTTAAAAATTAATTCTCTAGGTTTCGAAATAGTTTTAGTATATTTAAATACCTTAATAATATCTAATTTAGTAAATATATTAGTATTTTAATACTTTTTATCTTTAATATATTTCAAAGTAGCTTTATTAATTAACTAAATAGTTTCATATACTAAAGCTTTTGTTTTAAAAAGGAAATATAACTTCTTATAAACGTTTTTATTAAGGTTATTATAGATATTATTAATATATTAGCTAAAAGCTTTACTATATAATATAATTCTATTCTAACTCTTGGTTTCTAGACTATTTACTATAGTTTTAATCTTATTAAGCTTTTTTATTTGCCTTTAGAAATGCCTTTAATAATATTCTCGAATTTCCTATTATTAGCTTAGTAGTTCTTTAATTTCTTTTTAGTTAATTCTAGTTTAGTTCTATTTCTAATAAAGGTTTTCTATTTTAAGAGCTTATTATATATATTATTTAGCTTATCTAGAATATTTATATTAAATTCAGTAATTATAGTTATCTTTTCTAATATTAGTAAGCTTTTTATAATTATCCAAGCTCTTTTAATATTCTAAACTTTAATACTATTAATCTATAGGCTTTTAATAATATTATAGCTTGCAAGAACTAGCTATTATATTTTACTAGCTTAAGAAATCTATTTTTTAGCTATTTTATTATTTTTAAAGAAGTTATAAAAGTATTATTAGTATAATAATTATAGGTTATAGAATTAAAGGTTTTTTGAGATTATAAGAATTTCTTTTAAATACTTTTTAAAATAAAGAATAAATTAAAATAAACTTGAATTATATAAATATATTATAAATATTCGAGTTTTTCTTTTTTTCTAATAAGAAAATAAAGCTAAAATAATAATATATATAATAGAGAAAGTAAATATAATAATTAGATATATTTAAAGTAATATAATTATAAATTAGAAATAATTATAAAAGATAAAATATAGAATTAGGTTTTTATTATAAAAAAAATATAAATATATATATCTAAAAAAATATAATCTAGGAAATAATTAAGATAAATTAAACTAAATAGTAATAATAAGAAAATAAGAAAGTAATATAATAGAAATATAAATATAATAGTAGTATCTAAAATATTAGAATATAGAAGAAAATAATAATAAATTTATAATATAGATATATTCTAATTCCCTATTTATTTAGAAATATTTCTATTAATTTAAAGAATAATATAAAAAAAGATAAATAATAAAGGAAATATATAAAAGATAAAATATATAAATATATTAAAAATATTAGAAAAATATAAAGCAAATATTAATAAAAAAAAAAGTCAGAATAATAGAATTAAGAAATAATTTAAAATAAGATATTACTTTTTCTAAAACTTATTTATATTTCCTTTAAAAGCTAATTATATTTATTTAGTATTTATTAAAATCGATTTTATATAATATAAAATTATTTAATTAGCTAGAATTTCAAAATAATATCTATATTTATAAAAATAATATTAAAGGCTTTAATAGTTATAGAAAAAATAACTATAAAATAGTATAAATAAGATTTATAATACTATTATTAAGTTTGGAATAATAAATATTAAAGTTAATATAAAATATAGAAAAATCAGGTATTCTAAATTAGTATTAAAAATATAAAATTAAAGGTATTTTCCTAATTATTTAAATAATATTTAATAGTAAAAAATAGATTAATAATAAGAATTATTAAATTATATTAGCTTTTTAAAGAAATAATTAGTTTCTAGTAATAAAACGGTATTTTAATTAGGAAATAGATTCTATATAAGAGAAGTTCTCTTTATATAGAAATAGAAATATATAATATACTAATTAAACTTTAGTATATATCTTAAATATAGCTATAATTATATAGAAAAGAAGATAGGCTTCTTGGTTTGAAATAAGCTAGATATAAAATAGGCTTTAAATAAATAGATCTAGTTTATCTAATATTAAAAAGATTTCCAGAATTATATATTAGTAAATACTTTCGGAAATAATTATTAGATTTAATAATATTTCTCTTTCCTTTTATAGGGCTTCTAATTTAGCTATTTCGTCTATATATAACTTCTAATTAGGAAGTTTATTTAGATATTATAAATAAACTTATAATAGTAATTTAAGTTAAAATTAAGATCTATAAATATTATAATTTAGCTTTAGACTAGTATAAGCCATAATAATAGCTAGTTAAAAAGGCAAATAAAGCTTCTAAAAGATTTCTAGTTTAGTAAAATATATATAAAAGACTTTTTTTCTTTCTTTTTTCTTTTTTCTTTTTTATATATAAATACTATTTATATTATAAGAACTTTCTAGAAAGTATTATAATTCGGAATTAAGAGTTTATAAAATAATCTCTTAATCTTTTATTTATTTTTATATTAATAGAAATACTTTATATTTAATTCCCAAAATCTAGTAATAGAATCTTATATTAAGAATATTATCTAATAGTAATAATTAGATAATAATAAGAAATAAGTAATAGTAAAGCTTATCTGATTTCTAGAATAATAATTTAATAATAATATTTTCTAAAAGTTATAAATAATAATTAAAAGAAAAAAAATAAAAGATATATAAAGAATTAAAAGTAATAAGCTTTATTTCAGATTAAGAAAAGCTTCTATTATTAGATACTTTCTTCTAGTTCTTTATAAAAGAGATATATTTTACTTTTTCTAATTCCGGTAATTCTGGAATATATATAATAATATTAATAGCTTTCTTAATTTTCTAAATACTATTTTACTTATAATATTTTATAACTATTTTCTTTTCTAGTTTTATATCTATTTTAAAATATTTATTTATAGGTATATATTTATTATTAACTTTATTTTCAGGGAAATACCAGAATTTATTTCTTTTAATAAATTACTTAAATTAATTTCTAGTATATATTTTTTAAAATATAATTCTATTAAGCTTTTCTAATATATAATATTCTTTTAATTAATTCATATATCTTATTCTATATAGGCTAAGCTAGTAGTATAGTAGCTTTATATTTCTTAACTTGTTTTAATTTATTAATTTAATATTATATATAAGAACTAGATCCTTTTCGGAAATAGGCTTTAAATAAATCTAGTAAATAGTATTAAATTACTTCTTTTTCTTTTAATATTTTCTATTTTTCTTTATTCTAGCTTTTTTAATAATTTTATTTCTTATTTATATTTACTTTAAATATATTTCTAAAAGTATTTCTTTATTATAGACTTTATTTTATTTAAGTATTTTCTAGATTAGAAAATATATTTTTATAAATAATATTATTTCCCTATTATAAACTATATAAAAGAAAGTAAATCTAGTTAATTTATATATAGTAATTTAATTAGTAAATAAAATATATAATAATAAATTAACTCAAGGCTTCTTTTTATCTATTATAAATATAATAAATACTTAATTAATTAATATCCTCTTTTAATTATACTATTTCCTTCAGAATTATAGGCTAAAATAATAATTCTATTAATTTCTAACTTATTAAGTTCCTGAATTACTACTTTTTTAAATTCCGATCTATTATTTATCTTAAACTATTTAAATAAACTATATCTATAAATAATTTCTTTTTAAATAAATTTAATAATCTTTTTATTAGTTAGGTTTTTTAAAGATTTAGCTTTAACCTATTCTGAGAAGTTATTTCTAATAATAACTAGTAAATTATATTCTTTATAGCTTAATAATTTAATTATATTAATCTCAAGATAATAGAAAAGAAATATAGCTTTTATTAAATATAGAACTTTCTTTTATTTTATTTTATTCTTATATTAATAGACTTTATAGATTATTAATATACTTTTATATATAATTATAATAATTTTCCTAGTAATAGTAGCTAGCTACTAAATAAAGAGTACTCTTTTTTCTAGTATATCTAATCTTATTATATAGCTTTTTAATAATAATCTTTTTTTATTTTTAGTTATTAATAATAAATTAAGGTAAATATATTTTAGATATAACTTTCTATAATAATTAATTTCTTATATTATAATTTAAAGCTTTTCTATTTAATTTTTAAAACTCGGCTCTAGATATTTCTTCTAGTCTAGAGAATATTATAAGATATTATATAATATTCTAGTATTATTTAGAATAGCTATTATTTAAGGAATTCAGGGAAATAGTTAGGTTATTAAATAAAGTATAGAAGTTAGTATTATTATTTACTATTTTACTAGAGATTATATATAAAAGGCTATAGCCTTTATTATATAATTTCCGGATATTATTATTTTTTAATATTACTAATTTATTTCTAGATATAATAAGGCTTTAGTTATTAATTTCTAGTAACTAGATACTATTATTTAAATATCTAATAAAGGTTTTAGGAATCTAATTTCTTAAAATAATATTATATAACTAAACCGGAACTATTTTCTTTAACTAAACTTTCTGTTTAATAAATATTATTTTAATAGTATTAAACTCTATTACTAACTATTTATTAATATTTTTATTATATTTAATATTACCTTTTTACTATAGGCGTTTTAATAATTTATTTATAGTAATATATTTGATTTCTTTAATATACTTGACTTTAAAATCAAATAATTAAATTTATATTAGTTAGTAAATAACTAAAACTTTAGGAAGATCTATAACTACTTTATTTAGCTATATAATAAGTATATTAGTATTTAGTTTAAAAATAAAATAAACTTTATATAGCTAGAATTATACTTTCTATAAATACTTTACTAGCCTTTAGTATTCTCTTTTAATAATATTATATTTCTATTTAGTATTATTCTAGATTCTAGATTTGTATTATATAACTTTCTTTTTCTCTTTATTATTATATTAATTAAGAGTTCCGCCTTATTTATTAAGGCTAATATTTACTATTAATATAATTATTTTCTAATCTTTTAATAAATTATAATATAACTTATAAAGTATTAAAGTAATAATAAGCTTTTCCTAAAGAATTTATATAGCTTATATTTATTTATTATTTTATTCTTATATTATATCTTTTCTTATTAAATAGTAAATGAGTTTAATAATAATTATAAAGCCTTTAATCCAAATATAATAGTAAATAATAATTCTAATAAATGCCTTGCCTTTAGTTATATTATTATAATATTTCTATTTTAAGATCTTAGTAGTTCCTAAGTTTAAAGAACTTTTTTTAAGTATTTTATAAATAAAGCTAATAATAATTGTATTATTATAATAGAATTATAATTTTTTTCTAATACTAGTTCTGGCTTATTTAATTTTATTTAAAATTATATTTAGGTTTTAAAGATATTTAAATACAAAATACTAAATACTAGATAAAATAAGCTATTTATTATAATCTATATAAGGTTTCTTAACTCTAATATTATTAATAAATAATATAGTAATTTTGGGAAATAGGTTCTTTAAAATAGTTATAATAACCTATATAAACTAAATAATAGAATTAGTAATTCCCTAAAATAATATAGTTATTTTTAATAGTTCTAAAAGTATTATAAATATAATTAAATCTCTATTATAAGTATTTAGTATAAGTTAATTATATCCGGAAAAGAAATTAATTAGAAAGATATATATATATTTAGTAAATTTCTTTAAAATCTCATTAATAAACGGGAATAGATTAGTATTTTATAAAATTACTAAATTTATTTTTATAATAGTATTAATTAGTTTATAAGTTCTAGTAATCTTTTTATAATTAAGAATTATAAATTCCGGTAAAGTCTATTATATTTCTCAATAATTCTATAATCTAGATATTCTAATAATATTTTTATTACTATTAGTATTAGGGCTTTGAGATATAGGAAATTCTTTTTTTATTAGGCCTTATATTTAATAGTCTTAATTAGAATAAGTAAGCTAATACTTTTATAAACTTTTCCTATTTCTTTCTAATTAAATATAATTATATTCTCTTAATTAACTATTAATTCTTGAAATATAACTAGTTTCTTTTCTCAGAACTAGTTACTAATATCTAATTATTCTAGATATTTTGGAATAAGTTATAAATCTTTTAGAATAACTAATATTTTTAATAAAAAGTAGTTCTTATATTTTCTAGTATATTTCTATAAATATTCTCTAGTTTTAAATCTCTTAAACTAGTCCGGATATTTATCTAGGCCTTTTCTAATTCTATTATTAGTATTTATTAATTAAATATTTTTATTTTTTATTTTATATATTTCTATAATTAGAAATAAATTATAGTTATTATCTTTTTCTTTAAGTATTATAGCTATTTTCTCTAGTACTTTTTTTGTCTAATTTCTAGAATTTATAATTTTCCTATTTAGCTTTTTCCTAGTTAGATATAGAAAGTATCTTTTTATTTAGTATTTTAATATATTTTTCTTAAGCTCTTATATATTCCAGAATTCTTTCTAGTTTTAAATTCTATATTTCTTAGCTTCGGAAATATATTTCTTTATTATTAGAAAATATTATTCTATTTCTTTTTTAGAAATATCTTTACTTAATATTCTTTTTATTTCTTTTTCTATTAAATCCAGAACTACTCTTAATAATATTTTAATTAGAGCCTTTTCTATTTTAGTTTCTCTAAAAATATTATTAATTTCCTAAATTCCTAAACCCAAAATAAAAAAATTAGTAAAAAATCCCGGTATTTTCCTATTTTCTCTAATATTATTACTAATTATAATATTAGACTTTATTTTTTATTTTTATTTTTAGTTTCCTATTTTATATTATTTAATTCCTTAATTCTAGAAGCTTAATATTTTTAAACTATTATTTTTTTCTGCTTTCTAGTATTTTTTAAAAATAAAATAATTATAATAATATAGATATTCTAATTATTTTTAGAATTAGTAAATCTTTTATTTTATAAATTATTACTTTTATATATAATATTTATTTTTATTTTTATTAAGAATAATTAATTAAATAGGATTTTTAGAATTCCTTTAATTAGGAAAAATATATTTTTATATTTTATTTTATTTATAACCTTAGCTTTAAGCTTTACTATTCTTATAAATTCAAATTTTGCTCTAATAATAATAGATATTTAATAATTTATAATATTATATATTATTTTACTAATATTTCTAGAAATCTTTTTAGAAAAAATATTAACTTTAGTTCTAGTATTAATTATTTTTTTATATTTAATATTTTCTTAAGATTCTCGAAATATAAATTAAAGATATAAAGATTATATAATATATTTATAAGCTAGTAATATTCGAATATTAATACTATTACTCTCAAATTAAATAATTCTATTAATATTAGATACCTGAACTAGTATTTCTAATTCCTTAAATATTTTATCTATTATATAAATTATAGCTATTAGTTCTATAAATTTTCTAATATACTTAATTATATTTAATATAATAGTATTTCCTATTTATGAAATAGTAAAATAGGAAATATTATTCTTAATTTATTAGTTCTAAAATATAATAGCTAGATCTGATATTTTTAAGGTATTAATAAATATTCTTATTCTTTTCTAAGTCTTTAGAAATAGAATAATTACTTTCTTTAGTAGCTTTATTAGAATATTATTAATTTCAGGAGTCCTATATTTATTATAATTAAAAGTATATTAGGTTTCTAATTCGCCTTATTTATTTCCGGAAGTATTAATATTTATATTCTTAGCTAGACTATTCCCTTATCTATTATTTCTTAAAATAATATTCTTCTAGCCTTTTATATAGAATAGCTTTTTTTCTGCTTTAACTTGTTTTTAGAAAACCTTTTTAGCTATTTCTATCTCTTTTTTCTTTTTCTTTAATAAGGAACTTAATATTATTTATTAATTCTAGAACCTGAAATATTAGTAATTCTAATATAATTTCTTCTAAGATAAAGTAACTATTTAGATTCTCTAAATATAACTTATTTTCTTTTATATATAAATTTCGGTTAGCTAGTTTTCTTTTTTCTTTCTTGCCTAATAAACTAGATATTTCCTATTAATCTCTAGATATTTTTAGGTCAAATATTTAAATTATAGTTAAATTCTTTTCTTTAAACTTAGGAAATAATTTAGTTAAACTATTAGTATTTACTAATAAGGAAAAAGGAAATACTTTCTTATTTAGGCTTAAATAGCCTTTTATACTATTTTCTATTAAATTAATAAGTATATTTATAATTTATAAGCTTTTTTATTAGTAAATAATAAAACTAAGAAATATAGATATATTTTAGATTAATATTATTATTCTTATTTCTATTATAGTATTTATAGTAAATTTATTCTCTCGGTTTTAGGTCTATATTATAAACTATATTAACTTAAATAATACTTTCTAATTATATTTAAGATTAACTTTTTCTAAAATATAGTTATTTAGATTCTTTATTTATTCTAGTTTAATTATTATAACTATTATAGTATTCTCTATATCCTTTATTATAACTTCTAATATATTTTTCCTAAAGACTCGAATTATATTTACTAGGCTATTAATACTATTATACTTACTATAATTAACTAGATTATATAAATAGGCTATAATATTCTCTCGAATTATAATAGTAGCTATATTAAGTTATTTCTATAAGTTCTCTTAAGTTATAGTAATAATAGATAGTTTTTCTAGACTTCTTATTAGCTAGTTAATATTATTTTCTTTGGGTTTACTACTTTTAGTAAGCTTTATATAATTAGCTATAAGTTGGGTTTTCCTTTTACTTATATTTATAATAGTTTCAGGAAATATAATAAGAGGAACTAGTAAAGAATAATTATTTTCTGGCTTAGAAACTATATTATAGACTATTATATTTAAGTATTCTTATCTAAGTCTAAATATATTTAGGTTATTAGTAATATTAAAATAGTATTTCTTCTTTTTATACTAATAGAATATTATTATCTTTTTATATATCTTACTATATTTATAAATAGAAATATTTATAGGCCCGAAGTTTATATCTTTAAGAATATAATTTCTTATTAGAATAAATAATTTCTTTATAAATTCTCGGTACTAAGTAATTTCATTTATTTCTTTTCTTTTTAGTAATTCCTTTAATATTCTATTAAATATATTAATATAAGACTTAAAAGAAAGTTCTTTATTTTAGGCTTATATAATAATTTAATTAAGAAAGTTATAACTAATTTTAAGTATTTCCTAGTTATATTCTCGGAATTTCTTTAGTAAGGTCTTAAAGAACTCGATTTCCTAGTAATTTCCTAAGTTATTAGTATAGTATTTTAGTATAGCCTTAATCTAATTCTTATAAATAGGAGAAATATAATAGATAATTCTTTTTTTTTTGGTATTATTAGGAATATAATAGTTCTTATATATATTTATATACTATTTCAAGAATATAGAGATATTACTTTTCTGAAATTATAATATTCTAGGAACTCTTATAAGTAGTAGATTTAAATCCGGTACTAGTATATATTTATTCTCGGCTATATTAATCTTAATAACTTTTTTTATAATTAATTATAGAATTTCTATATTTGAAACTTTTACTAATAAGGTTCCTAAAAGGCTAATTTCCTATTTAAATATATCTTTTAGTTTAAGAACCGGAATTAGAAAGAAACCGGTTAATAATAATAAATATAATCGAGATTCGAGTTTTAGTATTAGTAATAATAAAGTAATAGCTTTTCTAGTTTTATTCTTATTATTTATATTTTCTTTTCTATTTTATTAGCTTAATACCTATAATATTTTTCCTTAGTTTTATTAAACTAGATATATTTAATAATATTATTAAAAGTAATAATAAAAATAATAAATGTAATTTTACTAATTTTTCTGACTTTTCTGAATTCTTTTCCTTTTCTTTATTTAGTATTTTTTTCTTCTTTAGAAGCTTCTCTAGATTATTTATATAATTTCTTATTTCTGATTTCTTTTTAATTTTTATTTCTAATTCCTATTTACTATTTTACTTGAAATTAAGGGTATTTCCTCTTTTAAATATCTTTTCCGGACTTAAGAATAAGCTTTTTTATTAAAACTAATACTGCCTCTATTCCGGTTTTTACTATAATTAAAAATAATATATAAATTAATAATATAATTTTATTTCCGAATACTAAAGTCTATTTCTAACTAAGATCTAATTCATACTATCTTAGTATAATATTTCTTATTCTATTTCCTTTACTTCTTTTCCTTTTATAATTAGCCTCTATTTCTACTACTTCTATATACTATACTAGTAATTATATCTTATGGCTAACCCGTATCCAAATTACTAGATATATTAGAAATTAATATAAGATACTAAGATTAATACTTATATATCCTTAATATTTTAGCCTTAGGCTTAAGGCATTATAATAGCCCTTTTCTCTCCTAACTTACTAAGCTAATAATCCGCCTTATAGATACCCCTCAGAACTTTATAAGAGTATTACCTTAACTATAAAGTTTCGATTCTCTCTGTATTACTTATTATAAAATATATAAGAGGGAAACTATAATAAGATAAAAACCCATATAAAGTATACTAGAGTATAAAACGTAACTTGATAGCAAAATAATAAATTAAAAGCATAAATAGTAAAGTATAAATGGTATATAATATATAAAAGCTCAATTAATTAAATACCCAGGAGGGATTATTCTCTAGAACTATAGAAAAACCAGCTTTCTTATATGATTTCCGCAAGTCATATATAAAAGGCTGCGGCCTTTGCCATATAACCAAAGCCTCAAAACCGCCAAAATAACATGATTTTTGAAGAGTATGGCCTGCCGTACCATACTAGCAAAGGAGAGTATTATATATAACCCTCTCGATATATATATTCTTTTTATATATAATAAGTCTATCCAAGATATAATAGAATACTGATTCAGATATATATAGGATAAGTGAAGTACCGAGAACGACTTGACTCTCAAGGCGAACGGATCTATGATATATCCTCTCCGAAAATAACGGCTATTAAATATTTATAGCAGGAGGCATACCTGTAGAAGGATATCGCAAATGGCCAAACCAAACCAAACCAAACCAACCAACTCTTAATAGCCATCGAATTAGCTATCGTTTAGTATTAAAAGGATTATAGTATACCCTATTAGGTATTAACGTATTTGGATAAAGCCAATCCTCTTATTAGTGGTATTACACATTAGGCCGATACGGCACGTCAGGAACTAGCCGTCAGCCCGATCCGTTCGATACTCGACTGGGGCGATTCAAGCATGCCCCTTCGAGTAGTTCTAATACTTGCTAATATCTTTTGTAACAAAATTCTGGACGGTAGTACCTTAGATTCTCGTATAGTGGCCAAAATTTCGCCATATCTATAACTATTAAACTCGATTAGGCAGTGGCAGAAGTCGGGGGCCTTGTCTAATAAGGGAGACGGGCTAAAGGGCACGGCATTAGACGACTTGTACCGCTTGGCAGGATCTATATAGTATATACTCCCCCATAATAAGGTATTCGGATTACTCGGTCTATTGCCTCAAGCCATATCTAGCAAGATTACGGTTAACTATAAGCGGGACGAGACAGAACTTTTGTCTGAGTTTACTGCGGTAATTACCGTTATAAATAAGAAGAGTGGAAACTTGGAGGGAGCAGGAGTAGGAGACGCAAAAATGCAGAGTATAACAGGCAATTTCATATATACCTTATAGGATATGCCAGGGAAAGGAAAAGGTCTTATTATAATCGAAAAGATCTCTAAGAATATGCGAATTCTTTCCGAAGAGCCTATTATTATAATACCTGGTAATGAAATTAGTAGCAAACGGCTATAGATATTTATTTATTAGTAAGTTACTACCTTTAGTAAATACTAGTAGCGGGCCTTCCTATTTATATATAATATTTATTCGTATAGAAATACTACTAAGTAATATCTCGGGATTATTTAAATAAACTCCGTGCTTACTAAAGCCATTGGAGATTAAAGGGCAATTCTTCTAGAAGTATATTATATTAACTATACCTATAATAATAATATATAGAAGAACTAGAATAAAAAGATTAAATAATATATAATATATACTTTAAGAGATATTAATAAAGGTAAAGAGATTATAATAACCTATCTGGCCCCTTTTAAGAACTATAAAGCCTAGTAAAAGGCTTTTTAGAAAAGATTTGGCTTTATATATTTATATTATCTTTACTTTTTATTATTAGAATAGAACCAGGAAAGTAATAAGAAACTAGAAGAGATTTATTATTTAGACGGTATTATCTACTAGCTTAGCCTAAAAAGAATTTTAGTATTTTTATTTCGAATTCTTTATTATCTTAATTAATAAATATATCTCTATAATAAATAAAAATAAGAGAATATTAGTTTTATAAAGGCCTTTATTAATACTACTTAGTTTACTATTACTAATAATAATTTAATAAAAGAATATATCTTTATAGAAAAGGTAATATTTATTTGGAAAATAACCTTTAATAATAATAATAATATATAAGCTATTAAATACGAAGCTCTAATATAGAATTCCTCGAAATATAAGCTATATGAAATATTAATAAAATAGAAAATAAAGGTAAATAAAGCCCTATAAGAACTTGAATTAAGTAATTTTAAAAACTGGCTTTAGAAAAGAGAGAAGCTAAAAGCCCCGGAATAGCTAGTAAATCTATAGAACTATATAGCCTTTCCCGGGTTTATTAATTTCCTAAATAAGAATAATATTAACCCGGAATTTTATAAGAATAGTAATACGGGTTTTTACTAATTATAATACTATTAGTATTTCTTAGGCGAGATTATGAATTTTATTATACTTCTTTATTTATAGATAAAAATTAAGAATATTAATAGTATAATAATTCTGCTATACTTCTATATTAATAGCCGAAATAATAAATTAGTATTTATATAAGTTTAAAAGAGGTATATAATTATTATTCTTTATATAGACTATTATATATTTATATTCTTTAAGTTCGGTATTTACTATAAAGATTCCCGAATAATTAAAATATTATAGTAATTACTAATTAAGCTTAATTTAGGTTCACTAATTAAATATAATATTATATAAATTACTAGTATTAAATAACTAGGTCTAATAATTCTTAATAAAGTTTAATAATATTAGAATATATTACGAATATAATAAAAAGGTAATCTCTTTATAATAATATAGTAAATATTTATTATTCTAGTATTATAATAAAATAAAACCGCTATTTCTGGTATTATATTAACTTAAATACTAATATAAAAAGGCTTATTAGGTAACTAACTGAAATAAAAAAGCTTATAAGACTAATTATAAGCTCTTTAAAAATCTCGATTTATAAGAGTTATTTGTTTTTAAATAGAATGAATTTAATAATTATATTTAATTTCCTTTCTATATATTAAAATAGTTTACTTTTAATTATTTAAGAAAAAAGCTTAAAAAGAATACCGAGATCTTATTTATTAATATTTATAATTATAGTCTTATTTTTCTTTTTATAAAACTATTAGTTATTTATTTATTTATAGGTAATCTATTTATTATTATTATTCTTCTCTTTTTTCTTCTTTTTCGAGACAATTTTTCTCTCTTATATATTTAAAAAAGTATTTCTCGATATCTTTTACTAGTATTTTCTTTAGAAGAAAATAAATAGTTTCCTAAATAAGTATTAATATTAGTTATATAATTCAAGTAAATAATTACTTTATTTATTATTTCTATTATAAATAGTAACTATAATATATAATATATTAGCTATATTTATAAATAATTAAAGTAATATCAATATTATTAAATTTCTCTAATTTATAGGCTTTTTTAATTAAAGTATTCTTTTTCCCTTATTATTTCGTTTAATATTTATAATATTTATTAATACTAAAAGATTATTATAGAAATTAAAGTAATTTATCTAGATTAGTTCTAATATATTTCAAATATTAAACCTGAGATATTTGAGAATTAATTATTATTATAGGCCATATTTAATTAAAGACTCTCTTTTTTAATAGTTATTCTTAAGAATTTTTATATTAATAACTAATAGAAATATAAAAACTAATTTTGAATCTATAGTTTAATTATATAATAAGAGGCCTGAATTAATTCCTTTTTAAACTAAAATAATAAAAAGCCGTATTTGAACCCGTAATTCTTTAAATCTTAATTAAAGGATTTAATTATATAATAAGGGGCCTGAATTAGTTTTTTTAAATTCAAGTAATAAAAAGCCAGATTTGGACTTCCTTAATTCTAAAATTAGATTAAGCTCTATAAGCCTCTTTATAGTATTACTTATTCTTATAATATATAATTATATTTAATTCTTATTCTTTCTATAAAATTAAATAAAAGTTTTTTATTTTAAGGAATTATTAAACTTTTATTAGTATTTAATTAATATTTATTATAATATTACTACTTTTAAAATAAAATTATACTATATATTATAAGGCAAATAAAACTATAATAGCTACTTTTATATTAATATTAAACTTATATATACTTTATTTATATATTATATAAGTTATATTTCCTAATAATTCTAATTAGAAAAACCTTATTTTTATATATTTTACTATAATTAATATTAAATAATATAAATAATTAAAGTAATAGAGCTTAGAGTTAAGGATTTCTTTAATTTAATATAAATAAAGATCTAATTTATTAACTTATATTCTTTTATATAATTAAAGCCTATATATAACTTTATAAGCCTTCTTTTATAATTTCTAGTAATATTAGCCGATTATTTCAGAAGCCATAATTTCCTATAAATTTTCTCCTAAAAGATTAGAATTCTTAGAAAAACATAGCTCTTAGATAAAAGCTTATAGGAAATATTACTTTATAAAAGCTTTTTCTTAGGAGTTATATATTTCTAAGAGCTCTAATTTCTTATAAATTCTCTTCTAGAAGCTATATACTTCTAGGAATTTCCCTGAGATTAAAGCAAATATATATATAACTAGTATTATTAAGCCTAATTTTGCTTTATTCTAATACTAGTATTTATTAAATACTATTATAATAAATGTACTAGTATTAAAAAGCCTAATTTGAGTTTTATTAGCTAATTTTTGTTTTCTTTTTTAATTCTATTATTTATTAAATACTATTATAATAAATATATTAGTATTAGAGAATTGAATTATATTTCTTTTTAATATTAGCTTCTATTAAGTACTATTATAACGAATATACTAGTATTAGAAAGCCTAATTTGAATTCTATTAGCTGATTTTTACTTTCTTTTTTTAATTCTATTATTTATTAAATACTATTATAATAAATATACTAATATTAAGAAGCCTAATTATTATTATTTTTAATACTAGTATTAGGGAACCGAATTATATTTTCTTTTTAATACTAATACTAAATTATACTAGTATTAATTCTTATATTAGTACGAGCTTATAAAAGCTTAAAGTCTTATATAAGTCTGAATTCCTATATTATTTATAATTCTCGTATTAGTATATAAGTTTATTATAGAAAGAAAACTATAATAAAACAAAAACTTATATAAAGTATACTAGAGTATAAAACGTAACTGAATAGTAAAATAATAAGATTAAAAGTATAAATAATAAAGTATAAATAATATATAATATATAAAAGCTTAATTAATGAAATATTAAAAAGAAATTATTTTCTAGAATTATAGAAAAACTAGTTTTTTTATATAATTTTCTCAAGTTATATATAAAAGGCCATAGCCTTTACTATATAATTAAAACTTTAAAACCGCTAAAATAATATAATTTTTATAAAATATAGCTTATTATATTATATCTAATCTCTTATTTATTTATATTTGTTTTCTAAATATTAAAACTAATAGAAAAATCCTATTTAAAATCCAAAATAATAAAATAATTAGAATTCTTCTCTATTAGCTAATCTAATTTCTCCTTAATATACCTAAAATAAGATCTATTACTCTTAAATAATCTTATTTCATATTTCCGAACTTATTTAAAAGTAATTTAAATTTACTTAGCTATATTCTTATATTAAATCTAATATAATTCTCTATATTAATTAATATCTGCTTTTAATTATTACTTAATTTCTGCCTTTATTACTAGGTATTAAAGAGGCTTATTATAGTAAATTATATTATAAATTATATTAATATATTTTAAATAAATAGCTTCTTTAAATTTCGTATTATTTATAGTATTTTTAAATTAATCTTTAATAAAAAGAAAAAGCTCTAGATAAGAGGCTTTAATAATCTTATAAAAGACTCTATTTTCATATATTTTATTTTTAATAGTAATTGGATTTATTAGAATTATAGTAAATATTATAATTCTATACTTTACCTAGCCTGAGCCTGGCATCTGGCATCTGGTATTTAGTATTTAGTATCTGGCATTTAGTATCTGGTATCTAATATCTGGGCATCTGGTATCTGGAGTCATATAATAGTTATATATAATGAAGCTAAGGGAAGCTATACTCTGGGAAATTTAGGATACTAAGCCCTATTAGGCCGAGCCATAAGTAAAGAACTATAAATACTTAAGAAATCTTAGCTCGAGATTTCCTTTCCTTCTTAGCTTAGTTTTCTTAATAAATAGTTCTCTTATAAGTGCCTTATTTATAGGCTTTCTTTATAGATCTATAATATTAAACTAAGCTTCTTTTTTCTGTCTAGGAAGGCTCTAGAATATCTCTCCTAAGATAATTATTTACTTCTAAAAAATAATTCCTTATATATAAATCATATATATCTAATACCTTTAATATAGCCTCTTATACTAATAGCTTTTCTAAGAGTCTTTATTTATATCCTATAATCCCACTTCTTATTTCTGGTACTAAGAATACCTCTAAAATAAGACCTTCTATTCTAAAAGAATTACTTATCCTATCTAATATTTATTTTAATATACTTATATTATAATAAGCCCAAATCAAGATCCAGATAGATATTCAGACCGACTATATAACCCTAAATAGCTTGGCTACTAGTCTAGCTTACTTGCTTAATATAAAGAAGCCTTCCCGAGAATATTCTATTAGTAAAGGTTATACTTCGGGTAATATCTGCTTCTAATCTAAATATTATAATATGGTACCTAACTTCCTAGTTCCTTTTATTAAATAAGTATATTTGGCTAGAGAAGTTCCTAAGTATAATAAGTTCCGTTCTATAAAGGTTCCGGATTCCTTAAAACTTAATAATAGTAAAAACCCAACTTATAACTATTAGTAAGTCCAGATTATTAGTAAATTTAAAATTAATACAGATTATTATATAAATAAGGATACCTATATATATTATATTTTTAATTATATAAAAAGAGATATCTAATACTATTTATATATTTAATATAAACCTAATATTACTAATTCTTTTAAAATAGCTATAGAAATAATTAATTACCTTAGTAAATACTTTATTAATTCTTATTATATATATAAAGCTAGATATAAATATAAGAAGCTATAAATAAGATTTAGATCTTTTATAAATTTAAGACTAAATTTATTTATTTAGTAAATAAAGCTCAGATCTATTTATAGAACTATCTTAATAAGCTATATAATAAGCTAATATTCTCTCTTTAAGAATAACTTATAAGCTAGTATTACTTTATTCATATATTCTATAACTTATACTATATAGCCTTATTAGTTAATTTCGAAATAAAGGTATTATAGACCTATAAAAGCTTCCGAGAATATATTAAAGCTCAAGCTACTACTATTCTCCTAACCTCTACTACTTCTAATACTTCTATATTTACTACTCCTAAGCTTTATATAATAACTCCTTATACTTTTATACTAACCCGAATATTCCCGACTATTAGTAAGCTAGCTATTAAAAGAAAAAGCATTCTCGCTTTAACCTTAACCTGCTTTAACTATTTTTAGACTAGTTATATAACCTATAACTATCTAGTATTAAAGTATATTACTAATATTAAGGAACTAGAAGAAAATAATAAGCTTATAGAGGCTAATACGAATAATATACCGGGAAATAAAAATATCTAGAAAAAGACTTCTTTTTAGGTAAACTTGGGATTAATCTTATAGAAATTAATTTGAACTAGTTAATAGAAAAACTATACTTAACTATACTTTATAGTTTATCTTATAATAAATATTCGGTTAATATTTCCTCTCTTATTAATTCCAAAGTAAATAGTTTCGTATTTATTAATACTTTTCTTATTATAAATATTATTATTTTTTTAAATTTCAAGTTCTAGTACTTATCTAAGCCTATTAGTATTAAGGAATATAATAGCAAGCTAGGAACCCGTATTATCTACTTCTTAAGAATATATCTTATTATTAATTAAAGATAATAATATAATATTCCCTTATTAATTCTTAAGCTTAAATCCTATAACCTTATTCTCGGCTATAAGTAGCTAGAATACTTTAACCTATTTCTTAATATCCGAAACTAATATTTGATTTGGCCCGAGCTCCTTCCTCTATTACTCTCGATTATATAAGAGATTCCTATACCTCGAGAGGCTCTATTTCCTGCCCCGAGATATATCTCTTATTCCGATTATTAAGCAGATATTAAAGCCAGAAACTATATATTTAATAAGGAAAACTAATAATAAGCCGCTAGGAAACAAGCTTTTATTAAGAACTATAATATAGAGGAAGACTTTACTACTAACTTCTTTCTATATACTAGCTCTATTAATAATACTATCTCTAAATACGATTTTACTAATTTCGAATTAGATCCAGATAAAGAGCCTAAACTAATACTAGTTATTCCTATTTCTTAGAAACCGAAAATTAAATACTTCTATAAATAGGATATTTAAGATAGCTATTACTAAATAAAAGACTCTCTAGCTAGTATTACTTGTCCTATAGATATTCTATATTAGAAGAAACTATATATAAAAAGAAAGTTAGTAAAAGCTCCTATTATTAAGATTACTAGTATTAGCTTAATAGATATATTATATAATCTCTAGTAATTCGAGAATAAAGCCTTTATTATAAACCTCTATAAGATTAATAGCCTCCTTAAATAATAAAGAAAGCTCCTTTCGAAAACTAATATTAAAGACCCTATTATTCCCAAATAATATACTAAGTTTAATAATACTTTTTCTAAGGAAGCCTTTAATATTCTATTTCCCTATTAGTTATATAATTATAAGATATAATTAGAAAAAGAAATAAAAAAATATCTGGAATATAGCCCTTTATATAAGATAATAATAGCCGAATTAGAGACTATAAAGAAATATTTTCTAGAAAACCTTAATAAGGGTTTTATTATTTCTAGTTCTTATTCTTTTTATAAGAAAGTTTAATAGGAGCCTATAGTTCTATATTAATTACTAGAAGCTTAACTAGATTACTTATAAGAACTATTACTTTCTCTCTTTTATTAATAAGATCTTAGCTAGAATTAGTAGAGCCAAAATCTTTATAAAGCTTAATATTTATTAGGCTTTCTACTAAATCCGTATAGATTCTAAATTAGAGAAATTAATAATATTTCATATATATTACGGGATATATAAGTATAAGGTTTTTTTCTTTAAACTAACTAACGGGCTAGTTACCTACTAGTACTATATAAATAATATTCTATTTAATTACCTAAATAACTTTTATATAGCTTATCTAGATAATATCCTTATTTATTTTAATAATAAGTTAGAATATAAGCTCTATATAAAGAAGATCCTTTAATAGCTTTAGGATATAAGCTTATAAGCAGATATTAAGAAATACGAATTTCATATTATATATATGAAATATTTTGGCTTTATTATCTCTATAAATAGTATTAAAGTTAACCCTAAAAAGATTACTATTATAAAGAATTAGGAAGCTTCCCGAACTATAAGAGAAATATAAGTCTTTCTGGAATTCTATAACTTCTATAAGAGGTTTATTCGTAATTATAATAAGATTATTAAGCCTCTATTAAACCTTATATATATAGATATTTCCTTCTTATTTAATAAGATTTATTAGAATACTTTTAAGAAGCTTAAAGCCTATCTTATATTATTAGTCCTACTTTATTACTATAACCTAAAGTAATAGTTAATAATCGAGACTAATATCTCGAATAGTATTATTACTAGTATTTTTTCCTAATAATATAATAATAAGCAGTATTTTATAGTATTTTTCTTAAAAATAATAGTACTTATAAAATATAACTATAAAATATATAATAAAGAAATACTTATTATTATATAGTTTTTAAATTAATAATATCCGGAACTTTAAAGAATTATTTATTAAATCCAGATTTATATAGACTATTACTTATTAAAATATTTTATAATAATAAAGAAGCTTATAAGTAAATAAGCTAGATAGGCTAAAGCCTTAGCTAAATACTACTTTATTATCTAATATAGATCTAGTAAATAGAATATAAAAGCTAATATTCTAATATATTAAGATAATAAGGTTACCTAATAAAATAAAATAAAAGAGGAATACTATACTAAGGCTTTCCTTTCTTAAGATTAAATTAACCTAAAGGTATTTTAGGACCTTAGTATTAAAGTTAACTTCTTTTTCCTTTTCTAAAATAATAATAATAACCTTAATAAAATAAATAATTTAGTTAAACGGATCTTATAAAATAACCGCAAAGCCTTCTCTTTATAAGCCCTCTATAAGTAGGCTAAACGGGATAATATCGACTTTATTATAAAAGATAGATTACTACTTTATTATAAATAACTTATAGTACCGGGAGAATAATTATATATAGATTTAATCTATAAGGCTTATAATTAAGTCTCTATAGTATATCTTAGCCAAGATAAGATATATAAACTATTATGGCTATAGTATTACTAGAAGAATATATAATATAATATTACTTAATATATTCGTAATTACTAATTATATAAATAAGTAAATATCCCAAAAAAAATAAGACTCCCGGTTTACTTTACTCTTTACTAGTTCCGGATTACTTATAATAATATATTATAATAAATTTCAAGTTAATACCTGGCTCGAAATCCGGCTATAATATTATATATATTATAATTAACTAATCTCTATTATTTCCGATTATAGTCTATAATTTATATTAGTATTCTAGAAGAAGTTTAATAAAATCTTGAATATAAAGCTAAAGCTATTAATAGTATATTACCTATAAACTAATAAATAGACGGAAATTATAAACTAATATATTAATTAATAATTATATTCGTATATTATATATTACTAAGATAACTAGAATAAGTATTTATTAATAATTAATTATATTTAATTTACTTTCTTATATAGCTCTATTAGTATGTCTTTATATGAACTTCTTAATAATAGGCTTCTATAAACCTTTTTTAACTAGTTAATTCTAATAACCGTATTTTAAGATAAGCTAAGTAAAGTAAAGGCTTAATAAATTACTAAATAAATAGAGGATATTATAAAGAGAGGCAAGGAAAATATGAAATAGATATAAAAGAAAATAAAGAAGTATACTAATACTAAATATTATTCTATAAATTTTAAAATAGGAAATAAAATATATATATTAATAAAGAAATAGAAAATATAATACCTTAGCTATAAGCTAGACTACTAAATAGCTAGGCCTTACCCGATCCTATATTAAGTTAGTAATTCCTATAAGGTTAAACTATTCGAAAATATTAAAATTTATAATATATTCTCTCCCGACTATCTATATAAGGCTATTAATAATCTATTACCTAGCTAGAAGAACGAACTGCTTTTACTAATTCAAGTAATAATAGACCGAGAATATAAAATATAGAATATTCTAATATTAAAGGCAGAGTAGGGAAAACTCCTATATAGGATTAGTTAAATTAAATATAATAAAGACCTTAACTAGTATCTGGCCTCTAATCTGAAATACTTTCCCTATAAGCTGCGAGACTACTACTTGGCTAATTAATAATAGCCAGGCCTACTAAAGAAGCTAGTTAACTAGGTATAAGCCTGGGAGAACGGAACGGAGAACTATAATAATTTGGATAATAATTCTATAATACCTACCTGCTTAAGAATAAGCTTTTTCCAAGAGAGGAGGTAATATTATAATTTCATACTTTACCTAGCCTGAGCCTAGTATCTGGTATCTGGTATTTAGTATCTAGTATCTGGCATTTGGTATTTGGTATCTGGTATTTAGTATCTGGTATCTAGTATCTGGGGTCATATAACAGTTATATGTAATAAAGCTAAAGGAAGCTATACTCTGGGAAATTTAGAATACTAAGCCCTATTAGGCCAAGCCACAAGTAAAGAACTATAAATATTTAAGGAACCTTAGCTCGAGACTTCCTTTCCTCCTTAGTTTAGTTTTCTTAATAAATAGTTCTCTTATAAGTGCCTTATTTATAGGCTCCCTTTATAGGTCTATAATAGTAAAAGGCCTATTAAATAGTAAATTATTATTAAGCTATTTTTCAATTTCTATATTATTCGAGAATTATTACTTATTTATAATTCCAGACTTATAGATTACCTAGCTAAAAGTATTTATTTATCTAGTTAAATAAACTATATTTAAAGTCTTTTTTCCTATTACCTTTAGTAAATACTTGCCTATTTCTTAAGCTATTTCTGGCTTAAAATTATTAGAAATAAAAAAGTAATTAATATTCTTAAAAAACTTCTTATTAAAGATAATAGTTTTTTTATAATTTATAAAAAGAATATAGCTAATATTCTAATACTTTTTATTAAAATAGAATTTACTATTTAAAGCTTTAGTAATAATTAGATCTTTAGTATTATTTATATATTAATTATAATTAATATTTCTAGAAATATAATATTTAGCTAGCTAAGAATAAATAAATAATTAAATAAAATACTTATTTAATATCTTATAAAATCCGAGCTATATTAATAAATCTATTATTAAGAATTAAAAGACTAAGATAAAATAGCTATTATCTAGATTTCTATATTTCATTATATTATTTTTTCAGAAATAGAATTATAATATTTCTATTTCTTATATTAAAAGCTTTTAAATATTAAGCTTTTTAATTTATTTTAGGTAATTTTTTTTATAAATATAACTATTTATATTTAGATTAGTAATTCCAGATTTAGAAATAGAAACTATAATATTAAATTAAAGCTATAGATTTAGATAGAATTAATTAGAAATATAATACTTATATTTATATTTTTTAATTTCCTGATTTTCTAAAAAAAAATCCCGTATTTCTTTATTTATTTAAATACTAGAAATATACTTTTTATTTTTAATAACTTTATAGATTTTAATAACTAGGTTTAGAGTATTTTTAATAATATAAATATTTTATAAAAAGCTTTAAGAAATCTATTAGTAATTCTATAGTATTCTCGTTTATAAATAAGTCTTAAAATACTATTATATATTTCCTTGAAAATATACTTATTTTACTAAATAAATATTAATTTCTATTTAGCTAGTATTTTATAAATATATTTATTATTTTTAATTTCTCCGGATTTAATATTCTTAATTTTTTATTTCTTAGTTCTAAATATAAATATAAGAGTTTTTCTAAATAAATTTTTTTTTTAAAAAATAAAGAATTTCTTTTTATTTATTTCTTTTTTATTTTCCTTTATTTTACTAGTCTTATATTTAGATTAGTATTCGGATTTTTATTATTTATTAGAAGTTTTAGGCTTAGCTTACTTTCTATTCTTACTAGATTCTTCTTAACTAGTTATACTAATGGAATTATTACTAGACTATATTAAATTAGCTTTATTCTTATTAGCTAGATTTAATTAAGTTAAAGCTAAAATTATAATAAAAGTCTATTTTTTAGGCTTATTTCGGAAAGTAGGAAAAGGCTTATTATTATAAACTTCCTTAATTAGGATTCCGGAAATATTAAAAGTATATTATCTAGCCTTAAAATTATTAGCTAATAGTAATTTAAAAACTAATTCTCTAGATTCCGAAATAGCTTTAGTATACTTGAATACCTTAGTAATATTTAATTTAATAAATATATTAGTATTCTAATATTTCTCATTTTTAATATATTCTAAAATAGCTTTATTAATTAACTAAATAGCTTTATATATTAAAGCTTTTATTTTAAAGAAAAAATATAACTTCTTATAGATATTTTTATTAAAGTTATTATAAATATTATTAATATATTAGCTAAAAGCTTTATTATATTATATAATTCTATTCTAACTCTTAGTTTTAAGACTATTTATTATAGTTTTAATTTTATTAAGCTTTTTTTATTTGCCTTTAGAAATACCTTTAATAATATTCTCGAATTCTTTATTATTAGCTTAATAGTTCTTTAGCTCTTCCTTAATTAATTCTAGTTTAGTTCTGTTTCTAATAAAGGTTTTCTATTTTAAGAGCTTATTATATATACTACTTAGCTTATCTAGGATATTTATATTAAATTTAATAATTATAGCTATTTTTTCTAGTATTAATAGGCTTTTTATAACTGCCTAAGCTCTCTTAATACTTTATACTTTAATATTATTAATTTATAAGCTTTTAATAATACTATAGCTTGCAAGAACTAGCTATTATATTTTACTAGCTTAAGAAATCTATTTTTTAGTTATTTTATTATTTTCAAAGAAATTATATAAATATTATTAATATAATAATTATAAGTTATAAAATTAAAGGTTTTTAAGATTATAAGAATTTCTTTTAAATACTTTCTAAAATAAAAAATAAATTAGAATAGACTTAGATTATATAAAAATATTATATATATTCGAGTTTTTTTTTTCTTATAAGAAAATAAAGCTAAAATAATAATATATATAATAGAAAAAATAAATATAATAATTAGATATATTTAAGATAATATAATTATAAATTAGAAATAATTATAGAAAGTAAAATATAAAATTAGGCTTTTATTATAAAAAAGAATATAAATATATATATTCAAGGAAATATAATTTAGGAAATAATTAAAATAAATTAAACTAAATAATAATAGAAAAATAAAAAAGTAATATAATAGAAATATAAATATAATAATAATATCTGAAATATTAGAATATAAAAGAAAATAATAAAATTTTTATAGTATAAATATATTTTAATTTCTTATTTATTTAGAAATATTTCTATTAATTTAAAGAATAATATAAAAGAAGGGAAATAATATAAGAAATATATAAAAGATAAAATATTAGAAAATATTAAAAATATTAGAAAATATAAAATAAATATTAATAGAAAAAAAGTTGAAATAATAGAAATAAGAAATAACTTAAAATAAGATATTTTTTCTTTTAAAACTAATTCGTATCTCTTCTAAAAGCTAATTATATTTATTTAGTATTTATTAAAGTCGATTTTATATAATATAAAATTATTTAGTTAATTAGGACTTTAAAATAATATTTATATTTATAAAGGTAATATTAAAGGCTTTAGAAATTATAAAAAGAAGAATTATAAAATAATATAAATAGAATTTATAATACTATTATAAAGTTTGGAATAATTAATATTAAAATTAATAGAAAATATAGAAAAATTATGTATTCTAAATTAGTATTAAGAATATAGAATTAAAGATATCTCTTAATTCTTTAAATAATATTTAATAGTAAAGAATAAATTAATAATAAAAATTAATAAATTATATTAGCTTTTTTTTAAAAAATAAAAAAAAAGTAATTAGTTCCTAATAATAAAATAAAATTATAATTAGAAAATAGGTTTTATATAAAAGAAGTTCTTTTTATATAAAAATAGAAAGTTATAATATATTAATTAAACTTTAATATAAGTTTTAAATATAGCTATAATTATATAAAAAGAAAAATAAGTTTCTTAATATAAAATAAGCTAGATATAAAATAGGTTTTAAATAAATAAATCTAGTTTATCTAATATCTAAGAGATTTCTAGAATTATATATTATTAAATATCTTTAGAAATAACTATTAGATTTAATAAGATTTCTCTTTTCTTTTATAAGGCTTCTAGTTTAGCTTTTTCGTTTATATATAACTTCTAATTAGGAAGTTTATTTAGATATTATAAGTAAATTTATAATAGTAATTCAAGTTAAAATCGAGATTTATAAGTATTATAATTAAGCTTTAAACTAGTATAAGCTATAAAAATAGCTAGCTAAAAGAGTAAGTAAAGCTTTTAAAAGGCTTCTAGTTTAATATCTTTATTTTTCTAGAAATATATAAAAGGCTCTTTTCTTTCTTTTCTTTTTCTCTTCTTTATATATAGTAATTATTTATACTATAAGAACTTTCTGAAAAGTACTATAGTTCGGAATTAAGAGTTTATAAAATAATTCCTCGATTTCTTATTTATTTTTATACTAAAAGAAATACTTTATATTTAATTCCCAAGATCTAGTAATAGAATTTTATATTAAGAATATTATCTAGTAATAATAATTAAATAATAGTAAGAAATAAATAATAGTAAAGCTTATCTAATTTCTAAAATAGTAATCTAATAATAATATTTTTTAAAGAAAAAAATAAAAGATATATAAAGAATTAAAAGTAATAAGCTTTATTTTAGGTTAAAAAAAGCTTCTATTATTAGATATTTCCTTTTAGTTTTTTATAAAAAAAATATTTTTTACTTTTTCTAATTCCGGTAATTCTGAAATATATATAATAATACTAGTAGCTTTTTTAATCTCCTAAATACTATTTTACTTATAGTATTTTATAACTATTTTCTTTTCTAGTTCTATATTTATTTTAAAATATTTATTTATAGATATATATTTATTATTAACTTTGTTTTTAAGGAAATACTAGAATTTATTTCTTTTAATAAACTATTTAAGTTAATTCCTAATATATATTCTTTAAAATATAATATTATTAAGCTTTTCTAATATATAGTATTCTTTTAGTTAATTTATATATTCCATTTTATATAAGCTAAGCTAATAATATAATAGCTTTATATTTCTTAATTTATTTTAATTTATTAGTTTAATATTATATATAAGAACTGAATTCTTTTCGGAAATAGATTTTAAATAAATCTAGTAAATAGTATTAAATTATTTCTTTTTCTTTTAATATCTTTTATTCTTTTTTATTTTAGCTTCTTTAATATTTTTATTTCTTATTTATATTTATTTTATATATATTTCTAGAAGTATTTGCCTATTATAAACTTTATTTTATCTAAGTATTTTCTAAGTTAAAAAGTATATTTTTATAAGTAATATAGCTTCTCTATTATAGATTATATAAAAGGAAGTAAATCTAGTTAATAAATAGAATATATAGTAATAAATCTATTTAAGGCTTTTTTTTACTTATTATAAATATAATAAGTACTTAAATAATTAGTTAATATTCTCTTTTAATTATATTATTTCCTTTAGAATTATAGGCTAAAATAATAATTTTATTAATTTCTAGCTTATTAAGTTCCTAAATTGCTATTTTTTAAAATTCCGATTTATTATTTATTTTAAGCTATTTAAATAAACTACATTTATAAATAATTTCTTTTTAAATAAATTTAATAATCTTTTTATTAGTTAGGTTTTTTTAAAAATCTAGCTTTAATTTATTCTAAGAAATTATTTCTAATAAATAACTAGTTAGTTATATCTTTTATAATTTAGTAGCTTAATTATATTAATTCTAAAATAATAAAAAATAAATATAGCTTTTATTAGATATAGGGCTTCTTTTTATTTTATTCTTATACTAATAGACTTTATAGGTATTAATATATTTCTATATATAGTTATAGTAACTTTTCTAATAATAATAGCTAGTTATTAAGTAAAAAGTATTTTTTTTCTAATATATCTAATTTTATTATATAGCTTTTTAATAATATTTTATTTTTATTTTTAATTATTAATAATAAATTAAAGTAAATATATTTTGAATATAACTTTCTATAGTAATCAATCTCTTATATTATAATTTAAAGCCTTTCTATTTAACTTTCGAAACTCGGCTCTAGATATTTCTTCTAGTTTAGAAAATATTATAAAATATTATATAATATTCTAGTATTATTTAAAATAGCTATTATTTAAGAAATCTTATAAAATAGTTAGGTTATTAAATAAAATATAAGAGTTAATATTATTATTTATTATTTTGCTAAAGGTTATATATAAAAGGCTATAGCTTTTACTATATAACTTCTAAATATTATTATTTTTTAATATTACTAATTTGCTTCTAGATATAGTAAGGCTTTAATTATTAATTTCTAATAACTAGATACTATTATTTAAATATTTAGTAAAGGTCTTAAAAGTCTAATTTCTTAAAATAATATTATATAACTAAACCGGAACTACTTTCTTTAACTAAACTTACTATTTAATAAGTATTATTCTAATAATATTAAGCTCTATTATTAATTATTTATTAATATTCTTCTTATTTTTAATATTATTTTCTTATTATAAGTATTTTAATAATTTATTAATAATAATATATTTAGTTTCTTTAATATACTTGACTTTAAAATTAAATAGTTAAATTTATATTAGCTAGTAAATAATTAAAACTCTAGAAAGATTTATAGCTACTTTATTTAGCTATATAACAAATATATTAGTATCTAGTTTAAAAATAAAGTAAATTCTATATAGCCAGAATTATATTTTCTATAAATATTTTACTAGCTTTTGGTATTTTTTCTTAATAATATTATATTTTTATTTAGTATTATTTTAGATTTCAGACTTATATTATATAACTTTCTTTTTCCTTTTATTATTATATTAATTAAGAGTTCTGCCTTATTTATTTAGGCTAGTATCTATTACTAATATAATTATTTCCTAATTTTCTAATAAATTATAATATAACTTATAAAGTATTAAAATAATAATAAGTTTTTTTTAAAGAATTTATATAGCTTATATTTATTTATTACTTTATTTCTATATTATATCTTTTCTTATTAAATAATAAATAGGTTTAGTAATAATTATAAAGCCTTTAATTCAAATATAATAGTAAATAATAATTCTAATAAATATCTTGCTTTTAATTATACTATTATAATATTTCTATTTTAAGATCTTAATAATTTCTAAGCTTAAAGAGCTTCTTTTAAGTACTTTATAAATAAAGCTAATAATAATTATATTATTATAATAGAACTATAATTTTTTTCTAATATTAGCTTTAGTTTATTTAATTTTATTTAAAATTATATTTAGGTTTTAAAGATATTTAAATATAAAATACCAAATACTAGATAAAATAAGCTATCTATTATAATTTATATAAGATTTCTTAACTTTAATATTATTAATAAATAATATAATAATTTTGGGAAATAGATTTTCTAAAATAATTATAATAACTTATATAAACTATATAATAAAATTAGTAGTTTCCTAAAATAGTATAGTTATTCTTAATAGTTCTAGAAGTATTATAAATATAATTAAATCTCTATTATAAGTATTTAGTATAAGTTAATTATATCTAAAAAAGAAATTAATTAAAAAATATAAATATATTTAGTAAATTCCTTTGAAATATTATTAGTAAATAGAAATAGATTAATATTTTATAAGATTACTAAATTTATTTTTATAGTAATATTAATTAATTTATAAGTTCTAGTAATTTTTTTTATAACTAAGAATTATAAATTCTAATAAAATCTATTATAATTTTTAAAAACTTTATATTCTAGATATTTTAATAGTATTTTTACTATTACTAGTACTAGAGCTTTAGAATATAAGAAATTCTTCTCTTATTAGGCTTTATATTTAATAGTTTTAATTAAAATAGATAAGCTAATATTCTTATAGACTTTTCCTATTTCTTTCTAATTAAATATAATAATATCTTTTTAATTAATTATTAATTCTCGAAATATAGCTAGTTTTTTTCTCTAAAGCTAATTACTAATATCTAATTATTTAAAATATTCCGAAATAAGTTATAAATTTCTTAAAATAGCTAATATTTTTAATAAAAAGTAATTCTTATATTTCCTAATATATTTCTATAAATATTCTCTAGTTTTAGATTTCTTAAATTAATCCGGATATTTATTAAAGTCTTTTCTAGTTCTATTATTAGTATTTATTAGTTAAATCTTTTTATTCTTTATTTTATATATTTTTGTAATTAGAAATAAATTATAATTATTATCTTTTTCTTTAAAAGCTATAGCTATTTTCTCTAATATTCTTTTTATCTAATCTCTAGAATTTATAATCTTTCTATTTAGCTTCTTTTTATTTAGATATAAAGAATATCTTTTTATCTAATATTCTAATATATTTTCTTTAAGCTTTTATATATTCCAGAATTCTTTCTAGTTTTGGGTTTTATATTTTATAGCTTTAGAAATATATTTCTTTATTATTAAAAAATACTATTTTACTTTTTCTTTAAAAACATCTTTATTTAATATTCTTTTTATTTTTTTTTCTACTAAATCCGGAACTATTTTTAATAATATTTTAATTAGAATCTCTTTTATTTTAGTTTTCTTAAAAATATTATTAATTTTCTAAACTTCTAAATTTAAAATAAAAAAATTAGTAGAAAATTAGTAAAAAATTCTGATATTTTCTTATTTCTTTTAATATTATTACTAATTGTAATATTAAATTCTATTTTTCCTTTTTATTTTTTAGTTTCTTGCTTTATATTATTTAATTTATTAATTCTAGAAATTTAGTACTTTTAAATTATTATTTTCTTTTACTTTTTAGTATTTTTTAAAAATAGAATAATTATAATAATATAGGTATTCTAGTTATTTTTAAAGTTAGTAAATCTTTTATTTTATAAATTATTACTTTTATATATAATTTTTATTTTTATTTTTATTAAAAATAATTAATTAAATAGAATTTTTAAAACTTCTTTAATTAGAAAAAATATATCTTTATATTTTATTTTATTTATAATTTTAGCTCTAAGCTTTATTATTTTTATAAATTTAAATTTAGTTCTAATAATAATAAATATTTAATAATTCATAATATTATATACTGTTTTACTAATATTTCTAAAGATTTTTTTAGGAAAAATATTAATTTTAGCTCTAATATTAATTATTTCTTTATATTTAATACTTTTTTAAAGTCCTCGAAATATAAATTAGAGATATAGAAATTATATAATATATTTATAAGCTAGTAATATTCGAATATTAATACTATTACTTTTAAATTAAATAATTTTATTAATATTAAATACCTAAACTAATATTTCTAATTCCTTAAATATTTTATTTATTATATAAGCCGCAATTACTAGCTTTATAGATCTTTTAGTATATTTAATTATATTTAATATAATAATATTTCCCATTTACAAAATAATAAAATAATAAATATTATTCTTAATTTATTAGTTCTAAAATATAATAACTAGATCTAATATTTTTAAAGTATTAATAAATATTCTTATTTCTTTCTAAATCTTTAGAAATAAAATAGTTATTTTCTTTAGTAATCTTATTAGAATATTATTAATTTTAGAAGTTCTATACTTATTATAATTAAAAATATACTAGATTCCTAATTTATTTTATTTATTCCCGGAAATATTAATATTTATATTTTTAGTTAGGCCATTCTCTTATTTATTATTTCTTAAAATAGTATTCTTCTGGCTTCTTATATAAAATAGCTTTTCCTTTATTTTAACTTATTTTTAGAAAACCTTTTTAGCTATTTCTATTTCTTTTTTTTTTTAATAAGAAATCTATTATAATATTAATAGAAATACTATTTATAGCTAAATTTTAATATTATTTATTAATTCTAGAATCTAAAATATTAGTAATTCTAATATAATTTCTTTTAAGGCAAAGTAGCTATTTAGATTTCCTAGATATAATTTACTTACTTCTATATATAAATCCCGGTTAGCTAGTTTTCTTATTTCTTTTTTATCTAATAAATTAGATATTTCTTATTATTTTCTAAATATTCTTAAATTATACTTTTAAGTTATAATTAAATTCTTCTTTTTAGATTTAGGAAATAATTCAGTTAAACTATTAGTATTTACTAATAAGAAAAAAAGAAATACTTTTTTATTTAAACTTAAATAACCCTTTATATTATTTTCTATTAAATTAGTAAATATATCTATAATTTATAAGCTTTTCTATTAATAGATAATAAAACTAAAAAATATAAATATATTCTAAATTATTATTATTATTATTATTTTTATTATAATACTTATAATAAATTTATTTCTTTAATTCTAGATCTATATTATAAGCTATATTAATTTAAATATTATTCTCTAATTATATTTAAAACTAACTTTTTCTAGAATATAATTATCTAGATTCTTTATTTATTTTAGCTTAATTATTATAGCTACTATAATATTTTGTATAATTTTTATTATAACTTCTAATATATTTTTTCTAAAAACCCGAATTATATTTACTAGATTATTAATATTATTATTTCTATTATAATTAGCTAGATTATATAAATAGGCTATAAATATTCTTTCTAATTATAATAGTAGCTATATTAAGTTATTTCTATAGATTCTTTTAAATTATAATAGTAATAAATAGTTTTTCTAGACTTTTTATTAGCTAGTTAATATTATTTCCTTTAGGTTTATTACTTTTAATAAGTTTTATATAATTAGCTATAAGCTAGGTTCTCTTTTTATTTATATTTATAATAGCTTTAAAAAAATATAATAGAAGAAATTAGTAAAAAATAATTATTTTCTAGCTTAGGAACTATATTATAGACTATTATATTTAAGTATTCTTATTTAAATCTAAATATATCTAAATTATTAGTAATATTAAAATAGTATTTCTTCTCTTTATATTAATAAAATATTACTATTTTCTTATATATCTTATTATATTTATAAGCTCGAAATTTATATTTTTAAGAATATAATCTCTTATTAAAATAAATAATTTTCTTATAAATTCTCGGTATTAAGTAATTTTATTTCTTTCTTTCCTCTTTAATAACTTCTTTAATATTCTATTAAATATATTAATATAAGACTTAGAAGAGATTTCTTTATTTTGGATTTATATAATAATTTAATTAAGAAAATCATAACTAATTTTAAATATTTCCTAATTATATTTTCGGAATTCTTTTAATAAGGCCTTAAAGAACTTAGTTTTCTAGTAATCTTCTAGATTATTAGTATAGTATTTTAATATAGCCTTAATCTAATTCTTATAAATAAAAGAAATATAATAAATAATTCTCTTTTTTTTAATATTATTAGAAATATAATAATTCTTATATATATTTATATATTATTTCAAGAATATAGAAATATTACTTTCCTAAAACTATAATACTTTAAGAGCTCTTATAAATAGCAGATTTAAATCTGGTATTAATATATATTTATTTTTAGTTATATTAATCTTAATAATTTCTTTTATAATTAATTATAAAGTTTTTATATCTGAGACTTTTATTAATAAAATTCCTAAAAAGCTAACTTTTTATTTAAATATTTTTTTTGATTTAAGAACCGGAATTTAAAAGAAACTAGTTAATAATAATAAATATAATCTAAGTTCGAGTTTTAGTATTAATAATAATAAAATAATAGCTTTTCTAATCTCATTTCTATTACTTATATCTTTTCTTTTATTTTATTAACTTAATACCTATAGTATTTTCTTTTATTTTTATTAAACTAAATATATCTAATAATATTATTAAAGGTAATAATAAAAATAATAAATATAATTTTGCTAATTTCTCTAACTTTTCTAAATTCTCTTTTTATTTTTATTTAATATTCTTTTTTTTCTCTAGAAGCTTTTTTAAATTATTTATATAATTTCTTATTTCTAATTTCTTTTTAATTCTTATTTCTAATTCCTATTTACTATTTTACTTAAAATTAAGAATATTTCCTTTTTTAGATATTTTTCCCGGATTTGAAAATAAACTCTTTTACTAAAACTAATATTATCTTTATTCCGGTTTTTACTATAACTAAAAATAATATATAAATTAATAATATAACTTTATTTCCAAATACTAAAGTCTATTTCTAACTAAGATCTAACTTATATTATTTTAATATAATATTTCTTATTTTATTTCCTTATTTCTTTTCTTTTTATAATTAGTCTTTATTTCTATTATTTCTATATATTATACTAATAATTATATCTAATAACTAACTTGTATTTAAGTTACTTAATATATTAGAAATTAATATAAAATACTAGAATTAATATTTATATATTCTTAATATTTTAGCCTTAGGCTTAAGGTATTATAATAGCCCTTTTCTTTCTAGATTTACTAAGCTAATAATCTGCTTTATAGATATTTCTTAGAACTTTATAAAAATATTATTTTAATTATAAAATTTTAATCTTTCTTATATTAGTTATTATAAAATATATAAAAGAAAAACTATAATAAAATAAAAACCTATATAAAGTATATTATAATATAAAACGTAATTTAATAATAAAATAATAAAATTAAATATATAAATAGTAAAATATAAATAATATATAGTATATAAAAGCTTAATTAATTAAATACTAAAAAGGAATTATTTTCTAGAATTATAGAAAAACTAGCTTTCTTATATAATTCCTATAAGTTATATATAAATAACTATAGTCTTTATTATATAACTAAAACCTTAAAACTACTAAAATAATATAATTTTTATAAAATATAGCTTACTATACTATATTAGTTTAAATCTATTACTAGTTATATATATATCTTTATTTTATTATAATTAAGTTAGTCTATAAAATACCTATAATATCCTTAATATATATTATAATATTATTATATTTCTTTATTAATAAATAGTATTTCTTTACTAACTTCTTATAAACCTATAATAAATGTTTTATTAGCTTTTATTTATAATAATTCGAACTAGATTAAATAAATAAATAGGAAATATTACTTATCTAATATATATAATAGTTTATTTTTCTTTTAATTTTCTTTTTAATTACTTATTTATATATAAGCCAGAAGATTTTCTAATATATTTCGAATATATTAGCTAATTAGATATTTATAAGACTCTTTTAATCTTTTTTTTAATATTAATTTAATATCTATTTAAAAAAGGCCTTAAGAATATAATAAGAAATAGCTTATATTACCTCGATAAAATTCTTTTATATATACTTATAATATTTATAAAGAGAATTAGATTAGCTATTTAATAATAAAAAATAATAAATAAGAAAAGAATAGAATATTTACTAATAGAAATTTCCCTTAATTATATTTAAGAAAAAAAGACTATTATTACTATAGTTCTTATTTTTATTCTTAAATTTATTAGAGTTATTTTCTTAGTTAAGGTAATATTTTAGTAAATAGATATTCTTTTTTCTAATAAGCTATTTCAGATCTAGTAAATCTGCCTTATTATCTCTATTAATATTAGTATTAATATCTATTAGCTCGGTTTTAATATTAGTCTTTTCTTATTTATTTCTTATATTAAAGTAGCTCTTAATATCTAATTTATTACTAGAGAAGAAAAAGAAAGAACTTGGTATTAGTTATTAATAATAATATATATTAATTATATTAATTAAAGAAGATAATAGTAAAGGCAATTAAAAGTAAAGAAATAAGACAGGAAATATAAAGAAGAAGCCTATTACCTAAATAATAATAGCTAGTAGAAAGAGAGAAGAGAGGTAAAGTAAGGGATAATAATAGTTAAGTATAAGAGGTTTAGAAGAAAAAAGATAGAAAAGAGAGAGAGAATAAATAAAGATATAAGATAACTATTATTTTAAGTTATTTAAGAAATAATAAATAGCGATTTTCTATTTCTTTTTTCAGAAAATATTAAATAAAGATAAAGAAGCAGTTCTTTAAATAATAACTTATAATAGATTAGTCAGAAGTTCCTATTACTATATTGCCTTAGCTATAAGATATATAAAGTACTAGAGTAATACGAGATTTTAGTAAATCGGCTATAGAAAATAGTAATAAAACTGGCCGAAAATAATAGCTAGTTTACTATTTAATTATTAAATAGAATAAATATTACTTTAAATTTATTAAATAACTTATTAGTAATTATTATTACTTTATTAAGAATATTTCTAGCTATTAATTTATAATGGCTTTTCTTTCTTATATATAAGTTATTATTTCTTATTTCTTAGCTTATTATTATTTTCGGGCTTTTAAGCTTTAGTTTAATTTTATAATTCTTTTAAGATTTAAATAAAACAAAATTCCTTATTATTATTTTATTAATAAATCTTTATATAAATATTAATTACTTGATTTTTACTAAAATAATATATTATTCTTTTTATTTTATAATTCTTAATATTTTTTATTCTAGTACTTTAATTAAATTATTAATTTATATTATTCTTTTTTATTTAAAGACTAATATTCTAGTTTTAATATCTCGAGAAACTAATTTCTAGAAATTCGAATTAATATCTTATATTTAATTTAAAGGCTTTAATAATTATATATAAGAATTCCTTATTTCTTATTTCTAGTATATAATTCTTAATTTATTAATTAAATATTATAGAAATATTATTAATTCAGGCTTAATTAATATTAATATATAATAATATTCTAGTTAATTATTATTATAATAAGATTTCTAATTTAAGACTAATATAATTACTTTATTTAATTAGAATCTATATTAATATAATTCAAGAAAGAAATAATAAGATTTAAAAGAAATATAAATAAAGAAATAAAGAAATGCTTTTATTAATTTATATTTCTTTATTAAAGAAATTTTGTAATATTACTTCAAATATAATATTTATATTTATAGCTATATCTATAATATCTTCTTTATTTGCTTTAACTTCTAATTAATAAATTAAAACCTTATAAGAAAAGATTACTTTTATAAAGAATTAGTTAAGTAATAACTTTAATTGAAATAATCTTATTTCGAATAACTTTCTTATTTTAGAACTTGGAATTATAATTTCTTTTATTTCTGCTTTTGCTTTTACTCTTGCTTTTATAACTAGTAAATTAATAAATTTAAATATATTAATAAATCTAATATTTTTATAAATATTTACTTTTACTTTACTTATTTAACTTTCTTTTAAAGTTTATATTAAAGAGAAAGCAAGAAGTAATTATATTAAGCAGTAATTATAATAAATCAAATCTTAATAATAGAGAGAAGAATTTACTAGGGGATAATAATTATAAGCCAGGAAATAGGCAATTAAGATTAGGGGTAATTGGGAGCAGTTCAAAATAGCGAGGAGAAAGTAATATTATTAGGGCATTTGACTATAATGCATGGGATTTGCTTATTTGGCTATAATTAGGTGTGTTTTCCATATAAATACGGCCCAAAAGAAAAAATCGCGATTCATAATTTTGATTTTGCGAGGAAAAATTTTTTTTTGTTACAGCAGCATCGCAAAATCAACACGTATTACGGCTTTCCGTACGCGTGGCGTTCTGCATGACCTCGCTTATCGCTGATTTGAAGGGGAGAAAATGCCCTCCAAAGATCCATTAATAGTCGGACTTGACGTCGCGCTAAAGGGGCCCTTCGACTATTACCGTTTTTCTCTCAAGATACAACACTAAATGGAGAGCCTCCCAGGTTTTGGTCTAACACGAGAGGCTACTGGCGAGCCATTCCCAACTTGGGCCTTGAATTGTTCTGCTCCAAATAATACCTTTCTGCCAGAGGCAAGTTGATATTCTCTAACACGTCAACCCGCTAATCATCGCCCAGGTTCTGCATCCATGCCTCGAGCAAGGCTGTCTTGCACCCCTCGAGCCTTGCTCAGCATTGCCTTGTCGATTGGCGAGCTTTAGGTCGAGAACCTCGTCTCTAAACTTTCCTGGATCATATTCTGGTCTGCCCTTAGTGCCAAGTGTACCGCTGGGTTCTCGGCCACCGAGATTTTCACCCTTAACCGGTCCGCCCTCTACCATCGATACCATACATGATTTATCGACGCCTTCTCCATCGATTAGTTCATCCGAGTTCCTTCCATCAGGCCAAAGAACCGTTGGTCCTGGAATGGAAAGCCCTGAAGCATTCTTTACAGCTCGGCTTGGAAAATCCGAAGAAAAGCGGGTGAAGCGACTAGTCGGCGTAGCTGAGGGCTTTTCTAAATGCAAAGAACGTCCCGATGGATTGGACAAATCTTTTTGGTCTAGCTGGCTGCCCATCTTCTGGTCTGAACCAGAAGTGGGTTCTGAAGCTGAATCCACACGAAAGACATTCGAGGCTGGATATACTGATAGGCTTCGTCGACTGAAGAAAGTCCGCCAGAAGATACGGAAGGGGATTTGGGAAGCTAGCCGTCTTTGGCTGGTTTGTGTTGCTCATGAAGTGGAATACATATCTCAGTGCGAGGGCATCGACGCATATACCTCTCGAGGAGTTGATCGGCGGTCTGCTGCAATAAAGATCGTCGAGAAGCACTTGGGAAAGGAGGGGGGTGATTTTCTTAAGAGATGCAGAAACATCGTCCATCTCATGAGAGAAGGAGGTCCAGCCGCATTGCTACTCGATAATGGGGGCAGACCGCCCAGTGTGTAAGTTGTCGTGTCGTGCTCCGTTGACATTGGCTAATATTGTATAAGTTGGGAAAGAGAGATGACGCTGAATGATATCACTGCTTTCTATGGGTACAAAAGGCAGAATCTTTCGCATAAACAAACCGAGTCGCATAACCCCGACGCCGCATGTGCAATTAAGAACTGTTTTTTGGCCTATGGGTGGTCCTTCCCAGAACTCTTACGCTCCAAGACTAAGGTGATGGCAATATTGACGCCCCGCCTTCGATCCAAAAGACTGCATGCCGACGACGGACCCAGGGACTCTGAGCCTGGAAATAAGAGACGCCGTGTTGATCGACCAGGGGCATTTACCTCATGTCCTGACAACGATTTCCAAGCAAGCTCGTTAGATCAGTTCCTATCGGGCAGCATTGACCGAGCAACTTCAAGCGGAAGCGACAACACCGTGGAGTCAATGAACATATCGAATTCCTCACACCTCATCTCCTTCGATGCGAGAAATGGGACACGGAATCTCACAGATCCTGCAATGATGGACATCCTTAATTTTGCTTTCAATAACTTAGACGAGCTCACAGATCCTGCAACGATGGACGACCTTAGTGCTGCCTTTAATAGTTCGCACGAGCTCACAAAACCTGCAGCAATGGGTAGCCTGGATTATACATTCGATAATTCAGACGGACTCGGCACCATCAATGGTCTAGCAGCAGACGAGCTTAGTTACGCCGCCGACCTTCTTCATAGTTGGCCTAACCCCGGTCATGAAACGGATGCATCCGTTGACGAGGTTCTTTGTAGGACCTTCACTGGATCAGACCCTTCTAGGCACATGTTTCTTCAAGGAGCAATCTCTGTAGCCCAGCTCCCGGACGACTTCACATACCAATCCATGCCCCATATCTCGAGTCCCACGAAAGCAAGCACACCTGGTTCTCTAGATCCACGGACGTAGTGAGCTGTAAGTATTATAGGGTGATATTTATCTAGTCGCTGCTGATATAGAACAGGATTCCTCGTCCGTTGCTCGCGCGAAATACAATAGGGGACGAGTCTCGAAAATACGCCACCGAACCGGACGGTATCTCATTTGGTCCACTGTCCGCGATCTCAGGCAAATTAAGATTGCCAAGCGCAATTATGCCGATGATACCAAAGCCTAGTGCTGAGCTGGGATACCTTAACGGCTTCTCAGGTAAAATGTCCCCATATACTATTGGACAAGCCCATATGGTTTTGCCCTTTGGGTTGCCACCGAGACTCTGGATGGGTGCAAGATCCGGAGACTAATAATGTTAGTCTAAGCTTTGGCTGTTGGATTCCAGATTTGCACATACATTCTCATAAATACGAACAACTTCCTGCGTTTGTACAGTCCACTCCAACTTTACCATGCTCGATTTACCCGCCTCCAGCGCACCTTCCTCCTTTATCCGGGCAACCTCCTTGTCCAGGCTTTCACAGGCAGCATTTGCGGTCGCTTTGGGGATAGCCTGGAGCTTTTTCACAATCACCACGTTGGACAGTCGCTCTTTTTGTTTCGAATAGACGATCACAACATCTTCGTGAAGGTTTTTAGCAGGAGGCTCCGATGGATGGGAAGGCGTGATGCGCTTCCCGCCGGCGCTACCGCTGACGAGATCTCTGACATCAGTCGTCTGAGATATTAGACTACACTGAGTTTGGTCTAAGTTTCCTGCCAACTGAGCATATGAGGGAAGCTCTGCTGGTTGTCTTGATGGAGCCGAGGCAGTATGATGTGTGGGCTGTGATGATGAGGACTCATTTGAGAGAGATGTATCCATGGTAACGGTATGGAATCTCAGCGTAGCCGCGAGAGTTAGTGTCTCTTTATTCAAGGGTGCGACGTACAATGAAGTACTTGAACTCACGATGTTGATCCAAGCGATGTTCTACGTTGCAACGACAAATTTCTTAGTGGGGTAGCTCGGTTGGAAGATCACGTGGCAATATTAGTTTTGCGTAAGGGCCCGTTTCGCACCCCACCAATATTCGAATACTGCCAATATCCGAACGCTAGCGTTCGGATATTACAAAAATTAGCGTTTCGCAAATTTTTTTTTTTTTGGAAACTAGCTTTGAACGCTGGTATTTGAATGCCAGTATTTGCCCCCATACTAATCTCAGTATATTCAGAACGACCTCTAGTAGGTCGTTCTGAAAATACTAGAAGTTGAAAGCTCGGCCTTAGGCCACCATGTACACCCTAAATACCCTAAATACCCTAATTTACAGTGGGCTCCATCGCATGCCCGCATTTAATAATTAATTATCTTCCTTTAGTTTATTTTGGGACAAGTTTAATAATGACTTCAGGGTATAAATTCTTTCTAAAGCCTTATATTTTGCGATTCTCGTAGAAATAATTTCGGATTAATTTATTTAGTAGTAAGCAATATGAGATGTAATTATTTTATTAATTACTTTTCCATTTAAAAATAAAATAAATTCAGGCTTCAAGACGCTATAATTATAGGGAGTAATCGCTAATTATTAGGGAACGAGAAAGTGGAAGATTAATGAGGCTGAAAACGCTAGCGGAGATGAAGCTGAAACCTCCGTAATTATTACGAATACTAAGTATCTACGGCATGCGGAACAGGTCCAAATTGTACAGATACTAGCGTTCAATATCGGGCGTTGAACGCTAGAGTTCAATATTACTAATATTCAGCTTTCAACTTCGTGAGCCCGTGCGAAACGGGCCCTAACATGACCCTCGTGAAGTTGAGCCAGGGTCTATCAATACATCATCCAACTACTGAATCCAACGCGCCATCGTTCCACTATCAAAGGCCTTTGCCTTCGACACGATCCCCGTCGACCCCAAATCCGCTGTCGCAAAGCTCCCATTTTCATGAAGCCGTTACTCGAGTGAAGGCATCACCCACCAACCGCCCAAGACACCATCCCGCTCAACTTGGATTTTGGAGACCTTAACGCCACAAGTTCGAAAAATTAATACGATACTCGCAATATTTCGAGTATTCTCTATAATTTGGAAAGTTTTTAGAATTTTCCAAAGACTTTGAAAAATCGAGAAAATTTTGGTGGGGGGTAGGCGTGGGCGGGAAGGGGGTTTGGGCGGTGTTGGTGGGTGATCCCTTCTACAGAGCAAATGAATTCTTCATCCTGAGAGCAAGCTTTGCAAGTACATTGTTGGCATATTTCACGTCTTCAGTCACCACATCGCCAGCTGCTAAGAGAATCTAACTCTGTCTATGGATGCCTGTAAGCTCCCTAGTATTGCAAATTTCTCACACCAAAGTCTACCATCAAATCCATAACGGGAGGAATTAAGTCGAATGAATCGGTCTCCCCTTCATCACCTGCTTGAAAACTTGCAACGCCAATTCCGGCTCTACTTTTAGTCAGCCCAGCACTTCCTCTTCTGACTCCCAACTTACGGTAATAAGACACGGAGTGCCCAGATTCAAAGACTCGCAGCCAGTTGAGCTGACCTTCTGTCTTATAAGTTCCAGAAACAACGCCATTGACGGTGTAATTCTTCACCTCCTTGTACTTGAAGACGTGGATGTCAGGGTACTCGACTGCTTCCGCGACGGCCAAGTTTCCCACCCAGTCACACACCATGTCGGCATCACCGGCCCAGATGAGTGTATTGACGCCACTCTTCACCACTTCTGAGAGCTCGGGGAGGAGAGAGCGTGCATCTGTGGGAAGGTCAGCCTCTGGTGGCTAGGAAGTTGAAGGTGGAGGTGGACGACATACCATCTCCAGTTGATATAAATTGTTCTTCAACTCTGTCAGAGCACAAGATGAAGCTACCCTTTGCCCCAATGGCTTCCATAATTGCGGGTTCCGAGAGCCATATGGCAAACGTCGCAGGTGGAGTAAACTTGGTAGAGTCTTTGCTGCTCTGTCGGATGTCGTAGGCGAAAATTGAAGAGTCTATGGCATCCAGAGCTAAGTCGTCAACACCTTTATTGCACCTGTTCGATCTCGAAGTCAGCACTGTCATATTTGAATAATCGATTTGCCTCAGCTCTTGAGACTATTAGGATTCAAGTCAGTTTCAAGACCTACTGTATGTTGGCTTCCATGCAAGCATCATCAAGGGCAGATCCAGCAGCACTGGTGCAATTCTTCAAAGCCGGAAGGCAAAGGTCATTATACCCCTCCACCATCGATTTATATATAGACTCGTTGATGAGCGGGTAATATGAGTTCTTGAAGTAGAACTCAACCCCCTGTCTTTCTTGAATTGTGGCATCGTACCATCCATTATTGATTCCCAGGGCCACCAAGTTGACCTTTTGACCAACAAGAGTGCCACGTGCAATTTCTTCGTTCTGCTGTTCGAAATAATGTGCGAATCCTGGAATTTGTTGGATCGAGATTGAAGTGAGGGACAAAGGACGCACCTGGACCATAATGACCGCCATATGACTCCGTGAAAATCCCGAAGTCGCGATTCTCATATTGAGGAAACTGAGCGAAGAAAGCTTGAACGAATTTCCAGACAAAAGGGGCAGCAGCTACAGTGGAGTTGACTTCGACGGTGGTATTGATGACCCCGCTTGGTTTGCAGTAGCCCTCGTCGTCGCATGTTACAGAGGAATTGGTTTGGTCTGACTGGTAAGAGAATCCGACACCGGCAGGCTGATCGATGTAAAGCATGTTCGCGTACTCGTTCCAACTGTAGGGGTTTGGTGAGGGCGTTGACGAGCCATTGTAGAATTGGCAAGGGCCATTCGCCTGCAAGCTTGTGAGCACTGAACTTGGATCTGAAATGAAGAGATGCTACCTGAAGCAATCCCATCATGGAGGAGCACCCTGGACCACCATTGAACCATGCAACGAGCGGAGCGTGTTCCGGACTGTGTCGGGCTTCGAAAAACCAGAAGAAGTAGCTGATATTCGCTGTGTAGTGTGGTCAACGAGGACTCCACGAATTTGATGGAATCGGAGAAGCTACTCACATCCGACAGAGAAGTAACCCGAGTACTGGTTTACTCCCGGAGTGGTTTCGCAGATCCCAGAATTTGTGACGAAGTCGAACTCTGAACCTGTAGCATTGTGCTTGACAATCGTGTGCTTAGCTCCGTGCCTTTTACCCAGTGATTTTCCCCGGCTCAATCTCGAACCAACCTCTCCGGAGATATGAGGTGCTCCGCAGATCATACTTATATGGGCAAGAATGCAGGCCGTGACCTCCAACGCGTTGAATCTCATAGTGGTGTTGGTATATGGAATCCGAAACGGAGCTTTTGGTATTTGTATATCTAGTATATTGAATTAGAAACCCGATTTGAACGCGCGGTCGAAATTGAGAAGTTATCGGGCTACTCGCTACTCGACCAGTATTGTATGAAGAATGAAGGAGAATTCTACTCTCCCTAGAGAGAATTATGCAAAGGGCATCGATGTGCGGTGTCGCTTAGTGAAGAATGAAGAAAGGAGGACCGATCTGGCACCGACTTGCCGACGCCATTGGATCAGCTCCAGCATGCACTTTCACAAACTTGGGGTACAAATTCTTGTAATCCCTTGCCTTGTCTTTTAAAAGGTTTTATCTGCTTGCCAGGCAAAAGTCTTTGAATTATCTTCGAGTGCTCACCAGAAGTGTGGAAACAGACTTGTCTAAATAGGCTTCCATGTAAGGGGATTGTTCCAGCGTCACCCTGGCAAAAATTCCTTGATATCAAGTCCAACTTACGTTATAGTTCATGAAATACGGACACAGTTTTCATGTTTCCGCAGTCATCTTCATGGGCATTGTCTGGGGAAAACTTCACCAGTAGTCCTCGGCATTCATGTACATGTACCCCCGGCTTGCGGCACTACCGTTGTTACACAAAGAGTGATATTATAGGACTAAGCATTTCTCTGAGCACCAGATGAATTACAATACAGACGCAAAATCTACTGAATATGCCAGAAAGAGCGATGCATGAAAGGAGAGCGACATGTGGAAGGAAGTTGCGTACTGGCCCTGTATTTAGTTAGGAGCCAGCCCACACTTCACCATCAAGGCTCTTGTTCCTTTCCCCACCCAGTTCAGCAAACTCGAATAACCAGCGAAACTCCAAGAAATCACGGGAAAATTAATTCAAAGTAAAGAAACCCGAAGACAATCCACAATCATAAATTCACTGTCAAGCAATTACAACATCAGTGACACACGCAGTGACCGCATCCCCGGGTTAATGAATCAGCCGACCTTCAAACCCGCCGCCTCAAGCAGCTCTCTATACTGCCCTCTGCGTCCTTTCCATCCCTCAAGACTCATCATACTCATACCCGCAATCGTCATGAATCTGGATGGTGTCTGCTCCGGAATGATGCACTCGTTGACCAGCAGTCGTGAGTAGCCTGGTTTCATGGCCTTCCGAATGTTTGCAAGGATCTCCAGGTTGCCATCAAATCCGTAGTCGTGGTGGATGACGAAACGGAGATAATATGCACGAGCACCTTGAGACTGTCAGCTTATATCTTAATTGATAAATGGGATTCGAGCACCAGGAGGGAGAAACTAACTTTCGGCTGGCTGCTCTTGATTGAACTTATGAACCTGGAATTCAATTCCGGGAATGTCTTCTCCTTCCATTTGAGCAAGATCTTGCACACCGACTCTTCCAGGCGCACCCTTCAGCAGTTTGGCCTGGTGACCAAACCCTCCCCTGGCATCAACAAACATAACGGCTTGTTCAGCGTTCCTCGAATCCGTCGATCATCCGCTTTTGAACGGGATACACGTCCGTGCACTGCTTGTGGCCCATAGTGAACGTACCTATGTAGAGTCTGGTAGCCTCTATGTGCGGGCTAGCAAAAAACGATTTTAAACACCGACTTTCCAGTGGCACAACTTGCCTTTGCCATGGCCGTGGCTTTGCCATACGTCGGGTTCCTTTATTTCAGATCTTTGAGATGTCGTGGTAGCTTCGTCTATCCTGGGCCAGGGAAGTCGAAGCACACTTTGATGGAGGCTGCATTTCGCGAGCTTGCGAAGGTTCGGCTCACCATTGTCGACACATATCCGATCGTGCCCACCTCTTTCACTGCTCCCCATGCTGCGAGGCAACGCATACTTCAACCTAAATATTTGTTAGCATGGATGGTTGTCTGCGGTGCCCGAACGTTACCAATGAGAACTGGATCTACACCTGTTGCAAAAGCCATCTTCCGCTGAATGCCGTCCCGCCTCGTCCACCAACAGTTGGAAAATGCCAAGCTCAACTGCAATCTTGATCGCGGAAGTTTCGATATGCTAAAGAAAGTTAGAGACCTGCACTTAGACATTTGATACTGAAGCAGTGGGAGGCAGGTAAGTGAAGACTATGTTCGTGGTCGTGGTCGTGAGAACACTCACTCGATGCCCGATCCTGGTGTTCGGATGGGCACTCACTTGGTAGTACACCCGCTCGATGACATCCTCTGGACCCTCCAAGGAGAGTACGAAGTCCTTGGCAGCTTCTAACAGCCCTTTCCTTCCCTCCAAAGCGTCTGGGGCCTTCGTGGTGATATCTGTGAGCTGTTATATCAACGACTAGACGGAACTCTGTGCCGAGGCTATTTTGTGCTTAGGCACAATATAAGGAAGGTGACTCTGTTTCTGCCTTTGGCCGAAGTTGAATGTATAAACTATTGCGAAATTCGTGATGGGAAATATCGCGACTCATGAAATATATATATACGCGTATGACGCGATGGCAAGAAGGGTCCACACCAAAGTTGGCTCACAGGAACGATACAGCTCGCTCATTGGCGGACGACACGACTGGCGGGCAGATCTGATTATGGGTCGTTGTTCGTTTCAGGAACGCGAATACTCGGAACAGACGGAGGTGATGATGAATTCACGCAGCAGCAGTCGTAAACGCATTGGCTTACCAATGGTACCCGCTGTACTCCCTATCTTACAACCTGCTTCGGGACTAGCTCAATCTGCTTGTTCGACTACAGTAGGGTTGGCTTACCCAACTCCGCGGAAAGATGCTTGATAATCCAGCAGAGAGCGTGTGTGAGAACTGTCTCATTTATACGAATCAATTGAAAAGACCAACTAGACAAAGAAACGGGAATTGACCAAGTGTGTTTCGGTGAGATTGAATATTTGATTTGTTGCGAGACGCCAGGTTGCTTGCTCCTGACTTCAGGAACGATGGCAGTTGGGGGTTCTACCGAAACGGCCATCCTGGACACAGTAGGAGGACAATGTGAGCGATACCGTGTTCTGCCAATCATGGAGAGTACCTCCACTATCTTATTGATTTGGACATGGCAACCTTAAGTTCTTGTTGTAAAAGCAGACACAGCCACCGTGCCCACAAGAGCTTGGACTGGCTTGACTGGACTGTGCTGGAAGGTGAAATTCCTTCCATATTCAGAGGTTGAGCTGGACTAGCCACCAATGATCCATGAAGAGGATCACCGTTGAACTCCAAACTCGGACAGCTAAGTCCATATCTCTCAGGTTGCTCTCCTAGTGCTCAGTTTAACCGGGAGAGCCCGACTAGAGGCGAAGGGCGAGCCCTGCCAGTAGGGTCCCAGGTTCCTAGGTCAGGCCGCACGCAGGTGCTCAGACCATACAAGTAATCTTCGAAAACACCGTACGGATGACTGCTCGAGTTGCAGTTGGCGCGCATGTATATTAGATCGTTGGTACGGAGGCCCTCAGAAGTCATCGTCGCTCTCGTCATCGTCTCTCGGCTTCAAATGCCTGCTCATATATGGCCCTACCTAGTGTTAGCTCAGAACAAAAACTCAAATTGCAGCACAAACCATCAAGCCAATATCCCAGTCTTTTGTAATAATCTCTTGTACCAACACCAGAGATGACACTAATCTTAGTACTTCGGTGCTCATCGCGGGCAATCCTCTCAGCTTCTTCCATCAGTAAAGTACCGTAGCCTTGATGCTGGAATTTTCTCGGATCACGAGCATGGACCGGCACAGCAGAACCATAGACGTGCAGCTCCCGCACGAGACTGGTGGGTTGGCCAACCAACTCGGGTCGGAAGGTGTACTTGGCAGAACATTTCCGTAGTCGAAGAAGACCGATGAGAATATCTTGTTTTGGGTCTTCGTAGGCTAAGAACGTTTCCCATCCACCGTTGGCAGTATAATCTCGACGGACCAACTCGACCTGAGAAGGTCGGATTTTGTTCTTTACCTCGTTGATTCCAACTTCTCGAGTGCGAACATCTCGGCAGGTAGTTCCGAAATCTTTCATCCTGCTCAGTGCCAGCTCTCGCAAGTTTCCATTTTCAACGCCAGAAGTCACTAATGGCATTGGAATGTCTCGCTGCACCCGATAGATACGAGTCCAAGGGGGGACTAAGGCCAATATCCGAGCGACGATGTCAATGAGTGCGTTTGGGGTGTAGTTCTTATACCGTCCAGTTCGCCACAGCTCGTACAGCCCCGTGCCTCGGATGACAAGGGTTGGATAAATCTTCAGTCCATCGGTTCGAAATGCTGGGTTTTCAAAGTATTCTCTGAATTGATCCAAATCTCTTTCCATTCCAACGTTTGGTAAGTCTGGCATCATATGGCTGACGACTTTGAATCCTGCATCTTTTGATAGACAAAATGTCTCCGCTACGGATGCGACTGTGTGGCCTCTGTTCGTATCTCTAGCAACGTCTTCGTACAGAGATTGGACTCCTATCTCCAGTCGAGTACAACCATAACGTAACATGGCGGAAAGATGGGGTTGCAAGCAGTAATCCGGTCGGGTTTCGATGGTGATTCCAACACATTTGATATTGCTCATCTCACCTGCTTGCACAGCTTCATCCACGTTATTTCCTTGGTATCCACTCAGTGCGTTGTGTAGCTGGGAGATGAACCCGTCTCGATAGCTTTCAGGCAATGACATAAAAGTCCCACCCATTATGATGTATTCAACCTTATCCACGCTGTGTCCCAGGGATTTAATTTGATCCACACGTCCTCTTGCCTGCTCGAAAGGATCGTATCGAGCTCGAATAGCTCGCATGGAGGTTGGCTCATAGCCAGTGTATGATTGTGTCGAGTATTCGAAATCACTGTCTGGTCCGCCAGGACAATAGACGCACTGAATTAGATTAGTAACATATTTCTTGGCGGGAGGGGGAGGGATGTCTCATCCGTGAGCCCCCCCCCCCCCTCTCTCTCTCTCTCTTCCCGACCAGTAAAACAGGGGGCTCCAGTATGGAATAAAGAACTCGGTTGCTTACGATATTGCCAGTGTAGGCTATGTGAGGACAACGGTGAGGCTTCAGACATGTGTTAGCATCGTGAGTTGGTACAAAGTGATATCAGACCCGGAAGCTGGGGAGAGATGTTTCCAGAGCAGACAGTTTCCAGGCTGGAATAATCTCACCTTACACATTACAGCAACCACGGCGATGCCTGACGCAGATCGAATTGGCTTCGCAATAAGCTTCGGTAAGATATATTTTTTCTTGGGTTGATGTTAGTCTGGTCATATAGAGATGTTAGGAGTCGAGCTCCAGGGATCATACATACGTAGTGCTCTGGAATTGCCGCGATGATGGCCGTCAGAGGGGGTATATTGCTCAGACGGTGCTTCTTCGAGAACTTGCTGCGAAGGCTGTTGAGATTCAAGTCTTTCTTGGGCTTCGTTGAGTCTTGGGAAGCTTCAAATTCTTGCACGAGAAAGCTTGAGATGTCTGAACAGCACCTCAAAAATCGTTCAGGCTCCGGAGCGAGGCTCGAGCTCGTGGGCTTCGTTTGCCTCTCTGCCAGTGTTATCGTTGTGGTGGCCATTATTATTGTTTCGTTGAATAATTATAGAAGTGAAAGCTGAGGAGGGGTTGTGACTTCGAATACCCCTTCGCAATAAAATTGAAGAGGTGCGGCCGCTTCGGCATATCCCGGGCGCTCCTGAAGTTGCCGAGCACGTTGAAGATTCAGCGAGAGCAAGTTCCGAGCTTCAGCAATCCAATTCCATCACCCAATTCCTCTTCCTTTCCTTCCTGACATCAATTGTCTTTGACAAGATGCAGGCTCTCAAGTTCTCAAGACTTGCTCGACCTGGTTTGCAGGCTGTGGTGCGAAGCTATTCCACCGCAACTGGCTCCTACAGTACGTGTCCATAAACCGAACATGATGGATGGATTCTGATAGGGGCTTTAGCTGCGACAGCTGAGAATTTACGCATTTCAAAGGATACGAAGGTGATATATCAAGGATTCACTGGCAAGCAAGGAACGTGAGTTGGGTTGATTCAGTTGAGTTTTGAGCTTTGTGCTGACCAGAATGGGTCAGATTCCATGCCCAACAAGCTATCGAGTACGGTACGTGTCCCTAAACTAAAACGACGAGATGGACGGGTTCTGATAGGGGGTATAGGTACGCAAGTTGTTGGAGGAACGAATCCTAAGAAGGCTGGACAAACACATCTTGGACTGCCAGTCTTTGCGACTGTTGCAGATGCGGTAAAGGAGGCGGGAGCTACGGCTTCAGCTATCTTCGTCCCGTACGGCAGCCCGGAGTGATACGCGGGGTTTGAAAGGTCATTTGGCTGATAAATTGGTAGCCCACCTCTTGCTGCAGCTGGTATTGAGGAAGCTATTGCTGCTGAGATTCCTTTGGTTGTTTGGTATGTTTTGCCCAAATTGCATGTGATTGGGCTTTTCTAACACTCTCATAGCATCACGGAGGGTATCCCACAACACGGTACGGCTTCTCCGATTCGAAACATGGACCCCCTACTGACGCTCTGTAGATATGGTCCGAATCACAGATATCCTGAAGACACAAGGAAAGACGAGATTGGTTGGCCCCAACTGCCCAGGCATTATTGCGCCAGGGCAATGTAAGATTGGCATAATGCCCGGATTCATCCATAAGCGCGGTCGCATTGGTATCGTCTCTCGATCCGGAACCTTGACCTACGAAGCTGTCAACCAGACTACGGTGGCAGGCCTAGGGCAATCTCTCGTTGTTGGTATTGGTGGCGATCCATTCTCTGGTACCAACTTCATCGATTGCTTGAAGGTCTTCTTAGAAGATGAGGAAACCGATGGCATAATCATGATTGGTGAAATTGGAGGCTCTGCTGAGGAGGATGCTGCCGAATTCTTGAAGGAGTACAATACCTCGAATAAGCCAGTTGTCAGCTTCATCGCTGGTATCTCTGCACCACCTGGACGACGAATGGGTCATGCTGGTAAGTGATGTGCGTCATATATTGTCAGACTCATACTGATCTTATAGGTGCCATTGTCAGCGGTGGTAAGGGAGGAGCCGATTCGAAGATTGCAGCACTCGAAGCTGCCGGTGTTATTGTTGAGCGAAGCCCAGCTCTCCTTGGGAAGACATTGCATGGGGAGTTTGTAAGACGTGACTTGATTTAAAGTCCTTGGTAAATTAGATTATGGGAAGGTCGCACATGAGCGTCCTTTGTCCAATACCTCTTTTTTCGTGTATAGCAAGCAATTGACTTGGTGATGAGTCTTGTTTCAGCGAGATACGCAAGGGTGCAAATATCCATGCTTGCGATACCTATGACGCCGAGTTTGGATGAAAGAACAAGAGACTTCAAGATAAAACTATAGGAAGCTTGTCTTGTTCTCCATTCCGAAAAAGTAGCGATTTTCCCGCCCCTGGCAGGCTGAACCCGTACATGCCGAAATGCGGAATAACGTTAAGCCGTCCACTGCTGGATGCGAAGCTTCCCCACGTTCACCCTCAACTACAACCTACTACGCCCTACGATCAAGATGCTGTCCGGCATATTGATATTCAATCAAAAGGGAGAGAACTTAATCTTCCGTGCTTTCCGAAACGACTGTCGGCCACGCCTTGCAGACGTGTGAGTAATCCAGACGGAGTCTCGCCCTTTTATTCGTGATCAGGGGCTGATATCCAGGAAAGGTTTCGAATACAAGTGATCTCGAATGCCCAAGTCAGATCTCCCATCCTTACTCTAGGATCCACGACCTTCAGCCATGTCAAGCACGAGAATATATACCTGGTAGCGATCACGAAGAGCAATGCCAATGCAGCGCTGGTTTTTGAGTTCCTATACCGTCTGGTTGCGCTGGGGAAGGGATACTTCGGGAAGTTCGATGAGGAGGCTGTGAAGAACAACTTTGTGCTTGTTTATGAGCTGCTAGATGGTAATTTGAGCTGTCTATCTTGTCCACGGGTGGGCGGAATGTGCTGATGGCTTTCTCCAGAAATCCTCGACTTCGGATACCCCCAAAACACCGAGACGGATACTCTGAAGATGTATATCACCACCGAGGGTGTCAAGTCCGAACGAACAATGGAGGACTCGGCGAAAATCACAATGCAAGCCACAGGCGCGCTCTCATGGCGGAAAGCAGACGTGAAATACCGGAAGAACGAGGCCTTTGTCGATGTCATCGAAGATGTGAACCTGCTCATGTCTGCAACTGGCACGGTCCTGCGAGCGGACGTCAATGGCCAGATCGTGATGCGCGCATACCTCTCCGGCACACCAGAATGCAAGTTCGGGCTCAATGATCGATTATTACTAGACGGGGACAGCCTCTCCTCTCTCCCATCCGGGAACCGCATGGGGACGAAAGCTACAAAAGCAGCAGCAGGGAGCGTCACATTGGAAGACTGCCAATTCCACCAATGCGTCAAGCTGGGCAAATTTGACACAGACAGAATCATCTCCTTCATCCCTCCCGACGGCGAGTTCGAATTGATGCGGTACCGAGCCACAGAGAACGTGAACCTGCCATTCAAAGTCCACGCTATCGTCAACGAGGTCGGGAAAACGAAGGTAGAATACAGCATCGCGATCCGCGCAAACTATGGCAGCAAGCTCTTCGCCACAAACGTAATCGTCAAGATCCCCACCCCTCTAAACACAGCACGTATCACGGAGCGCTGTACGCAAGGCAAGGCCAAGTACGAACCGAGTGAAAATGTCATTGTGTGGAAGATCCCAAGATTCACGGGCCAGAATGAGTTTGTGCTGAGCGCGGAGGCGACCTTGACGAGCATGACGAATCAGAAGGCGTGGTCGAGACCGCCGCTGAGCTTGAACTTTAGTCTGCTAATGTTTACGAGTTCCGGGTTATTAGTGAGGTATTTGAAGGTTTTTGAGAAGAGTAATTATTCGAGTGTTAAGTGGGTGAGGTATATGACGAGAGCGGGGTCGTATGAGATACGGTATGCTCCTTTCTTGCGATATGAGTGAGAGATGCTGATGAAGTTTAGGTTTTAGTTTTGGAGTGCATGCTGTGGGAAAAGGAGTTTAGGAACATCAGCACTGCATTGTGGGCGTCGGAGATATGAACATAGGGTACTGTACAGTACATAATATGATGAAGATTTTTCAGTAGACCCTCGTTTTTAGTGTACAGTACATACCTTTTAAGCCAAACGAGCAATCATCTCTCGAGTTGAGAGGAAAGCTTCGTATCCTTTAGTTCGTTTCTGAATTGTGCACACAACACTTTCGTCAGGTTTTTTCGATCTTTCTTTCGAAGTCGTAGTTGCATTTTCTAAGTCTCTATTTTTGCGGTTTCTTGGGGGGTGGCTGAGCTTCCAATCAATAGTCGGCGATGTTTCGTTTTGTGGTTCTGTGGGCTTGCGTGGCGTGTTTCGTTTCATTATTTCGTCGTGGATTCACAGCAACGCATAAGCACGAGAAAGATCCCCGCTGCCTGTCGACATCTATGATCTACCGCGTACCTTGATGGCGAAGTAATGATTTTATGACTCTGATGAGATTTGTGTTAAGCATGATTGGAGACTCGGTACCAATGTCCGATTTTGCAGCACCTTCGATAACCTACCTCATGCAACAATGTACGCAACCATGAGCCTAGTTGGGCCAGATCCAAATCTGGCTCCATCCTTAGTTCCTGAGATAAAAGGTTGAAAGAGCGTCGAGCCGAGTCAAGCCTCGAGCCTCGAGCAATTGAGGGAATGCGAGAATGGGTGGATCGCATTGCTTTCCTATGGGTATAATGCTCCGCACAGTCCAGGCTGGCGTCATGTACAGTCTAGTCACCTATCCAAGATCCTCCAAAGCAAGAAAACATATACCTGAATCTCCTTTCCTCTCTTCGCCACCGCTCCCCCACCATTTCCCCCCTTCCCCATTTACTTTTTACCTCCAGGCTCGCTCACCTCAGAACTTCAGGTGGAAAGCACTCCTTGCAATCTTGCTCCTCAATCTCTTCCCAAATATATACATAGGAATAGAGACACCGCTCACAGCCAGATTCATGATGGCGACAGTCGTGAACACCGATTTAGCACCGCTCGATTCAAACCACCCATTAACAAACTCACTCATAACCAGGCTCAGCGCCGCCTTCACAGAGTTCATCGTCACGAAAGCCGGTGCCGCATGGCTCGGATGGCAATCCATCACATAAGTAAACATCGCGCTCGTCGCAAACGGCACGCTGAACGTCTGAACCCCGAGGAACGCAATTGGGATGTAGATTGAAGTGCCAGCAGCGATGGAGTGCCCGAAGCTGATGTAGGCGACCGAGGAGAGGGAGGCTGCAACGAGCTTCAGGAGGAGGCGGAATTCGGGCTCATACACGCCATTGTTGAGGCGTGTGAGGGATTGCACGAGGTAGTCGGCTGTGTAGCCTGAGAGGAGGGTTCCAATGAGTCCTACGCCGAAGAGGGGGAGGTTGGTTAATCCGATCGCTGAGGAGCTGAGGTTGTACGGTGCAGCAGAGAAGATTGTGTCTTGAAGGAGAGCGATGAGTGTGAGTCCCGCTGCGTAGAAAGAGTACGTGAATGCTGCGTAGGTGACGACTGGGAAGGTGATGAGAGGCACGGGTTTCCACGCCGTGCGCCAGAATCCCGCTTTGGAGATGCGGCCTTGGAAGATCCGCAGTTTTTGGGTGTATGTCTTGGGCGGCTCGGGGAGAATGATTTCGTAGATGCGGAGGGAGGACTTGTCGAAGATTACTTCCTTGCGTTGGGGTGGGGAAAAGTAGACGGTTTCGGGGACGAAGAGGTACATAAGAGGCAGGATGAAGGCGTAGATGAGAGCACAAATGCCGAAGGTAAATTTGAAACCCAGGTTTCGGATTATGAAGCCGGCTATGAGTTGTCTTCATACCATGTTAACTTGTCGAGCAGATTAAGGTAAAGGAGGACAAACCCAAGCTTCACGCCACCCATAACGAACAAGCAGGGAGGAATAAGAATAGTAGTGGTCAGTGTCAGTTGTCGAGACCCACAAGCATACCATGGCTTTCCCAGTCCGGCGTGCCCGAGCATATCGTAAGAGGAATGGTCGGCGTTGGTAACGGCTCTCGCGACGGGGCGATTACACACTCTCAGTTTCATATTGTAGATCTTTGTTGATGGCGACAGTGGTAGTGAGGCTGCGAAAGAGGTGACGAGTCAGTCTGAACAATGTTATCTTAAGGTCTTGGCGGCAAGCATCTTTTGTTCGATGCCTCAACGTGTGCTACAAACAGCTCCACTGAAAGTTTCACAGACCAAACGGCAGTCCCAGCACTGACTAGAAACTTCCCCGATGAGTTGCCGATAATGGGTACTCCTTGCAAATGGACCCCACTATGAGGGTATCCACAATTGAAATCCGCTTGGAAAAGGGTAAGGGGATCTCATGGACGAATTGGAAGAAAGAGGCTGTCGTGCCGGAGTGGGTAAAGATCAGCAGGAGAACACTTTGCAGTATGTGTAGGGAGACAGGAGACGAATGCATGGGGAATGCCAGTGGTTCCGCAATACAGCTCCACATGCATGGGAATTTGTCTAAGGCAGGAAAAGCCGCACCAGAGTTGAGCCCCATGACTGGAAGTGCCTTAGTGGTCTGACTGGATGGGAGCACGAACACTGCCGTCTGCGTCTCCCTGCTGCTTAAGAAATAAATTTAACTGATGTGAATCAGAGTCGAAGTCAATCATCTTGGACACGGAGATTGGAGGACTTCCAAAGGCTATATGTTCAAATATGTTAAGGAACAGCGGTCTGCACTTGGCATCCCATCTGAGCTTTCGTTTGTCATTAGAATAGGATTTCATTATACTGTGGGATGTGAATCTATAGAGGAGCCGAAGGATGTTTTGACGGAAAAGGTTTCTGTGCATACACGACTTTGACATCATGATAGCAATGCACCCTTCGATCCCGTGCCGCATGCCGTACTTGAGCGCTAAAGAAGAAAGAAGCAATGTCAGTTGACCAGAGATCGGGAAGGATGAAACCAAGGTCGGAAAAAGGATAACGAACAGTAAGACGTGCACCTCAGTTGGAGTCCACTGAAAATCGCAACCCAAAAATTAGCCGAATTCTGTTCACGACGCTGGAGCTGTCCGTTTCATGAGGAAAGAATAGGGTGGGAAGACTTGCATTCAGAACCCTCGTCAAAGTCGCCATCGCATACCCCTCCAGTCCGATATCAAATCCGAGTAAAGCCCAGCGTCCCAACTCCCGTAACTTCGGGTCTGCGGCCCATCCTCCTATCGGTGTTTTGATCACAGTCTCGGTCACGTTTTCGAATCCGGAGGCCGCGATCATGGGCTTCATTGATTCTGATATTTGGAAGGTACAGCCGGTAAGGTCGCCGGCTTGTTCGAAGAGCTGTGGAAGGTTAGTGAGAATTAATAAGGATTGGGCTTGGGGAGTGGAAGGGAGGGGAGGAAGACAGAAACACGGACTTCTCTAAATATTACCAAGGGGCTGTCGGTTCCTACTGTCCCGTCGTCGGATCTAATCTGCAAATATGTCAGCCCCCACTAGAAGTATTGAAGGTGAAGAAGCTGCTTTCAGAAGATAGGAACGAGGCGACATGAGATGAGGGAGGCGCGTACATTAATTGATATTTCCACCTGCTCAATGTAGCCACCAGGTTTGAGATGTCTATCAAGGTTAGGTATTGGCTCGGCAATCGTTTGCTAGATGCTTACTTGTATACTTGCTTGTAAAGAGCTGGCCAGTCCTGAATCGACCCAAACAGACTTCTGATATGAATCAGGTCAAAATGGTCTGGAGGATATGTCCAATCATCCCGACAATCATCAATCAAAAACTCGCAGTTTTCCGGTCTACACTTCGTCTCAGTAGACTCTCAAAGGGACAGTTATTGTGAGAGAGACTTACACCATATTTGGTTGTATAGGAGAGAGATCTGTTCCAATCACTTGTGTGTTGGGAAACTCGTCAGCGAAATCTATAGCCCAGATTCCTGTTCCTGTTCCGATGTCTAGGACTCTCTGTGTTCAGGTCAGCAAGAGCAAGATTCTCCTTTGAGGTAGATAATAGACGGAGTCTATGAATGTCGTACCTGAATGTTTTTTTCTACAGGTGCTAGGAGCAGGCTGCCACCAAGGGCCAGGAGGAACTTGTGGTGTCTAGACTCGAATTAATAGGAAGTCTGAGTTTTGATAGTGCAGGAGCTCACGAAATGTCAAGATTGTCGTTCTGTCGATCATCATTGGGTTGCCTGCCTTCAAATTAGCAACTTTTCCAATATCCCTCGATTTCCATGCTCGCTCACCAGTAAGTTCCGTCTTTGTACGCATGATACTGCCGGCCATGTTCGATGCGGTACTCTGTTACACTCGACTCAATGGACTTTGTGTCATCGCTACTGTCTCAACGATAAGCAATGTGCCCCAGACAATCGCTTACAAAAGACCACAACGCACATTTCAAAGTCAGAACTATGTGGCGAGCTGTCGCCACGGCGCTGCTCACCGGTTAGCTCGGACTGAAGATTGGGGGAATGCTCAACATACCGCCTCGATAGCCTCATCGTCGTTGGCCATCGCGAGGTCGGCTGGTCGCGACGGCGATGCGCACGACTCACTTCGTTGTCTGTCGACGCAAATGTGGTTGCTCAGAAAATAACGGCAGCGAATGGCAGCCAGGTTGTCGGGTCTCCATCAGTCCCGTTCTTCTGGTCGTCGGGTCCTAAGTTGCCACTGAGACCAGTCCGCTCCCAGGTAGCCAGCGCATTGGGTATGATCCCCGCAGAGCCACAAATCGGAGAGCACGCACGCAATGCCCAGGGCACGCTTCACTCCCACAGGCCTGTCGTTGGACACACTTCACTTCATCGAGAGCATCACCGAAGGCCCCGCCCGCACTCATCTCCAGGAGCAGACATCCGGGAAAGCCACCACGGAGTGATTGGCCCGATGGTTCCCAGCACTGTGGATGAAACCCGATGCGCCGTTTGGGTGGTGCTCACTGAGACAGAAAAGGGCCCAGGGTCGCCGCCGCCTGCAGAGCTGCTGCAAAAGCGACTTCCGCCTGGCTTGGATATTGGAGGATTTTGGCAGACAGGTCATCTTGCTATTTGCTGGAGGAAGATGCTGGGGCAGTTGCAGCTCAAAGGGGCAGGACAACCGAGCAGCCCGGGAAAGTGGTCAGCAATCACCTCAGTGGCGCCATGGGCCGTAGCTCTCCCGCAGCAAAATTGCCCGCATTACGCGATAGAAATAGGAGGTGAGGATTGATATCGTATATGACGCTTGCAAGTGCTGTTTGTCTATTTCACATCTCATCATGCATACGACAAAGGCCACAGGCCACATTACAAGAAGGCCCTCTGCCGCATCTCATCTCCACTGCTGCGTCACAAGAACTGGACAGCGTGCTGCTCGAGGAGGTGGCTGAAGCCTCATCGCCTCGCAGGTGCGTTTGGAAAACCCTCCCTCAACAATGGTCGAATGCAGCTTATGAGACGAGCTGCATCGAAAACTTCCAGGCTGTTCGTCGTCAGTTTCACCCCTAACAGCCGCATTACTGTACGAGGCTACACACCATCAGATTCATCTCCATCTCGTGGCTGGGTTCTTGGCCAAGGACAAAGCCACGGCTAAGGCGGCTGCGCTCATTATCCCCCTTCCTAGTCCCTAATCAGTACAGACGCCTATATGCAGCTCGGAGATTCTCCCCGGCTCACCGCACAAGTGATGACAAGTGTATGCGCTGCAGTTGCGGCCCGAGTTCTTTCCTCCGTGCGAGTCCTTCCTTGCATCTCGCGTGCATCATGCCGATCATTTGTTTCCCGTGGTCATTCTGTCTTCCCTTTCCGATCGCGTCTCTCTTCCCGCTCTCCTCGTCACCGGTGCCCGAGTTGGGCAAAATGATGTCCTCCCAAGTTGCGAGGCAGATACGAATTGCAGTGTCCCATTCGTCGGCTTCGCAGAGCAAGGCTAGGTGCGCGATCCTGACTGTACGATCCGCGGTTGAGGATTCGTTAGCTTCTCGTCTGATTCTTTCCGTCTCTGCTGACAGCGCTGTTGCTTCATTTGATAGCTTTTTGAAGTCTTTGGCAGAAGAGCTCCGGGCCGTGCGACGTTTCCAAAGGCTAATGCCAATGTGCAGGAGAAGCACGATAATGGCGATCGCGGAAACAAGGACCGGGCTGACCAGCTTTGATATCGGTGTCATCATCTTGCGGGAGGCTGCTTAAACGAGTCCGGCGAAGTCGACTTTACGAATATGGAATAGATGTGTGAAAGTTGCAGTCGTTATTGTACCCATGTTGAGATGCTGTGTGTACTTGGCGAAGAATGCTGGTGGCGTTGAATGCCGTGCTTCGTTCGAATTTTTCGTGGTTGCTAGTAGCGACTGCAGGAATGCAAAAAGCCGTGATAAAGAATACCTGAGAAGTTTCTGTTTAGCTGTTGGTTATAATGGACCTGGACTGCGCAAGACTCCTGTGCGTGCTTCATCCAAAGTCCGTCTGACCAGAATTTGGCAGGTCAGTCACAATATGATTGTTTGGCAGATTTCGGACCCCTTGTTACCTTCGACATGAATATTAGCTTGGCTTTTGAAGTTCTGAAGTCGAAGGCACCAATGATCCTTCCCCAAATTAAGTGCATTTGGCTTTCTCACACGTAACCCACCCACGTGGTTATATCGTCTCATGTCAATTCCAGGACCTATTTCTCGAAACTTCGATGCGACTCTGTGAATCATGACTGTCGATTGTTTATCATTCTATAATTGGATATCCCGCAGCCATTTCCAACCTAAGCCAAAGGTGGGTCGTTCTGCCTTGTTACAGCGACCCACACGTGACCACCCCTTGCTCAAATTTCAGGCAACCTCGGCACTCCCCCTTCTCTCTACAGTCATAATACTCCAACAGAGTTATCGCCATACAGAATCAAGTACGGAGTAGTATCTTTTTGTTTCCTTTCATTCCATTTGTGGAACGAGGCGCAGCGATTGCCTTGAGCCTGAGCCTCGCATCCTCCTGACGCGATGATATAGTACCTCTCTGTTCTCCTGAATCCTTCAACTTGGACCCCAAATGATATTATTCGCTCCTAGCCCCCAACAGTTAGTTGTCCTTGAACCACGCCTCCTTCGTCATATATAATTACTCTAATTCTCCTCTCTCAATTCACCTTTCACACCAAGCTGCCGTCATGGCCAACAGACCACCTCACCAATCAGACAGAGACCTCATGCCCCCACCCCCTCGCTCGCGGCCCCCACCACTCTCCCACACCCTCGGCGGCACAACAAGACCAATCCTCCTCTCGGACACGGAATTAGAGTCTTCATCTGACGATGACGATGGCTCAGCCTCATCCACGCCGCATGTACGCGCCAGGGGCCTCCAAGATGCCACGCAGCGAATGCTCGATGATCTGAGATCTGTTGTGCAAGGCACAAACTACTGCTGTGGTGGAACCATCCCAACCGAAAATTTCACGACCTCGACATCGTCAGCAGAAACCGAGAGAAATACCGCGAGTTCAACTACGCTTCGCTTCGATACTCCTGATGGCCTTGTGGCGAGAATAAAGTTTCCAAATACTGCTGAAATCAAACCTCTTTCACGAGTTTGCTCACATCCCACTTTCTCAAGTGAAGGGAGGGGTGGCCTTGATGCGAGTCACTTCTCAACAGATTTTCATCCCCATGACTTCGGCATCAGTGATACGATTGCTCAGACACTTCTGCCTGGGGTCGAGAGATTAACAAAGGATGAGGGGACTAAGAAGGGGGAAGAACTTTGGGGTGTTAAAACTGAGTTGAGGGCATTGAATGTATGTTCACCAAATTTTACCTTTCCAATCTCTGTCCTGCAACTACTAATCTTCATTGGCAGATATACTACCCTTCCAGTTCCAGTTCCGCAATCAAAATCCAGGACACCACAAGCGAGAAGGGACGAGCCGAACCGCATTTTGGCACCCTAATCATCTGCCTCCCTTGTCCACACCAAGGCGGCCAGCTAACCCTCTCGCACAAATCCCGAACGCAAACCTCTGACTGGAGCTCTACCTCTCCTTCAATTCGATGGGTAGCCTTCCACAACCAAGCTGCACTATCAATTCAGCCCGTTACTGCTGGCCACCTAATCACGTTGACCTATAATCTCTTCATCTCCTCACCTATCCGCCTCCCTCTCCATCCCACCCTCCCTTTCGCAGATCCAACTCTCTACCCCCTCTACACAACCATCAAAACCATGCTCACAGACCCCTCGTTTCTACCAGAAGGAGGAACACTTGGTTTCTTCTGCACCAACAACTACGGCCACACCCGTCGTAATGCAGATAAAATGTTTCCGTATTGTTTGAAAGGGGTAGATGGCGTGCTATTTAGCGTCTGCAACGCACTCGGCCTAAAGACAACCGTGAAGCCGGTCTTAGGCGATGAAGCATGGGACGAACACTACGAGTACCTTGTACAAAGTTTCATGGAGGAAGATGGAAGAGAAGGATCTGTTCCTTCGCAACAAAATATTTCAAGGATTGGCAAGGACTTTGGGAGGATAAAGATGGTTGATGTGCGGATTGAGACTGGCGAGGATCCGACGGCTGTAAGTCTTTCTTTCCCTTCCCTTTGATGATCGCTTTAACTTCGTTCCTTTGCTGATGCAGCATTTCCAGGTGGTTAATAAATACTTCCCGTTCAATGACGTCGAGGGTGTGGAGTGGTTGAATGAGGCAAGGCATGAAGGGTGGGAGGTGCAGATGGTCAATTTGAGGAGGCCGAATGGGAAAGAGGGAGAGGAGGGAGAGGGAGGCGGCTTGATGTGGCATTATAGTTGTGCGGCGATTTTGGTTGGCGTTTCTGGGTGGGAGGTGAGGAAGGGAATGATGGCGGTGGTGGCGGGACGAGGGGAGGAGGAGGAGATGAGTGGATGAAGGGGCCCGATATTAAGATACCAGGTTAGCTTTTGGATTGTGTGCGAGGCCTAAATAAAAGAAAGGTCCCTTCAATAGCGAGTGCTGGGAAGGCCAGAGTCTGCAACGTCCATACTAAGTTACTTTTTATTGAAGATTTAGTTATACTGAACTTTCAGTACAACCACTCAAAATGTGATTCGTTTATAATTTGGAATGTACCAGATTTCTGAGCACAGCACTTCAAAAGATTATGACAACAAAGAGAAGTTTAGTAGCAAGAATTAGCTACTATAGACAAATGTACTTAAACTACTTGCTAACTATTTCGCATTATTATTAATTGTATAAGCTAGACAAGATCAGATCTCCAAGGAAATAAACGTGTCAGATGGCCGTTTGCAGTGTTAGCAAACAACCACAGCCATTACCTTTCAGTTTAATTAATATAATAAACCTAGTAATTTATTAAGTAGGCTATAATATCTTAATATAAGAAAATAATTACAATTTCTAAAAGATTGATTTTATGTATTTAATGAATTTAGATTCTTCCGCAATTTCGCATTTTCACAGTTTTCTCGTTTAGCAATTCTGATCAATTACCGCCTAAGGACCTGCCACATTCGCTAACTCCGTGCCAATATTTCGTCTGGGCGCTAAATTTTCCCAGTGTCTGCCCTTCGAGCAAGCTGTGGCACGATTATTGCTCTACACTGCGTTCTTCTGAAGTATGGAATCTAGGATGATATGGATAACAGTCTCAATTCAGCACCTATTTATAGTGTCAATAGTAAGCTCTCACCGCCTTTATGTGAGGGCTTTCCGGATTTAGTACGAAGTCGAGGAGCTGAGTCAGGAGAAGGGTTGTAGTCAGCGTCCTGCAGCAATTGCTGTCTCAGCACTGAGTCTCGCTACGCTGAGTGAGAACCAATTTAAACAACGTCATTCCTTGACCATAATCTAGTCGCTTCATCCAGTCTCCTTTCAAATCGCTGCAGATATCTTTCTAATATAATATAGACCCGCCGCCATCAATGTTTTGATTATTCTGTGCCATCCCGGGAGTCAGCCAACACGAGGTAGATTTTCCCAAGCAGCGGAGTACGAGTGAGCTGTGCCGGAGGCCTGGTACCAAAAGACAGGAAATGGCAGCGAAGAAGAAGCAAAAGATCCTCTTCTTTGTCAACAGCGACTATGGCCAGGCAAATATATTCCTAGCTACAGCATTTGCCATAATGCAGATAGCCCCAGACGTTGAGCTGCACATTGCATCCTTCCGTCCGTTACAAGATGCGGTCGAGAAGACTTCTAAGCAAGCACAGGAGGCGAGACAGAACGGAAAGGAATCAATCCAGCAACAGCCAAAAGAGAAAGGACCGGGAATTACCTTCCACCCAATCAAGGGCATTTCGCAATTCGAAGCATCCTTTCGTCCTGAAGTAGGTGTGCAAGAGGCTTATAACCTGACACCTGGTCTGATCAATTCCGCGCGAAACATCCTTATCATACCAGGGATTATGATGCCATGGGGACCGGATGAATTCATAGAGATCTACCGTAACTGTGAGCTGATCTTGGACAAAGTCCAGCCAGACATCGCAGTGGTAGATCCGCTATTCAGCCCTGGATTGACGCTGTGCCAGGACCATCGGCGTCGAAGGGGCTTAAAGTGGACGGTGTTGGCGCCGAATACCATTAAAGATTTTGCTATCCCACTGCAACCGCGCCTAGCGATGCTATGGAAATATCCCATGTGAGTTAAATTATTTCCTCAATAAGCCACCCTCTTTTGACTGAAGAGAGCCTCAGCTAATAACCCGTCAAGCGTCTGTTCTGCGCTGCCCTTCCCGCTCCCGCTGCATCAAATACCACACAACATTCTCCTCAACCTTGTTGCAGGCTATATGCTGATCACTGATACCCGTGTAAAGACCGTTTCATCTTATCTCCAGCAGGAGCTAGGTCAAGAAATCGGCCTTATAACCGCGAACGAACTTGGTGTCCTGAAAGCTGCCCCTCCTGGCCTCCGCATCATTTGTTCTAGTAGTCCAGAGCTCGACTATCCATTCACCGTCCTGCCAAATCATATTGTCCCATGTGGTCCAATTATACGTGCGGCGCAGAGCATTGGACACGTCGCTCCGGACTTGCAACGCTGGCTGTCGAGAGGACCTACAGTATACGTAAATCTAGGTACACACTTGACTGCAGATGCAACAGAAGCTGTCGAGATGGCTAGAGCATTTCACGATTTGTTTAATGACGCACTGGATACAAGATATGGCACAGAGCTACAGATTCTATGGAAGTTGAAGCGCAAGTCGAGCGGTATCAGCCAAGATGATGTCAATGCGGCCAAAGATCCAAACAACTTCACAGGGCCATGGAAGGGGATTCGTGATATATTGGGTCACAAGATGGATGAAGATCGAGTAAGGATAACGGACTGGATAGCCGCAGAGCCAAAATCGGTGCTGGAGTCCCGACACATCATTTGCTCGGTGAATCACGGTGGCGCGAGTTCATTCAATGAGGCCATTTGGTAAGTGGCGTACTCGAAATAGATGATGACAAGTGACCGTCATTGGTTGGGACGAGCCCTTGCTGATATTTCACTTCGCAGCGCCGGTGTTCCTCAAGTCCTTCTTCCTGCCTGGGCCGACTGCTATGACTTTGCGAACCGCGTCGAGCTCCTCCGCGTGGGGCGCTGGGCCAACAAGAAAGCAAAACCACGGTGGAGACATCCCGAACTCTCCACTGCCCTTCGGGAAGTCCTCATCGGCCCGCAAGCAGAAGAAATACGTAAGAATGCGAGGAGCCTTGCTGAGAGATTCCCAGAGAATGTAGGACGGGACAGAGCTGCAACTGAATTATTAGATGAGATGAATGGAGTGTAGGTTCGTCCGATTTCAGATCCCAGAAACAGTCTCATCCTTACTATTGTACATTGGGACCAGGGGAAGACCTTTTTCTTTTGCAAAATTGGTTCAGAATGAGAAATGAGTCTATAGCTAGGCCTTGAAAGGGGATCCGTCTTGACATAAACGCCTTCAATATCGCCTTTCAAACATATTCAATGGTCACCGAGCTGTATCGTTTGCCTGGAAATGTTCTTAGTAATGTTGATAGAAAGAAAATAAATGAATGGGCAGCTGCTAACTTACCCTTGTGCACTAGCTCGTACTTCGTAGATGCAGATTGATATGTTACCTCCACGCTGAAGCGCAGCACGTAGTAAAGCCTGTTGTCCTTTCCGGTTTTTATATCCAAGGCGTCCTTCGGCAATTCTCCAATTCCGACAGTCAGTTCGGCAAGCATCTCCACTTCTTCGTCTTGATATACGACTGCGGATCGGTTGGTCCGATCGCAGTAAACATATAGTGTGACATCTTCGGGTGGACCGTCTGCAACGAGGCTGGTCTGGTAAAAGTAAAACGGGTATGGCTTATCTTCGTTCACTGTGTCGCCCTGTTGAATACGATATTTCATTAGTCTTGAAATTTGAGGTGCACCAAGGAGTTCGTAGGTACTTTTTTGATGAACCAGTTCATAGCGGTCGTTCTCCAAGTCCCGTCATAAGCGTCAAAGTATCTGAGGTCCATTAGCTTGACATCGTGCTGGTTAAGACCGCAGTGGGTCACAAACTTTCGGCTCACGGAGTGTATCATCTCGTCGAAGATAACTGAAGCGCGTGTACCAAGATGCTTCCTGGCCATTCGAGACGTTAGGCGCACTTTTGAATGCTTGGGATCAGATTGTGCGAGTCCTTTCAAGACTGCACCTCGAACAACGGCACTCCATCCATATGGCGGCTGGATCACTTCGATATTCTTGCTCACGGCCTCTTTGATCCGTTCCCGAAGATACATGCTCGTGCCAAAGCCTCCTACCAGCAGGACTGCTTTTACCTCTCCGCTGGTTGTCCGAATCTGTTCAAGTACCAATTTCACGACTTGTCCTATCACAGGCTCAAGAATTTGTTTCACGTCTTCAGATTTCAGGACCAATTTTCCTCTTTTTACCGAGAGCGATTCGTTGTTGGCGAGGCCGGTCACGGGGACTTTCCAAGACTGGTCTTTACTGGTAGACGTGTATTGAATCTTGACCTAGTAGGATCTGGGTTAGTTCCCAACCAAAGGTGAGGGTAATCATGATTACCATCTGATCGAAATGCTCCATGGCTTCTTTTAGGACCTCTTCGTCCCACCCGTCTTGATTGCTGAGTCTGGCTTCAAGATACTCTCGGAATCTTCGATTCAAATATGTGCTTCCACATAGTCCGCCAGCGCCGGGAGCCGCTTCTTTCACCTCTAGGATAGGTTCAAGTTTGACGACGGTATACGAGATCAGATCAACTGTTCCCCCTCCAGCATCGCATACCACAAAAGTATCTCCTGGTTTAAGGTAGCGCCAATCTTGTCGTTGGAGGGCATAGGTTGCTGCGGCTTCCTACAATAATTATAAGTCGTAACCCGTACATGGCTTTTTAGTTTTCTTTTTGTCAACTCACAGGTTCTGATACCAACAAGATAGGTGCATCTTTTCCTAACCCTGCTTCTTCAGCTGCACTAAGTGTCTTCTCTTTGGCAATTTCACTCCATACCGCAGGAACAGTCAAGATGAATTGTAAGGGTGTTTCAGTTGCTTGGAGCTCGCCCAGGTGAAGTTGGAGCATATAAATGAGGTGTCTTTTGAGTGCAGACAGATAATCTGCAGTAAGTTGCTGAGCATTATGATCAACAGTTGAGAGGAGTCTATTTGTAAGAGGGTAGCGGTTGGCCAAGGCCTTTTCTTTTGGATCATATGTAGATTCGAGATCTCTGTCACAGACGTCAATCAAATCACTCCGATTTGAACAGGGAGTCATAACATACAATTTGAACCATTGGTGACAGGAAGTACCGTTTTCAACCTGATATCCCCATTTGAAATCGCCTGGAGCTTCTCCGTCATACAAAATCTGGGTTTGGACCTTTTCGCTGCTCTTGTCCTGAGGAGAACTGAGGCCTGGCCATTGCTGTATGAGGTTTATGTGGGCCTGGGGCATATGTCAACAACATGTCATCAGTAACATCCAATAGCACGGGTTCATACATCGTGGGTATTGGCCCATGCAATGCCAGAGAAGGTGGTTCCGAAGTCAATACCCACTATAATCTTCGTTCCCTGCGAGGCCAAGCTCTTCGCACCGGTCTTTAGATTCAAATCCCGCAGATTTTTATAAAGTTCGGTAGTGGACATGATTGCAATCTGCTAGAATCGAGAGTGTGAAAGGCGAGAAGAGCTGCAGCGAAATTTTGTCGTGATGACACGCACGCATGCGTGATAAAGCACTAAGTCATGGTTGGTTGCACGTTCTGCAACTCGATCAGCTTGCAGGTTTGGTTGCACTCTTCGCAGGTTTGACCGTTGGAACCACTCCGTTGGGATTGTACTATGACACATTGGGAAGCTCGTGCAGAAGGTTGAAGTAACCCCTCCCCCCCCGTATTACCAATACTCGCCGCCTTTGGTCGAGGTCTCTTTCTCCACCATAGACGTAAAATAAGTTCTAATCGTTTTCAAGACGGATTTAACCCAAGTCGAAGATGGTTTCCTTTCAATAAGTGAGGTACTCGAGTGTTTGGGTGGATTTCTCAATTCCATCAACGTTGAAGTCAAGCGCCCGGAAATGCGGGACAGAAGGCTTGGTTCCATATGGCCGCCCCTGACACAGTTCTCATCCCAGTAATCGCCGCGAAAAATACCGGATTTGACCCTTCCTCTCCCCCAGAACATGCATCATGCTTTGTAACACAATTCAAACCCAGTTGGAGACATCCCAACAAGCTCTGATTGGCGCTTATACGAGTTCCAACAAAGAAAATCCTTCCCGAGCAAGCAACCTCCCCAACGCAATCTTTTAGATTGTTTCATTCATCACCGGACGCTCACTGCCCAAGTTCTTGTTTGGGTTTTGATAGAAGGTCTCTCTGAGCATGATACAACTTGCCTTCCGGACAGTCGTTTGCGGTGGATGAGAAAGATCGGAGGATCTTGCATAGAAGGACAGAACACCATGGAACCCGATTTGGATTTCAAGGAGGAAACTGTAAGTTAAGATATTTTGGGAGTCAAGTTCAATTTCTGAATTTGTCAAAAGCCAGGACCAATAGCGGATCTTCAAACAGAGGGTTCCGAGTCGCAACGTCGAGTTCCCAAACAAGAAGAAGCAGCACAATCAATACCACCAGTGGCCGATCCGAACCGGAAAGCCCAAGAAGCACCAAGAACTACCTCGAAGCGTAGATCAAAGCCACACGCACCTTCTGGCGAGGCTAGACGTACTCAGGACGGGAATTCAGAAAGCTCCAGCGGTGCGCCGCAAACAATGCAGGCAGCAAACAAGGCCTCCCCCACTGCAGATAGAGTACAGAACAGCGTTGACAGAGAGTCACATTTCGAACCAAAAGGTACCATTACCGTACTCTGTAAAAGCATATCGCTGACCAGGCACAGACCCCCGACGGGCCTTGACAAACCCTACGAAAGGAAATGATCACACCCCGACCTTCCATACCGATCGTCACTTTAAACAACAATATGAAAAGCTCGAACAACATTGCCAACACCTGGAGTCAGAGCGAAAGGAACTCCTTCGTCTTGTAGACTCCCTGAAGGTCAACTTGGGAGAATCGGAGGCTCAGAGGGAAAGTCTACAACAACGACTTGAAGAAGCATCAAATACAATCTTTCGGCATCGACCACCAAGAGAAGAGTATACAGAGGATGAAATTGAAGAAGACTATGAGAGGCTGATCAAGGCGATTAAGAATTGGGTTAGCGTCAACTGCGAAGCCTTTCTGGACGATGACTTACATGGATATGGAGCACTTCTCCGCCATAGGCCACAACAAAGCGACCACCTTGAACCTTACGAAGGGATAATAGCGAATTTCCACTCTCAATTCTCGCAATGGACTGAACCGAAAGAACATGTCCTGGTGGCAGTCGTAATGCGGTATGTTTATGAACGGATTTTGACACAAGGCTTCTCTGTACTCCTAACTCCCGATGAACGGAGTACTCTTGCCAGTATTGAGAAGGGATTGCATGATCCGAGACTTGAAAAGGGTAAGAGACCTCGATGCGCACACGAACGAGTCGAAACTGAACGAAGCAGATTTGCCCACCGTTCGAGCCTGGAGGAATGACACTATAACAGCGGTTGACAGTCACGCAAGCTTTACAAAACGTGCCACTTCCATCGAAAGAGAGCTGACTTCAGATCTTCGCAATTGTCTTCGTGGAGCGCTGAGTGGCGAAAATGAAAATTCAATAAAGTGGTCATTGTGCAAGGAGGTGATCGTGCCCGCAATGGGGCTTGCCCACAAAGTATGCCTCCATATTCAGATTTCTCCCGATTTTACACCAACTATACTGACACAAGAAAGACTCAATCTGCATCGAGTATATGGGAATTCGGCTATTCTGACTACCTTGCTTCCAAACCAGGCGAATTCGGATCGAGGCTGCCAAACTTCCTCCCAAATATTCGGCATTTCCGATGCATCAACCTGTCAAAACGAGGCAAACTCTTGAAGCCAGACACTGATCTGACTACCAGAAAAGAACAAGAAAGCTTGTGTTACATGTTGGATATCTTTCCTGGTCTGTATTGCCAACGAGTGGCAGCCGGGAGTTCTCCGTTGTCTTCAACTATCAGTCAACCCATTCTCCTCGTCGCTTTTGCAACGGAAGGCGGTCTTGATCGTACGCAACAGAGTCACTCAGCACCTTTGAACCCTGAAACATCACCCCAGAATCGAAACGCATCAGCCACCCGTCCGGTTTCGACTGGTCGTAGCAGTGGTTTTATCCACTCACTGAAGAATTATGTCGGTCTCAAGCAGCAAAATTCTTAGAACGGAAGTCTTTCTTTAGTGAAAAATGTTGAGCTCAAACTCAATAACTTTGAGGCGGACAAAGAGATGGATTCGGATGGCAGAAGATTGGCCTTACGTTTGCACTGGGAGGATTCGTTTGCTCAATTACCGCAATCACCTTGTCGTCCCAGAGCGTGCTAAAGATAACGCTTGATGTAGACGATAATCGTGTCTAGTCAACTGGCACAAGACACAGCAGGAACTACCCTCGACCATCGTGCCTAAAGTTGAATGAAAGGAAGACTACTGTTCAATCCTTCGCCAAGAACCTCGGTGAGGATCTTTTGGTAGGCTGCAGCATAGTGGGGTAGCTGTTCGGGCCGCCACCCCCTGATTTGGGGGCTAGTTTCCAGCCCCAGCGGCCCAACAGCTTGTCAAACGGCAGCTAGAGCGCGCAAAGAGTCACCGCCGAAGGGAGCTGGAAGGCATCCGAGTCGCAAATATGTCAAGTACCTTGTAGGTACCTTTTAAAGGCTGTTTTGGTTGGCTCAACTGCCGCGATGCCGACCCGAAAGCCTGAGGCTGTGCACGGCAGCCTAGGTGGCTTCAGCCCAGTAGGAGTTCGGTACGCCTGTGTGACTCAGGGGTTGGAACGCTTCAGTGGAACCCACTAGGCATGAGAATCCACCGTCAATAAATATCTACAGCTCTCATTTCTTCAAGATAGCTTTAATCTAAGCCAGTCTTCTCCAGCTCTTTTCTACCAACTCGATCATTCGAGGTAAGCTTATCGTCGCGCGACTCGCAAATTCCCACTCCCCCAAGTCATCACGCGATTCTAGTTTGTCACCATGGCGGACACGGCTGCTATCAAGACCGCCATGGAGGCACTTGCAAGTCAATTCGACTTGAAGATTGTCGAAGAGGAGAAGAAGGAAGAGAAATCCGCAGGCAGCACTCCTGGCGCTGACACCCCAGCCACCGATGCCTCAGAGAAAGAGACCGACCCAGAACTGAAAGATGCCCCAGTCGGCTCAATCAACAAGATCAAAGACCTCTATCAAGGCCCCGAAGACAGTTCAGGACGGGCACCCTGGGTAGACAAATATCCCGAGGACGTCGAAGAAGCGGCCGAGACGGAAGAAACAGCAAAATACGCATTCATCGCTCGCAAGAAGAAATGTTTTACTGGCCGCAAGAAGTTCGACATCGATTCGATTATTGTGAATAGTCCCGCCGTGAAGAAAGTGCTGGAGAACGTGTTTGCCAAGTACCCTGGAGTTACATGTTCTCTTGATCGATTGGTTTTCGACGCCCCATTTCAACCATTCGTTCATCGATGGTCCGAATTCAAACTGGCAATTGAGAGTGAGAAGAATGAGAGCACCAAGACCCACCTCGAACTTCTTCATAAGCTTTTGAGGGAGGAACTCAAGGATACCATCAAAGCCCTGGAAGATTTCATCCTGAACGGTGTCACCACTTTCGATATTCTATGGGCCATTTTCCAGCCAAAATGCACAGTCTACTCTCGAACCGGAGGTCTTCCCAACTGCCAGTCTTTCTACAGTGGCTCTTATGGCGAAGGCCAATGCGGCAAATATTTCCAGCTAACCCTCGAACCAATTGGCTGGAATGGAACAGCATTCAAACGGGGCACCGAGTATGCAAATATCTATGACTTCCAGGGGACAAAGCCAATCAAAGACTTGAGTGCTTGCCCCCTGCATCTACATCCGGACAAGGAGCAGATAAAGAAGACTCTGGTCAAGCGTGGAAAGAAGTATGAGCAATTTGCAGGCTATCATTACAAGGCGTAAGTCCTCCCGATGGCCAATTTTGCTTGCTGCTCACATCTCTTTCAGATACGAAGGGATTGCTTTGTCGTGGAACGCCAAAGGTACCCAGATACCTGTGACAGTAAGTATCTCTCAAGTTATTTTTTAAGACCTGGTAGTAACACCTTCTCTCAGGTGACGGGACGCATCATCATTGATACCGAGTCATTTGATCGTAATAATCCAACCAAAAGCTCGTCCTACAATGACGATCTGCACACGCAAGATTTCAATGTCTCCCAGACCGTAGGGTTGGATTTCAAAACGATGGTTACTGTCATCCAGAATGACTATGAAGACGAAGGTGACGGACCGAAGATTAATCTTACTGACGATGGCCGTCTGATCTACAAATCAACGGTCCCTGGCTACTCACTGAAGCAGAAGAAGTGGAGTAAGTAAATCAGCGGTCCAATTATCACACCAATTCTAATCCCCACAGTGCTCTTCTTCGTCGACTTCATCAAGGAGATCGAGTGGAACGAGAACGCATTCAGCACACTCGTTCTCCCAGAAGACACCAAAGACCTCCTCATGTCCTTCGTAGAAAGCCAAGTCGAGAATAAGAACACCTTCGACGACGTGATCCAAGGCAAGGGCAAGGGCATAATCATGCTGCTCTCTGGCCCACCAGGTGTAGGCAAGACCTTAACAGCCGAGTCGGTCGCTGAAAGCATGCGCATCCCATTATACATGATGAGTGCAGGCGACCTAGGAATCCGACCCGACGAGGTCGAAGACGCATTGCAGAAAATCCTCGAGATGGTCGCAAAATGGGACGCCATCCTCCTGCTCGATGAATGCGACGTCTTCCTCGAAGCACGAACGAATTCTGACTTGGAGCGCAACAAGCTCGTATCCATCTTCTTGCGAACGCTAGAATACTACGAAGGTATCCTCTTCTTGACAACGAACAGAGTGGCGAACATGGATGCGGCATTCCAGTCCAGAATTCACGTTTCGATGGAATATCCTAATTTGACGACGGACGCCAGACGGCAAATCTGGGAAAACTTCCTCAAGAACTCGAAGCAGAAGAGTGAAGTGTCTGAGCAGGATCTGGATTACTTATCGACGATTGAGTTGAATGGACGGCAGATCAAGAATGTGCTCAAGACGAGCTTCTTGCTTTCCATGAGGAAGAAGACACCACTGAAGAGGGAGTTCATTGAGATTGTGTTGGCGATCGAAGGACGGAGACCTAGTGCTTGATTACGTTCTTCTAGTACAGAACTTTAGAGAGGACAATAAGTAACTAGGGAGTTCAATTCTTGGACAGGCTTTGATGTCGGTGGGTACAAATCTCTGGTTCGAGTCTGGAACATTGCTTCTTCCCGTGGTTGCTGCGAGGCGTTCCAGAAACCAGGGGCTCAAGATAGATGAGTGAAACTATTCCAAGCACAGCATAGTTAGCCTGTGCGCCAAGTTGCCTTCAGCCCAGTTGAAGATGATATTCTGAACTGGAATAATTGACCCACTGTCCCGTTTCTCGGCGATAATCTGTCGAGATTTCTTCAAGTGCAGCGAGATTCCCCTATTTTGATAAAAATATTCAAGTAGCTGTATGGACTTCTGCGTGTACATTGCAGTGATAAATGGATACCCCCTGCTTGTCTCGCTCAAGTTTCAACTGTGTAATTATAGATAATCTCACCCCTCACCCCTCACCCCTCACCCCTCACATCCTCCCTCTCTGCCAATATTTTCCTCCGCCCTTCTACTCATCCATTTTTAAGGCTCCAACCCATCTAGACCCCTCAACTACTCTCCATATAGTCAAGCGGCAACCCCACAAAAGCACACTGTTGCAACTCATTAAACCTCTCTTTCGCCCCTCTGCACGAGTTCGACCTAGGGCCGAGCCGTTAAAGAGTTCCAAAGAATGCGGAGACGCGGCCCGCAAGCCAAAAGAATGCTAAGCGCGTGGAGGTGGCACCTATTCGTTTTCCCACCTATGGCAAAAGCAAATGCGCAGGATGTGCCTTTCGACAAAAGTGCGGAGAAATATAGATGGGGGGAACGCGGGATACATGATTAGCACTCCTGAAGTATAGGCTGTTTAGAATGCGGAGCAGCATTTGACTCGTCTCCATCTTCAACGCTGGAATTGTTGCTTTGAATGTGCAATCAAACTCGATACAAGTCCTACAAAAATGTTGCCCGTTCTTAGAACGTACTGAGAGGACGGCTTCCCCGCCATTCGTCACATATGAAGGATGAGTTCTTGCCAACAGGCGCTACACAGCCATCAGTTCTCATCCGGAAAGCTAATTATCCGACTGTAGCTGAGCTCTGGAAGAGTCGATGGTCCAGCTCCAATCAAAGTGATGGATCCAAAATTGCGATCTCGAATGATGGAGCCGCCGATCCTGGAAAGAAGAGGCGACGAAGGGGAAGGCGAGGGATCTGGAGAGTCTGAAGTATCGCCAGCCAAGTCCTTTCTTCTTCGTCGACCAAATATAACTTGAACAGGTGCGCTGATCGGGCCAAATCGTTCATTATTTGTCGTTGCTTCAACTGCTTGGGAAAGGGTTCGAGGGAGATACAGGCCCACCATTCCGACAGGAATACTTAGTCCATGGACGACCTGTTGAAGTTATAGTGTATAAAACGAGTACAAGGTTGTCGACCTCAACTTACATTACTACAAATGGCCAAGAACCAAATGACCACTGTCACTACTTCTCCCAATTTCCGAGCATCATCTCGCTGAACACCATCGACCTTGATGGTATCCAGGAATTCCAGGGTAATGTAAAGGTAAAATATTGCTGATACCCCGATCGGGCCAAAGAACCCCATGAAGACCGCCTGCCGCCGCCCATCAATCTGGTGAATGTACTTACGTAGTACAAAGAGTATTGGAAGGCGTCTCAATAGGAGGATGAGAACCCCAAGCAGCACCAAACGATACATCGAAACAACAGAATTTGTCGCGAAGCTATCCCAGGGGCAAACGGCACCAAACCATATAAATATCGACAGATTGAGCAACATGTCTATGGTTGGCTGCAGGGAATCATCCAAGGTCTCAAGTCGGAACCAATCCTGCGTAATGGGCGACTTAGCAAGTGCTCCTTAGAAAATGCTTCAGGGAACCGGGGCAATCTCTCAAGAAACCTACATCCCACGTGAAAGTATTACCAACTACGAAGCAGGCCAAAACGTCGTCACTTCCAACTATGCCACAGGTGCCGACGGTGAAGAGGGCTAAGGCAATAGCAAATACCAAGAAGCTTTCTCGGTCAACGAACCTCTTCTCTTCTGCCCAATGTAGAAGTCCCTTTGCTAACCATCCAACCGCTGCACCATAGACAGCACTGAGCAGAATCGTATAGCCCCAAGTCTCACCGAACCAGAGCGTCAATATTGTGGTTGCACCATCCGCTTGATTGTTATACTTGATTAGGTACAACGCAAGAAACAGAAACGGATAGCCCAGACCGTCGTTTGCTCCTGACTCAGCAATAATGATGTTCTGCAAGGGTTTCGGTACATGTCGATCGGCAAACTTGCCTCTCACAATAGTGTTAGACAGAATCGGATCTGTTGGGGTGATGCATGCTGCAACGGCCAAAGCATGTAGGAATGGAAGATCGGGGACCACGGTCCACATGATCAGACTGCTGATCAGCCACATAGCGGTCATAGCAGGCCCAAGTAGCACAGCCAGAGATCTCCATTCTTTCTGCAAGTAGCGACTTGGAAGTTGGACTCCGGCAAGGACCAGTTGGACGCCCAAGACGAGACGGCTGAAGCTCAATGTGATGGCGTTGAGGTTGGCTTCGGACCCCGCGTATTCCAAGGGCCGGATGAGATTCGTGACATTCGGGGAGAAAGTTACTCCTGCCAATAGAGATATGACTGAGCAAACTGTCAGCAAAGGTTCCGTCGGGACGGAATAACAGCTCATGATTACTCACGCGCTTCGGAGAGATAGAACCTTTCTTTGAAGAGGTAGGAGACCAATCCGAACAGTGTGATGAAGCCTCCTAATATCGAGCACACGACATTGAAGTTTGTAATAGCCAGGACGGGCATCTTGTTTTCAGGACAAGTCGCCGGATCTGCACAGAATCGGAGGATGCGGTACCGATTTGTCGGATCGCCGATCGGGGAGAGGAACGTTGAGGGATTTCGGAGCCACAGGATGCATAGAAATAGGAACATCAAGTGTTGTGGCTTGAGAGTGCGGGATTTTGTTTTGGCAGGAAAGCGTCGATGGAGGAACAGGAGAGCAGAGTACTCGGGGAGGGGCGAGTCTAGATGGCTGCCATTTTCGTTTCCCTTATCGCAGCGACACCGGGAAAACTTTGTATATTAACGCAAGTCGAGGATAGCGCTCACATGGAAATGATAGAGTTCGTGATTGCTATCATGTGAGATGTCAACCCTGGTGGCTGGTCAGACGGGGTGGCCTCGCCACCCCGCTGGTCATGGGGAACACTTGCGGTGTGTCTGCCTGGAACAAGCTCCCACTTTTGGCGTGGCAATCATGCCACAAAACACATTAAAAGTGGAGGAATTCCCATATTGGGGTTTAAGATAGAGGCTGAGGCCAAGAGTGGTTGATGAAGTACAAGAGTGAAGGTCGGATCGAGGCGTGAAGTCGAGTTTGGCTTCGGCAAACGTTGGGCACGTGATGGGCTACCCGAATAGGGTTGTCCTCTCCCTATTACCCTCTTTCCCCTCTGCTTCTCTATATTACTAACCGTTCTGAACTAGATATTTCCTTTGTTTCTTCGAGTCGAATGACGTCAGACTTGAACAGAATTTATGGGGCCTTGCTCACCGCGTCTCAAATTGCGCAATTTTGGTGGAGCAGATCCGCCATGAGGGATTTTTGCCTACTCCAATCCAAATTCATTGACAGGTAGTAGATGTTTCTTATCTATGAAACGATATCTAATGTTTTGTGCTTCCTTCCTGACTGTTTCATAACCATAATAAGAGAGGATGTTGTCTTTCACAATAACCCCTACTTACACGGCCAGTCACGTGCACGAAGCCTTTGCCTTTCTCGTCATATGCTAGGAGGCCGTGATATTTTCAATATCTTTAAAACGAAGATGAAACCAACCATAAATATACTGGCGTTACAGTAAGACTCACTTTATTTCTCCTTCATCTGAAGAAACACTGCATTTCTTTCTCTCCTCCACCCAATACCAGAAGACTAAATATGAGATATGTTGTGCAACGCTTTTTATTACTCATTCATGAAATCGTTACGCTCCAAATAAGACGCCCTGCATCATTCGAATTCATCAACCCAAATACCTACAGTTTAACGAATCCATTTCCATCCCTCGCTTGAAGCTCAGGCTCATCAAATTCTTCCGACAGCCTCTTCATATGCGATCTCTCTGGCTGTTGCATCATCACACTTTGTCTACACTCATCTATCAGCCCTGAATTCGGGATTTCTTGCGAATACACAGTATGGCATACCTGGATCCAAGTATCATTGACAGCCTCCCGAAACTTTGCCTCTTCCATTTCCGTGGCATCGCCGCCAGCGTCGACCTTCGAGATACATAGGTCGGATCGAAAGTTTTCCTCCACTGCCTTTTCTGCTCCGCCTCTTTGATATTGTCTTTGCTAGCATTATAGACATATCTCGCTGCTATCATCATCTTGCCAGAGTGAAGAGATTGGGCAGTATTACGAATAGTATGAAATTAATAGAAAAACGTTTAGAGAAGAAGGATTGGGATTTTGAGGTAATAAAGATCAACAAACAGGAACCTTATCGAAACAACAAATGACAGGACCTATTATTATATTCTGGCAGCTACCACTCGGCATATTAGGTGATAGTCATGCGAAGTGCTGTTCTGAGAGGTCCGGTGTTGTAATGTTTACGAATTGTTTCAAGAATTACTCGAAACCAGCCAATGACCTTATTTTCCCTTGCGAGACTTGAGAAACGTGGGGACGCATGGACGTCAAAACTGCCAAAGCTCGGTCCAGAGGTTGGGTCCTTCGCATAGCTCTCGGACACCGAGCGAATCTCGCGCCTTGGGCCCTGTAGCCCCTTTCATATTTATAAGGGTTACTTTGAATGCGGGTTAAGCGAGTATTCTCCACAGGGGCTCGCATCGCTAAATCTCGGTAAGCGTCAGTGTTTACGGGCCTCCCTCGCCTCCTGACACTCCAGGCCGCCTTTGTGTTGCAAACAAATTATCCGAGGGAGCGAGTGTCCCTGACAAAACCAGGAGCCTCAGGGGAAACGCCACCTTGTGGAAAACATTCAACCCGACGATGGTAACTATGCCTTCATCCTGCGTTCGCAGTTGCAAAGATTCAAGTGGGCGATATTGGAGGCCACTGCCCTTTTCCCATCTTGTACTGTACTTTAGCCGTTGTCGCATATGAGCTGTCCACTACAAGCTAGGATTTACACAGAAATCGAACATTAAAGGGAAAAACGGGACAAGGGTTTAAGGCTGTAGTGCAATCTTCCCGAGATTTTCCTGCTTGCGGGGTAGCAGTAGATCTTTCTTGGACGCACTTGAAGGGCAAAGGATTCACTTTCTAAGTTCGCGCAAATATTCTCGAATATCTTGCCGTAAATAAAAGATATAGAATTTTTCCTTTTGGCTAAATTTTGTCCACTCCAAGGTCCAGCAACATGCTGTCTCCCTCTCGGGGTTCTCATTCTTGCGGTACGTATAGAACGATGCACCCCTCTCTCTCTCTTGCTTCCCTCCAGCATCAAACTGTCCTCTAAATTCCACCATGGCTGCAAAACTTCTCCTTCTCGCAAGGTTCTCCTTAACTTCAGCTCAGTCCGTTCCCAGCCCAGGAAACTTCCCAGCAACAGGCGACGACACCAATCTTCTGCATTGCTCTATCCTCCCTCTCCACTTACACCATCCAGTCCCCACCCAGCAACACCGGGGCGGAGCCTCCCAGAACCGCAAGCTTCATAACCTCAGGATCGGGGCCATACCCCGCACCAATGATCGCGGACTCGAGCCTTCCTAGCCACATAATTTGTGCCCCAAAAACCCCACCTGGTGGGAATCTGAGCATGCGGTTCATTGCGTGGGCCAATGGAGCGTGCCAAACTGATGGGAATTATTACAGGAACTTTTTGACAGAGTTTGTGAGTTGGGGGCATGTCATTTCTGCTGATAGAGCGCCATCTGCTGGTGCTGGGGGGTAGTCGAACGTGTAGGAGAGCAGAGACTCCATTATCTGAGCTTCTTCCGGAAGGGCCACAAACTACGCGAACATCGATACTGCCAAGATCGCCACCACAGGACACAGTTGTGGAGGATTGGAAGCCATGTCTACTGGGTATCACAACACAAGATTCATGCTGATGATGCTGTTTGATATTGCTATCTTTACAGACGATAAGAGGTATCTGTTGAAGGAGCTGAAATTGTTACATGGTTTGTTGGTGGGAGCGAGGCTATGGGGTTCTTGAATGTACCCCCTCCTCCCATTCTCTGTAGGGAAGGAGACTGATGTTTCCCACCTAGTGCGAGAAAGATTACGCCCTGTTGCCAACGGGCTTGCCGGCTTATTGGGCTAGTCTTGATACTGGACATCAAGGCACTTATTCAACGACTAATGGGGGGAAGTTTGGCAAAGCGGCCGTGGCGCATCTTCAGTGGCAGTTTAGCGGGAATACCACATCAAAGGCTATATGTCAAGATGCGAAGGCACCGGAAAGCTTGGTGGCGGATAATTGAAATGTGACATGCAAGAATTGGTTGTAGCCTTGCAGGAATAACTCAAAAAGACGAGGCTAGAAGACAAACAGAAACGAGCTCATAAAATGTGCTTAGCATACGAGAGGTTCAAATCAAAGATAACTCCGAAAGACCCACATCCAGCAAACGTTTAGATGTGAAAGACTTCGATGTTCAAGGCTGCTGAATAGTCAGATAGACCATGTAAGCAAATTTCAATACACTTCGACCTAGAAGATACATGTAGGAACAGAATTAGGAATTCTTGCACTCTTACACCGAGTTGGATCAACTGGGAATAATTAGATAAAAAGGAGAGAGGGATCATCTCCCATTATATATGGTCTGCCGGAGATTACTCATCGCTAAGATCGGTTCGTATGTACCCGGGCTGACGAGAGCCCGGAAGAAACATAGCCCGAACAGAATATAAATATCGGCCGCCAGCAGTTTCGAATGTTCTCCATCAATCTGAAGCCCTTCTTCATTGAAGTAAACTCATCATGACGACCACCATCGACCTCGCTGCCCTTCTCCAGGTTCCCATCCGAAAGCCCCTCGAAAAATCCCAAGTGAAACAAATCCTCGCTTCGGCCCCTTTCATCCCAATCCCACATGCTCTGAACCTGCGCACCATCTCAGCTCCCGCACTGCAACCGAACCTGGTCTTCCGTTCTGGCTCCCTGTCACACCTCCCTCCATCATCACTCATTCAGCTCAACGAAAAATACAACATCACCACCATCGTTGATCTTCGAAGCAGGAAAGAAAGAGAATCATATCCTAGTCCCGACATTCAAGGAATTGAAACGCTCTGGATACCAACCAGTGGGGATGGCCCTGTGGGTATTGGGGCCGCGCAGGCAAATGCAAAGCAAGTGCTTCACGGGCTTAGTCCTGCCGACTTTGCCGCGAATGACGGAGTCGATGGGTTTGTAAAAACGTATGGGAACATGCTGGATACGCACAAAGATGCCTTTAAGGTTGTTTTTGAAAGGTTGAAGGAGCCCCAAGGAGGGGTGTTGTTTCATTGCACCGGTTCGTCATCGAATCTTTTGTTCCCCCTATATTGATTGACCTTCAATTTGAATTTGCAAATAGTTAGACTTCTGCTTCTTCCGCATTGAACCAGCTTTTGATTCGGAGCTGATGGTCTATAGCTGGCAAAGATCGCACTGGCATCCTTGCAGCATTAATTCTTGGACTTATCAATACCCCTCCCGAAATTATCTCCCACGACTACGCGCTCACTCGAATCGGGATAGAGACTATGCGTGATCAACTACTAGGTGTCATGATTGAGCAGATGTCACAGCAAGGAATTGACAACCCATTCGAGGTACCTGGTTTTGAGGCGATATGTGGTGCCAAGGGTCCTACCATCCTCGCTGTCATGAAGTGGATGGATAAGAAGTGGAACATCGAAGACCAGGAGTGCAAGAACAATTTACTGTACCCGGGAGTCTATGGATACTTGACTCGAGAATTAGGGTTCTCGGGCGAGGATCTCGAAAAGATCAAGAAGAGTCTAGCTTTATAAAGATGTTCGTAGAAAATGGCTGTGCGAACCGGCAATTTCAGCCTCCACAGTTCTTTCTCTTCGTATCAAATGCTGCTGCCTAACAGCATCGCCCTGCTGCGGTGGGATAGTGAAGTCATCTGGTGCCCTAAAAGGATCGTTGCGTCCCCAGCCACCACCAAAGCGGCACAGTGCAGACCTAGTTTCCACCCGGAGCATCAGAATTATACTGACCTAGGGAAGCTCGTATAGGACCCCAGCACAAGAAAACTTAATAATAAATCTCGAAGTTACTGTGAAGTTGTCATGTTTGGGAGATAGATTCTGTCCAGAAATCCTTCAGAAAGTCTTTATCGGCGCCAACGCCTCAGTCAAAGAACTGTATTTTTTGTTCCATTCTGATCGGGCCGTTTGTCTCCACTGGACAGAAAGCCCCCTTCTGACCCCCATGCCTAATAAGAATGAACATGGAGAAAACTTCTTGGAGTTGGGCTTTGACTGGTATATCCTAGTGAGCATCATTCCAAAATTCTCTTATCATCCTAACCTAATTCAAACGCAGGAACACTGGAGCTCCGTCACAAACGAGTCGAAACCCCAACAGCACATCCGTCTTGGAATTGAATACGCCCGTCTAGGCCACCAAGGACGACGAGTAAGTGATTTACATTTCCACCACGTTGCCATCAAATCGGAACCTGATCTCCTCTTCCCCAGCGCTTCATCCGCTCAGCACACGCCCACTTCTTTTCCCCTCCCGTCGTCCTTCCCCCTCACATCTTCGCCGTCCCTTCAGATCTCCTCATGCCCCACGAGCGCCGCATAAATACCCACTACACACCCATCTGGATCCGTACCGACTACAATCCCGGAACAGACGTCATCCACCACTCCCTGCTAACCTCTATCCCCTCAAACAACATCTTGAAATATCTCGAAGAAGGAACGATCCTCAACAATTCTGAGCGTTACTCCTTCCTTGCTTCTCAGCCTCTTGAGTCTATCCTTGCATTCGTACCACTGCTTGTTGAATTCAACTCGGACCTGTACGTTCAACCTGATGAGCAGGTACCGTGGGAGAGTGAGGAGCTGCAAGTGCAGTTCATGGATAGAGAGGAGGACGGAGATAGCGAAGAGCAGAAGAAACACAAACTTATGGTTCATCAGCGTTCATTCTTTGTTGCGGATGAAGAGGCGATGAGGACGGGATATGTACTGTGGGTGCATCTCGATCAATTCGGGACTGTGGTCCAGAAGAATCGTGTCCAGCCTCTTTTGTTTGGAGCATTGGGAGCGCCGGATTTGAAACTGAGCTTGGGGGAGCTTGGGGTCGGGTATGAGGATGGGAGATTGAACGCTGGTACGTCTGATTCCCTTTGGGGTTAATTTTGATCGGAATGCGTATGCTGACGAAGGGATATCTAGTGCGAGACCAGTGGGGAAATCTCAGGCCGAGGTTAGTGAGACAACCGTCGAATGCTCAGATTCTTGACAATCTGCTTGCGTTGAAGACGGAGCAGAGGTTCATTGCTTGATCTGACTTAATGATTTGGCCGATCAATGGTGGCGTATGCACATCTCAGAAGGGAGATACGGTTAGAGTAAACATAAATATAATGGGGTGGCGTCGCGATCTTGCTTGCCCTCTGAGGTTTACAATCACTTGATTGCTTCGAAGGCGTCTGGAGAAAGAAGACGAATCTAGGTATGAAGGGGGACTTCGCTTCCGAGAATCGCCCCATATGTACGAAAGGGCATCATATTCCACATTTTCGGGTGACCTTGTCGTCTACTGTCGGGTGGCTTCCAATTGAGGTTCCAATACTTGACGGCCTTCGGACGTAATTAAGTACGTCTCGGAAAGCTCACATTATATTCTACTCCTGGCAGCAGGAAGTATCCTCAAAAGCCGAGTGGGCTGGCAGTACTCGTAATCATAAAAGAGAGGCTCGTAGATATATTACTCGACCATAGCTTGAAAATCTATATCTTGGTGTTTGACTGAAGACCAAAGTGCACAGTAAGACTAACTCTTGTGGAAGCGGCGAGGAAGCCAATTCTGACGTCGATCTCTCGAGTACTTTAGAAAGGAAGAAGTTCGTACGCAGTTTCATTGTCAGTGATGATATCATATGGCAAGGAGAGAAGCCGAATTTGTCTTGATCAAAAGAACTTGACTCCACAGGGCTGTAGCCTGTCCGTAGAAACTGGTGGGTGGTCACGGCAGATGATGCTGGTCAAAGACGATTTTGCTGAATAAGGACTTTCAAAAACGGGATGACCGCGTATGGCAAACCGAAGGGTGATGGCATTCACGAAAGAACAGGATGATGGATGAATAAGAGGCTCAAGACATGAGGCTGCGTGTAACGTTGAACGCAGGTACTGGCAAACGCTAAACTCGATTCGGCGGCCAATCGCTCCTTCCCTCCTCTTAAACCCATCCAAGCGAACCTTCCTCCCACATTCCCATTTGAAACCACCCATTTGTCATAAAAATCTTCACAACGCTAAGCCTGAGCTGACGTACCTCTGGATGAAGTATATTGTGGCTGATTCCGTACCTTTCTCGGCTGAGGTGAAATTCGTACGTGATATATAATGACATTAAACAACTTTGTACACATGAAACAGGTGGTGTGGTGGCAAGCATTCCCCCTTCCTCCTCCCCCAATCTCCCGGCCCATTAACCCCCCAAAATTTGTAACTACCAATGGAATGATGGCAGTAATGGCAGCACGTGAGATTGTGGTATAAGGTTCTCATTTCTCAGGCTACATCGCGTTTCGATCTGGGTTTGATTCCCAGCACCGCCAAGAGAATACTTCTTGGATTGAAGACCTGATGGTTTAGTTCCATTGAATTTGTCACGCAACGTTTGTTGCTCCCCCTGACCCCACAAAGTTTTGGGGGGGGGGGGAGGGAGAGGTTGTAAATAAACGCACAGAATCATCCCCACAGCTCTCACTAACTTTAGGCTATGACGCATAAGCAACTTGCTTGTTCTTGCGGTGTTTACTAGAGGGAACGGAAAGGGGAAAGCTGGGGAAGAAGAGAAAAATCGTCCCCGTCCATGTAATGCGTTTCTATTCCATAATATACACTAACAAGCACAACCCTTGAAACTCCCCAAATCACTGATATCAGAGTCACGCCTATAACTCCCGTCCTTCACGCGAATCCCACCAGACTTGGGTTTCGAATGCCCGCCCGCCCGCCATATTCCAGACTCCTATTTACTGTTGTATTGGAAAGCCCCAAATGCACCTCCTGCGCCGCCCGGGGTCATAGGACCCATTCCCCCGCCATTACTGTTGTGTCCCGGTGTGCTGACAAGACCTGCGTTCCCCGTATTCGGCGTGCTCGGTGCTCCGTTCGTGTAGCCGTTTTGGTTTGGCGTGGTGTTCTCTTGCAGAGTTTGGTTGTAGTGCGGGGGTGTAGAACGGATGTGCATGGGTGGTCCGCCTTCTGGTACGCCGAGACCCCATACCTTGCTTCTTTGCTCGTCGGGAATCTCACCGTTGAAGATTCGTTCCCGCATCTTGAAAAACACCTTTCCTGTCAGTAGAGAGTCGGATCCTGCTTGGTGCGCCAGTCCCTGTCTCTTGATCTTGAGACTATCCGCAAGAGCTTCGAGACCTCCACTGTTATTGAATTTGTTGAGAATATCGGTAGTCGCGGGATCGAGAGGTGTGACCTGGCCCATACTTTGGTGCTTGATCGCCTGTTTCATCAGGTATTTGACGTCGTAGATACTCGGGAAGAATTTCTTCATAATACTGTCGAATGCGACCTCATCATCGGGTAAAGGCAGGAGCACAAGGACCTTGGTGAGGTATCCGAAATCATAGCCACCGTGGAACGAGATCCAATACACATCTTCGTCACAAACGAGTCCGGAGCTGACCAGAAGCGCGCCAAATTGGAATGGGTCAATTCCTTCAATTTCGAGCCTTGCAAAGTCGACCGCTGCTTGCCTCAACGCCTCGATCGACATTTCCGAATACATATCCTCCTTTAGAGAGAATTTGAAGTTGAATTGCCATGTAGTCGGTATTTGAACCACCCCGCCAGCATATTTTCGAGTTTCGTCCTGGGTCGTGTCGAGTCCTAATTCTGCGGCTGACATTGATGCTGGAGGGCATTCTCCATCTTCGTTGAATATCGTGAGTCCTAGCTGTATAATCTTGAGCAGGTCGACATTGCACCGCAGACATTGGTAATGGTAATCGCTCTTGCCGTTAAAAGCACCCATCGGTCGTGCTACGAGGCCGGGAAACTCGGTGTCCTGCAATGGTATCAGCAATGTCGACCCGGTTAGCATTCACGGTTCATACCATAGCGATATAGGGATATTTTTCCACCAAGCATCTCAATACCGCGAATTCCTCTTGTACGTTCCCGGCCCAGACCTCTCGTATCCTGCTTTTATTCACAGCAGACCGCGATGACCCTGTCTCGCTCATGCTGCCATGGCCTTGTTGGTGAAGAGGTGCATTCGCGAAACCCATTTGCGCCGCTTGACTTGCCAGACCAGTTCCGCCTTGCATGCCCAGCCCAGAGCCACCGAACCCTCCAGAGAGACCTAACGAGTTCCCATTCACTGAGAACGCATTGCTCATGGAATTCGCATTCATGAAGTTGGGGTTGGCGGCCAGAGAAGGCGGAGGGAGCCCAGCAGTGTGTGCTTGCGAGTGTGAGGGATACTGCTGGTAGTGAGAGGCCAGATTATTGGGTGCGCCGCCGAAGCGCTGCATCGGTGGAGGCATTTTGATTCTCTGTGCTATGTATGCTAGTCCAGAAAAGTCGAGGGAGGTGTGCGGCTTTCATGGGCGCAGCGGGACGCGCGACTTGGGGAGCGGCTTGTTTGAGACCTGTTGGGTATGTATTGCCGTTTGGATATTGAAGAGGACCGAGAGATATGTTCTTGCCGTGCTGGTGGAGGAGTATCGGGTTCGATGTTCGTCTCTTTGTGGTTCTGAAGATGGCAGGGCTGGGTTTCTCCACGATACCGGGCGCTTACATAATACGCGCTAGCTCAGGAACTGAACTTCGGGTGATTGGCGAGGGACGTCAACCTTCTCCTCGAGTCCTCAGACACAGCCTCGTGGAGAATCATAACCTTTAAGATGCGTATCACAAGGTAAGTAGAGTCAATTGGAGGATTAGGAACTGTCTAGAATGTTGTTAACCTGAAATCACAGTATACGGAGAGCTCCTAAACCCAACCTTACTGGCTTCGACCCTAAAGCATTCGCAAGAGCGGCTGGACCTCCTGCAAACGACCCATGGGCGCGAGCGTGAGTTGGCAATATTCATCAGCTACGGCGGTATACAGAATAGCTTACTGACGGTTTGGAACAGGGAGGCATGGCGATACACGGGACCTTTCACACGATGGAATCGATTCAGAGGCAGCTTCCCAGGCTTAGGCATAGCGACTGTGGCATTTGCGGCGTATTGCGGGTACGAATACATGTTTCTGAATGATGATCACGGACATGGCGAGCGTCACGGAGAGTCACATCATTGAAGAAGAGAGTTTGGGGCACATTGTACATATGGGAATAGGATGATTCTGAGGTTCCGGATCTCCCAGGATCTGCGGAACTTCAGATGTGTTTCAGCATCTCTGCTCTTGATCTTTCGAATGTGTGGTTGCTGATTGGTACTATGGACAGTGAGCTTGGATACCATTCTTAGTGCGTGGTCAGTGGAAAGCCCCAGTCGGCAAGTGCTGATGGATAGCTGTCGGAATTGTGCATTCTACTTATAAGAATAATCTGGGAATGCGATTTTGGTCTTGAATCGGCTGTGGCTGCCTCTCGAATATCTTTCTATCCATGAAACAGCGTTCATCCAGGGAGCGCTGTGGGGATCGGCAAGGAGAGAGGTACGAGAGCCTATATCAACATCACGTGATCGCATATCCCCAAGTTGACTTTCAACCCAAACAAGTCTCCAGAGCGATGGTTCAATCCTAGGCCAAGTTTTTTTATTCTTCAAGTGTGGTAAGGATAACGGCTGCATAGTCACATCCCACCAACAGCGGGTTCCTCCCTGAGCAAGAGCCAAACGCCGTACGGTATCGGATGCAGCCATCCGCAATTAAACATGACGAAATGCAGATTAAGTGCTTTGAAAAACGAATGAGATGTAACCCGACCTCTCTATTTTCTGGCGATCGATGAAGCAACCTTTCTTTTGTCTGTGGACACCTCGAAAAAGGAGCTTTGTGGCTTGGGCCACTCACGACCACATCCTCGGATTGTGCAACAACGCCCCCGGTCCGATGTCTCCAATCATGCTTATGCACGAATGCGGGATATCCATGGGGTCTTTGCGGATAAGTCACAGTGTGGAGGAGAAGATGGCGGACCGAAAGCCGAATGATAACATTAGCCAATAGACGCCAGGGATAGTGAGGTGGGCTTGCTGATGCCTGGCCTGCAAGTGAGGCTCAACACTCAAGAAGAGAGGCTTCGATAGGTTCGGAAGCTCTTCAAAGTTGGCGAAATAGCGAGGGGTCGTTGAAACAATTCCAGCAATCTGATACCCCATCCTCTTGGCCAGATCTAGGCCCAACGGCCTGGCCAGGGCGGAAATTTGATCTGATAACGGCTTCTCCTGGCCCAACTTGATACCGGTACTATCACTCACCAGCTGCTCTAGGCCGCAAAAGCTCGAATGCTGTAACAGCTGAAAGTGGGCTGGAGAAGCGGCTTGGATGATACATGCACACCAGGTACAATGACTCGTGCCGGCGGTGCAGCATCAACTATCCACCCGCGCGCCTCCGCTTAAGGTCGTGATACATACACACCCGCCAAATTTGTTAGCGAATCCAGCCTGAAAATCAACTCCCCAATTAATTTCTTTAACAGCCAGCACACTTAGGTTCCCTTAAAAATAACATTAATTAATGCGCAGTCTATAGGATTACCCTCTATAAAGTTGCAAATATTTAATTGTCATTGTTATGGAGGTTAATATGGAAAACGTTGATTTTCGGCCCGGTTTTCGGTGTATCCACGACCAACGCGAGGCGCATTCCATCTCAAGCGTGCCCCGAGAACGCTTTCCGCACTCGATTCAGCTCCACACTTGCAGGGTTCTTCGCAATCGAAATGTTCTAGATTTCCATCCCAAGGCCAAGGATCACGTACGGCAAACACCCTCCTTTTGCTTTTGGGGGCGTCAGGCTTCTTCAGGGAGGGAGAAGAATATTTCTGCCAATGCCCCTGCGCATCAGCGGACGGTCGAAACCCTACGATTTCGCTCCCCGGCTGTCCTGTTGTCCAGCGCGATGAATCATGTCTTTAGAGGGCGCAGAGACAAGCCGGGATATAAGGGAGAGTCAGAGGGCGTTGGAGTTGAGAAAGTACGTAACTTTGTTGGTCTCGTTGTGCGGATACCTGCCCCACCGGACCTGACGACCAGCCTCAGATTCTTCGATCCCCAGCACTCCAATAATGCAGCATTGGACACCATTTTTAGTGACAGTTTGAATAATGATGGAGCTTTGGATGCGTATGCTGAATCAATTGTATGGCGTTTACGTGGCGTTCATGCCATGGTGAGGTATGTTGAAGCTTCCAAAACTTTCATCCGTTGCTAAAACACACGCCAGCTTGGTTGATCAAGGTGCGTTCTGTACATAAAACTTATGGTGATTCCCACTGAAGTCCCAAGGAACGCAATATTTCCTAGCTGGGGCCGTACGAACTGGCAAGGTTGATACCGATGAGGACGTAATTACCACGGGCGAGTGGTTTGGATGCCAGACTGTGCCTACTCCTGGGGGCCTCTGTGAGGTATGGACTACCGATCACACCCCCCAAATTCCAATGAGATTTCGACAATGAGCGTTTTGCGATTGATTATACTGTCCCTATGGGGTACTAACGCGAGATAGAACACTCTGGCACTTGATCTCAAAATAGAAGAGTATTTATGTTTCATCATAAATGACCTCAGCAAAGACGTCAGGTTCGCAGACCTCCCCGTCGTGGACGGCCAAATCGCATCTTACAGGTTCTATGCGGGAGTGCCCATCACCACCAGCCATGGTGTGAATATCGGATCTTTATTCTTCTTTGATGACAAAGCCCGCGATGGCTTACCCCAGAACCAAAGGCGATTCATGCATCTTCAGGCCAGAAACATCATGAAGCACCTGGAAACGAAGCGAGAAGCAGCCGAGCGACGTCGGGCAGCTCTAATGAGCAAGGGCATTGCAAGATTTCTCGAGAGGACCTCCCGGGATAGTTACCTGGGCAGTGATGGGGGCCACCTACGTGAGGATGAAGAGCCATGTGATAGCTTTGATGCCGGAGAGGACAGGCAAGTTCAGGAGGAGATCCAGAATGGGATGGGACTCGGCCATGGCAAGCCTTCAACAGATAAAGAGTCCGTGCTAGACAAAATCAAGACCGCGCTCGATCACGCTGCCGTTATCCTTCGAGAGAGTCTGGAGCTTACTGCGGGGGGTGTCGTCTTTCTTGCCCCCGCCATTGGGTACATTGAGAATGACAATATCAACGTTTACGGAGGCCCAGCTACAGATCTAGGAGCACAAATGGAACGAACGCATAGGGATAAAAAGGGTCGTCAAGGGTCGAATGAAAACCAGCTACGGCCAAATTTATCTCCGGGCACACAATCGGGCGGCCGTCATCTGTCCGTTGGGGCAATACGAAGCTCAACAGATAAGCACAAAGCTTCAAAGATTCTTGCGATGAGTTCTGGAAAGAGTTCTAGATCAGACTCCAACTCTGCAACTCTCGATTCCAAAACTCTGCAATCGCTGATCAAATCTTATCCACAAGGAAATGTCTGGTATATGGATGACGAGGGTTACTTTTCTTCCTTGGAGCAGATCAGCGAGTGGGATCAAAGAAACGGCATCAGTCCCTCTGGGAGAATACGATCGAATTTCCCGATCAATGTGACGAAGAGGCAAGCGGAGGCTGCAATATTATCTCGCATCTTTCCAGGTGCCAAACAGATAATTTTCTTGCCTCTATGGGATGCGGGCGGAGGTATGGAATCCTGACCTCCTGAAAACCCAATGACTAACAGTGTACGACTTCAGACCGGTACTATGCTGGCTGTTTTGTTTGGAGCGAATTAGCAGCACCCGTTTTCACCGTGGACTCCGAGCTTGCCTACCTTTCCGCGTTTACAAACTTCTTGATGGTCGAAATAAGTCGCCTTGATGCACTTACCTCGAACAAGATGAAGTCTGATTTCATTAGCAGCATCTCTCGTATGGAAAATGGTCCACAATCCGGAAGAGTATTCAGCTGATTGTCATAGATGAATTCAGAAGTCCTTTGCATGGTATCCTTGCTAGCGCTGAGTTTCTCCGCGAATCCGAACTCAATGCTTCTCAAATGGAGTTCATATCTACGATTCAAAATTGCAGTGGGACTCTTTTGGTACAATGACCTTCTCATAGATAAGTTGGGGGTGCTGATGAGTTTTAGGATACCATCAACCATGTGCTTGACTATAGCAAGATAAATTCTTTCGAGCGTGCAGGTCATCATCAGGGTACGCCCCCCCTCCCCCCCAATACCTACAATCACTCTTCAATACTTATTTGCCATTCAGATACCATCTCCAATGAACTTTATCAAGATACTAATGTCGCCTTGCTCTGCGAAGATATCGTCAATGGCATGATTGCAGCAAACGAATTTCGTGGCACTGGCTCTCCTGACCTTTCCCTTCCAATCTCCAGCGAATCTCAAAATGACCAGCGACCCCTGGGCCTTCACCATGCCCCACTTGAAGTGACTGTAGACATTGAAAAGCGGGACTGGGTTTTCAAAATTCAAGCAGGCAGGTCTTTAGGGAACCCTCTACGCTCCTTGGACTAATCTGGGCAGGGGCATTACGGAGAGTTGTGATGAACATTTTTGGCACAACGCACAGAAGTACACGGAATCCGGATACATCATGTTACGACTGAGAGTTACGGAATCTCGGGCAGATGAATGGGGGAAGACTTCCCACTGTCTCTCTTTGCATATCAGGGATACGGGCAAGGGAATGTCTTCGGAGTACATGGAGCGGAAATTGTACCATCCATTCGCTCAGGAGGATACATTTGCCACTGGCGTTGGACTAGGTCTTTCCATTGTGTAAGCCCTGTCTGGAAATTTCATGAAATGGTGGATGAGGCTAATTAGATTCAGATGGAGTATCGTCAACCAAATTGGCGGAAAGATCTCGATTCGAAGCGAACTTGGAAAAGGCACCGATGTCGAAGTTACCATACCAGTCGAGAAGTCGAAAAATGTTCAGCATAGTAATGGAACATTCAGCGACTCGACAAACGTCCCATCCGACGCAGAGGAATGCATCAGCAAGCTGCGACATCGAGCGGCTGGCAAATCCATATGCTTTTCGCGGGGGAGGGATACGAACACGTCATACCAAAAGGATATTTCCTGGTCTTGCATACAACTATATTGCACAGAATGGTTCGGGTTTGAGATCAAAGAAACGTCGGCGAATCTGATTATCACTGATCGAGAAGATTCAACCAGGTATAAAGATGGACAACGGGTACTGATCGTTCACGACGATATGGCCTGCTCTACTAAGCAAGATAATGTCCACACTCGACATGCCATCGGGAAAATCTGCAGTCCAATCGGCCCGTTCAAGCTTGCTCGATCTCTTCTCGCCCTCCTCGATCAAGACATAGCCTTGCCACAAAAAATACAGAGGTGTCTGAACCAAGCCCACGCCGGAACTCAAACACCTCTCGGATCTCCCGAAGAACGAACCATCATGAACGGGATCATATCAACAGATTACTGTTTCACGCCTCCACCTCTCAAAACAGTATCCACTTCGCCTACGACCGAACAGCCAAAACCTACCACCATGGCGCTCACAGCCTGGCATGTCCAACAACAGCCAGCAAGTAGCCAAAGTTTCGAAAGCATCGCCACTCTCTCGCTCGCCCAAGTTCCCGCATTACTCCCGTCCCCTACGTTTCCCGCTTTTCCTCAACCAGTAATGACGCTCACGCTCCCGAACCCCAAAGTCCTCACACCAACCCCGGATCCCGTTCCCAAACCAAGCTCCACATCAAAAGCTCTGCACATCCTAGCCGTGGACGACAACGCTCTCAACTTAAACCTTTTGCACCGATATCTGTTGAAAAGAGAAGGCGACATAATCGTGACAGCCAAGAATGGCGTCGAAGCCGTGGATGCCGTTAAGTCTCGCAAAAAAAGGTTCGATGTAATATTCATGGATATTTCGATGCCGGAGATGGATGGATTTGAAGCTACACGGTTTATTCGGGCTTTTGAGAACACGCGATCTTTACAGCTTGGTGAGGATGAAAAAGTGTCCATGGAGAAAGGAAAAGAGAAGAGAGCGTATATCGTTGCCCTGACGGGACTGGCTAGTCGCAGGGACAGGGATCTCGCGGAGGAGTGTGGATTTGATGATTTTCTGACAAAGCCGATTAGCTTTAAGAGGATTGGGGAGTTGTTGTGGGGATTGAGTGAGAAGGGCTCGTAGCGCCTGGGTAAGGAGGATTCGGGGAGAGGAGAGGGGGAGGGAGGAAAGGAAATGAAAGGAAACATGATGTTGAAGTGCAGAGTAAGTGCGCAGATGCCCATTGTTCCGGATGCTCCATTAGAAATGTATAATGATATATATAGACTCCACAACAATGATCTCTTGGGTGCCGGATAAGAATCACAATTTTGCCTTGGGGGGAGTAATCTCAATATCCCGAAAAGGCACTCCCAAAAAGGTCCACATGAAATGAAACCTGTCGCTCCCGAAGAACGGCTCTTCTTTCCCCTCCCCATTCTGCACCCACATCCACGGCGCCCCGAACGCGCCCTGGTCCAGCACTTTCTGCGTGTTAGCCAACAACTTGTCTTTCCATTCTTGCTCTTTCGTAGCAGAGACGATGTCTGAGATTTGGGGAGGGGCGAAGAGCCCGGTTGTTTCAAGGGTGTCGGTGAACGGGCCTGGGAGGGTGATGTTGACGTGCAGATTCCAAAGGGCGTGGAAGAGGGCGAGGAAGATTTGATCGAAGGTTGATTGCGGGTGGCGGGCTTTGACGTAACATAATGCTCTTTGGGGCTGGGATTCATTCATGCTCTGTTAACAGAGGGTTGCAAGATTGTGGGGAATGGAAAGGGATGAGTATGTACCAAAAGCGTGAGGGGAGGGAAGAAATCTGGTGGTGAGGCGTTCTCGAGATCGTGGTATTTTTTTGTTCGTTCGACGTCGAATTTGCCGTATTTGGCTTTTGCGGGGAGGGTCCAGGGGGGTTTGTTGCCTGGGGATTAACAGAAGGGTTAGTTGTGGGGTGAAGTGTCGTGGGGGCCGGGAGGGGTGGACGAACCGCTGCCTACGTTTACGCCGCCAAGGAAGATGGGATGAAATCTGTGAGAACTTAGAAGAGAGGCGAGATTGAGAGATTAAGGGATGGAGCTTACTCAACGGTTACCTCGTGGGAGGCCAGGAGATCTCTGTTCTTGAGGAGATATGAGAGCGCCATGTATGAATAGAAGGAGGCTTTCGAACTGGTTAGTTAAAGGTTCGGCGGTAGTTAGCAGCCGTGGGATCCAGAAGTTCTCCAAGCTTGGAAAGAAGGAAATGATTACTTACAGACATCCAAATAGCAATCTATATGCCCTCCCATGGCTGTGGTTGGTCGAAGAAGGCGGGGCGCCGAAGTGTGGGGGATGGGGGCGCCCCGACACGCTCACTAATCAGATCACGGCCTCAATTGCTGGGGAATCCGAGACAAAAGATCGTGGAACTTTAAGCTTGAAGTGATGAGTGATCAAGAAAGTTGGAGAAAGAGGAGGTTGTCATCGTGAAAAGTATGCTGGAAGTCACGAGATCTCATACTAAGCCGAGGTACAGGGCATCACCCTTGATCACTAAACCACAACGGCCGAACACAACCACGACAACCTCTCGAGCTCTATAAGAGCAGAATGGCACTGTACTCGGAGCTGCCTACCCATAGGACCGCATTAGACGGATATTCTTGAACTCAATCAACAATAATGGCCAGGAAAAACAAGATAGCATTGGTTGTTGGTGCCTCGCGCGGCATTGGCAGACAGGTTGCTATTGACCTAGCAAAGAATGGATACGCAGGTACGCATCCGATTTCAATTGAGCCAGGCAGCTCCTGACAGTGTCCTCCAGTTGTCGTTGCAGCGAAATCTACCTCAGACGCGTATGCCACGAAGCCATTCCCACCCGATCCGAACTCCCTGCAATCCACAATCAGCACAGTCGAGCGAGAGATCAGAGAAGCTGGCGGACAGGCAACTGCCATTACAGTGGATACGCGAGATCCAGGGAGCATCCAGAGGATGGTGGATCAAACCGTGAAAGTCTACGGCCACCTCGACGTCTTGATCTACAATCCAGGAGCTATCTGGTGGGCATCTGTAGAGAACACACCAACGAAGCGATATCAGCTCATGCAATCTGTCAATGCGCTCGGTCTGTACGCTTCAGTGCAATCCTCCCTGCCATACTTCAAAGCCAATGGCTGGAAAGGTCGGATAATCGTCGTTAGCCCACCGATATACTCGCGCTTCTTTCGAGGCAAAACTGCATACGCCATGGGGAAAGTTGGGATGAGCGTTCTGACCAAGGGTTTGGCGATGGATTGGGAGAGAGAGGGGAAGAAAAATATGGCGATAACTAGCATCTGGCCAGCATGTTCCATTGAATCTGCTGCGACGGGCCAGATTACTAGGACCGATCCGGATTCTGTCAAAGATCTGCGGAAGCCAACGATATATTCGGATGCTATTCTTGCGATGTTGGAGGCGCCTGTTGAGAGGGTCAATGGGCAGTTGGAACTTGATGAGGATTTTCTCAGGGGTTACAAGGGCGTTACGGATTTCTCGAAGTACTCTGTTGTCCCAGGGGCGGTGCCGAGAAGAATCATGCCGGCTGTGTTACCGGATCTTACGGTCGCTGAGCAGGCGGATGAGGGGAGGAGGACGGATAGTACGAAGTTGAGAGCGTCGAAGTTGTGAAAATATCTTGAATGCATATTTGTCCAGAAGATGTCGCAATTTCCCGGGGTAGCCTTTCTCATCCCGTGCTTCATCATAGTTAGGTTGCCAGCTGCCTGGTGTGATTCTCACGAAATAACTTTCCATGTCAAAGCCAGACACAGCGGTGACCCCTTGGAAAGTCTTGGAATAGGGGTAATTATAATAGCCCCTGAGTTAAGCGAGAGCTTAGAAATTTGTCAACCTTCAACGATCGTGTCTGCTGACACGAAGAGATTGTGGTTCCTAGGCATAAGCAACATGGGTGATATTACATCGCTCGCCTCAAATGTAAAGAGTAAGGCCGGGGTCGATCTGACTCTGGTGCCGTTGAGCGTGTGACTGGGCTTGGTCTGCTCGTGACTGGTACAATCTCATTCTGTCAACTTTTCATACGCGGGTATCCGGGGCAGAAATGGGAAGTGGTATAAACGCAAGCAAGGCTTGCCGCAAAATCATACAGTCGGTCCGACCCAAATTGTGAGGAGTTAGAGTTTCAAAGACAATCTTATCAAATCTACGGGGGATTGTAATTCTAGCAGTCACGCATAACGTAAGTAGTGCACCGTACCTCCTATGTACCAACGAGTCCGCCCCTTGAGACCCTTGCACGTCCTTGTAGTCGTCCGGCGGTTCTCACCTAATAATCCCGCCTAAGGAGCCTATTAGGTGAGTGATAGCGATACGCAAAGTACAGCGATACGCAAATTTTTTCGAAGATATACCATTATTCGCTCAAACCCGATGCATCACTGCCATAAATCATGTAAATTATAGTACATTTGCTCCTTTACCTTTCAATAGTCCTTTGGAAACGATACCATTATCTAGGTGGACGACCACGTCGACGAGCCATTGGACGGTCGTACGTGGCCCCAAACTGCTGCGCAGCCTTCGTCTCTTTAAGATAAGGGTTATCGTCCATCGTACGAGAGGCCTTAGCTACTCGCTCCTCGATCTCATGTAGTTTGGGTGGCATTTGGGGGGTGATACGTGAATGTGGGGGGAAATTTTGCGTATCGCTGTAATTTGCGTATTGCTATCCTTCACCTAATAGGCTCCTTGGGCGAGAGAAGCACCGAACGACTATCCGTTCTGCTACCGCCAGGGGTGCACCTCGCTTACGGTTCCTGCCCTAACTTTGAACCTGAAGAAATTGCAGAATAATAATAACAACTTTAGATGCTCCTACTAGGTGATAATTAACCTCGTCAACTAGAAATCTCTGAAGTTTTTCTTAGATTATATAAATGTTTCGCGGATTAATTTGAGTCGAAAGTATAGAACGGCTGATGTTCCCCTGTTTTTAGCGAGCTGCACACGTGGCTGCAGTGGAACAAGTAAACCTGGGGAAAAATAAGGAAAGCTTATATATGAAATATTAGAGTGTTATAAAAACTAGTAAATTCTCCTCACGAGTACTAATATTACTAATCCCTTTATAAATATATTACTTGCCTAGTTTACTTATAAAAGTATTATATATTAGAATTTAATAAGTTTTATTTAATAAGATTAAAATATTTTAATAATTAATTAATAAGAGAATTAGAAATAATTAAAGAATTAAAGTTCAAAATTAAGAACTAAATTAGTAATTCCATAATAGCTATTATCTTATAGTTGCTATAAACTAGTTTTAAACTACATTTTAGGCTAAGCTTAGCATTTTAGTAATTCCAGTTTTACTTACTTCTTTATTACTATACTTAGATTTTATAAGACAAGAAATAGAGATCCCTATACTTTATTCTAATACTCTAATACTCTAATACTGCTATTACAAATTCTATATATTAAACCCTATAACTACCTTAGTATTTTAATTAATTAACTAGACTATTTATAAATAAATTAACTAAGAATACATTTACGAATAAATAAGTTCATTTGTGAATAGATTTAGCCTGATTGCTAAACGGCAACTTTCGCTAGTAAACTAGCTTTTTCACGAATGGACCGATTCTTGGTTAAGCCAGAACACATTATTTAGTTTAATCAATTAAGGTTATAGTTAAGAACTTATTGTAAACATAAATAAAATAGCTTTGGGGTCGGACCGACTATATTTCCGAAGCCTTGTGAATGATCTCTATTGTACGAAAGTCGTGATGGTTAAATAACATCACAAGCCTGCCAGTCAATCACTCGTACCTCCTCTGTACATTCAGAACCTCTTAGCTTCGAAGCGCCATCCTATAAACTTGATTTACCACATCGAATTGTTTCCTCCTCGTTTGACAGTCTTCCAATTATCTACTGTTCATTTCAAGCAAATACCGTCCCTCCATATCTTGAACCCACCTCCTCCACAACATTCGATATTTTCCTTTGCAAATATGGAATATATCTCCCGCCCGCACGCTCGCGCGACTTATCAAGCATACAATGCGCTACGGAAATTTCGTAAAGGCCAAGAACAGATCCAGCTCAATGGAGAAGCTCTCGATATTGCAACAGTCGTTGCTGTGGCGAAATATGGATGCACACCTCACCTCGATCTCAATGATGATATTGTCCGAGCTATGAATGAGAGTGTTGATATGCTGAGCAATTACCTCGCGAAGGGCTATTTCGTCTATGGTGTCAATACAGGTTATGGTGGAAGCGCGGACACGAGAACCAATAACCATGCTGCTCTTCAGCTGTCTCTCATGCAACATACGCAGAGCGCAATCACGACTAGTGGCGACAAAGGAGACCCTTCATCTATCTTACAGGACATCGGCTCACACTCGATGCCACATTCTTGGGCGAAAGCTTCTATGCTGGTTAGGGAGAACCAGACCATGCGAGGACACAGTGCTGTCCGGGTTGAGGTCGTGCAGACTCTCAACGACCTGATTTCCAATGATATGGTCCCGCTGGTTCCTCTCCGGGGCTCAATCTCTGCTTCTGGGGATCTCATGCCGCTGTCATTCATTGCTGGAGCGCTGCAAGGATGTCCTGACATCTTCATCAGAAGAAAACAGGGGCAAGGCTACGAACTACTTCCTGCTGATCAATCTCTCGAGAAGGCTGGTATCACGCCAATTATACTTGGGCCGAAGGAAGGTCTCGGTTTGATAAATGGAACAGCACCTTCTGCAGCTGTGGCAAGCCTGGCTTTGTACGAGACTCACCAATTGGCGGTCCTTTCTCAATATTTAACCATCCTTGCGTCTGAGGTTCTGGGGGGCAATCTTGAATGGTTGCACCCTTTCATAGCTGACATTCGCCCTCACATTGGTCAGAAGGAAGCTGCTGCAAATATGCGTACTTTTGTGGCGGGTTCGAAGCTTGTCAGCGGTATCTATACCACTGAGAAGGATCGGTTCAAGGTCGGCCTGTGTCAAGATCGGTATGCAACACGAACCTCACAGCAGTGGATTGGCCCGCAACTGGAAGATCTCATGCTCGCTCACCAGCAAGTAACGGTTGAACTAAATTCCACTACTGACAATCCCTTGGTTGATGTTAGCGCCTCGGACGTACACTCAGGAGGCAATTTCCAGGCAGCTTCCATAACTTCTGCGATGGAGAAGACTCGACTCTCTCTGCAAATGCTAGGCAAGATGGTCTTTGCCCAATGCACAGAAATGATCAACCCGGCCCTGAACAACGGCTTGCCTGCAAACCTTGCCGCTGATGATCCCAGCCTCTCGTTCACAATGAAGGGTATTGATGCCAACATGGCGGCTTATATGTCCGAGCTTGCATATATTGCCAATCCGGTCAGTTCCCATGTCCAATCAGCCGAGCAGCACAACCAAGCAGTGAACTCGCTTGCATTAATCTCCGCTCGCTATACAATGGCAGCTGTCGATCTGGTCTCTCTGATGAGTGCTTGCATTATCTACGTGGGATGTCAAGGGCTCGATCTTCGCGTTATGCACAACACCTTCCTTGAATCTTTCCAACCGATTCTACAAGCAATCACCAGCGAGGTGATTGGACAATTTCTACCTCAGCAAAAAATTGACGCCCTCTGCCATGAGCTTCTCAAGAGCATATCCACTGTATGGGAAGCAACCACCTCTCTAGACGCGCACAAACGCTGCGAAAAAGCCGTCTCGGGTTGTATCTCCATCCTCACAGCCCCTCTGTGTGAATATCAAGGCTATAACGCGGGAGCAGAACAATGGTATACAATTCACCACTCGATGCATGAAAAGTAGTATCGCAGAGCTTGCTGACAATGTGCCAACAGCCCAGAAATAACAGAAAAACAACATCGAGGATCCACGTCCTCTATCACTACCCTCGAAACCTGGAGAAGTAGAGTGCTAGTCGCAATGAACGAGCACTACGTCTCTCACCGCACCCAATTCTTCGAAAAGCATACCACGGCGGAGGTGAGTTTTGGTGGAGACAGCTCTCTCTATTTTTGACGGTCTTATGATTTCCTCCGGAGACAATCTCCCAAACTATCTCAGAACAATTTGAATCGAGCACACACTAATTCTTTCACTACTCATAGTATCTCGGCCAGGCTTCGAAAAAAGTTTATTCTTTCGTGCGCGAGGATTTGGGGGTGCCATTCCATAGAGGATTGGTTGAACATCCTACGCCTGGTGATGTTGTGATTAACGGGAGACCGAAGAAGACTATTGGAAGCTGGGTAGGCATCATTTATGAGAGTTTGAGGGATGGGAGATTGTATGATAAGCTGATGGAGGCGCTGGCTGATGGGTTAAAAGATGGGGTTGTGAATGGTGATGGACAGCAGAATGGTGGGGTTGTGAATGGCGAAAGACAGCAGAATGGTGAGGTGGTGAATGGCAATGGACAGCAGAATGGTGAGATGTGAATGGCGCGGGAATAAGTTCCAATGGTCGTGTCTGAATGGGTACATCAGTGCAAAGTTGTTTGGTGGTTTTAGAAGGGTAGAAGGCGACTAGAAGGAAACGCCTGCGTTGCGACTGGAAACATACCCCCTTTAGTTTTGTTCCATAGTTTCTTCTTCCAACCATACCCCCAATGTCCAAATTTCCGGGGTGCATTGAGCATTTGCGAACTTTGGGTATAATGAGACTTCAGGAACATTGAACAACGATATTCCACGGATGTACAAAGAATTCTGGACCACTTGGTGAACCTACTGGCAGAATTCCTATTGGCGGTACTCTCTGATCAGTGAGCAAGAACAATAAAAGTTGCAACGTCTTTCAATATCTGAAACAACACAATGCAAAAGAATATACCCAAACCATAAAATCAAAAGCTGTGGCTGACACGCCGTTCGCCCTTAGCCCTTCTCACATGCGCTCCTCCTCCTAGGCATAATACCCTCTTCTCATCGCATAATCACTCAACAGCAAATAGCATTCCATCATAAGTCACTTTTAATGCTGAATTGCAAAAGTCAAATGGGAATTGGTTGCGTTAATTGAGCTTGGATTGCAGTACAAAATCAGGCTTTTATAATGCACTCCAAACCTCCCTGATTCTAGCGTCCTAGCCGCCTCGTTATTTAGTATTTAGCAGCTGATCGCTCCAAAGTCATTAGAGATAACGGGAAAATGTAAAACGACCCCCCCCCCCCCGGGCGTCGATTAGGGGTATCGACTGGAGGCTAAGATATTAACGACTTGTAATTAGCTACTTAGCCTCTTTCAAGGCCTTAAGTTGGATTTTTAATATAAATAGAAGCTGATATATAATTAGATTTATTATATAATTACATACTTCCTATTTTATAATAAAAATATTCCTGAAAATATAATTTATATATTAATTAATTAGGTTTTAGTTTTTAGCCCTATAAGGCCCTATAAAGTAAGAGCTTATAGGGCTCTCATATATAATTCTAAGGACTTATTTATCAAATTTATAAGCATTTTTAAGCTTATCTTTAGGTTATCAAATATTAGATTTTTAATTCCTTTAATTTAAAGAACTATTACTTATTTGTATTTTATAAAAAGATGGGTTTTAAATAGCCCTTAGTTAGCGCTATAAGAAAATAAAGAAGGTATTAAATTTTATTAATTCTTTATCAAGTAAATTAACTCCAAAATAATAGATCGATTTTTGGTATTCCTCTCTGAGCGCCTCTACTTTGGATCTGTGGCTAGTCTGGCCCCCAATCGATACCCTGGGAGGGGGGGTTTACATTTTCATGGGATAGCCGCATACGAATTGTACCACAACATCGGCAATAGCACAAATATACTTAGTATCAAATTTCCAGTTCAAGGTACGTGTATCCGGATGCCTCCACCGAATGTATTAGAGAGTGTACAGTCTGGGCTGCTCCGGATGTTGTCCCAGAAACCACGGCACATTCCAGATCCTTCCACTCCCCATCCCGACCAGTGTACACATAGAACGTGGGTGGTTGAGTGATTTTACAGGCTTTTAGGCTGAAAATACAATACCTCTAAAGACTTCGGAGCAATTTATATGCTCTCCCTTTTTTCTGTCAATCCTACGTACTTCCTATGTTTTTCTGGTTGTGGATGGCAACTCAGGGGCCTCCTCGCTTATCTTAGCGACCTCCCTGCTGCGGCGCAGTTTTCCTTGGGGAAGCGAGCGACCCCACCAGCCCCACCCTTTCAGCCACGGCTGAGGTCATTGCGGGGTCCAGCACACCTGCGCCCCTCGAAAACTGTCAAGTTTCATACAAGCCGACATCCTCATCCTCATGTTCCAAACATCAACGAGCTACGCAAAAAGGTAAGACATTGACCTTCAATCGTTGTTCAGGTAGGACATGCAACTTTCTCTACATCCTGGGGTGGCATGATACCATTGCATGAGCAGACGGAAGCGAGACATCCGGGCTCGGACCGAGCTACCTGGATAGTTGCATCATATGTTTCTATTCCTTCCCTCCCCTCTTTCCCCTCACTCTCTTTGCCTTCATGACCTCTGCCAAACTCACCATTCAACATACAGTATCTCAATCAACAATACGCATACAATACAATGGCATCACCACGGATACTTCTCCTTGGCGGCCACGGCAAGGTGTCCCTCCTCATGACTCCCAAGCTTCTCTCCCGCTCCTGGAACGTCACCTCCGTAATCCGAAACCCAGACCAAAAAGCCGATATCCTCGAAGCGGGTAAGAATGGACCTGGGAAGATTGATGTTTTGGTAGAGAGCTTGGAGGATGTGAAAAGCGATGCACAGGCAAAGGCTATCCTGGAGAAGACAAAGGCGGAGTGGGTTATTTGGAGCGCTGGTACATTTCAATTCCTGATCTACAAGATAGTGGTAGCTAATGATCACTGGTATATAGGAGCCGGAGGGAAAGGAGGCCCTTCGCGTACGAATGCAATTGATAGAGACGCATGCATCCACTTCATCCGTGCCTCCCTCTCTTCATCCACCATCACTAAATTTCTCATTATATCTGCTTTATCCTCTCGCAGAGATCGTGCAGCATGGTGGGATGACGAAAGCTGGGCCATGGCACGGAAATTCAACGAGGAGATTGCGCCCACATATTATAAGGCCAAGCTTGCGGCGGACGAGACACTCACAGTGCTTGGGGAACAAAAGAAGGGCTTCGGGTATATCATACTTAGGCCAGGGGGCTTGACGGATGATAAGGAGGTTGGGAAGATCAGCTTTGGCAGAACGAAAGCGAGGGGGATGGTGACGAGGGGAGATGTTGCGGAGGTGGCGGGTAAGTTGCTTGAGAAGGAGGGTGTGAGGGGTTGGTTTGATCTACTTGGTGGGGAGGAGGAGACGGACGCTGCGGTGAAGAGGGTGCTGAGCGAAGGGGTCAATAGTATGGAAGGGGAGGATTTGGAGGCTATGAAGAAGGACGTGACACCTTTGTGAGGTATTTTATGGCCATGAAAAGATTGTCATTTTGCATATTGACGAGTCGACTCTTGTGTGATGTATTTGGAGCATGGGTGGGTACTCTTTTATTAGATTAAAACATTGCAAGTGCACAGAATTGTCGGTGGAAATGAATTTCTCACTGAATCTGGAAATCAAACCCTGGATTTGACTTCTCCATATTCTGGAGCTTGACAATGTTTGTGAGGCCATTTGCGATAGGACCCCTCTTGCAATTGTTAACGATTCTTTCAGGGGGGGTAAGTTAAGCCACACTTCTCAGCAAATCAGGCAAGTGCCTTCTTTTAAGGTTTCAGTTCCTCAAGTCTCCCGGGGCTTTATATGGTATGCCGAGCAGCTGTCCAGTGAAGCTAAAACGAGTCTAGAATTTCGTGATTCACGTCAACAAAACTCACCATTTCCGCTTTTGGCTCTAGAGGCTTGTGTACCCTCCATTACATCATAGCAATAGAGGCAAAAATCGTCGTCATATCCTGTACCAAAGATGGCCTACCCAAAGATTTTGAATGAGTTCAGAGAGTTGGTATTCCTCGACAAGACCCGGTTGCAGGTTCCCCAGTTCCTGTCCTGAACCTCCTAGACTCCCTGTCAATACTTTAACGGAAGGCACCGCAGATTCACATCAACAAGTATGTTCGACCTAGCACCACATCCCTCTGCTCCTATAAAGAGAACGAAGAATTCCGAAAACTACAAACTCGCACCCGACCGTTGGCTACCACCACCTCTCGAAGGCGATCACAACATTTATCTAGTGGAGCTTACTGGAGATTGTGACCCTGCGAACGCCAAATCATGGTCCGTCTCACGCAAACTGAGGACTGCATCTGTACTCGGCTTCGACACTCTCGTTGCATCTTGGGGTTCATCGGTCTACTCATCCGCTGTTGAACCCGTCTCGCAAGAGTTTGGTGTCTCGAGCGTTGTTGCACTCCTCGGGCTGACATTATACATCTGTGGATTTGCAACCGGACCGTTGGCGTGGGCACCTTTGAGTGAGCTGTATGGGAGAAGGTGGCCTATCACAGGAGCATGCCTCATCTTCACCTGCTTCATGTTTGCATCTGCCACAGCGGAAGACTTTCAAACACTGATGCTTTCGCGGTTCTTCGCTGGAGTGTTTGCAAGTTGTCCGTTGGCAGTAGTGGGCGGTGCATTCAGTGATATGTTTGGCAACGAGACAAGAGGGATCGCCATCGCTGCATTCTCTGCTCTCGTCTTTCTTGGTCCTTTCATTTCCCCCATCGTCGGAGCTTTTATCACCCAAAGCTACCTGGGTGGGCGGTGGACCGAGTACATCACCGGGATTATGGGGGCTCTCGCTTTCGTCCTGGATATCATTCTGTTGGAAGAGACCTACCTGAAGACAGTTCTGCAGAAACGAGCAGCTCAGATTCGTAAGGAGACGGGCAACTTTGCAATCCACCATGTCAGCGAAGAAGAAGTGATCGATTTCAATGACCTGATGCACAGACACTTTCTCCTCCCACTTAATCTGCTATTTAGGGAACCGATTGTGTTCCTGATCACCATATACACAGCGTTCATCTACGGCATCCTATACCTGTTCCTAGAAGCCTACCCTGTAGTTTTCACCACATACCGCGGCATCCCCTCCGCGCTCGCAACCCTGCCATATATTGGCCTAATCATCGGTGTGTTGATCGGGTGCGGCATCGTCATCGCTTTTGAGCCCAGATACAATCGAAAGCTGAAAGCAAACAACAATCTCCCTGTCCCAGAACAACGACTTCTACCCATGATGGTGGGCGCAACATTGTTTCCAGTTGGACTGTTCTGGTTCGCATGGACGGGAAACTACCCGGCAATCCATTGGATTGTACCCACGCTCTCCGGTCTCTTGACAGGCGCAGGCATCATGACGATCTTCCTGCAAGCATTGAACTACCTCATTGATGCGTATCTCATAGTTGCCGCATCCGCCATTGCTGCAAACACCTTTCTAAGATCGTTCTTCGGAGCAGGGTTCCCACTGTTCGCAACGCAGATGTTCAATAATCTTGGTGTTGATTGGGCGGGAAGCTTGTTGGGATTTTTAGCGGTAGCTTTCTGGCCAATTCCGTTCTTGTTTTATATTTACGGGGAGAGATTAAGGAAGATGAGTAGTTATGCGCCGACGGATTTGGGGAAGAAGGGTGGACAGGGTAGTGAGGATGAGGAAGCGAAGAGTGAGTAATGGATGTTGGAGGGGGTTGAGGGGGTTGAGGGCACGTGTGATGATAATGTGGGCTGATTAATGCTTTGTCCATTGTTCATGGTTCTATCGGAGATGGGAGACCGAGCGAGTATGGAAGTTCTTTTCATTTTATGCTGCATTTGCTGGCGTCTTTGCGATTTTGATGTTCGATGAGGTATCGTTGTACTGTATAGATGTGATAGAACATGAAGATAGACCAGTAAAGCAAGAAGGGTTGCTGTAGACGCGGGTATTCCATGCGGAGTATTTATTCGAGATGCGTATAATAAGGCAGAGTGGAAAATGATGGACAAGACCGGGAAGGGCCCGGGGGAACTCGGCTACAAGCCCCTGCCAGAACGTAAGAAAGGAGCGACAGTGTACCTGAAAGTCTTCCCATCCCAACTTAACACCAAGTCGGAGTTCGTTTGCAGGAAGTAACGCTGGTGTGGGGATGAAGACGTGCGTTTGGAAGGAGGACGGGTGTTTGGAGATTACCTATTAGCAGCATTAGCCAATTATGACGAGCGGGATGCGAGCTCCTGCCAGCGAACGAATAGGGAAATCCTAGTGTGGTTGGCACGTTATGGACTGTACTCGTGGTATACAGTACAAGAAGCAAAGCCATGGAACGAACACATTGCGCACTACAATATGTTAGTGGGCAGTAATTGTGTGGTTCGTTCATAGCTGGGAAGCTTTTGAACGCTCCAATCAATCCTCAATCCCTGAAATGTTCGTGGCGTGTCTCTAAGCGAGAAGGATAGGGGTACACCACAGCGAACCGAGAATCACCACTTATCACTCGCCTCCTCCCAATTCCCCACAACACTAACGCTCTTGCACCCCTTCCCCACAAACGGATTAAATATATCCGCCACCATCTCGATTGCTTCTTATTAGTTGTTAGGAATTTTAGGATATTCTCGTAACAATTGTATGAATTAAGCAGCGTTTAGCTTGTAACTAGGCTTCAATATAAGGGTAAGGTTGATATAGAGTAAGATACTTAAAGAACATGAAGCGCGGCTAGTAGAGAGTTCACATGCCTCTATAGCCGAGCTAACCTAAAGGGGAGCATCACGTGTATGGCAAGCGGTGCTGTTCCAGAGATGCGAGGATGATGAGAATTGGAGAATGGCAGTGCTAATTGAGTCGATCGAAACATTTCTGAATCACATTATTCGAATATCACAGGGTTGGAGCTTAACCCCACAGATTGATAAAGAGTAGCAAGTTCTGTGGTGAGGAGATCTGTTGTTTCTTGGCGTACCACGCAAATTCATTGGCACAATGCTGGCCCTCCAACCGCTTAGATCTACACTCCTTTCCACTTTAAAGTCTTACGCTTTGGGGCTCGAAGTGTGCACCATTTAGTATCCGTTGTGGAGACTCCAAAGTACTGGACGGACTCCCGGCTGCTGCTTAAGTTCCAAGATAGTAGAAATGCAACACAAGGTACGCCTAGAAGGAAATGGACTTTGGAAGTGGCTTAAACCAGCCATAACGATGATCCTTTCTAGAGTCGAAAACCGGTCAAGACATATCTTAATCCATTCCAGCACCTCACCTGACCTCCACTGTATGGAACGAAGCCAAGTTCTTTAATAGACTTGCAATGTTCGAAAATAGTACGAAAATCGCCAGGCAGAATTCGATTTATGGTACTAGAGCCTTCTCTCTGTTAATACAACAGTAGCAATAGACGGTCGGAAATAGAGGCTCACTTACGAAGTGTGGAGTTTGTGGGTATTCTCGACGGCCTTCTTTTGCTTCTTTTCGGCGCTCGAGAAGTTTTCCGCACTGAATCGATACCAATTCTGTCTGTAAACGGCCGGATAGCTTCGTGGTAAAGTTCACTATCCCCTCAGGGTAAAGGCGGAATCATAGGAGACTTGTAGCTGCCAGACTTCCGCGGGGTGGTGCTACAAATTGAGGAGGTATAGACTTCGACGTATCGGAGAACGCATTTCTTGCTGGTGGTCTTGCGGATGGTGACGCCGCTCAGGGTGCAGTCTTCGATGATGTCCATATCGGAGTCTGCCATAGTATCTACCGGGAGGGATTCTTTGAGTCTCGAGTGATATTCGCGTTGAGGACACTAGATAGTGCATGTGGATGGGAAAGCATACGTACTGAGAAGTGTCCGAGTATGGTCGGGGTAGCTTGGGGAAAGATTGTTGAATATCCAATGATGAAGCGGTTCAATGATACAATTGAAAAACTCTGAGAAATTCATCCAATGGTTAAGAAGTGAATTCGTTGTAACTTGGTGCAGGAAATTTTGGAAAGGGGGAAAGGAGAAGTACTTTGCATTTAGCCAAGCTGCCAAAGCACGTGTTATGCCTGTGGAGGAGCAGAAAAATCGATGGCAACGCAGGTGTCTGCAAGTTTGGATTTGGATTTGAATTTGATGTAGGTAGTTGCAGTCACTTACACTCCACGCTTTTCTGGCTCGGAACCTCCAGAAACTTGCCCCGTTGCTCCCAAGCGCCAGTATACAACCTGGCCATGAGGGCTGCCACTCCCGCTCTACTCTACAATCCTCGACTTCTCCTGCGCTCTATTCATCATTCCACTTCAAGGTCTGCCCCTTAGGTGCTTCCCAGAACCAGACCTCCATTTCAGTACTGGGTACTCGAAATAGTTTTGTAGGGGCACCCAGATCCTGCTGTAGCGCAAGCACCCCTGAGATACGTTCTTGGCGGTTCACAGGTCGAGGAATATAGAGGTGTTTCGATGGTATCTTGATCTGCAGGGTTTCAATTGCTGAGAATTTTGAGAAGCAAGTCTTTACCCAAATCTTCAATTCTGGCGCGTTGCATGGAACAAGGCAAAGCTGCTTGACTGAAGTACAGTGCGTGAATGGTACCGGAAAAAATCCAGCATCGATGCGCACCTTCTAACGAGCGCTTCTCGGGTCGTTAGGTTGATTCATCGTTCCAGATAGACTGGGGTCACTTACTTGATGTAAAGCTTTTGGATACTTTGAAGAGCTTTCTTTGATACCAATTCAAAAGCAGGGAGGGTTTGAAGGTCTACTCGGAACCAATTCAGCCTGTAGAAGATTCTAATGGCCTCGGCATAGAGTTCTTCATCACCTCGGAGTGCAATCAAGAGAGCTGGAGTCTTCGATTTGCGAAAATCAATGCAGCGCCCAAAGATCATTGCCCTGACCTCGGGAGGAAACCTTCGGAATGCCAAGGCGACGAAGTCATCGCACAGTTATCCATAGCACAAACAACGATCTTCTTCGTCTCATGGAGCTTGGAGTCGACCAGAGAACAACCATCGATTGTACAGTTTGAGAGTTGTGCAGTGGCTAAGGTCGACTTAGAGACTGTACAATTCGAGAGTTGCAATTACTCAAAGTTGAGCCGGCAATGGTTGATCCATGGATCTCGACGCGATTTAGCGTGCAAGCTATAAATGCGGTCTTACGGATCGCGATATCCTGGATTGTGGAGTTCTTGATAGTGGGAAGTGTTGCCATTAGTGTCGCACTGTTTCTTGATGTATTACCGGCGTAGGTGTAGCCAAGAGGACTGGCGTAGAATTAGTGGAAGATGCAGAGATGGGATGTTCTAGCGGATCAAGAACAATTAAATAGTCGAAATGTTTAAGAGTTCGAATTTGCTGGCCAGCTTCATGACGAAGTGAATCTCAATCTCAACCGACGCTGGTCTAGTATATTGGAGATGTCTGGCTCCGTCGGCAGTGAATATCGAGCTCATAATTCTGTTGAACATCGATTCAATGTTGCAGATACTCTTGGGACTTGGAATGCGTTCTGTCCAAGTCCAGGGAATTTCGAATGAGGCATTTTCAGCGAATCGTGTGACACAAGAAACTCCAAACAAGGTAAGTTGCTTCGCAATGAATGAAGGAATTGGCACTGATTGGCACCGATTTACAATATCCCAAATCAAGTGATAGATATCTCAGAGAGAGGATTCAACCGTTGCAGAACTTTATGGACATTGAAAGAGACTTGACTTTGAACCTACCATAGATCGAAGGAATAACCAAAAGGGAGGATTTGAAATGGATGCCCCTTTTTTCATGCCCATGTTGAGTTACGCTTCTCCAGTTTTGGAACGCCTTCGGGTATAAATTGCAGTCTTCTTACATTTTCCCTCTTTTATCAGACTTTTTTAATTCCCCTCGCCAGAACGCCAAGTGTGCCTCCGATTTCCCTATCGATACGCCAATTTCCAATTACCTCTTCACTTTCTTCTTATCTGGCCCCTCTTCCTCTTCCTCATCGCTCAGTTCTGCATACTGCGTAACTGGTTGCGTATCCTTCCAGGCATTCGTAAACAAAGGATCCTTCTTCGCAAGATCCGCATACTTAAGCAGTGCTTCTCTGGGGTCCTCGTCTCGCATACTGCTGAGCGGTATACTCTGGTTAATATGTGCTTCGTCTGGCTGACTCTTCATAAACGGAGTCACCATAGGTATCTGCGGTCTCCGTGGATCGCGGGACCGGCCTGATGCTGTCAGTCCAACTGTTGGATGGCGAGCAGAGAACGACGAAGCGTTGGAGTTGGTGAGGACTCCGCCCGGTGTGACGATGCTATCTCCTGAAATGCCGACGGATTGATCAGTAGTGAAGTTTGGATCGTCGTCGACATGCCGTTTTTTGGGCGCGCGGGACATGACATCCACGGCTCCTCGGACGGACGTGTTTGGGTTGTAGAGGACATGAACTTCTGCATTTGCAGAGCCTGTGACGATTTGGTTGATCTTTGGATGCCACTGGACTGTGATAAGTGGTGATCCTGGTGTGACTGGAGTAACAAGCTCGGCTTTGAGATTTCCAGGATTCAAGATGTGGAGATGGCCAGATGCCGACCCTGTGACAATACTGGAGGAGGCAGGAGAATATTTGATGTTAGTCATGGCGTAATGGCCTGATGTCGAAGGGTGTGATACGGTGACAACTGGGGCCTTGAACTTCCGGGTATCCCAGAGTTTGATCAAGTCATCGCCACCTCGGGTCACAACCATTCGGCCATCCGAGCTGATGTCTAATCCTCCCGTCCACGTGTTTGGTTTATGCGCCTCTCTTATTTCTGCTGCTGGTCTTGCAAACGGTCCGTCCCCACTCCACATCACCAGACTTCCATCAAGAGCTGCAGCAATCAACATGTTGGGCCCTCCTTGTAATGGACTTCCCCAGGCAACCGCAGTCATTCTCGTCCTTCCCGCAGAGCCTGCAGCCCTCGATTTGTGGACGATGACTTCTTTCTGAGTTCTCTTGTGGTTGACGTCCCATATCCGTAGCGTGCTGTCGGTACCCGCCGTAACACACAAGTTCTTGTCCACAGGATTCCATGTGCCAGTTGTAACCTCAGAAATATGTCCCTTGGTGTTATTCATATCCCTCAGATACATATCGCCCTTCACAAACTCTGCTAGAACCTCTCCGTCTCTACTCATGATCTTTGCTTGTGGATGCGCCGAGACGCAGAGGAATGCCCCTCCTGATAACGGGTTGAATTCGACAAGATTGATAGGGTGGGTTTCTGAATTCGTTGAGGTTTTCGAGGCACTTGGATCTACGGATTTGAAGGCTCGTAGAGTGGTCGGGGTCATGGAAGCAAAGTCGTGCAGCTTCAGCGTACAATCCGTAGATCCAGTAACCAGTCTACCTCCAGAAGGATCCAGGGAAGCTGTTGTCACGGCACGCTCGTGTGTCTTCAGTACCAGCTCGTGCGAGACTGGGTACTCGTCGTCTTCGGACGCATTAGAGTCGTCTGAATCGTCATCATCATCTGAGCCGTAATCCTTGGATGCTGGCTCCTGCGCGACCCTCTGTTGGCCCTCCCCATCCTCTCCAGTAGCCTCTATCTTCGCTGGCGCCTTGTCGACCGGCCTCTTCGTCCTGCTTATTTGCGCCGCGACGTCTGCCTCTTTACTCTTCTTTCCAAACACTTGAGGCAAGAATGCTCTCATAGGATCATCCTCCGCCAGCTCAGGGCCATCCACCTCAAATTCCTCGTCGTCGCTCATATTGTCGAGTATCGAGGATTCTCATTCGCTGGTATTGTTTGAAGTTGGAAGCTGGAGTGGGGTGCAGGCTAGCGAATCTTGGACGAGGTGTCGATGAAATCATACTTTGACTCGCACTTTGCGCGACGACCACCAAATCACCCAACCACGACCACCAAGGATCTCAGCAACACGACAATATATCCTCATGTGTATATGAAGCAGCTGTCAATTACGTCTCCCTTGAGTTGGCCCGCGGGCCGCCAGAAGTGGGATGATATTGTTATTTACGACGACGACACGCTGATATGTATCTTTTGACCCCGGCAATCGATGCTGCGACCACATCAGTCTTCAGTGCGCCGACATTGGCAACCGCTGCGACATTATCGAATTCCGACTTCTTCATATTCGGCGACAAAGACTCACAGCTTCAGCGATGGAGCTCCTTGATCGGCATTGCCACTGCCATTGGAGGCAACATCCTGATATCCTTCGCCCTCAACATACAACGATACGCGCACATACGATTAAGCCAAGAACGGAGTTTAAGGAAGGAGAAGTCAAAACACATCGCTAAGAGTACACAAAATGGCTATGGGACGACTGGGTCGAATGGGCATCATGTCACAGAGTTGGAAGGCGAGCATCACGATCCTTTGCAAACCTCGTTTCATTCCACGAATACCCAATCAAGCGGATGCTCGGATGACGACCATAAACAAGATTCTACATACTTGAGGTCGCCATACTGGTGGGGAGGGATCGCATTGATGACAATTGGAGAGACGGGCAATTTTTTGGCATATGGCTTCGCCCCGGCATCGATAGTATCCCCGCTCGGCGTTGTGGCTTTGATATCGAACTGTGTGATTGCCCCCATCATGTTAAAAGAAAGTTTCCGGTTGCGAGACTTCTGGGGAGTGGTGGTAGCTGTGGCAGGAGCCGTTGTAGTTGTGCTCAGCGCAAAGCAACAAGAGAAGAAGCTTGGCCCACACGAGATCTGGGGGGCTATCACAAGAACGGAGTTTGAAGTGTATATGGCTATTACTGGGTTTCTAATTGGGGTGTTGGTATGGGCGAGCCCAAAGTACGGAAACAGGACAATCCTGATAGACCTTGGGCTCGTGGGTTTATTTGGTCAGTGTGGTCTTCCCGTGAGGTTGATCTTGCTAAATTCTATATAGGTGGATATACGGTTCTTTCAACAAAGGGTGTAGCTTCAATGCTTTCGTCAACGCTTTGGAGAGCCCTTACAACACCAGTCACCTACGCTCTCGTGGCCATTCTAGTGGGTACCGCTGTTATGCAAGTTAAATATGTCAACAAGGCGCTTGCGCGATTCAACTCGACCCAGGTCATTCCTGTACAATTTGTTATGTTTACTTTGTCTGTTATTATTGGAAGCGCTGTTCTATATCGTGACTTTGAGAAAGCCACAGCTGACAGCGTGGGAAAATTTATTGGCGGTTGTCTTTTGACATTTTTCGGGGTATTCCTTATTACCAGCGGTCGACCTCGACGAGATGAAGAGGATGAAGAGGATGGATCCGACGAGGAGGGCGAGGAAAGAATTGGTCTCATAGATCAAGAACCATCGGGCGAGGAACATCAAGCACATGAAGGAGCCAGGAAACGGTCAAGAGCAAACGTACATCAGAATGGCGACGGAGCCAACGACGAGGCCGCCAGCGATTCGCGGAGGTCTTCTCGTGTCAGTTTTGTGGACCCTTCACAACCCCGGACACCTCACAGATTTTCCGTCTCTTCATACCAACCCCCATCAGTCCGAGTTGTGCCTTCAGCTCCGCCCTCGGAAGTAGCTGCAGAGCAAACCCCTCTCCTCAGCAATCCATGGAAGAGCGATGAGCTTCTTCAAGCTACAAGACATTTTGGACTACCGAATACGACATCATCGGCTGTACTACCATCCGAAGCACAAACTTCCACAGAATCGCTGAAGCCTCTGTCAAATTTAGCAAGGACCTCATCCCAAGGCAATGTGCATACTCATCCAAACCATCAACAAGGACCTATACCACCACCAGCAGACGTCAGACCAGTGACTCCAGCAAGACACTCTATATCTCGAATGATGCCTGGCCCTTTCATCTCTCCACTATCCGGAGGCTTGAGCGTGGTCGTCGCAGATACAATGCGACGGGGCATCGAGTCTCCAAGCAAGCTCAAGCGCGCCCGTCTCGGTCTCCCAAGATCGAAATCTGGCTCCCATCGACTTGCCCAGTCACGTGATGGAAATGAAGATGGATCAGAAACACCGTCAGCCAAGAACGGCGACGAAGGACAGGAAATCAGGAAATCTTTAGATACAGACCCGAGCAAAACTTGGTCGAGAATGACCAGAGCGCGAAGTTTAAGTAATACTTTAGGAGATTATTTCCGGGGGAAGCGACAAAAAACTGATCAAAGGGATTCAGATGGTGATGAGGAGGCGGGTCCAAGCGGATCGTGATTCTTGGTGTACTTATTTGGAAAGCGGTTTTGCATGGAAGGAGGGGCGTTGGATTGAATTGATAAGATAGGTAGAGTTTGAATGCACAAATTTCCCTGGTTATCTTCTGCGTGGCTTGTTAGCATTCTTTGTTTGATGTGAATGTGTGAAGATTTGTCGAGTGATAGCAGCGTCGTCAAACACCATGGTACTTGTGAGCGGGTGACACTCGTCCGATGTTTGCATTAAACACGGTGCTCTGAATGGTCAGAAATTACTGGCTCGTTCAATATCGAGTCATCCCAGAAAGTTCAGGCAATTCGGGAAGTTTCTAAAGTCTCGATTGTTATTCGCGAAATACCATTTTCCACAACTTTAGTTCGAGACATATCAACGAGACACCAATATGCAATCATCCAAGATAACTTACGAAGGCCCCACCCAATATGAGATCCTGCATCTCATATCATGCTACAACACCGCGCACCATGACGTCGATCACATAAGGCCCGTTGGTTTCACCGACCTCGACACCGCGAAGGCCGAGTCCCTTGCCAGCCTTGATGCACAGAGCTGGTGGAGGAACCCTAATTTTGACTTCCAGCTTGATTCTTTCGTCAGGCTCGTTCAGGATATCAGGCAAGCGAGCACCCCGCAAGATTGGAATCGCATCGACTGGGAGAAAGTAGGTGCCGGTACGAGGCTATTGAATAAGCTCATCGAGTGGAAAATAAGTCATGGCTCCTTTACTGGCATTGTAGTCAATTTGGAGAGAAGGCACCCTGAAGAACAGGCGCAGAGAGTGGCTGCCCAAAGAGATGGTGAGAGGCGCGCACAGGAGGAGGCTGATAAGAGGAGCGTCGAGAGATGGGATCAAGCTGAGAGGCGAGTACGGGAGAGGGAGAGGGAGATGGCCACAGAGGAAAGGCGACAGGCGCAACAGGCGGCGGTCAAGAAAGATGCTGAGAAGCGGCTACGGAAGACGCAGAGCAATGCGGAACTGGGGAGAGAAAGGGCGAGAGAGATGGAGAAGGCTGCCGAGCTAAAGAGACAAGCTGTTATAGTTCAGGAAAAGAGAGAGGTACGTCAATCCAACCGGCCATTTGATCAGCAATACTGGGTATTCAAAGAACCCAACTGGAAAATAAGTGGAATAGATTGGGGAAAGAGGGGATTTTTTGCTAAGAATCGGATAAAGGACAATGGCCCCAAGTTGCCTGCCCGACAGCAGACTCCAGTGATTGCGGTGAGATCACCGACTCCGGGGCCGACAAAGCTGCAAAAATCAAATCCTAACATCCCTGATCCAACAAAGAATACAATGTATCAGCTACCGGTTCATATTACACCGAATGGCCAGGATCGACCGAAAAGCCCCAGTCAGCAGCCGGTACACGTGATTCAGACTCGACCAAAAAGTCCAGCTCATCACCATCACCAACACACGTCAGTTAATCAAAACCGAGCAAAGAGTCCAACTCATCATGGTCAACAAACGTCAGGTCACCATCACCAACACACACCAATTAACCAGAACAGACCAAAGAGTCCAGGTCACCAGCAGCCAGTCAAGATTCCGAATCAAACACGGGGCATAGTTTATCAACAGCCAGTCAGCTCAAACACGCCAGCGCACCAAAATCATCCTAAGAGCCCCGCTTCTCAGCAGCCTGTCAATATTCCAAATCCAACAAAGGGCACAGTATACCAGCAACCTGTCAGGCCAGACACACCTGGCAATTTAAACAAGGCAAAGAGTACCAGCAACCTCAAACAACCTGCTGCGAACCCAACGAACAATGACCCCACCAAAGACCCGGCCAACAAGGCAATGTATAACAAGAGGCCGAGGATTGCAACGGATATCAAGGATCTTAGGCGGCAGAAGGCTCATGATCAGGCGAGGGCGCTGGCGTCTGAGATTAGAAAGATGGATTGAACTCGGAGGTATACGTAGTGTTTAGTAGATGAATCAATCTTCCTATTGACACTTTTTCGGAGAGTTCAACCTAACCCTAATTCTAAATATTCTCAAGGTGGCTGGTCTGTTTTTCCTTTGTTTTTCGAGGGAAGATTCAATTCACCTGGAGGACTCCGCAGAGGAGAAGTTGGGCTTTTGGAGGATTGTATTACAGATCTTTAAACGAATCTCGAGTAGTGCGTAGTGTGAATTAACGTTGATACTCTGGAGTATTCCAGTCTGGAGTGCTATATCTTCATGTGTCTACACTTCATGACCATGTCACTCCTAAGAGACAACTTCCAACAAAATGGGAGCAGCTACAAAATCGACAAGCTTGGATGCTACGACTTGTACTAAAACAAGTGAGGTCAGGGATGCAAGGGCAGAAGACCGACAATCTCATGCACAAATCGTAAATGCCGCAAGGGAATTCCATTGTAGAAAAGAAAGTACTGCTAACATTCTTCATTTAACCGCCATGTGGAGGACTGCGAAGAGTGGCGCCACAACCACAGCGAACCATATCGCAAAGGGCTACATAACCTCAAAATCAAGCACAGGACTAGAGAATTCGACCAAATTACCCATGCGATGGCAAAAGATGGGCACTGAACTCAGAAATGGCAACCTATATTCAACTTGAAACAGCTTAAGGAATCGTTGAAGGCCAAAGGCTGTCAGTCCCATCCAAAGTTCTGAAGGAGCTGAACGAAATTGTGGCCATGGTGCCCACCCGGACATATCTATAGCGAACGAGAGCAGCAACGCAGTAATTGAACTAGTAAAGGCTGGTCGAAACAATCATTTTGGATGTATCGCTGTGTGAAGATAGCAGGAGGGTGGTTGACGATCGACTTGGCGAAGATTCAACTGTACTCCAAAGTGGCGAATCTTTAAAGAACAACGTGGGGCCGATAAGTCAGGATTGCCAAGCGGGTGGGAATAAGCCCGTCTGCCGCTTGCCAATTGTGACGATGCTTGTATAGAGAGATAGAAATATCTGGTTTCCAACCCTCTCATATGCCGTTCTGTGAATGAGAACTTGAAGCCAATGAAAATTATTCCATTCACGCCAGATACCGAAGTGCATCCACAAGTACACTCGAAGGTCTATATCAAGAGCTAATTTTCCTACCTAAGTGTCTTGCAATCTTGCATTTAAACCCCTTTTGAATCCTTCAAAGTTCGATTTAAACAAGCCTACTATTCAACCGTTGATATTAGAGATCATCCTCTAATCCCTGCTTATCATTGCCTACCTTGACCCGAGAAACAAAACACGCCATGGCTACTCCAGAGGGTGTTCAACAGAAGATAATAGCAGAGTTGATCTCTGAGCCCGACGAGAAGAAAACTCAAGCAAGACTTGCTCAAGCAAATGGCGACAAGTCCACTGTCAGGAGGCTATGGAAAGAGAGTTTTCCAGAACTTAACCTCCAGATTTCACACAATCAAAGATGGTCATACGAACCTTCAGAACAAGGAGAAAACTTAACTGTCAACGGAAGTCGGGAAGGGCGGCGTTCGCCTCCTACCAATCAACCCCAAGACCCTCAGGACAAACAAACTTTAGAGCGTGTAAAGGTGCTGTTGAATGAGTTGAACGCGCGTGGAGCGCAGTTGCTGAATCATAAGTGGAGAACAGAAGAAGCTTGCAGTGCCAAGGAAGAACAACTAGCTCATTACTATGCTCGCACTCTAGCGATCGTCGTGATGTTAACGAAGGAAGTAGTGGACGAGACTGATGACCAGTACAGGACTACAAGCACCAATGGAAACAGATCGTGCTCTGAGGGTTTTAATATTACAGAGGACTTAGAATCTGGAGACCCAACAGCTTTCAAAGGGGATCTTGATAGACGAGAGTTAGAGGTGGACTACGGTTGCTCGACTTCGGATCCCGATCTATTCGAAGGACTCGTCGATCACGCACGGCATACACCTTGGTGGCTTGGCGCCGAAGGCTACGAGGACCTGACAGTGCAGTGGTTCGAGCTTGATGAAGAAGGACGCGAAAAGATAGCAGCTATCGAGCGAGATATCGTAGAAGAGAGAGATCCACATACGACTCAGTGCAACACAAAACCCACGACGACTACGCATGACTCATGCTCTTGTGGCGATAAATGCTGGATGCTAGAAGCTCTCGAGAGGAGAGAACAAATGTACCCGAAAGACGGTCTAACGAGAGAAGAACAAAACGCGGAATACACCGAGATGGTTTACAACAACGAATACCAATGCATTACAGGCAAGGCACAAAACATTTTGAAGACTCTTGAAGAGGACAACTCTAGTCGCGGCAAGCACATTACCCGAAAGGAAGAGCAGTGCCTGAAAGAGATCTTGGCACTTGCGAAGGGAAAGGAAAGGGACGAAGAACCACGAGAGCGAGAGCGGGGATTGAGAACAGACGAACCATTTGATAGAAGAATTATTAGCTTGAGGAACTATTGCAAATGGGTCGGCAGCCGTCAACACTTCGAAGTTGATGCTGAAGTTCTTGAATTGACAAAGAGACTGCTGGCCGCCGTCGAAAGACAAAAAAACGAACAGCAGGCTTGTTCAGATTAGCAAGGCTACCTCAGGAAACGCAGTGGAATACATTACGTGTTATCGAGAACTCTTCACAAATAAACAAAGGGCTGAAGAAGGGTCAACAACTGAGAAACACCAAAAGCCGTGGGTGGTTATAGGCCATGTTGTCAGGAACAACGATGGCAGGATTATCTTGAAGAAGCAGAACCTTGGCTCTGAACACTTTGAGAGAAGCTCTAAGGGCACCTCGATCGGCACCGCCTTCCAGACGTTTACCAACGGACTGAAGGTGAGCAACCATGTGGTGAAACAGATCGATGGAAGCATTTCCTGCAGCACATGCCCAATGTACTTAACTGGAGACATTTAGGGACAGATGGAGAGGGGTGGTAGGAGGAATGCAGCCACGCTTAGCTACTAAGATCAATTAAATGCGATGAGGTTTCAAATAGCATTGTATCATTAAAGCAAACACAAGCAAATGAGATCGATGATAATGAAAGGAAACTCCCAGAAGGCAGGACCAATAGTCATCAAGTGACGCCCTTTTTAATTTCAATTGCGAAGTGAATCTCGTACTTCCTCACGACATTTCGGTGACATGAACATTCACCTGCCCATCCACCAAACAAAATGGAATTTGCAGCATATCTCCGCCTTCCCATAACCTCCAACCTCCAGCATCCCCTCTCCAAACCACAAACCATCATGGCAACACCAAACCCCAAACTCACCGAAGAGCTTTCCTCTCTCACCGACGAAGCGACAGAAGCAGTCGCCGATCTCTCATCACCAAGCACACCAGCCCACATCTCCGCCCCTCAAACACCACGCTGGCTCAGCCTCGCCTCATACGAAAGCATGCCAAAACAGTGGAAATGGGAGTCCGAGCTCGAAGCTGAGGTCGAGGATGCGCTTGTCTTCAGCGACGATGATAGTGAGGGACAGTCCGCATCAGGGGAGGAGCATGGGGTGGGAGAGTCCCTGGAAGAGTGGGGTCCAGAGTCTGTAGAGATAGATCCACTTGAAAGAACGACCTCGAGGATATTAGCCGTTTTGAGGTGCTACCTTTACAACCTTGAGCATGGGATGTTGATCACTGGATCCAAGGTCGACGAGAGAATTGAGGCAGCGCTGAAAATCTTGCTTGGAAAGGGACAAGTGGGAGCGAATTGTAGAACTCAAAAGCCGCAGGGACCAGATATGAGGGAGAGTTGGGAAATCAGCGACGAGGAGAGAGTGGTTCTCGAGATAGATTCATATGGCAAGGAGCTGAGCGGGGTGAAGGAAGGAGTTCCTGGGGATGTTGAAGGCGCAGTCAGGGAGATTTTGCAGTGGGCTAGGAAAAAGGGCACTGCGAATGGGAGGGAGGGTATGACATCTTCACAAGGCTCGTTGGGAATGATTGAGTGTTGAGGCATTGAGGGAGAGGGTTGCCTGGAAGTACGCAAACGACAGATAGAGAATAGAGAGATGCGTTTGAGAACATCAAGAACCTCACGCAGCGCGTGGCTGTCATTCGTAACTTTAAACACTTGATTTCGCGTGATTTAGTGGAGAGAATCACTGCCACTGACTGCTGTGAATCACTTCATCTCATCCTCCGTTTGGTCTATAAGAAGCCCAAGATTTACCGCAGCACCACAACTCCCTTCTCTCCTTGAACTACAATCATTACCTACAATATCTTTGAGCACCGGTTGTAAGGTCTCACTTGAGTACTTGCAAAGCAATCCTAAGAATACCACTTAAACAACGCTAAACCAAAGATCTCCCACCCTCTAAGAACTTAAAACAATTACCATGCACCCCATCGACGCAGCGCTCGCCGGCGAAGGGAAAGAAAACGACCCCGAACAGCGCGAGTATTACACCTCTCTCTACGAGCAGCTCCACTACTCTCTCAAACACTACATCTTGACCTGGTAAGCGTATCTCCATATTACCTTTTTCTTCCCCCCTTTCCCTCCTCAACCCTCTCTTCACCTCACCCCCATTCCTCCCCTCCTGAAAATCTCTGCAGCAAGAGCTCCTCATTCTTGGACCCCCCAAAGCTAAACCCTTAGCAGTCCCCCAGAATTTCTCAACCGTCGCATCGCCCTCTTCTTCATGCACCAATACAACGCCACTCTCCGCAGCTCGTCCAGCAGCGATGCCACGAGCACCGAGACTGCGAGCGGTTCCCGCGGCACCCCCTCTCCCTCCGCGGCTCAGCCTCAACCCCATTCCAAATCCACCTGCACCACTGGCCCTCCATCGGGATATCTCGCCCTCTCCAAACTCCAACCCCGCGATGAATCCTTCCTCCAAGCGCTCGCCAAGCTCGAGAAGTCCTCTCAAAGATCTAACTTCGTCGACGAAGCGGTCAAGAGTGCAGCAAAGAAATGTGTTTTCGCGACCGAGGAGCAGCAGGAAAAGATCGAGTATGTGTTGTTGGCTGCTGAGGAGCTGCAGCTTGCGGTGCACATGATAGGGCAGGCGAAGTTGGATGTTTTATTTAGGGAGCTGGAGGGTGATGAGAGTGGGGGAGAGGGGGTGGGAGAAGGATTGTTCGAGGAGTTTGCGGGACGAGAGTGTGAGGAGGGGGTAAGGGATACGATTTTGAGTTTAGTTGGGAAGGTGGAGAGTTTTGTCGGTGTGGTTGATGTTCCAGATTCTGCTTCGGAGGCAGATGAGGAGCAGGAGGAGAGAGAGGAGAGGTCTGAGCGTGGAGATGAAGCTCGTGCTGAGGATAGGGAAGACGAGGGGCCAAAGCTGGACTGGGCAAGAATGCTTGATCCCGAAAGAATATACGAGCACCAGATCTCCATCACGTTGCAGTTTCTCGACGGCGCTATCGTGATGGTTGCGCAGTTTTCGCAGCTAGAGCTTTTGGATATCCTTGACCAATGTCGAGACATTGTTCGTCAAGCCAAGGGCAAGGACACCTCTGACACGGAATCCCGTTTCGACTGGTCAAAAGCCAAGGAACACAGTCTCTATGAAAGTGGTGGACTTGGCGATGCTGTTGTTTCTGTTCTTCGTGGCTACCGCTACACTGCAAGCGATCGTGGAATTGATGAGAGAGTGTATGAGAAAGCGGTCCGGTGTATTGAGGTTGTGGAGGAGAGGATGAAAACAGAAGACTACACTCACCCTGAACATCACCTCAGAGATGAGTGGCGCAGTTACTACGCAGCCACCACCTCCTCTACCTCTGCCCTCTGTGAGCGACTTCTAGAATACGCAACAAACGTCTCAGACAATAAATGGGAATACGATGAGCGGGTCCCGGATGCCTTGGAAGTGCTCATAGAACAAGCGAAAGGAAAAGTTGATGTTGAGGAAGATGAAGATGAGAGTTTGGCATTGAGTCATTCTTTCGATTGGGGAGAGCCGGGAAAGATCTCTGTGCTGATAAGAGGGTACAGCAAGCTGTGCCACGATGAGGGGAAGGAGGTTGATGGAGAGGTGTTGCGCCTTGCACAGGAGATTATTAAGAGGGCAAACAGGGAGTACGAGAAGCACCATGCCGAGTGTGAGTGTAAGTACTGTGGACACCAATTGAAGGCGAACTTGGATGGCGGCGATTGTGGCAAGGATTGTGCTTGTTGTGGGCACCAACTGGATGACAACTTAAATGACCGTGATGGAGGTGGTCAGCCGCGTGTCATCTTGCGCACGTTTGATTCGTTGATCGATGTGCTAGGCGAAAGTGGTTCTGAAGCTGAAGAAGACACGGTCGTGGGTGGTGGTTCTAGGGCGCTCTCTCGAATTGACGAGGACCCAGAGGCTGAGGCTGCGAGTGAGAGTGAGGTCGAGATCTTCCATGGCGAAGGGCACTCAGTTATTGTGACCAAGGATGGCGAACAGAGATGTGAAAATTACACAGCCAAGGCGGAGTGATTAGAAGGTGGCATCTACCATGTGTTGTAATATCTAGACTTAGATTGCGAGACTTTTGCATGCAAGACTTTGTTCAAATTCTCAGATAATGGTTTGTGATTGTACTTTGACACAACATCTTGTTGTCATTCGAGTGGCACAATGAGCGTTCTCAGGGATATCGGTGTGAATAACCCAGCTTGGAGAGTTCATAAAACGGCCTTCTGTGCATCGAAGGAGCTTCCCTCCTCTACCACTCCAAATTGGACCACTTCGAAATTTGGAAAACTCAAACAAGATGCCAAGCGCCAGTAGCACCGAGAGTCAAAACTCACAAGGAATAGCAGATCTCCTTTCTGAGGCTCGGCACTTGATCACAAGAGAACGCACAACCGAGGACGATAATCTCCTGCAGATACAGCAGGTAATCGAGGCAGCGCAACGAGAACTACGCCGTCTGCGAATTCATGAAGAAGTTGAAACTATTCGCTCTAGGCAGGAGCCAGCAGAGATTGGAGTTGATGACACTGAGAGCAGGAGCAGTTCGACCGACGGCGGAGAAGGGTCACCGGACGATGGGAGTGGAGGGATTATCTCGGCGATGGCCGTTACAGGGCAGATAAATATCATCCGTCCTGGGCACGATCCAGAGTCTGGAGGTGAAACGAGGAATGGAGCCGTTCAGCCAAATGCTCCTCAAAATGAGCTTGACCTGTACCTCGGGCACACAACTGCTTGGGCAATGGCAGGCCTTGGGGAGGTATTGCAACAACTACCTGGACATGGAGATAATTGGGGAGCAGCGGAGCCCGGATTTGGGATGCCCCTAATTCTGAGGGAAAGTAACAGATCGGAGGAAAGGGTGCCAAATAACGATACGATAGAAAACGGTCTCAGGTCGAACAATGATGGAGTAAGACCCACAGACGAGCGGGATTTCGGTATGGAGGTGACGAGACGAGAAGTTGGGAATACTGTCGAGGATTCTCCCTCAACAGAAGGAGTTTCTGTCGATCGGCCAGGCAATTCCCTGATATACACGGACTTGAGTCGTCTACGCCGAGAACAGTCATTCATGAACTTCACAGACAGGCGTGTAGGACGCGCAACATCGTCCAACGCTCTAGATCCCGGGAACATCCTCGACCGACCGCCCGGAGACGGAGACTCGTGGGTTATAAGGCCAACTCCTGCTGCTCAGCAGACCGCGGTTGCAGAGAACGAGGAAGAGTCAAGTGAAATGTCCGAGGAAGACCTAGGTGAGCTTACGCCCCTTCCAAGTCCACCGCAACCTGCACCAGTGAGCCAGAACCGTGAGACCACATCCTTTAGCTCCACTGGGGCTACGGCTGGTACTGGAGGTGTACCGGAAAAAGCAAAAGAGAAACCGACGAAAGAACCAAGGTCGCCGTTTACAAAAGAGAGACGAGCGGGGTTAATGGCTGCGATGAGTGCAGATATTACAAGGTATTCGCAGGAAAGGGAATGGGCATTCTATCAAGACAACGGGTATTGCCTTTTACCAAGAACCAATTCTCCAGAGCCAATCCAGGACAATGCAGTTGCGGATCGAAGCACGAATAGGCAACCTGGGATTGACGGAGAACCGGAGCTTCGACGGAGGTTTCGTAGCTTGCAGGAGGCCCGACGTGCTCGTGAGGAAGCGCTTCGTGCTCGCTTTCCTCGCAGGGCCAACAATAGAGCAACACGGCCAGCTCAACTGCCCCAGCAAAGGCAGTCGAGGAATGTTCGTGACCTCACAGAAAGTTTCTTGCAACATATGCTAAGTCGACCTTGGGCTACTAGAACAGGGGAGCGAAGAGAGCGATTTGACGAACGATTCGTACGACCCGAAGTTGCGAGGTACAGATACTCTTTGTTGCTAGATGAGTCTACAGAACTTGAAGCCGCTCGAGTAGAGTTCAATCAGTCGATGGTTGAATTGACGGACCAAAGCGAAGGTGAACTTATGTGGCTTGGTGGTGGAGGCGCAGATATCACTCCGGTTAGAGGACAGCCGCCGATCCCAAGGTTGATGCTGCTTGCTGAGCGAGATGGCTTGGATATTAGAGAAGGCATCCTTATCATATGGCTTTGGACCAGGTGGTCGTCGAATATGTTCGCATGGGATCGAAGGGATGTCGAAGGTTTCCTTCCTCTGTCGGTTATGCTGTTCTGGGTTGCTCTTCGTCGGGGATGGGGCAGCTGGATTCCAAGCCGAGGGATGCTTGAAGAAGCAAGATCGATGTTGCTTCTACATACCAGGTTCAACCACTCGGTGGCTTTACCAAATATGCGAGAGGGATCATTCTCAATTCCTCGCCAAGAAAGGGCCAGATTCGTAGCATTGGTCGGTGGTGATATTGGTATTTCAAGGACTATCCGAATACTTGCCAACTGGACAGTATTTGTGGCTGCGGAGAACCTGGATTCAGCGCCGCCCCCTGCAGGATATTCATCCGCAGAGGAATTCAGGCTTGATAGGTTGGAAAGGCTCATAATAGAGGAAAGAGTGGTAAATGCTCGCCGAAGGGTGCGTGGTCCTATCGGGCCATGGACCGACGAGCAGATTGACGACGGAACCGAACCAGATGGTTGAAGCGGATAGGCGTGAGCTTGGTTTGAAGATTGGACCGAAGAGGGCGGTTTGGCTGGGAACCGACCAGAATTCTGAGAGAGGAAAGCCACAGTTGTCGAGCCGGGCGTCGGCCACAGGCAAAAAGTTCAATTGTAAGGGCGCAGATCCTACCAAACAGATAGTATTACAAGAACACCAAACTCCACTAATGCAGTACCCTTCCCTCAAGCCCAGGCCGCCCTTTATGCCTTCTTCTTCATCTTCTCCGTAATCTCCTTCAACAAGCCCACCAAATCCGCCTCATTCCCCTCCATCTCCAGGCCTCTACCAACCCAATCCTTAGCCTCCTCCATCCGTCCCATCTCCATCAAACACTTCCCCTTCCTCCACCACGCCTTGGCATTCCCCGCCTTCTTCGCCTCAACACTCGCCTCCGCATCCACAGCGCCCTCAACCCAATTCTGCAACGCCATGTGCGCCTGCGCTCGATTCGCATACAATCCCGCAACCTCATCTCTCACCAACCCACTTGGTTCCCACAACGGCCTGCTCAACGCCATTTGTAAACCTAAACCGTAATATCGGATAGCATCTTGGTGCTTGCCTTTGCGAAACTCGCCGTTGCCGGATTCTCGTAGCTTGGTGATTTGCGCGGAGCGTTTTTGATTTACTGGAACTGGGGGAGGCGGGACGGGGGATTCGAGGGTGAGGAGCGCTTTGTGCAGCTGGTTGAGGGTTACCAATTCTTCATTCAAAGCTCGCGAGGAGGAGGTTGTGGAGATGGCTTTGGAGGCGGGATCCATGCGGATTGGGAGCTGAGTGAAGGTTTCGAGTTCCTCCATGGTGGTGTCTGGGGGGTTGGATTCGGTTGAAGAGTTGTGGTTTGCTTGATTTTGATTCCTGAGAAGGTTTGCTGGGTCTTTCTTATATCATCCGAGTTATCTTCCTTGGAATCCCCAACAGTGGGAAATGTGTGGTTCTTGGAGTGTTTCCGTAGGGTGGTGGTGGCCTCTTCTCCTAGCCTTGGAAATAATTGAGGACAGCTTTCGTCGTGTTTGCTCCGTTTGACAAGGCTGAGATTCCACCTTTTAATCGCTAAGCTACTTCTGGCTGGGCTGTGCTCTTAGTCATTCTTTCACGTGATGTGCCAAGAACCCCCGCCCCTGCTTAGCTTTCACACTATTTGCCTGATCTCAGGCAACAAGCTCACGAAATGCCTCCAATTCGCTCAGGTGCCCAGCATAGCCTGACGCCGAATATCCTTCTCCCTTGCAATTTGACCATATGATTGTGTGATCTTCGCCGGCCAAGCTCACTGATCAGAAGCAATGCCTCAGTCCCTTGGCATTTTTAATCTTTACGAACACAGCCGTGTCGCGTGCCAGGACGACGTATATATTGACGACCATCCATGACTCTTCTACTGGTAAGTGAATCTCATCATCTCAAACTTTATATACGACAGTTTCACCACTGAACAACCAATTCCATCATCGCAACTACATCATCGACGACAACAAAAACCACCCAACAGCATGTGCGGCTTATTCTCGACAATCTTCTACGAGACGTATGAACTTTGGGACCTATTCTTGTATGGTCTGGGCGGTCTCATGGTAAAGCTGGGCTTGTAAGCTCTTCGAAGACAATACCTATCAAGCAGAGTCGAAGACGGAACGACTTCCGACCTGCCTCGATTATCCTCTCGCAGCCTCGCGGTCACCCGAGTATTCTCTTGACATATCAAGATTACACGATGCATCCCCAACTACTACGCTCTGCCATGACAGCATCAAAACGTCTACGCTACTGCCTCCTCCGAGACGTCGATGAATCAATCACAACGCCCTTCTCTTGAACACACGATTGGAGCAGAGATGCACATGAGGCGTAGCCTTCCACAAAGCTAAAGGTGCAGGCACTTTCAGACTTTTGGTGGAAACGCCTATTGTATTATCATATGGGCGTACAATATTCGGATCTTTGGAGTTACAGGTTAGAGGAATAGGCGTTAGGATGTTCGGACGATACCTTGGAGCACACGATTCTTGGGAAATGGATAAGGCTATTTAGTCCTCAGTCAGTCAGGTCTTGACCTGCAATACAAGACCCTTCACACACACACACACAGACAAATCCCTCCCCCTCCCCACCCCTTCATGCATTTCGTACCCGTATCCCAATTAGATCCTTTATACTACAAACACTGCCCTGAAGATCGGCTCGGGACTGCGAAGTTGTGGCCCGACGATCGCTCTAAACCTGCCATTATCCCAGTTACAACGACGTCAAGCTTCAGGATCGACGTCCTGAAAAGGTACGCCGGGTTTGCCCGTCCCAATCACGATTATTTACAGATCTTTCTCCTTTGGGTTTGAATGCGATTAGGCTCGTATTTGTGCCATTCGGGGAATACTCCGAGAGCTCTCAGTGATTGGGCGTTTGGGTTATGAATCACGTGGTAGCTGTCACACCTACTGTAGCTCCCATGGCTTCCCCCGCTACCCGCATTCCCTTCACAGTCATGAACCACTACCACCTTCTGAGCCATATCTTGAATATTGACCCTGCGCCCGAGGGCTTAAAGGAGTATCAGGAGGTGGGTATTTGCCGCGTTCCACCCATTATGGCGCTTTGGGATAGCTGCGGCCAGGCGTAGATGGTAAGATTACATCCTTCGTTCTCGAAGAAGGCGCGTCTCCACGTGTCGAAGGGCTGGCCTGGGCCGCAATTTCCGCAAACAGAGCGATGGGTCTTGGGCTCGGCCATGTCGTCGAGCAAGGGCTCAGGACCCTGAGCTTTATGGAAGAGGGAGGTTATGAATGAAGCCATGGGTGTTGCGGGGAGCTTGTGGAGTAACTCTTGATGGACGAGCGGATGGGGTGCAGTTTAAACGTGTTGGGGGCTCTGCTAGTATAACGGCAGATACCTAAGTTAAGCTCTGAAGGTCGGGAGGCCTGAAAGCGAGCCAACAGGTATCAGAGGCGAACCCGCTGGTAGTAAACAAGGGTCTGTTGGAAAGAAATCAAATCATGGTCGCGCCATTCTACATTGTTTTCTTGAGCAACACCTCGACTCAGGCATGGGCATATCTATTGAAGTAATAAAGTTGCATCTGACATGCATCAAAGCCTCTCGCATCAACCTTCCAAGGCTCAGCGGTCTCCTCTCGTCTAATATCGTTATCTCAAGGCTATTCTTCAGCATGCTCAAGCCAACGAAGACTTCATCAACCGCATCACCGCTCCGTCATCGCTGTCACTAGACTTTCGAGAATGGTATCACAAGCGGAAACAAATGCAAAGCTTCCTTGAACGTTTACCTAGATATCGTCTCCCTTTTTGCCGGGGGTATCGGCGATTTCTGGCCGAAAACCTGGATACAAGGATACCTTATGCACGGACGATATCCTTATATCGAGGTTTTGTAGATTTGCAACAAAATTTGCTACTTTCCAGGTCACGTTTTCGAAATCTGTGAGAAACGTTTAGGAGTGGTGGGTTTGGAGGAGGAGGGTTTGATAAAGAAGGTGCTGAGTTGTCCCTGAAAACGTGAAGGAAGGTGGGTGGCAAGATTGCCTTCCTTTTTGAAGCTGTCATGTGACTTTGACGTCTGTGCCGGTTTCTGGTCGAGGTGCAGCAGAAGAGCCGTAAGCTGTAGCCGGAGGAGGATGGGCTCTGCGCCTTCTTTGCGAATCAATATCGGTCGACCAAGGTTCGTGAGTATTAGCAGTTCCAGCAGCACCTTGAATAATCGGACTTTGGCGTCCGGTGATAAGCGTGACATCCTTAGATTGTGCGTGGTTGCAGCCAGCCTGCAAAAGGTAACGACCAGCTTCTACGGTTCACGCCAAAGTCGGTAACTCAATGGTAGTACCGCCTAGGCATGAGATGGAGTGGAAGGGGACTGTCAGGTACAGTGAGCGCTGGCGATCAAGTTTCAGTGATTTACCGTTTTTACCGTAAAAGTCACCTAATTCACTTCCGTGTTTGATAGTAAAGACGTCAATATAATAAAACACCCAATTAGTCCGGAATCAATTCGAGTGTTGTCTAGAATTTTGTCTCATTATATAGATTTTATAAGTTACGATTGTGGAGTAATCAAGGAGTAAATCTCAGGAAGCGGGTCAAAAATCGTGATTTTACACCAAAACTCGCTTATTTTCGCAACCCCCTTCCCCCTTTTTTCTCGTTAAACTTTCAGCATATTCCTTTTAATTTATTTCTGAAGATCCCAATAAGTCTGGCCACCCCTTTATATTCGATACCAATGTTTCCCCACGATTGCGAGATTGCCTTCTTCCTGCTGCTACATCGTGTTTCAGGTCTGCTTCTGCGAGATTTGGCCCTAAATCTTAGCCAAGGGGATCCATTGACCAAACGGGCGTCAATTCTAGGCTGAAAAGTTGAAGCCACGGTGGCGATTTCGTCCGCCATTTTTAGCCCTGACCGCATCTTCGCACAGCTTGTCTCAGTCAGCGAGAGGGAAATCGGCGGTCAATAGACGATCATTTGTCCAGCTAGTGCTCAGCCCTATTCCTAGACACGACACAGATGCGCTAGCCCCCGTTTGGCGATTCCAGTATTACCTGTTGAAGCGTTTGCTTGGAATGAGGACGTTGAATTGGCTTGTGGTGGGTCGATAAAGGAACACGAGAGAAGAGGAGAGCAGAAGATGACTCCGTACAGCTCAGATTACCTCCTCCGACTCTACGCTTATGCCTCACCTCAGCTTGATAATAAGGACAGCCGGTTTTACCGGGTCAAGTGCCGGCCAGGGCCTCCCGGAGAGTTTTCATTAGATGGGAACGACAAAGTGGTGCTTCGATCGCTGATTGAAAGGGTTTGAACTTCAACCCAAGCTCGTAGGTGAAGCAATGCTTCGGAGGTCAGGTCACCTGTTGAGGCCGATTCTGCTACAAATGTATAAGGTTCTATACTAATAACCCCCCAGAATAATAGCGAACAGTATGATCTCAACCCAGGTTGACCGCGGTACTTCAGTCTAGAAAGTTCTCAGTACGGTGGGTCTAAGTTTTCAGACCGTAGTCTGAAAACCTCCCCGACGCTGTAGTCTGGCAGTTCGATAAACTGCAGTTTAACCTAGTCTAGTGCGAGGAATACAGACTGAGCTCAGTTTAGTCTAGCGGAAATAAACTGCGGTCTGAAAATAGATATCCAAATGGCAGTCTCAGACTTCAGTCCTCACTATCCGCTACGCTGACACTTCTTCAAGTATCAAGCTCATCGACTATCATCACAGCTGACCATCAAGTGCACCCTGTAAAGTTTTATTTGTGAGCGTTTCCGTTTTCAATTTTCGAGGCTCTTGGCTATTTTCAAGCTCAGCTCAGCGTTGCCAAGAGGGGGGGGAGAGGTTCCACGCTTCTCGATGTCCACGCCCGAGCCACCTTTTGAACCCTCCTTTACCTGGGTGCCTACTGCCGGATGTCAGTGACATGCCATGTCGGGAACTCATCAGAATGAACCAAAACAAGAGCTTATAGAAGATTCCTCTTCGAAATGAAAGCCATCACCAAAGCCGAAGAGGAACGGCAACATTGCAAAGGGTCTGGTAAGCCAATATGTTGGGCTCTCAGGTGGATAAGTGCCTCCATTGACAGCTGCATTGGGATCATGGTAAGGTCCACTCGTCTGTTTTAGTATTTGAATTTCTTTCGAAAGACTCTCTCACTAAATCCCCTCCATACTGGCAAGCGTCTCGGACCTACAACCCCAACTCTATTTTACATTCCCTCACCCCTACCTCGGCACCTTAAAGTTAAGGGGGCACCCCTGGCATACCTGCTCTCCTTGGTTTCCGCGACGCTGACTCCTGTCATGCGTTTCAGCACCCGAAGAAATTTTTCGAGCCCGTCATTGTGTGTGCCCATTTTTCACTGCTATCAATCGCATTGTTGTTTCGATCCTGGGAAGTGTTCTGAAGAGAGTCGAAGAGTCATCTTCGCGGTAATCGTGAGCTCACAATTTCGTGTTCTGCAACGCCATTTTCGATGTCGTCTAGTCGGCATAAGCATAGGTCGATCAAACGAATTTGGGGTTCCGTCTATACTACCAGCTTCATAACTCGTGACTGAAGGTTCGAAACCTTACCTCTGCTGTTCTCTGACTGGACCCCTCGGAGGTTGGATCCAAACATGTCTGTCTATCACATAATTCGGAGATCGATCCAACTCCTCCCCAAGTTCATCTCCAGAGACCAGAATCCATTCAACGGCATATATATAATCCCCAATTGTTTCATCTGATGTTTAGCCACCACTACAATCATGTCCTCAATAACCTTCCACCTCTATATCCACCTCGTTCCCCTCATAGCCTCCGTCTTTTTCTATCTGGACCGGCATCATTCACTCCGAAACCCCCCTCACACCTCCACTCTTTCTATCTCTACCACTGACTATAAGTCTGCCGCAAAACTCTACTTGTACACTCCTTTCACCTCTAACCGCGTAACCTCCCAACACACAAACACAATCATTAACTTCCAAGGCTACGCCTGGACCTACAGCAGCATACGGAACGACCTCTGCATTGCGGATTTCGTAATCGGGCTAGATATACATCCATCTCCGTCTCGTACCGCCTCTTCCCTTCCCATCTTCCCCAAGCATAATTAGAAGAGTATTATACGGAATAGAGTATGGTGTCTGCAAGATTGCGTTATGCGGCTGGTTAGTAGGTGGACAGCTAGTTTTTACTATAGCAATGAAGATAACGGGACGGATGTAGTTAGCAGGGACACTATTTGTATACCCGTTGGTGGACTTCACGATTCCTAGGGCAGAGAAAGAGGCGAGATATCGGGTGGCGGAAGAGGAGGGCAGGACGTCGAAGAGTTGGAAGAAGATGGGTGATGTTTATGGTGAGGCGGCAGGGAAGAGAAGAGGCCGTGGATGGTTCCTAGACTATTCCCTTTTAGCTCTCTAATTTGTCTACTGTTGGGGGTTGAGAGAAAATGCAACGCGAAAAAAAAACAATAGCTTGGCATATAACTTCGGTGCCGGTCACATGATACAGCTCACGTGTCCCAACCACAACTCATTTAGCAATGTCCCCAAATGAGATTTTAAGTAGGCTAGAACTTTGTTTTTGCCCTTTAGACATTCCAATCCCCGAGTGAAGCGCAAAGCAGCAAGCCGGAAGTCAATAAGAAAAATCTTGATCGAAATTTGAGCTTTGTTGCACGTCTAGACCGGAGGGTAATCTCCTTCCGGAGGAATCTCTCCTTGCGGAGGCTGCTCCTGAAGATTTGTAGACGAACTTTGACTTCAATTTGAGCCCTGAGAAGGAGCACGTGATATGGGTAATGGCAACCTCGAGATCGAGCCACGCAGTGGACAGCTTGGTCGAATGAGAGGAGAGGGTGATATGTGATGGTTCGTGAATAAAGGAAGGCTTCTGGAATTAACGATGATGAACTGTTTTGCGCGTCGTGAACGAACGCCCTCGGGTTGTAGGAACAAATGTAGATAAATCTCTGCGACTTGTAGAGGATCAGGACTTTCAGGATCTCGAGAGTCAGCTCATGTATCCATGTGCGCAGTAGCTTTCCGAAGACGGGCAGAACATTGTGTTGGGGGGGGGGGGGGGGGGGGGGGGGGGGGGGGGGGGGGGGGGGGGGGGGGTGAAATGCAAGGAAGGATTTTGAAAATAATGGAGAAGGAAGATCGTGAGTTCACAACATCGAAGTCGCGATACAGGTATAGCAAAATCGCGCTAATCCAAGGTCACATGAGTCGCATCTTCTCAACCACGGATTCTCGGGACACCACTTCAATTGAATAATTGAATAACCAGAAATGTTATTAAAGGACATTCTTTTGATTTCAGCAGAGTTAGGACGAGTTGAGGAGAATAGCTCTGCATTCATGTGATCTAACCCGCTACCTTTTCTGGGAAAATTCTTCAAAAAATACACAACTTGTAGTTTTAATATTATCCATATCGCCCACAGTTATAATTTTAATAGGCTAGCGCATAGCGGCCCCCTCAAAGCAAGCAGTAACCGACATCCCTGCAATGCAAAAGTCCTATAATACAACTAATTAATTAATCGAATTACAAATGCTTGAATATAAAATAATTTAATTCTCTTTATATTACTTTGAACTCATAGTTAGCTTTTTATGATTCTATTCTATATATTTCGTTTCTAACAACTTTAGTAAAAGACTATTAATTGTATTTTAAGTATTATTTTACTCTATAACTTATTTCTTTACTTTATGTTTTCTTTAGCTCTGGTTATATAAAATAAAAGCAGTCTAATTAACAGATACCATTTCTTTTTTGTTTTGTTTAAAAAGGAGTAGAGTTTTGTAGAAGAGAATTGGGTAGTCTACTAGGCTTGCGAAGACGTTTAAATTCGAAAGTAATCGGACAAGGACTGTCTGCCTCTCCATTCAATTCGACAAGGTGATTTTGGATTGCCACAACCTTAGCGTATAGCTCTCGTAGAGGGTTCACGTTCCTCTACAGATTTGTTCATTCTACGAAATTATTCAATTCGCGCAGCTCCCTGCCTTCGACATCAAGCACACGACAGAGGCGAAACATCGCGCGGATATGCGGTTCAAGCTGTTTAATAATACCGTTGGTCATCACGCTATTGTAATGCCTGTTGAGAGATAACAGCGCTCGTCCTGACTCTGAACAGTAGCGCCTGAGGAAAACACGTTCTATAATTTGCCAATCATATTTTATGAAGTAGTTTGAATGTTTAAATCAGTTAAACATTAGATATTACACAAGCGACATAATAGAATGAAAGTACCACCTCGCATTCATTAAGGCCATGAAAGCAACACAATTCTTTGAAATTCGCTGAATAGCTAATCTGAAGATATGCGGTTGCCAAGGTGCATTATAGCTTATGCCGTCTTTTCCCTTTCACGGTATCCAAAGCCTGAAGAACCTCCCGTAGCCTATAAGAATCTGGATGATCAGGTCCGACAACTTTCTCATATCCTGCAAGAGCTTTTGAGTACATGATTTTAGCCTTTGCTAAATCGGTTTGATATTCGAAGAGAGAGCCGAGGCCCCAGATTGTGTTTAGTGCCGGGATATAAGTCATAATATCTTCTACACCTAACGCCTTCTCGTAGCCTTGTAGCGCCCGCTGGTACATCTGATTGGCCTCGGCAAGCTTGCCCTGCTTATGGTAGAGGTTCCCTAGGTTATTAACTGTACGAAGCGTCGATATATGCTCCGGACCTAGCGCCTTCTCCTTGCCTTGCAGCGCCTGCTGGTACATCTGCTCGGCCTCGGCGAGCTTGCCCTGCTTATGGTAGAGGTTCCCTAGGTTATTAACTGTACCAAGCATCGATGTGTGCTCTGGACCTAGTGCCTTCTCGTAGCCTTGCAGCGCCCGCTGGTATATCTGCTCGGCTTCGGCAAGCTTGCCCTGGTCAGCATAGAGGTTCCCTAGGTTATTGACTATCCCAAGCGTCAATGTATGCTCTGGACCTAGTGCCTTCTCGTAGCCTTGTAGCGCCCGCTGGTACATTTGCTCGGCCTCGGCAAGCTTGCCCTGGTCATTATAGAGGTAGCCCAAGTTATAATATACCCAGTCCATACCATTGTCTATAACCAAGCCATTTAGGATAATATAAGAACATCTGGCTGCGTGCTGGAGAAGCCGTCGCTGTGTTAGCCACGGCCGTATAGCTCGCTCGTCTGGAACATGCATTCCTACAAACTCCAGAGCTATCCTGGCTAAATCGTGATTCCACTCTTGGTTCAAGACGTGAACTGTCCACGAGTGAACACATCCATGAATGCTATACCCGCCTGATTCGATCCGTTCCAGCGAAGACTTGTCTACCTCCACTAGCCCGTGGTTAGACAATACCCGTACTGCGTCGTGGAAGCTTAATTCATCTTTAACAAGCTCTCGTATCCAGTCTGGATGCGTGGAATCGCCGTGTTGAAGAAGCTCGAACCAAAGATCCTGGTTATCAAAGTATGCCCACAGGCGAAGAAGCTTAGCCGAGAGCGCATTCTGTTGTTCGACGTGGTCAAATGAAAGCTGCCATGTAGAGTAAAGCATTCGGTTTTCGTACGAGTTTAGCTCAGGGCTTGTCTTCTGGAGTTTCGCCCATGACTCCTTATACAAGCGCAAATAGTCTGACAGACTTATCGCGACTTGATTAAGATATGCTCCAGCCGTAACTAGTGCAAGAGGAAGTCCGTCTAACTCCTTAGCGAGCTTTAAGGCATCGGGATCTAGTATCCATGTCAGAATTATAAACCTATATATAAAAAGCTCTTACCATCTATTAATCCTTCTCGTCTCGATGCGTCAGACAAAATCTTGAGACTGTCACAAATATTCTCTAATTTACGAATTCGAATAAGATGACCGATTTCGACTTGCGATGACCGCGTTATAATAATAATTGACCCTTGATATGATTCAGGGAGGAAGCGTCGGATATCTATAGCCGCGGGATCTGTATTTCTAGATAATTTGGGGTTGTCGTAATTATCGAATATTAATAGCCATCGCGTGTTATTAGGCAGACTCAGCCATGCCTTAACAGCATCTACCATATTATCGATGTTTGCATTTGTATCCATGTTACTAATCCGGCTGGCCGAGAGGTGTTCTCGTAATATTTGCCTGGCTGCCTTGGCAAAGCTCTGCTTTAGAGAATCCTCATCTTTGATATTCAGCCAGAATATTGCCGAGTAGCTATCCTTGTATCGCTTTGCATATGTAATACTAAGCTGTGTCTTGCCGATTCCGCCCAGACCATGAAGTACAACTGTTCGGCGGGAGCCGTCGCCACTAAGTTTCTTGTGTATTTCTGCGAGCTCCTCCTCCCTTGCCACAAAGTATTCAATATCGGATACATTCGAAAGGCTGAAGGCGACTGAGAAGTCCTCACGTTTTATCCCTAACCTAGTTAGCAGCTTCCTAATCATCAGATGCTGGTAATAGGAGAAGGACCTACCCTTTAAAGCCCTGTCGATCTCTTCTCGAAGTCGCCCTAATGCCTTCTCCCTTCCTTCACCGTAGATAAGCGGCATATTAACATCAAAAATACCTAGTAGCGAGTAGGCTATATCTTCTTTGCGAGTCGTCTCACGATTTTCTGACCACGATATCCGCTCCGCGACACTGAAGTCAGACAAAGAGCCTCCTCGTATGGCTTTGACTGGGATTCCCGTTATCTCGCAGATATGTCCTTCTAGGGATGCCTTATTGCCGAGTAGCTCCCCCTCTTCTGAGAAGAATTCAACTGAAGCGGGCGCAATAAGCTCTTGAAGGGTCCAGCCTCGAGTGAACCATCTGCTTTTCCGAAATGTCGATTGCCAATACGGTTGGTTAGACTTGTCATCAGCATCGCAAGCAGATTTTGAAACGTCTGGCAGATAGACATAGCATTTAGCTGCATTGCGATACCAGCAAAACATAGAGTTAATAGCCTCTTGGAGCTCGGTGCTATTCGATTTGTCGATACAACAGGTGTCCACTCAAAAATATCTCAAGCCGTCGCGTCTTGCCTGTTCTCCGCAAAACTGGATCTTGCGATACCCAGCCTTGTCCTTGCCGGTTCCATCTATCAGGTCTCTAAAGGCGACCTCCTCTGCTCCCCATGTATGCGAAAGTATTGCAAAGCGAGTCTCGTTGCCGAAGTCCTCAGTCAGGCTGAACTCGCCATTATTGTGTTCCAGAAGTCGCATCTTTCGAGCAGATTTGGGCGAGAAGGGGTTCTTAGTGAATATTGAGTCACAGAGTCGGCATGCATGCGACGTTGTTTGTTGAGTTGGAATGAAGGTTGGATCCGGGCTATGCTGATATGGACTCTGCCAAACGGCAGCCTTGCGGTGACAACGAATGCATGATAACATGCAGTCCAAAAATTTGACTAATCGCTTAGTAATAGTTCATTCCATCTTCAGCCACAGTATATTTCAATGCCTGAGGCTTTGATATTGAAAACTGCGAATAACTCGAGAAGTATTTCGTGCTTTCATGGATCGCCTAACTCTTCTGCTACTAAAACAAAAGTAAAATATTACAACTTAATTAGAATTCACTTGCTTAACTTAAGTAGAGTTTTAGGTTTCTAGAGCATTGCTAAAAGGTAAGCAAAATATGACGTAAAGAAATAAGTTACAAACAAATAATAAATCCAGATATAATTAATAATCCTTTGTATGAGTTCTTCCGAAATTAATTCCTAGATTAGAATTATACAAGATTAAATATAAGTTCAGGGCGTCGTGAATAGACTTATATTATTTTGCATTGAAAAATTATGCAATTCGGTCGGATTTCCAATTGTACTTAGGGTTAGCAGGGATCAAAAACTGCCAGCCTTGCACCAAAGCCTCTACGTCCGTCGTTTTTGTGATAACTTAATAAAAATTTGAAAGAAGCTAAAAGCTGCGCAATTATCGGGCGTACCCCCATATAAACTTTGTTTTTAAGATCCTGGGTTAAGTTGTGAAGTTAGTTCTATTGAAAATTCTAGATTTTTTTGTTAGGAGAAAAAAGGCGACCGTGTCGTTGATCCGTACCAACACATGCAAGCATCAGGTCGGCCCAGCAAAGCGAGGAATTGCCGACGGGTATACCAGGGTCCAATATTGGTGCGAGCATGGCCGCGCGATTAAGTCTCAGCCGATAAGATGTCCCCCAGCTCCTTGATCCTTGATAATGGGGCGTGTGAGAGAATTGGGTCAACATTACACAATATCCACGATATCGGAAAAGGCTGCACACCAGCCTTCTTCTTCGAGGCTGGCGACCCACGATGTCCACAACAAAAGGCCTTTGCATGTTTGAGAGGAAGAACATCTGTGGGCACAACGAGAACGCCTCGGAACAGCCTCGATCGTTCTTCGCAGGAACCTTTCTGACGTCGAGCTGCATAGGAAGCGCGATGCCACGATCTCCCAGGGATGCGAAGGATGGGGGGCTCCGCCGATGATGTCCCGCTGCAGGACAAGACCATTATTTTGGTTTCCCTCCTCCAGACGAGATGAGTTGAGTGAGGTTTGGCTACCAAGATGTCATGCTGGTTGAATTCAACCGAACCAAAAATTTTAGTCCCTGCGGCTCGAACAAGCACCCATCCCGCTTCTTGTTCCTGAGGATCTCCAAAGCCTATCTTTGACTCCCTTGTCTCGACTCTGATCTCTCCAATGGGAGTCTCCGCAAAGGCCCGTATGACGTTGCTGTTGGTCCACTTTTGAGTAACGCCACGCCGCCGTCGTTCTCGTCAAAATAAGACTCTGCCCGCAAACGAGAACAACGCCCAATGAGAGGACTTCATTATATTTTGTATCGACACTGCCGTCTGAAGGCAACCTCATCTTGCGGATAACATGTCGATCCCTTCAGATCTCAGGGTCCAGTGCCAGAGTCGTGTTGCTAACATGACTCCTTCTCCGACGCCGCAGGTGTTGAGTATCGGTAAGCAATGGCGAGTGGGCGTGAAATTATTCAGTCCTTCCAAGAAAATGAGATGTGGATATGGTATGAGGTAGTGGGGGATGAGAAATTGGGGCAGCTATATACATCTCGAACTCCCACTCTCTCTTTCATCTCTTATCTCGCTCTCATCCTTCCCCGTGTTCTCAGACGTTCTGCAAATTTCAATCACGCAACAGTGTTGCGATCCGTACTGGCTGGGCCAGAGATAGACATCCTTTAACATTTCTTAAGGCTGTCATCATGTCTTCTCCTCAACGAGCTGGAAGCGTCTCTACAGTACGGACCTATGCGGGTCTCAATGGCAGGCCACTCGGTCTGCTCATCTCTACCATTGCAACTACTGGATTTCTGCTTTTCGGATACGACCAGGGCGTCATGAGCGGCATCATCTCCGCTGACCCATTCAACAACTACTTCCCAAGCACGAAGAACAATTCAGTTTATCAAGGGTTTGTAACGGCTATCTACGAAATTGGATGCTTGATTGGGGCAATCTTCATCCTTTCGTTCGGTGACAAGACTGGTAGAAGGAGAGATGTATGTAAATCCTCTCAGAAGGGCGATTTCGGTTTACTGACAGCTATTAGATGATGCTTGGGGGGTTCATTATGATAACTGGTGTGATAATCCAAATTACTGCCGTCAAAGGACACAGAGCCACTGCCCAATTCATCATCGGTCGAACAATCACTGGGGTTGGAAACGGAATCAACACTTCGACCATCCCGACATACCAAGCAGAATGCAGTCGAACCGCAAACCGAGGACTTCTCATCTGTATCGAGGGAGGGGTTATCGCATTCGGTACCATGATTGCCTACTGGATTGACTACGGCGCGTCATATGGACCTGACAACCTAACTTGGCGATTTCCAATCGCTTTCCAAATTGTCTTCGGCATTATCCTCATCGCGGGAACGTGGTTTCTTCCGGAATCACCTCGATGGCTCCTCACGAAAGACCGCCACGAAGAGGGCATCAACGTTATCGCTGCCCTGTCAGGACTCGAGACTACCGACCCCGAGACGCAACTTCAGCACTCCTTGATCATCGACAGCATCAAAGCCAGCGGCCACTCTGGAGGCAAGACCCCTATGTCTGCACTCTTCACTGGTGGCAAGACTCAACACTTCCGCCGCATGCTCCTCGGATCCTCCTCACAATTCTTTCAACAGTTAGGAGGATGTAACGCTGTCATTTTATTATTTTCCCATCTTATTTCAAACCTCAATCGGCACCTCCCACAACCTTGCTTTGCTGCTCGGAGGCGTAAACATGATCGTCTACGCCATATTTGCGACCGTCAGTTGGTTCATCATCGAGCGAGCCGGCCGCCGCAAGCTCTTCCTCGTAGGAACAGTCGGTCAATGCCTCTCCATGGTCCTCGTCTTCGCCTGCCTGATCCCCAACGGGGGCAAAGGACCATCCGCCAAGGGGGCTGGCGTGGGCCTTTTCACATACATCGCTTTCTTCGGCGCAACATGGCTGCCTCTCCCATGGCTCTACCCCGCCGAAATCAACCCTCTCCGCACCCGTGCAAAAGCCAACGCCGTCTCCACTTGCTCCAACTGGCTGTTCAACTTCCTAATCGTCATGGTTACACCAGTCATGATCGCCAACATTCATTGGGGCACGTAGCTCTTCTTCGCTATCGTCAACGCTTGTTTCCTCCCTATCATCTACTTCTTCTACCCGGAGACTAAGAAGCGCTCTCTTGAGGAAATCGATCTCATATTTGCGAAGGGGTATCTGGAGAAGATTTCTTATGTCCAGGCAAGCTTTGATATGCCGTTCTTGAGTGATAGGGAGGTTGAGGCGATGGCTAGGGAGTATGGGTTTGCGGATAGCGATGAGGAGGAGAAAGTTGGTGCGAAGTTAGAAGGAAATAGGGAGGATGGTGAAGGGAAGAAGAGTAGAGATGAGGAGAAGCCGAGAGAGACAATGGGGAGTGGGAGTGCGAGGAGTGATAGTGATCGGACACTGCAGATGCATGATGAGCAGGAGGGAGGCTTCAAGAATGATTAGATGAGTCGTTCGCTCATCAAAAGTTGACCATATGAAGTTGCTGCAGACTACGGCAGTCTTCACTCCAAGATCGATGAAGACGATGTGGTGCCCGTGCATCGCACTTCGGGGTGGCGACATGACATCAACCTGATGTCTCGCTGCTTCGGTGGAGGAATGGAGGGATGTCCATCTCTCAAACTTTGGCATTGCGGTCACAGATTTATGAGACATCGACATAAATATAGAGGATAGAGAGATACCACAATAGATTGCATTGCATTTTATCCTTTTCCTTCTCCTTCGCCCTCAAGGCACTAGATATGTGGAATAAAACTTCACAAGTAAACGCACCAGACGTTGTTTCAGAGGATGAGTGGCCTTCAACCAGTGTGTCAAAGGATTATTCAAGTTATTCGAGTTATTCATGAATAATTCATGAATAACTTGAATAAAATAAGAGTAACGAATATCTTAAATAATTTGAGTAAAATAGAATAATTATTCATGAATAACATGAATAACCATGAATAACCACGTGAAAGTCACGTGAAAGTCAATTAATTATAGTAAATTGACATATATTTAAATTTAAAAAAAGAAACTGAGGTATTTATTAAGCAGCCTTATATAAGCTAAGCTAATACTTATATAAGGCTACTTAAATACAGATTTTCTATAATATATAAACTAATTATCGCTAAGGTTCGATCCGCTTACCAAGCGCCACTACCACCTGATTGGGTAGCGAGGTGGCGCTAGGTGGCGCTAGGTGCGGGCCCTCCCGGAAGCCCTACCCGATTAGGCTAGCTCAATCACGTGCAGAGATCACGTGCGTCATTTAAATTATTCATGATTATTCATGAATAACTTGAATAATATATGAATAAAATAAGAGTAACGGGTTTTTAGCTTGAATAAAATAAGAGTAACGGCCGTTATTCTATTCTACTCTATTCATTTGACACACTGCCTTCAACTATAGTCTATTTCATTAACGTCATAAACATCAAAGTTTCATTATCCTCGCCTCCATCTCATAAGGATACGAGAAAGAATGAGAACAAGGTGCAATTGGGTCGCTTGGGCACTCGCAAATTTAAGACACCAAGGATGTATATTCAGAAAATAGCTCCAGCGAGGTCATAGTAAACGATGCGTATTGTAAGGATTCTACATTTTCTGTGTGTGCCCTAAGACTATAGCCAAGCTACGGTAATATAGTAAGGTGTTGTGGCTGTGTGGGTAGTCTTGAGTCCTTTGGCAGAAATCTGTATCCTCCGAAGCCAATTTTAATCCTGAATGTCCCAGCAACTAGAATCTGATCCTGTTGCCCCATGGGCCTTGCACGCCTTCCTCCACTCGCAGTTATTCAATTGTACCTGCACATTGGTCGGGCTTGTACACTGGAAATATCCGATGGTAGGACCGGGACCCATATTTGCCTCCTTATATTGATTACAAATAGTTCGTGTAACAGCATCGTTTTGTACTCCGTCGGCATTAACACAATGGCAGTAAAGGTAGTTGGCACATGCAGAGGCGGAAGCTACTTCTAGAGCAAGAAGTAGAAATGACACCGCCTTCATATCGGATAGATTTAACAGCAATTCTAAGAATTCATCAATATATTAAAAATTATTTTAAAGACATATATGCTTACTAGTAGTAAATAGTTCTTAGTTATGAGTTCTTATAAGGGAGCCAGAGAATATTATATTATTTGAATAAAACAAAGTTCAAGACAGCTTTATAAAGAACTAGAAGAGCTATTATACTAATTACTATATATCCTTTTATTCTCTGCAAGGGGATTACTTACTTTTATATTTATTACTAGGGTTTGATGTCGCAAGTGCAGAATGCGCTCTCTGAGGAGCATAAATCAGGTACTCCCAGAGAGCTTATATAGAAGTGAGATATTAATTCCCTACGCCGCGTTTTGTTGCCATCTATAGTCGGTCCGATCCAAGAGCGACAAAATGAAAAGAAAGTCTACCAAAATACTAAATAATATAAATTGTACTAATCGGAATTATTATATATCTTATAGTAATTAATTTCATATTCTTCGATTTTTAATATCTTTAATATTGCGAGAGTTATAAAGCACATAGTTATTTTAATACGAGCTTATATAGAAATTTTCGCGTTTTATATAAGTAAAGAATTATACCTCATATAGTATATAAAGTAGTATATAATTAAAATTAGACTTTTTATATATTATATTTTTACTAGTAATAACTCTTAATATTTAAGCTATTATTATATATTCTAAGCTTATAAAAGCTTATAGGGCCTTATAAGGCTTTATAAGTCCAGGTTTAATATACTATTTACTCAAGTACACGTGACTTTCCTAGAATATTTTCGCGTTTTATATAGTCAAAAATCAAAAAAGTAAAAAATGTCCGTATACTTTAAAACCCGATTACTAATTAAGTACGGGTCGCATTAAAAATCTAATTAATAGATCTTATTTGCTTGGTTCTTCTCTATAATTACATTACTTGGTATTAATTAATCGGAAGTGCAGTTAAAAAGTTGCTATGGACCTAAAATAATAATTATTTTGTCGCTTTTGGATCGGACCGATTGTATAGTCGATGTGAGGGGGGAAATTCGCTTAAGCCTCAGGCTGAGGCTTAAGCACGCATTTCGCTTAAGTATCGCGCTAAGGAGTATTTAGGCTCTCGCTCCCAAGCTTATGCGAGCTTCACGCTTCTCTTAATAGAAAATACCATAGTTGTAGAAATCTCTCTGTTGTTACGTGGCGAGTGTTTTTACCCGGTAGATTGATTGACCTGGTACATGGTTCACTTCTGCCTATTTGTCCTCTGGATCTCATCGGTCCGATCCAAGAGTAACAAAAGACAGAAAATCGAACGAATTCCACTTGAAAAGCCCAAAAACAGCACCAGCGGCCGTATAAGTAGGTGCAAATGCAAAGAGTAAAAGCCAGATTTTCTCACTTCAAAAGATTATACTGTGATCTTGGGAGGTCCCGCCTCCCCTCCCGGGGTAACAAAGCTGCGCAAGAGAAGTGTTCTTTTAAAAGAGGATTTAGTTTGAAGAGCAGAGTGTTTATTCTTGGAGGAATGCCCTCCAAAGCACCCCCACCCCCAAGGAAAGGAGGAAATAGAAGAAGATAAGAGGAGTGTTTATTCTTAGGGGGAGACCTCTAAACCCCCGTTAAGGAAAAGAGGAAGTAGAAGGCAAAAGGAGTCATTAATCTTGGGTGGAGACCCCCTCTATTAAGCCTCTGGCAGCTAGCCAAATATTTCATCAGGTCATGTAATAGTCCATTTTGCCCCAAACCCATGGAAGGAAAGGAGGAAGTGGAAAAAAGAAAAAGGAGCCTTTAAGCTTGGGGGGACCCCTCAAGCCTCTGCGAGGTTTTTTTAAATTTACAAATCATGTAATAGGAGATTTCTCCTGTTACGGAAACTTTTTGCCACACCAGCCCACCTCTCGTAACTAAACCCAGCTTTCGAGAAGTCTAAATCTTGCTTTTAATAATACTAATATAACACCCTACTCAGCTTCTCCTTCCCGATAGGGCCATTCCACCGGGTTATCTTCGTACTAAAGATAGGTCCATTTGTCTTCCCTAGTAAGGGGTGGACTACCTCCCGCAATATCGGCCATATATGCCTTATTATCGATCTGCTTTAGTATGGGAGCATATAATTAATTTATATAAATATCGGAGGGTTTTAAATTCGACGAAGTGGCAAGAGAAGGTTTCAATAACGTTAATAGGAATCCCGATGGTGTTCATGAAATTGGTTACCACTTCGCAGCTCATAACCCTCTATGTAATTTACCAGTGGCAAAGAATGTTCGGCATTGCTCTAGAAGCTAGGATGTGCCTGCAGCAATCCTTGTTTGTACTCGTGAGCCTATGCTTACTGCGAGGGCAGGTGCTACGAGAGCCTGCACTCCTTGGAGATGGAGAGCCTGTAATTAATGTGGTATGGGGTATTATTTTACTTCATCGCCAGGAGTTATCGCTTGAATTGCCGATAGTGAGTACGATACTACGAACTGTCTGGAGACACGTCGTTCTTAGACCAAATGAATATTTCTCAGTTCGTGAAGACCACCCTGTTGACATTTGCGTTATCACGAAAGAATGTTTATATCTATGTGGGATCTCATATTGAGGGTAGGCATTGAGATGTACTACTGGTGCATGACTCAGGAGAGAAAGTAATTGAATATATGGCCGCGGATTGCCTGTGTAATTGTAAAGTCCCTATCGCAAACAGGTAAACAAATATTGATTCGTGCACCTAAGTTGGAGTATTTGAATTTTGAGACTGATTTCAGAGCCTCAGCAGATCAACATCAAACTTCCGCTGCACGTGGCGGGGGCAACCCGGTCACGGCGTAAGTATCGAAACCCGGGTTCTTCTCTCCCTCTTGATTCAGGCCCCACGCGTGCGAACTATTATCATGCACTGTGGTTCTACGCATGTCCCTGGGAAATCGTCCAGTCATCTTCCCGGCCCTATGCATAACAGCAGTGTTATCCCAAATAACAAAGTCGCCCACATTCCTCCACTGAACGCTCATTTGATATTTCTCCTGCGTTGCATGGTCCATGAGCTGCTTCAAAAGTTGACTCGACTCTTCGGCCGACAATCCCTCGATATGATGCGCATGCGCAGCTACATAGAGATTCATGCGGCCAGATGTTTCATGTTGTTGGATGAGGTAGTGCTTGCTCATCTTGAACGATGTGGGGTCAACGTCTTTGAAAAACTCTGGAGCAGCGATCTTGCGCGAGTGGTGTAAAGAGTGAGCTACAACATAATTTTTCTTTATGAGAGTTTCCTTGAGATCTTCAGGAAGATCCGCGAAGGCGGCACGGGTGTCAGTGAAATCGGTGTTGCCGCCAGCTTCTGGAGGCGGAAGGACGACTGCTCGAAGAATCGAGTAGGATGCCCGTCGTGGATTGAAAGATGAATCGACATGGAAAAGCCCATTTCCCTTCTGAAATCAGTTTCTTCACTCCAAGGTCATTTACTTATGAATACATACCTTATTATATTGAGCTCTAGCGCTGTCAGGTTCGTGTACGTTGCCATTGTCATCAATATTTCCAGCATCAAAAAGCTCAAGATGCTGGTAGCGGAGTTTGCGACCGGGTGTGAGATAAGGTCTGATGTCGTCGAGCTCTCCAAAGCGGCGTGAGAACTCTACATGACCAGTGTCGTCCAGTCCAGTTCTACGAAAGACGCACACTCCGTACTTTTCAAACAATTAGCAACTCCCAGAAAACCACAAGCAGTGTACTTACCTTGGCCATTGCCTTCAAGATCTCCTCAAAGGCATCATCCGGTATGTTTTGAGAGAAGTCAAGTCCTGATACTTCAGCTCCAAATGTGGGGTGTAACTCCTTGATACTGAGAGTTTTGAATTTGTAGCCCTGAGCTGGTGCCATGTTTGAAAGTAATAGAGAATTTATATGAGAACCTCGGATCGTTTTTTGGCCTTACTCGGGGTTGATATCTGGATTAACGCGCCTTTGCAATGCTCGAAATATATTCAAGAGTTGATGGAATTCCACCCTCACACTTGCCGAGCTCGTTTGCCGAAGTCGATCCTAAATGGATAGCATCAAGAGAGCATCACAAGAATTACAGGCTGTTTTTTTTTTGTGATCTTCTCCACAGCTGCCAAAATGGCACAGACCGGAATCCCGGCACCGGGGAGGAATCAAGCCACCCCACTGCTGCAACAAACCTGGGGCCCCGCAATCACTCCAAGACAGGCAAGGTTACGACCCAACAACTACTTCAGGGCGTGCACGCCCTGTTTGACGGACCGGACCTCGCACAATAGAGCCCAACGTTCCTCCCCGAAAGATTGATTGAAATCGACCTCAGACATACGGATGTTTACTTCCTACCCGTTTCACCCCTGACTTAGCAGTCAGCGGCTTTCGCAAGAGTTGTTGTTAAGGGTCTAATTGGATTTCATGAGAAAATTCGATTTATTCAGCTGTCGCGTTTTGTCAGCTCGGCAAGTCGAGTCTGCACAATTGCCGAATCCTTTGGCCGTGTTAAGATATATCTGGAGGCTGGTAAGTCACAGCACGGAAGTCATCTGAACTAAACCGCCTTCACGTATTTTGAGATCTTCAAACTTCCAAATCATGGCTACCTCAGCAGCAAGCATCCCAGATGATACCAAGGTTGATTCAGTAAATCAAATCTCCCAAGCTACCATCATCGAGCATGATGAACAGCGCCCCCCTATCGTCAATGCCAATTCATATCTTGACGACGAACACGTCAACTTGGGATGGAGATCGTGGATGGTTGTTTTTGTGACTTGCTTTGCGTCAGTATTGGCTCCAACTGCCTCCGCACTTTGGGTTCTAACCTCCCTTGAACAATAGGAACGGAGCACAGGTGTTTGTTGTCACTGCCGCTGGGTCAGTAATTGCATTCATCGTTCGTGACCTTGGAGATGCTGCAATTGCGGGATGGATCATCCAGGTATGAAGCCAGAAGTCGCTGCTCTACTCGCGGTTTATAGCGGAAAATAACAACCCCGCAGGGACCTCTGCTAATGCAAAGTGCATTGTCCCCTGTTGTTGGGCGGCTGTCAGATGTTCTGGACCGCAAGTATATCGCTGCTCTCACGCCACTCATCGCATTTGCTGGTGCAGTCGTATCTGCCCGAGCGAATTCAATGAATATGCTCATCGGTGGTGGTATACTCATCGGAGTAAACCTGTCTACGGTGTCGATCGTTCATTCCATTCCGTCAGAAATCCTGCCAATGAAATATCGACCCCTGGCAAACGGCTTTGGGTACGTGGCAGGTGCAATAGGAGGCCTGTAAGTATATACCTCTATTTCTTTAATACTCAGAAAAGCAACAATTTCCATTAGTGCGCGCTGACAACCGAATATAGAGTCGGTGTTCTTGGAGCCGGCGGCGTCACGAATGCCAATGCAGGTGGCTGGCGCACAATCTTCTGGATGCAAGCAGCATTCTACCTCGCCTCCTCGTTAGGCCTTTTACTTTTCTACTGGCCGCCGCGAAGATCAGATTACCCAAAAATGACTCTATCACAATATATCTGGGTTTGCGATCCCATCGGTTCTATCCTTTTTATGGCTGGTGCTCTCCTGACTCTTCTGGGTTTTGATTGGTCGGGAGGTGCCTACCATTGGTCTAACCCTCATGTTGCCGCCCCACTTGGTATTGGTCTTAGTCTTCTGGTGATGTTCTGTCTTTATGGTAAGTTGGCGATCACTTGGACTGTTTGTTAAAGTCGCTGATGCCTGAACTACAGAATGGAAGGGCAGGAACGATGGTTTGGTAGCTCACGTCTTCTTTCAGGGAGGACCGAACTTTGCTCTTTCAATTTTCACTTTCTCTGTTGAAGGGTAAGCTGAAAAAATGTCAGGAGACCATATGAAAATGCTTCTCACAGAACACTAGGTGGATATTTTACAGCGCTGTGAATAGCGTCACTCCTCAAGTGGTGCTAAACCTAGGATTCGAGAGTACTGCCTGGAATGTCTCAAAGAGACAGCTATATTACAACGTTACCACTCTACTATCCTCAATTCCAATAATGTAAGCTAAACGGCTGTTCAAAATTGTTGAGGGAGCTAATGAAGCCTAGATGGTACGCAACAAAATACAAAGATCTGAAAAGTCCGTTGCTACTAACGCTGGTAATATTTCTCGTTGTGTAAGTTATTGTGAGCTCAGCATGTTAAGGTTCGATGTCGCTAACGAGATGCGCCGAAGCGTCATATGTTACACCTGTATCTCCCCTTCAATGGAGAAGGCACAGATCGGCTTTAATGTTCTCAGTAAGCCATGTCATAACTAAACTCTCGCCATCCATTAACCATTGAATTAGGTGGCATCGGGCAATCAGGACCACTTTCGCTTCTTGTGGCACTCATACAATTTACCGCTCCCCATGCATACCTATCAACGGCCACTGGCCTCGCATTCTCTGCCCGTGCAATTGGAGGAGCATTCGGCTCTGCCGTGCTCTCTGCCATCATTAACGGCAAGCTAGCCTCGACATATGTACCGAGCATTTCTTCCACAGCTCATGATCATGGGCTTCCTGAGTCATCAGTGCCGCTGTTGATCTCGGCTTTGAAGTCTGGAAAGCAAAGTTCACTCAACGCAGTTCCTGGAATCAATCCCAGCATTCTCGCAGCTGTTACGAAAACAAGTCACACTTTATATGCACATGCATATCGACTGGGCTATGCATCCATCATTCCGTTTGTGGTGTTGGCGATTGTTGCTTCTGCATGTTTGAAGGGGGTGAAGGATCTCATGACAGAACACGTTGAGGCTACTGTTGAGAAGATTCCGAACGAGAAAGTTGCCGAGGCTTAAAATATATTAAAGTCCCCATAACGACTTTCAGGGTACCGTGGCTCACACCCTTCCCTTCAATTTACCTGTAGCAAAGAATGTTCTAAATCTCTCCAAGATCTATGATATTCAGGAAGCTATTATTCCCCATTTAATGTGATTAGATGGAGCTTTTTGTTTGTTTGATGCTTGATTACTTTGGTGCCATGGGCACGATGTGCAATACCACCTGGTCGAAGATGTTCATTTCAATGTCATAATATTCTGCACTAAGTTTGCGATGCACAGCGAGTCAGCGACTCAGTAAATTGAAGCGCTTATCTGGGATAATTTGAAACATGTAAAGATGAATACAAAATCTTCGGAACCAATGATGAAAAATTCATCCTGGAAATACAATTAGCAGATGATCAAGTGTTTAACCAGCATACCAACAGTTGAAGCCACATCAGTATTCTGCTCTGGGCGGTCGTCGATATTTGTAGGTTCTCCATCGAATCCTGTCTTGTAGACATACAACCCCAAAGGGGTTGGGTAAGTACAGTACATGCAGTAGCTTTAATCTCCAGTGATATTTGTTCACGTATGATCGTGAGTTGGGAAAAGCAGAAAGTAGGAGCGACTCGCTTATATAAGCGCCAATGTCTGCACCTTACTCTCGAAGGACTCTTGCTCCTTTCCTTCTATTATGGGCCTCAATTTCTCATAGAATCGGCCATCCAGTGTATGCAGTGTGTCGAAAAAATAATTAAGGTAATTGATTATAATTTGATTATCGACTCCCAAAAATTTTTTTTATTAGACTAATCATAATTCAATATCTTTAATTATTTCTAATTATCACGTGAGAGTCACATGAAAGTTATATAAATAATAAGTTCTCTTCTTTTTCTTTAAATAATATACTATTAAAGCGTAAAGAAAGTAAAGGTGAGTTGATTTCCTAAGAAGAGAGAAGGAGAGCAAGGTAATATATATATGCGAACTATTTGCTCTGGATGTTATATAACCGCACCACGTGACTAAGAGAGCCGAAACCCCCCTACCATAGTACTTATTTACAAAGATAAGTAAAGAGAGCAAAGGCGGCATACTAGCTATTAAGCCTATTATAGTAAGGCGACAACTAAATTAGGCTAGAATAAACATTATTTTTGCGCCATAACGCTTGCGTTATCTTTATACTTACGTGCGATACCGCGTGACCATATAATTAATTATAATTTGATTACTACGATTCTGACTTAATTTGATTTGATTACTGGCCAACAATTATAATTAATTAAATTATTTGACACACATTATGGTCTGCAAGTTTTGTTACTGGGAAGAAGTAATCACTATCGGACGTGACGCATGTAGGGGTGTTGCCGAGGGCAAGATCCGGTTTGGAGATTTCTGAAGGAGAAATTCCTTTAGATCCGGTCGTTGCTGCCAAGTATGTCAGGAGAAGTTAGATCGTTGGAAGCCGAATATGCAGATAATGTTATGCATGAGATGGGTTTGGGATGTTTTTCTCTAATGTACTGTACAATCAATTTTGAGGTTCGAATGATTACCTAATGCCCTCTCCGGTGTTCAAGATATACGCCGGCGCAGTATTAAATGAACCAATTTGATACACAAAGAGTTCAGTCTATGAAAGTCGGCTCAGTTTGAAACATGAGACCGAGCTGGACAGCAAGCTTACTCGACCTCAGAGAAGCAACCCTCCGACGGCTATCGCAACAGTTCCTGTTAGAGCAAACATCACCCATTGTACGCCTCCTCCGGTAGGAACGCCAGCACTCTTGCTGCTCGGGCTGGGAGTCGAACTCGACGTTGTTGCCGCCTTCACCGGCCCAAGCACACCACCCTGTACATTCGCAGGAGCAACCGAGCTTGCTACCTTGCCAGCAGCGAGTTGGTACTGAGCAAGTGTCATCGAACCGTCCGCACTGTCGTAAAAACATTAGCATGCTTCCTCCATCCCGGCAAAAACAGCGACGACTTACGGAGGGTTGATAACGCCAGACATGCCAGCCTGGCAATGTGTCGGAATGACACAGTAGAACCAAATCGGATTCGTGTCATTTATTTTTATAGTGAAGACGTTGGTGTTTTCTCCAGAAGAGGTCGTGATGTCTCCGCTGAAGAATCCAGTTCCATTCGCAGGTGGCGTGCAAGGAGTCGCAAAATCGCCTTGCGCAACGGAGTGGAGAGGTGGGAAGAAGTGGAATTCGATCGTTTCGCCAACGGCTGCAGTGATGCTGCTAGGGGAGTAGGCAAGATTGCCGTTTCCTGCTTCAACTGTATGGACACCAGGGGTTGCGGTTCCTGTTGATGAAGGAGCAGCGCCGGAAGACTTCGTTGGTGAGGAAGGGGGATTGCCGTATTGTGCAAAAATACAAGGGAGTACCGAAAGGAGAAAGGTTATTGAGAAATGCATATTGAAGTCTGGCGGATGCAAAGGCAGAGATTGTTTTCTGGTCCGAATAGGTCGATTTGAGGCCGTGAAGTGTTTAGAGGTACGTTGAGTGGAATAAGGTGCAGCTTATATATCAATCCAGAGCTTGATTTCTTGACCCGAGATGGGGTTCCAATCTTAAAGTATACAAATAGAAATCTTTCGTAGTGTTGCGGATACCAAACAGCGGTACCTTAAAGAAGGATAGAAGTCCTCTATATCTCCAGATCTACAAGTACCTTAATCACCATTATCTCCTTTGAGAATGGTAAAACAAAAGCACCTAGTGCATAATGTGAGTTGTCCTTCACAAATCAGAGAAGATCGTGGCGGCCGCCCTAAGATTGAGCCAATGATACACAGGATTGTAACCAGAAATGTGTAACCAGAAATGTGCTTCGCATCAACGACATCCCTGCGGAACGATGATACACGACGGAGCTTATTCGACAACGATGCCCCTCAGTTGGCCATGGCTTCGGAATATGAAATAGATATTTGGAATAAAGCTTCGTGATGTGCTGTGATTCGATGAAGATTTGGAATTCTGACGCTCCGTGGAGGCTGTGCAAGATAGGGCTTACCGTCACAAAAGATTAGGGGCACGGACCAAGTAAACAACCTTAAGCGAGCGGAGGTTTCTACCCCTTTTCCACCTTCACTTCAAACCCCTTTCTACGAACTTTCATCCTTGCAAGACCGCCTTCACTCCCGCATTCACTATGAGCTCGGGGACACGTGGCGTTGGCCAATTAGAGCCAAGCCCAAAGCCTTGTTGCACATCGCAATTTGGATTTATAGCGGGCGTGGCCCTAAATTACCCATAAATATAGGCGTTGATGTGCTAAAAAGTGGAGGTTTAAGGGCTTCGGCACTAGTGCTTAGGGCCTAAGGAGCCTGGAATTTTCGTGGCGGTGGGTTGGATCATTTACAAAGTTTAGCAGGGGAATCTTTGTTTGAGGAGAGATTAACAAAAAATTGCATCCTCTGGATATTGCGCACTGGTGCAGTGGCAGTGGCACTGCATCTTCTTCTTTCGATGTAAGATTAGCTTAGCAGCATTTCACTGGAGATGAAACCTTCTGGGAGCTCTTATCTTCGTCCCTCTGATCACCCAATCCACGTATACTGCTCAGTGCTTCGCCTGCGTTTCGAACTAGAACTGGGGCTGGAAAGCTCTGCTCTCTACACATTCTCCAATGCATCTTCCCACAGTGCTTTTCTCCCCTATGTTGGTGAGAAGGCGGGCTTCCCAATGGACTCTGCTACAAGCATCAAAGCGGACTCCGTAAAGTAAACAAACATGTGAACCCGATGGCTGTCCACTCAATAGCTCCAGCGTATGCTGTCACATCAAGATCAAGGAAAATAAATGCAGTTATAAAGGCGTGAATATGAGAAAAGATGTGATTGTGTAGAACCGCGCAACAGCGCGCCAACAAGCGCTGTCAACCCACCCAAACCCGGTTACCATTTTCCAGCGCCAATAAGTAACTATAGAAGCGGCGAACAAGGTGGCAACGAGGTCGAGGATTAAAAAAGCAACAATAAAGCATTGTATTTCTGAGTCTTAGCTTCGGAAAAGCCATGGTCGACCCGAGGAGCGACAGGTGCATCGGAGACATTTGAAAATGTGATAGAGGCTCCAAGTGTGGATACGGCCCCGGTTTTATTCAAGAATGCGACAAAAGAATTAGCTCTTTCTTCGCATGGGTGCTGAATAGTGGGAGTAGGTCGAGAAACTGCCTAAAAATTCTGCCGATCAACTAGATATTGTACATTAGACAAGTTTTCACCCGTAGCTTGTCTTCCCGGGTTCAATGTAGATTCTGGGGCAAAACGGGCGGCTTCAATTGTAGCTTCTTTGGCCAAGTGCTTCCCTGAGGCCGGAGTATGAGACAGGGAATTGACAGCAGCTTCTTCGTATGGGTACTCTGCCGCGCATATAGCGTGAGACATAAGTGACTTGTAGCTTTACCTTTAAATTTCGCCAAATCCGGCGACTATTTATATTTCATACAATTTAAACAGTGGGGAAAGGTTAACCACCGCAGCAGACGTGAGGAACATAAGAAAAATAATTTCACGAGCTGATGGGCAGAGGGGTTCTCAGATGTCTCAGCGTTTGATTGGTTCTTCTTGTTCTCGCTGCTTCTTACTCTGCTGAACCTTGACCTCGACTTCAGAACTTCAGAACCTAAGAGACCAAAACTCGGCTTTCTAGTTCATCTTTCAGGCCGTGACGGTGACAATTTTGCTGTGTGGCCAGAGTGGTGATTCTGCCCAGGCAGATTCCTGGGATCAGTGAGGAGAACGCAAATCCGAGACACTCGTCATTCCATGAGGTTCATGGAGATTCGGGCGAGTGGATCTTTGCGATATTCTCTCGTCTATGTCTACATTTGGTCTCGATTTCTTGACGCATTACATTCAAGAATGGTATCCTGTCTTACCCTACTTCATGATTCACCCTCCTTGCAACAGCGTCATTCTTCTGGCCTATATCTTCATTGAATCCATGGTACCCCACCGATCTCAGCGACCCATTGTATTCAAGAATTCAGCCCTGTTGCGGCGTGCTTCCTCATTTATCCTGGCGGCGACCGCTTCACTCATTGCCTGCTTCTGTTGTTTACACAACATTAAATTCCAAACTAGCACTTCCCCATCTCCCGCCTCCCACGTCCACTCAACACCCATATGGCCAGCGACGTACTGCTTAGTTTTGTAACGAGACTTCTTGCTCTCTATGCCGAATTGAGTATCCCCCTCACCAACTACATGCTCGATATGGGCGTTTATTTGTACGAAAGCCGGAACCGTGAGGACCAGTGACAACTTCCTGATGCCGAGGCGTCTCGTCCAGTTTCTGCCCACATGATAGAACTTGTTGATTGGGAGATTGCCGCCGTAGCTCATGCTGAAATCGAGGCGTATCTCAAGGATGTTGAACGAGTGCGCTAACTCTTCCGGAAATGGGTCGGTCTTGAACTCCCAGGCACTGCAACCCGGTCAGTTGAGCGTGTTACATGTGTTGGGCTACTTACTTGATCTCCAGCTTCCGGATGCTTTGAAATGCGGCTGGACTCATCGCCCTACGGCTCAGATGGTTTGCTTGGTGCAGTGTGAAGGTGCAAGTCTCCCATAAGACACCAATAGCTTCACGATACAAGACCCGATCTCCCCGTAATGCAGCAACCACATTCGGTATCTTTCCATCCCATTTAATAGCCTTCGAAAGTATCATAATCCGAACCTCTGGAGGAATGCGGTGAAAAGAGGGAGTTGGGCGGACCTCGCATTTGCTTCGAAGGGAGTTGATGAACTTGCTTTCGACGACCTTGGAGTTCTTGATGCGAGAGTCTTTCAAATAGCAATCGAGAACGTCGGAATTGACCAATACACAGCCTTTCAGTACCGAGTCTGTGACAGTTGAGTTTGCGATTATGCAGTGCTCGATTGCTACATCCTTGAAGACACAATAACTGAAGACGGAGTTTTGGAGAATTTTGTTGTGGAACATGGTATTTGAAATGGCCGGGTTCTGCAGCAATCCAGAGTATGGGACGACGAGGTTATCTGTCTGATTCTCTATGTGCCTCTGCACAACTGGATGAACCGCCGAGGATACCATAGTGGAACGCCGTCGATGGCTGAATCAGTTGAATGCCTCGAGGAAATGGAAAGGGGTTGTCGAAGATAGAAGATCGGAGTAGTTGATTCCTACGGTCGCAACAACCCCTTAAAATATGCAAGTCAATAACGACATATACTATTTTTGGAAAGAGATCTTCTCAGGGGAGACTCACGAGGTGGTCAAAAAGGCGAAGCGGCTTCTCCTTCAACACCTACAAAAGAAGTGGCTGAAAGCGAATGGTACAGCTGGTTTGAGGTTTTTCAAATTTTTGTTTTCCTTCAATGTTTCCTCTGAACTCCGAGCGGGGAACGCTAGTAAAGGAATATAAGCAAAAGTAAATCCGACACAGCGTTGTCCGATATCAATAACTCTCACGTGAGTGTAAATAAACTTCCAAAGATGAAGCGAAACACCTCGATCTCAACCAGACACCCCTTCCACTAGATTCTTGACGACATTGTCCACCTTCCTCTTAAGGAGTTATCCCCACGGTAAATCTTTCTACACTAGAGTTTTATATCTTAGAAGCTGACGCCTCAAGAAGATGACTGGAGACACCCCCAACGACACGGCTGGTCCACCATCCAAAGCTCTCAGCAGCAAGAGACCACTCCCCTGGTCGGAGAACCCTGTGATCAAACGTCTCAAGGCAGGAGAAGAAGTCAAGACCTACGATGAGTGTACGATCGAGAACATCTCAATCCGAGTAGCCATGATCCGCAACAGATGCATCCTCCGAAACGTCTCTCTCGAAAGCTCATTCTGCAACAACAGCCAGCTCTTCAACTCGACCATTCAAAGCACCACCCTACATCGCAGCATTCTATTCGACTGTACCTGGAATGAGACGATTGCAACGAAGCACTGCCAAATCATCGACAAGCCCCTCGCGTTCCGACGGTTCCCTGCTGAGATTAGAGCTCTGATCTTCGAGGGTGCCGTTGAGTACAACTCCGAGAAGGTCGATTGTCAAGGGTTTTCTAGCATGCCTCCGCTTGTCGTAGCACTTCGAGGGGATCCCCTGCTCTACCGTGAGGCTTTGGCCCAGTTCTACAAGAATAATGAGTTCACATACTTCGGGCCATTTGGGCTTCGTGCACCGCAGGTTGCCGTTGAGAGAATTCAGAGCTTGTCAATCTAGTAAGCCTTATCTATCCCCTCTCATATTACCATCTGAAAACACTGACAAGAAGCAGTACCAAGATCGCCGCAGCAAACTTGTCGACGGAACTGAGGAGACTCAAAAGCCTTCGGAGGCTGCACATCAAAGTGTTCAACAACTCATCTCTGCTCTTCAGAGAGCTCCGCTGGTGGATCAACGACCTCGGGACCATCAACAAACTCTCCATCGAGGTTCCAGATGACGATGTAGAGAGCCAAATCATGCTTGGGAGGATCAGCAAATCGTTGGGTTTTAGCAGCAAGTTCACGTTTGCGTGTCAGGGTCGAGTTGCCGATAAGGCTTGGGGATTTCGCTGTATCGCGTTTCCTGAATACGGTTGGCAGAAAAGCATCGGTGTCGCTGAATCTATGGCGAACAGATTCTATGTGTGGGGCACCTTTTATGTAAGGCATATTTGGCAGGCAGAGAAGGGGAACACTTTGTGCTGGACTGTTGTGGATGATGGAGAGAATATAAACAAGGATGCTGCGAATGCAGTGAGCGTCAAGAATATTCTGAAGACTCTGAAATTGGTGAAGTAGTATAGCGACCAGAGTGTACAGAACTTGGCTGGAAGGATTAACTTGAGGATGAGATGTTTATACAGAGGGCGAGGGAGAGATGATTGTACCGAGTGACTGAAGGTCATGATGGCTTAATAGATGCTCGATATGATAAGCCAATGAGAACCGTGATAGTTCAACCGTCAAAGTAACAAACAGCCGCGAACGCCAAACGAGCTGCACTTGCTCCATATGAGGGTACACAATTGAACTAGGCTATGAATTCCAACGAGTGAATACCCACGAGAGGCGCGGAAGAGCTCATCTAGTATGAACCCGCTCACCTCGTGCCCTTGCCCCACCTATACTCAAACAGCAATTGCTATCTCTATAAGTGGAATTTGAGCCCCGCCAGCCCGTGCAGCGGTGACGATTCTGACCGCATCGCAGGAACTCCACCTAACCTCCTCCCCGCCCTCCTTTACCACACCCATCTCTTCACCTCCAGCTCCAAACAATCAACAACACCATGGCAAACCGTTGCCACAATACCCTCCTCCGCCGCCTCGAAAACGGCGAAGAAGCCCCAACCTACTCCTCCGTAATCCTGTCCCCTAGCGCCAACCCCAACCCCAACTCCCCATAATCCCCGGACCACCATCTTCTCCGTCTTCCGCGCCTCCAGCACACTCACCAACCTCGCCCTCTCCCACTGCACCTTCAACGATGTGCTTCTAAAGTCTTGCACCATCCGCGCCGGCATATTACACTATTATATTCTCTTCGATTGCGACATCGGGAATTCGGTCGTTAAGCATTGTCAATTTGTCAAGCCACCGCTTGCTCTCCGCCGTTTTGCGCCAGAGATCCGAGCCATCATCTTTGAGCACGTAATTGAGAATGATGGCACTTTGAACTCCAGAACTTTTAGCAAGATCCCAGCGTTGGTGAAGTCACTGCGTGGGGACCAGGTACTGTACAAGGGGGCTGTTCATGCTTTGTACAAGAAGGGATTTGTTCCGTTGAGCTTCATTGATAGGATGAAGCCGGTTGATATCTAGGTACTAACCAAGGTTTCGATGAACTACAAGTGAGAGGCGTTTTTCCGTTTCCAAAAGGGCTTTGATGATATGACATTAGCTTTCCCTCCTTGATCTGGCTCTCTCGAAGACTCCTTGAGCATGGTGGGGCTGTGCAAGAAGTACAGCTTCCTTGGCTTGAAGGACTGGAGTCAACATGTCGGTACAATTATGCCGCTTTGTGGATCGAGCGCTTCGGAACTGTCAAGAAAGTTTCTATTGTGTATCATCGAATTTGTCACTGTTGGTTGACCAACGGTAGGCATCAGACTATTCTAAACTAGCACGTATTGTTTCTGCACGAGCTGGGCAGAAAAGTGAGCGCAGACCTCGTGAAAACAGTGATTCATAAGGGATGCTATGCAATTCGAGTATTGGAAGCAGGGAGCGGTATTGCATTGAGCAGGGTAGTTAAGGAGGAATAGGAGAAGCTGGGGAACTTTCGGGATAGCATTGCAGCAGACTCCTCCACGAGGATAGAATTTGAGGAGATTAGGAGGAAAGAACAGAAAACACACATAGACTTCGGCAGTCTTCAATGAAATGCCCCTTTAGTCAGTAGCACCAGCACGGAGAAATCAAGAAGCATCAAAACAATCAAGCAGTGAAATGCAAGCACGAAATAAAACATGTGCACTTGGTCACAGTATCACACCAAATCCCAAAGCAGGCAGAAACATTACTTTGGTATTACTCCCTTCAACTCCCTCACCTCCCGCCATCCCTCTCCCCCCAATCAACCCACCGTCTCACAACCTCGTCCACAGCCTTAACCTCATCCTTGCTAGCATCAACCTCAAACCACTCTCTATGCTCCCTTCCACAAACATTACACTTCCCACTCCCCTGCGCCCTCTTCGCATTCAACTCAATATGTATCAATCTCTCCACCTTATGCGCGTTTGGAACCTTCCTCGGCGTTCTCGGAATCTCATTAATACTCGTATCTGAGAGGGTAGTTGGATGGTAAGGATAGTAGCGGATCAAAGAGAGGTTGTACCCGCATTGTCGAGTCCATTGGTTGAGTCGCCGTTGCACATTTTGCGCTCTGCCGATTTTAAGCAGGATTGTCTTCTTGTCTTGGGCATTTGGGCCCGTGGAAGCGAAGGTGTTGAGGACATCTGAGGTTCTTCGTTGGCCGGGAATTGGTCGGGAAGGGGGAGCGAGGAGGGAAGATGCAGTCTCGGAAGGTGGAGGAGCGGGGACGGATTCGGGAGTTAGCCAGAACATGTAGATGTAGCCTTCATCATCCGCACCTGAGACAGGTTTTGCTAATTCGGCGAGCAGCAAGGCAGTGACTTGTGGGGATGCAGACGTTGGTATGAGAGAGAGGAACTCTCCCGTTCGTGATGAAGGGTCTCGAGTGATTGAAGGTCGTTGGGAAGAAAGCTTCTGTTGTACGGCTGTAGGTAGCTTCGAGCGCTGCTCAGCAGGTATCGTTGCAGTCGTCCGCCTCGAGGGTTTGTGGTTGACCGGTCTTGGTGCCCTTTTGCTTTCATCTGCCACACCTACGCAGCAAAACAACCCAAGATCACTCTGCGGCTTTGGTCGAGGCCCCGGTCGCTCTGGCCGCTGGGAAACATGATCAACCCTCTGCGAGTGTTTCTCTGGATCCTTCACAGGGACTGGTTTTCGACGCTGCCTCCTTTCTTTCTTCTGTTCAACCTCAAGAAGACCCAATCGATCCACCAGTGTATCAATGCTTGTTCGCTCTCGAACTGTGGCAGATTGAAGCCCTCGCGGTAAGGCAGTAACGTGAACATCAGCTTGGACCTTGTGTTGCCAGCAAAACGCTTCTGGGTTCGGTGTGCTTGGTGCGCTCGAGGTTCGTCGTGGGCTTGGGCTCGGCGAAGATTGAGGTGATTTCGAAATTGCTCGACGACACGGTCGACCATTCGAAGTGAGACCTCTGCATGTTGCAGCGGGGTTCTTGCTATCTGATCGAGGAAGGAGGGACTCGGGAGTGTGAGGTATGTAAGGCATACCTGCTCTGTTAATTAAAGAGGAAAGTAATGCACAAACCTGAGAAGGAGTAATATACTCATCCACTGTCATAAGAAACTTAAAACGTGGCTACGTTGAAGTGAATCCATCGTGGCCAGTGATTCATGGTGAGACGCGCAAAGGGGGCTGGGAGTTTTGGTGTTGTGGCTGGGGAATTAACATGAGGCAGAATCGAGGAATGGAATCACGTGACTTGTGCGCAATTCTGCCTCCTGAAGTAAGGGGGAGGAAGAGGACCTCGAAGAAGGTAGGCAAGAGAAGTTTGATGATTTCTCAACTGACGATTCCTCAATTGATTTGTTAATTTCCTGGCTCGGGCTCATTAAAACGCAAGTAGACAGCAGTGACTAAAGAAACAGAAGATATTTGTCTGGCATTTGAAAGCACTCAATTGGCAAGAGCGAACTCAGAAAAATTCAAGAAACAAATTGGAACGTCATTCATCTATATGATTTAACTCTATCTCGTGTCTGCTTCTAATCATCGCCCTCTAACAGCCATCACAGTCTCGCTTTTTTCCTTGATGCAGCAACCTCAGCCTGCACTTTCGCCCGCCTCCCTCTATCATACGCCTCCAAATCGAGTCCATCCAGAGAAATACCCAACGGCCGCTCACCTCCCCAAATTTCTCAGAAGCCTGATTCGAAATCCACCAGTCCCTCGTAATGGGCTTATAAAAGTTCGCCCGGGAACATTGTGGTATACTTTTATCTTGCACCATGATAATCTTCTTCATGGCTTCTCCATCAAGAAAAGTCCGACGTTTGTGATCAAAGGACCGAGGAGTGAATGATTCGGCCCCAGCATGGACGACCCCACGAGTACCGGCTGCAGCATGAAGCAGAATCAAGTTCGAGGCCCAATCTATGGGAATCTCGTCAAAGAGGTTGGTTCCTGATGTTTGGCTTTCGGGTACGTGAATGATACCCGTGCTTGGGTTCAAGGTGAGGAGCTTGAAACATTGTTCAATAGGTGTGGCACTCATGGGTCCATAGAGTGGGAAAGGCCGAGACACAGCTGAGCCAATGCAGCTTTGGCGGACGATAATGATGGGATGATTGGGATATCGAGAGGAGAGGAAACGCTTTGTGAGGTGCTTCGCGTATCTAAGGGAAGTGGGAGGCATGCAGAGATGTCCCGGTGGCCGTGATTTCCCTCAATTTTTCCTCGGGGTCGCCGAGAGGGTATATTTTCTCTTCTATGGTGCCATCTGGTTTATTTGAATTGCTATAGCCGGTGGAGACTTGGACGAATTGGCGCAGATTGATAAAGCTTGATGCCATTCAGGCAAGTTCTAGCATCGACATGCAGTTGTCAATTGCTTGTCGAACGGACGGGGAGAACGAGGTGTTTGCAGCCTGCAAGACACAATCAGAATTCTATGCACAAAACTCCTTCAGATATCCAAGATAAGGCAATACATTATACGAACTGAATGTATCACGATGGTTGTCTGCGCAGCGATTTCAGCAAGGAAGTCAGGAGCGATGGCAAAATCTAGCTTCAAATATATCCAACAAGTTTCACTCGGCCAGAATTCAAAATCGAATCGATATGGTTCGGCGTTGTTTTGTTCCATGTCTTCCGTGTTTTGGATTCTGACCGGCAGAGAATATAAACCTTCTTCGTTGACAGCTACGAGGCTGGCTTAAATAGAAGGCAGCCTCCAAGGCCGCCCGTAGCACCAGTGAGAAAGACAGTTTGGTCATTGAAGAAGGATACGTAATTTTGAAGCCCCGAAGAACTCTCCATTACACTTGCCTTATGGCGGGAGAAAGAAAAGGCAGAAATGCACATTGAAGACGTGGCTGGGGGGTACTTTTTAAATGTACCTTTTGGGCGCGGCCTTGCCACTGGAAAACCTTGGCTACATAATCTTCGATGAGGTATCAATGTACCTTAATACATGGCTTGCTACGGCGCTGTACATTTGACTCCGGTCTGGGGCAGTTGAGGGCGACCCGTTGATTGGCGATCTCCGGAAGTTATCTGGGCTTTTGGAAGAAGTTTATCGAAGTTTATCTTGAAGATGAGTTTGGGGCTTGGTGTGTGCAATTGGTTTGGCGTTCAGCCACATCAAAATTGGCAGCTGGGCTTCTAGCTGCATGCTCTTGGAGGTCGATGCGCATTTGTGGAATTCGACGAGCTGATGAAGATTTGATTGGCTTTGGAGCAGTGCCCTCAACAAAAAAACGTGGATCGTGGCATCGCCAATCGGTTGAGAAGAGGGGCGACGTCACAAAGCGGCGCGGCCGTTACTGAAAATCCAGCCCCGTGAGGACATAAGGCTGATGGCTTGATTCGAGATGTTCGAATGTCTCAGAGGCACAGGGCGCTCTCACTCGAGAAGATGGGGAAATGCGAATACTCCACCACCATGGACCGTTCCTCCTGGAGAGATAAAAGTTGACCTCAAAACTCAGATGGGAAGACAAGGCATATTACATGAAGTATTCCAGCTCCCAGACGGGATGCCAACCCACGAAACGTGGGCGATACAGCTGCGAGAGGGTCTTCGGTTGCACTTGCATCGAGCCAAGCAAGATGCGCTGAGAGGCCTTGGTTCGAGAATTGCGTCAAGAAACGAATGTTACCGGAGCGTTGATGAGAAGAGTTGAGGTCTTCCCGCAGTTCTTGCGAAGTGTAAAGATGGATGGCAAACGGATCTGGCAGACCTTGGCAGGCGCTTGTCAAGGCCGCTGCTGGGAATTCCCCAATCGTGCATGCGGCAACCACAGAAGCAGTCGCATTTGAGCCCGCAACAGTCCAGACATAAATGTTGATGACCAGGCATAAAAAGGAAGCAAATCCCCGGGCCGTCAAATTGAACTTGACTTTGGATTAAAGACGGAAGTTTCCTGGGCGCTACAGAAGATAAAGGGTCTGATATCGAAGCATCAGGTCAGCATCAAATGCTTCGTGCATCTCCATCCCTTGCTACTATCCAATTCGATCCCTGGTGGCTCAGCCAGCCCTATGTCCCACCACGCTAATTTACGAGCTTCAGAGCCACCCTCCTCTGATTCGTCCGATTGTGATTTGACTTTGACGTAATCAGCAGAACGGCCGTCCATCCAAGGCGAGTGGGAAGCTCGGCGTGTCGACGGCGAGGACGGTTCGATGTGTATCCGGAGCTTGCGGCGACATCCTTCGAAGATGACGAGTTGCGCGTCGCGATGCGATCAAAGCAATTAATAATTCATCGGCGAATTACCGACTCTTCGGGTGACGGTGAGGCCGTTGCTAGGGTCGCTTGGGGATGAAGAGGCCTCGTGGCGGCCAAGCCTCCACTGTGACCAGCGGAACAATGCGTCTTGATGCTCACGTCAGACAGATCATTGGCGCAATCTGTACAGGGCGTCCCTCTTCCCCAAATGCAGTCCGCTCCCAGCCCGTCTAGCCGTCCCCTCCATCTTCCCTCAACATCGCACAAACCATCACGAAGGCATCGCAATCACCATGGCGAAAACCATCTTCACGACTATTACGCCCTTGCCAGCAGGCGTCTCGAGGGAGACAGTCCTGGAAACCCTCCATTCGCACATCGAGATGATCGACCTCAACCCGACGCACACCGAGAGGCATCGCATCAATCCGCCACCAGAGGCCACTCCGGAAGAGTATCATTGCACATGGTATCAGATCACCGACAAGATATCGTACCTTCCCGGCATCAAGGGCAGTGTCTCGTTCAAGACATGCTTCCACGACCTCGCAAACGGAATGCAGAACCATGTGTATGCGCCCATGGGCTTGGATATCAAGGAGAAGTGGACACTTGGTGGAAACCTGCCGGGAGAGCCAGTCCAGCCTGCGGAGATCGGTATTGGTGCGCCGATCCAGGGCCTGTATTTGAGGGAGGATATTGAAATCAAGTGCAACTTCATGGTGACTCGGTTCGTGAAGAAGCAGTTGAAGGATGCGCTGGCGACCTTGGTTGCGAGGTTGGTGGTGAAGACGCAGTTGCAGGAGGCAGGGCACAGAAATCAGTTGTTGCAACAAGGCTACGAGTACTCTCCACAGTCGCCGCACTTCTCTCTCTCAGCTCCGCTTTCGCCTCCGTTGAGCGCAGGATTGGATATGCAGTTCCCTCGACACAACTTCAAGCAGCAGCAAAACCGATTCTCGACTCAGACTGCCGTCAGTGAAATGGATGGAAGTCAGAAGTCGCCGGGGTTGGGTCGTCAATCGAGCCAGGCAGCGCATTCTCAGGGGATTGTGGAGTTGCCCACATGAAGAGGGGAGTGGCGGATATGGCAGCTGGATGATACCCTTTTTATGACCGGTTGGAGGAGTTTGGGTTTGGAGTTCTAGGTGGTTTTGGATACGTGGAATGATAATGAAAAGTTTGAATGAAGATTTGTAGGAATGCAACTGAAATCAAATTCGGAAGGCACATGACGTGACTAGCCTCTTTCAACGTCATTTACTCCCCTCCTCCACGTACATTTAATAATCAAGCCAAGAGAAGTAAAAGAAGTGTAGAAAAATAACCATAAACCCGGGTCGGATTTTGGCAGCTCTGCATGTGTTAAAAAGAGGCATTGCCAATGTCCATCAACGGCGGTCTCCTGGGCTGAGACTGGAGCAACAAATCCGTTTTAGGAGCTAAAGATAGAAATTCTGGAGCCTTGGATCTGTGTAAAGAAGTGGCTAATACTCTGAATAAAGGCTTGATTGCTCCCGGGTACCGAAGTTAGGTTAAAGGTGCTTATCAACTTCTTTATTTCAACCACCGAGCAACAGTTTGAAGCAAAATTTATGCTGCGGAGGTTTGCTGACAAGTTAACTTTCGAATAAATGGCTACTAGGTAGTTGAGCCGTTAGGCTCAACCTCCCGGTAGCAAAAAATGCAGCTTCACAGCTCATTTCTGTGTCTGGGAGTGGACCGGGCAAAATTCTCGAGAGTCCTTGCATTCCAAATTTCAAGTCCCATTACTCAAAAATAAGGTTCCCAGGGCCCGATTACCTCACACGGGCCCTTTGTCAGTGCTGTGGGTCGCAAAACCTCGCTAACTGCCCATCCTCATCACCACTACGCATCGACAAAAAAACCAAAAAAATGTAATTTGATGGGATCAATTGATTGAATTGAACAATCTTCTTGGACTCGCGGGGAATCGAACCCTGGATGGATAATTAGCTGATGTTTAGTGGTTCTTGGTGTTTGCTATGCTTACCCGGACCACTCCCATGCTAAGGGAGTATTATACCACTAAACCACAAGCCCTGAATTGGATTGTTGAAGTGAATATGCTTATTTTAATATATGAGGACCTGAAGGAAAACTCCGATATCGGTTAGTGGCCCGTCTCCGCCACCGCACTCCCCGAACTTCGGACCCAGATTTACAACCACCACAGCATTATCTTTGAAAATTAGCAGTTGGAATAGCTACTTCATTCGAATTATTTACTGAATTAGCCCACAAACCAGTTTTTTTCTTCTCGGTACTGTGGTGAGGATTTTACCCCTAGTCACGTGGCTCTGTCATGTGACCTTCGGACGTCCACAGTCCGCTTATAATACCCTCTCTCCTTAGTTCTTAGAAATCAACCAACCTTCACTCACTAATTTCACGTCTCACTCGTACGCTGTGATCCCACGCTGTGGAAGTCCATTCAACTCTATATACTTGTGTTATATCCCCATCAGAGTGCTGCCCAATGTAAAAGTGTGAAGGGTAGTGAAATTTGGGGCGCTACCTCGGGTTAAGCGACCGCCACTCCAGCCACCCCCTTTTTATCGAGAACTCCAAATATGATAACCCACCAACAAGATCCATAAACTCAAGTCGAACAAAACTGTTTCGTGTCTCAATATAGCGGAGGTAAGTAGACTTGCGCATGAATAGGTTATTCGACGCAAGGGCTGCAGTGTGCAATCGTCCTGAAAAATAAAAGCGAACTCGGCCCTGCTTCTTCTCGCCCATCTTCTGAAACTCGTTCGTTCGGCTTCATTTCCCTCCAGTCATAGGTTCACTCTCTTTAAGTAAAGTCACATGAGAGCTTCCATTGGCGTTCCGAGCGGCGAGGCTGCTTCTGAAAGATCGAACAAGAAACGCTATTGCATCTGAAAGCATACCAAGACTTAACAGAGTTTTCGCATTGCAAATTATCCCTCAGACTTTTATTTAAATGTTCCAAAATTGATACCGTCATTCTCAAAGCGCTGTGTTGCGAGACATTGCTGAACCAACGGTTCTGCTTACGAGTATATGCTTGCAATCCCACTTCATCTTTTACATGGGCCCGAAATACTGGCATTGCAGGTTCCACCGTCATAGTACTTTGGAAGTTTATTCAAATGAGAAAGTACTACAATATCAGGAACAAGGTGACGAGTGTCCTATCTCTTTATCAATACTGGAAATTTTAATCATATGAAAAAGAGCTTGGAATTCTAGAACATCAGAGAACACTTGCAGTTAAATTTTCGAATACTCCGGGTACATTGATAATTCTCCTAAATGAAACTCAGGTTTTATTTTAGAAAGGGTGGCATTCAATCAGGAATATTGTGGGTGACCCGAGAAAAGATGGTACAATAATCCGCATCACATCTGCGAAGTCCCAAGACTCATTGGGACACCCAATCTCATATTCACATGTATAGATTTATGGCCCAATTCTTAGTTGAAGTTTCTATGCTCTAAGTATCTGAGTTTAGCAGAGCATATATCTGGATCACTGTGCTTCGTTATGACCCAGATTCCCCAGAATATTGGCCACTTCTAACATGGTTTTCATTTACCTCGAGAGTAAAAACGGCGAATGAAACAGTTGAATGTCCTACAAGTATTGGGGTGATTTGGTGATATTCTTCCTGGGAGCCTGTCGGAAGATTATGGATTTTGCAACTGCTGACTTTTTGCCTTCAGATTTGCGAGGTCACCCCCACAGAAGGTTCTAAGCATCTCAAAATGCTGATGTAAAGGTTAGATTTCATGATTGTATCCACAACATCTGGAATATTTATACCCTGAGGTTTATATTCATCGGATTGAGTGGCGTACACTAGCTTTTGGATCTTCTTATATCAGCACCATCAAAACCAATCCTCCCTTAAAATTCAAATTACTCAGGAGTAATAGCGTACATTGGCATTTAAATCTCCTCACTATACTAGCAATGTGTAGGATAATCACTTCTAGATACCAAATTATTCAGGTCAAGTCAGGTATATAATGTGATGCTGAATTGTTCACATCACGCGTGGCACATTCAGGAGTTCGGCATTAGATCTCTTTGGTTGTTCAGATCAATTTCCAATCTCAATTTGTTGACGTTTTAATTCACACTTGGGCGTAAATTCACTGGACTGGCTCTGTTACTCTATACTGTCAAACCTCAAAAACAGTAACCCTAAACCCGAGACGAGGGAACCCAGCCATCTTTAACTAGGTATACCATTCCGCCTTGTGCTTTTCCAGAACGTCCGGGTTGAGCAATATTGGAGAGGGAGGGCGGAGGAGGGGGCTTGAATGCGCGGAAGCAGCTTTAAGCAGAAGGGACGAGGAAATTCCGGACGGCGTAAAAACTCTAGGGACATTGTATAGAACGACCCGAGAGAAAATTGAACTAGGCTGGGAGGCTTTTGAATCATCTACAACTTGTGGGACGTTCTCGTCGGAATCTCTCGTGAGCAGATTGTACAATGGGCGCGGGAGCTATTTACCATGAAATAAATAATAGAGGCCGTAAGCGTCGTACATTAGGATAGACCCCTCCGCTAATCCACATGAAACAAAATAAGTGCGGCAGCATCTATCTTCTCGGATAGACCAATGGTCAGGTTCGGCTTTCCTCGCTAACGTGATGATCAACATCATCTCATGCCACAACCCAGCGTAGTACACTCATGACTTAAGAGAATGAAACAAATGAATTGCTAAGAAACGCGAAAAGTACAAGTATTTAGATCACCAGGATGCATCAGGATGCCGTGAGCCCCTGTCAACCACCACTGGTTCGCCCACTACCGTTTTCATACAGGTTACTATCATCACCTGAAGCACGTTGTGTCGAGCTTGAAGAGCCGCTCTGGGTGCTGTTGGTGCCAGTCGAATTTTGAGTAGAATTTGTACGGGAATTCATGTTCTGGTATAACTCGCGAGCTGTTTGATGATCTCTTTCTTGTATGGCTTTCCGATGTGCAGCTTGCTCTAATGAATTATGTCAGGCAGAGTCCAACCATGTGGGAGGTTTAGGGTTATTTACCATCATTAGGTTTTTTCTTGAAGGAAGGAAACGCTATCCCATGCTTATGCTGCTGAACTACAATACCTCTCTTCTCAATCGTGGGAAAGCCCACAAGGATGTCGAAAGAATTGTTCTTTACCACTCGAAAACTGTCTGTATAAAACCTTAAGGACCGAGGATATTGCAGCTCTAGTGTTACCATTTGTGTAGGCGTGCATTCACCTTCGAGCATCGCGTACGTGACGATATCTGCGGGGGGCAGTTGGAGGATATTGAAACCATGGTTTTGTGCAACCCTGCTTGATATAAAATTGGAATCTGCACAAGTGTCGAAACGCGCCACAAACTCTAAAGGCCCGCCAGCAGGATTGTGCCGGTTTCGAACAAAAACGGAGTTTTGGCGAAGCTCAGAGACGGACTTCGATGAACGTAGGGCAATTTCATATTCCTTGTCTTCAGAAATCGATCCGCTGCCATCTGACTCTAATTCATTGGTCTCCACATTCGCCCTTGGTCTCCGTTTGCCGAGGACGAATTGTTGCGTACTTTGTTGTGTAGTGGCTAAATCTTTGGTCTGAGCATTGGCTCGAAAGAGCGGTCGTTCTATAGTGATAGCTGGTGGTAATACAATTCCCTCTGTTGAGGATCGCGCTTTGAAGTCCGGCTTTCTTGTGATAACAAGGAGCGACCTATTTGTTTGGTCTCCATTGATATCAGTGAGACCTTTGACAGGTGTTAGTAAAGGCTCTTCCAAGCTAGACTTTAGAGATGAAACTTACCCAATGCATCATTAGGTCGTCTTTCCTCCAAGTCTTTTTTTGATCCGGTCCCCAATTTCCCCTCTATTTCACATACAGATGATGAATCTGGCGCCCTGAAAGTGGGTACAGGTTTTGAGTTCTTTCCAGAGAGAGAGCTGGAAGTTACTGGTCCAGAAACTTGAGAGCTCTTTTTACCCTCCCTGCTCGAGGTGCAGTCGCGTTGACCATTGGGTTCACTTTCCCCTCTCTGATGCTTTTCCCGATTCGCTGTCTCTGCCATTGGGGCAGTGGAGGATTTGGCAAACGTGGGTTGACCAATCGCTGATGTCTGAGGAAGATAATTTGATTCGTTGTGGATTTGTGCCAGGCCTGAAGGGTTTAGGAATTGGGTGTGGTGAGAAGGTGAAAGTGGCCAATGGATGTTCCGAGCTACTGAAGCAAACTGAAAAAGTGGCCAATGGGTGGTTAATGAAGAATGGACATCAAGCCGTTTCGGTCACCCCTGCGTTGTTCATGTGGGCAGGCTATGCTATTGGAGCCCACAATTCTACTCGGTCAGTTATGGTGTGATTGAACGAGAGGTGCATGTTTGGGGCTTCGCTGTAATATGAGTGGGCTGTAAGCGTCACACTGCCATTGGACATGATTTGTTGAACAAGGGCGCCTGTTGTAGAGCCTGGAGAGAAGCCTTACTTGAACTTTGTCTGAAATACCCGTTTATTACTCGATCACTTTCTTAATTGAAGATCCCACGTCTCCGTGTCTTCTGGAAGAATTCATATCATGGCCACCGGCTACACTAAGCTAGCTCAGTTTATTGCTGACCAACAATATGCTATCATCAGAAAGTTTCAGCACCTCGCAGCTCGCGACCTCCTCTATCTTCAGGCAGAGCTTGTCCAGCTTGAAATCGAGTACAGCGACGCTGCCCAACTAGACCGCGAGTGTGACGACGAGAGGAAGTTTTATGATCGAGAATGGTGGCATCTCAGCAACTCTAAACGTCGTGGATTCAAAGGAGAGCAGTGGGACTTGGCTTTAAAAATTAGAGCAAAACTCCGTGAATACTGTAAGGGCTCGAGTCGGAATCCAATATATTAATGCATGTCGGCTCACTAGCGCTTCTGTTATTTAAATTTCAAAATACTACCTGTGATGCTAACTCACACTCCCTTTTGCAGACCAGTCAGCAGAGCAGTATAGCCGCGTTACAGCGGTGCCACGACCAAAAAAATCAGACCTTGACCTTCTACGCACATGGATACTCAGCCCCGACCTTGGTGGTGGCTGTAGACTTCTAGGGAAGGATCTTTCGGGCGCTGATAGGCTCTCAGTCTACGAAGATGTCTATCAAGATGACCTCATGCATCTTATTGGCAACCGTGGTGAGAATGATATCCTCACTCGGCTACTATCGGGGCCGGTTCTGAAGGCGTTCCACTACTTCGTCGGGCGGTTTTTAAAGGTCGGTGGAATATAACTTGATTTGTTGTCGAAGCTGACGGCTCCATAGAAGCCCAAGCCTCTCGATGAAGAAAGCCCCGCAACGCAGCCCTGTGGCCCAAGTGGCTTGCACCATTACTCTGACCAGCATGTGCTGACTGTTGTGGATGCCATTGGTACCGTGGTATCCTCACTGGCCCCTTTGGTCGCTGTAATAAGTCTGTCATTCGTCACACGTATGCAGGCAAGACTTGGACTTGTCTGTTTGTTTACTGTCATATTCTCAGCAACTTTGGCGGTTGCAACCAAAGCTAGGCGGATTGAGATATTTGCTGCTACAGCTGCGTAAGTCTCTCGGATCTTTAGCCTAGTGAATGAGATACTCAATCGCTGATGTACATTATTAGCTTCGCGAGTGTTCTGGTTGTCTTTGTAGGGAGCACCAACTTGACAAGGGTGTGAGACATAGTTCACAGAATCGGCTGGAGTAACAGGATGCTTGGTATGAGGATGCACCATAATTTTCTTTTGACAATTTGGGAATACGTCGACCGCTGCTACTTCGAATTCTCTCATTAGCCGGGACCTGTAAGATCTGCAAGCCCAAGGGCGTAGATAACCTCCTGCTGCGCCACCACCACCACCAATAACTTGCCATGGTATTCTCAAACTAGTCAACTTAGAGACAAGATGGTATGTGAACGAATACCCAACATGACGAGCTGGCTGGACAGCACCGTAGAGACACAATTCAACACGAAACCCGAGTCGTCGGGTCCGCCCCTAATCAAGCTCGATCAGGCGGCCTTCCTATTAATCCACCGTACAGATTCTGGCGCTCCTGCTGCCATCTAAAGTTACACAAGTGTTCAAAGAGACCAAATCCAAGTAACTTGCATGCAAGACTTGGCTGACATGTGGAGGAACAGCACAACTCCTACGCAGACTCAGGACGTTCGTAGGCTGAGAACGGGACTTTCTTTTGAACTTCGGATCGGGTAACGGATAAACTTGTGATAAAATAGAGTACGATATTCTTGGTTACTCCCTGGACGACGGTCCTGTTAGATTGGGCTTCTGGCGCATAAGAAGGCCATGAGGCAAGTTGATTTGAAGAACATGGCTGTTGGCGGAGGCAAAGCTTCGTTGCGGTTGACGCCTTGCAGGTTCCTGGATTGGATTTGGAAAAGGTGAAAAATAAGAGAAGGCAGATGATGGTTTGCTTACATAATATTACCCTAAGTGTACTTTCAGGGGAAAATTAAAACGACCCCCTCCCCCCCCCGGATGTCGATTAGGGGTGTCAATGACTTGTAATTGGCTACTTAGGCTCTTTAAAAATCTTAAATTAGATTTTTTAATATAAGCATAAGCTAGCATATTATAACTCTTGCATTGCAATTACATGCTTCTTAACTTATAATAAAAAGATTTCTTAAAATAGTGTTTTAATTTAGGGGAGTTTATATACTAATTAATTAAGTTCTAGTTTTTGAGCCTGATAAGGCCCTATAAATTATAAGCTTATAGGACTTATTTGCTAAATTTCTAGGCTTTTTTACGCTATCTTTAGGCTTTAAAATATATGTTTTTTTTAAACTTCTTTAATTTAAAGAATAGTTACTAATCTAAATTTTATAAAAAGTTCACATTTAAATAGCCCTTAATTAGTGCTATAAGGATATGAAACAAGTATTAGATTATGTTAATTCCTTAAAAAAATTAAAAAAATTAAATCAAAGAAAAATTCAGAGTTTTGGTATTCCTGTCCGAGCGCCTCTGCTTTGGGTTGGTGGCTAGTTTGCTCCCAATTGACACCCCTAATCGACACCCGGGGGAAGGGAGGGGAGTTGTTTTAGTTTTCCCTTGGCTTGGAGAAGGACATTTTTCTTTGAAATTGGATTGATCACGTGAATCTGAAATTCTGCCCCGCCAAAACCCCGCCATCACAAAACCGGTCATCAAACAACTACGTGTCGACGTGTCGACCACGAATATAAGAATTCGTTACGCCTTCCATGGCTGGAACTCTGAGCAGCAATATCATGGAGAACGACACAAAGACCCGTATGTGTCAATCCCTCCCCAAAGAGATCCATGCTAACATCTGCAGCGCCTTCCTCCACCTCTGACAAAACTTCCTTCGCATACATCTCTGCCAGGGACCGATGGCCTATCATTCTGGTAGGAGACACCTCCTCCAAAAAGGACAAAGCTGATGAGTCAGACTGGAGCGATTGATGATGTACACAAGGCAGTCTCGGAGACAACAGAAGCCGCCAAACGTGAGGAGGGAAAACGGATTGTTGAGGATCTTGCGAAACTCAAATATGAGCTCCAGCATGACCGGAAGATAACGTAGGAATTCTTCTCCAAACTCAGGCAAAGTTGACCGATCAGCCCGCTCCCAGATGATGGTCAACCAGATATTGCGGGTTACAACAAGGAACTGGAGCAATTGGGAAATCCCTCCTGGTTCAATGTTCCGTGGCTCTACGCAGAATGCTACCTCTATCGGTATATATCGCTATCCCATTCGGGATGTTGCTGATCAGTCCCTACAGACGAGTAGCAACCTCCTTCTCCCTCTCCAAAGAATGGAAATCCTACGATATATTCGCCCGCCAAAAGATGTCGACCTTCCGATCCTCTCGCCCCGCAGTCCTCGAACTCGCCGCCAGATACCACGAACTCATAACACAGATGGGAAAGAAGGATACCAAGGCGGAAGCAGAAGTTGACGAGGCGGAGAAGATATTGTTCATGGAGATGTGCGAGATATGCCTCTGGGGAAATGCTACAGATTTGTCGCTCCTAACATCTCTTACATACGAGGATATTCAAAAGCTACAGGGCTCAGAGGCTCGGAAGGCTTCGGAGAAAAATATCATTATCAATGATTTGGAGGCTGCATATGATGTCTTGAAAAAGGCGAAGAAAGAGGGGAAGAAAGAGAGGAGGGTCGATATCGTTCTGGATAATGCTGGATTCGAGTTATACGTCGACTTGATTTTAGCTGGCTTCCTCCTTTCTGCTGGCCTTGCAACTAACATCATTCTTCACCCGAAGTCGATCCCCTGGTTTGTCTCCGACGTCCTCCCTGGTGACTTTGCTGCTCTTCTCAACGCGTTGGTCTCTCCTCAAGCATTCTACTCGACACCTTCAGAAGATGAGAAAAATGCTGGCAAGGCCCCAGAACCGCTTTCCCAGGCGGAGATCGACGAACTATCCTTCTTGTTCCGGGAATGGTCGGGCTTTTATGCCGAAGGACAACTGTTGCTTCGACCAAATGGCTTCTGGACCGAAGGAGGCAGCTACTGGAGATTGCCTACTTCAGATCCTAGGCTCCATGAAGACCTGAAGGAGAGCCAGCTGGTCATCTTCAAGGGCGATCTCAACTACCGGAAGTTGACTGGCGATGTAAGTTTCCCATGTTTATAAGTTCGCAATGCTTAGATTCGCAGGCAATGTGGGATCCTACCACACCATTCACGAAGGCCATCGGTCCTCTAGGCCCCGGCTCCGGTATCAATATTCTTGCATTGCGAACGTGCAAAGCTGATGTTGTTGTTGGTCTCAAGCCTGGACTAGACGAGGAGCTTCGAGCCATGGAAGGAGGCGGTGGTGATACTGGAGCGCGAAAATGGGCATGGAATGGAAAGTGGGCAGTTGTGTCCTTTTCTTCGGGGAAATAAAGAAAACAGTGAGTGAAGGTTGCTTGCACATAGAAGACTGATGATAGAATAGACATATTTGCGATCCTTACATTTTTACTTCGGGCTATCTCAATTTCTAAATTCAGGCATTGCTAGTTCCTATTTCCATTTACCATCTCCCCGATGTAGCTCAACGTCCTCCTTTCCTAAATATTTACCAATACCTTCCTCGCCTCCAACTACCCCGCATTTCATCTTCCTTCTCTCCTTTACACGGTAGCAGTGCTAGTACTTGATCCCGTCGTAAAAGTTTCAGTATCCGATCCCGATGTCTCAGTTGAAGTCTCTGTCAAGTTTCCGGAGTTCGAATCCGGGCCGTGTGGTGCCGCTGTTCCCGCTCCTGGGGGGTTGTTGCTTGTTGCGTTGGCACCGGCAGTTATAACAACCGGGGTTGCAAAGCGAACTTGTGGTCGATCTGAAGCTTGAGGTTGAGGTTGGGATCGAGTTTGCAGTTGTGGCTGTGTTTGGGATTGCGATTGAGAAGGAGGTGGAGGTGAAGCAAAGACCGGTGTAAGAACAGGAGCCGGACTTAGAGCAGAAAACATGGCAGAGACAGCTGCTGGTATCGGAACGGGCGCCGCTCCTCCCACTACCAAGATCAGCACACGAAGCGGAATGGCCTTATCCCACTTTGCACAGCGTCAGACTATGATACATGACAGGGGAGCAGTTTTCTCTTGACAACGAAAATATGGAATTGGAAAGGGGAACTTACTTCCAGGCGGCGGCGGTCCAGGATCTGCGCCATGAGCCGTATTGAATCCTATCTTCGCCGGGAACGGATTAGTCTGCGCTCCCCATCCAGGTGGCAGCGGTCCTGGATCAGCCCCATGAATGGTATTAAATCCTTGCTTGTTCGCTGGGATTCGGTTGGTGGCGGGAGCTGCTGGATCCTTTTTGTAATGGGCCACATACTCATAGCAATTTTTGCTCTTCATCCATTCCCAGCCACCTGTGGTGATCCAACCCTTTGGGACATCGAGAGGCGCGCCTGCGGATCCGGGGCCGGGAGTTTGTTGTGGGAGGGTGGGGACTGGTGGTGGAGGAGGTGGGGTGGGGATGATTTGTGCTGGTTGGGGTGCTGGAATGAGTATGGTCTGGGCGGGATTGACGATGACTGGTGCAGGTGAAAGTGCGGGAGTGTAAACAACGGGGGTGGCGGGGGTGATGGTGTATGTTTGTCGAGCAGGGTGGGCGAGGAAGATGCGTGAGCAGTCCTCACAGGGGCCGTTGATGTAGCCTCTTATCATCTTGACCTTCCCATGGGGTGCCCAGGAGAGGTGGCATTTCTTTTCCACGCCAATACATTTTGTGTGTTTATCATTGCAGTTGTACTTGTAATGTGTTTCCTGACACATTTTGTTTGGTTTTGGACGGTATGTTCCTTATTTGAAGATTGGCGGATGAGAGTTTGTTGATGAGTTGGAGGAGGGTGACAAGAGGAAGTGCTTGGAGGTGGAAAATATAGGAGAGGCAAAGGATGTGTGAATCATTTTGCACAGCTTGATTTGGAAATGTTGGCTGATGTCTTGAGTGAGTTTTCGCGTCACTCACTGGGGGATTGGATGAGTTTGTGAATCATTCGGAGCCTTTCAACATGCTTTAGAATACAGCGCTCTTTTTCTCAGCAAGCCATCACGTTTGCTCTCTCTCGTTCAAACAGTCAACTAGTTGTTGTCTTGCAAGGGCACACTCTCGGTCTCTATTATCACCACAGAACAGCAGGCAGTCTCTCTAGCAAGATTATCCCATTTCCTCAATTAGGAAGTGGACACAGAATATCAAGCCATCTTGCTGCAATATCTCCCCCTTACCTAAACTGGAAATTGGAAACAATGATTCACAGAACATCAGGCCGCTATGCGGGTGACGCCACCTCCTTTCCCAAGCTGGAAATGTACTGAGGCTTAGAGTCCCTGCAGTGTCACATCACCAAAAACCCGACCTTAGAACCCAACCCCTACTTTCTGGAGAGTAATCAACATGCTTGCTCTCTCTCGTTCAATAGTCCAACTGGAATTTGGATATACCCTTAAGAACACAATCTCACACCTTCATCTCTACCCTTTGCCCAGGAACCACTCTGAATTGCTTTCGTACTTCAATGCAAACTCTTCTTCTACATATTTGACAAAACCAGTTAACACCCTCCTTACCCTTAATAGTTTCCCGATGGTGAATTGTATTTGCTATTGTTTGCCACCACGCTTTGTCATTTTGTCAAGCTTTTTCTGTCCATTTTATTAGGGATAATCAGGTGACATGAAGAGGAAGTTATTCTCTTCCAAGCCACGCCGATGTCCAAGGTCCTCTCTTTAAAATGTCACTGAGGTTCAAATTATTTATAATTGCCAATGCAGGCTTGGGCGCCAAAGGCTGTCGCAACACATTTTTCGAATTGAAACTACTAGTAATCTGCATACGCGTCCTAATTCTTCCCTCGATCCGTCTCGCCATCCCCAGCAGGGATATTTGTTACCCCCAACACGCCAAGACTCTGTCTACATTGACTGAGAAAGATTCCATTGAATATATTAAAGGCAGTTGGTCCTCGAGCCGACCTGAGATACTCTATCCCTCTTTTTCCTATCCCAAGATATCTCTAAAAGTCTTGGCCGAGCTGGCCACTGCAGTGAACAGAGTAAAAGCTCCAATAAGAAGGGCAATAAGCTGCCCACTGTCGGTGATATGCGTGTCAGGGAACGTGATATTATTCATCTTGATTGTCATTTCAACGTGGACGATTGCAATAGCACATAAAACGGAAGACAGAGTGCCATATACATAGGAACAGAAGGGATGCTTTTCTTCTTTGAAATCGTCTTCCCACGACACGAACCAGTAGAAGAGAGCCGTAAGCCCATCCCAACACAACCGATACCGGCGCCGACTCCCAATGACCATGCTGCTTTGACGAAAATCATCCAACCGTGAGCGTAGGCGTTAATCGGAACGAAGAGAACGCTTTCACAGTGCAACCTGCCTGCCGACCATTGTACCAGCCCCTGAAGATTATCCATGGACATGCGAAGTAGTTCGCCGAAAGGACCATCGTCACAGTGAAAAGAGATCCGCCTGTTCTCTTAAATGCTGCCATGGAAGTTGGCAAATTGAAGACGAGGAGAAGAAAGGTCAAGAAGAGTATTGGCCAATCAATCGTCACGAGAGAATTGTGATCGAGGTTTCGAAGTGTGTTGATGTAGACAGCAAAGGCGGTTACTGCGGATGCCGGCCGCATCATGTCTCCGTACGAAGGGGCCAAGAACTGAAAAATAAGGATCGATGACCATTGCAGATAGAATCCAAGTCAAACACCAGGGCCATACACATCTGGGTCGCCAATTATATCGCACTCTGTGGTTTGAATTGTGGCTGCGAGGGTTGATTGGGACAACAAAGCCAAGATGAGAAGGCTCGTTGCCGTAAATTATTGTTTCGTAGGAGGCATAGTTGAAAAGAAGAGTTTCGGCTCGTGTTACAGTATTTTCTGGAGGCCACAAGAGAACTCGATGGGTCTCCTCCGTATGCTCGCCATAACTTATACTCTCTCCCCTTCTGCCTCGCTTGAGAGAGGTACGGAATTGACAGCAGCCACAATATTGGGGTGCTTTCTTGGCAGGCTGGAAAAGAGCAACGAGCCGTGTGTGGCGCGGTATGGGATTCGGAATTTTGTCTCAATAGGGGACACACGTGCATTGATACTGAACTTCCCACTCTTCCAGACTCTCCCACAGCCAAGCTGAGGACTACAGTAGCTGCGGCTGTGTAACGCAAATGCAAGCCACACAATTAATGGAACCTGATTTTGGAAGTGATTTTCAGGGAAAGGGGTTTGGCAGCTGAAACTTCGTTGAAGTCTCGGATCATCAGAACGGTGAATGCGCAAGCTAAAAAATATATATTACTGGGTTTCTGCCGTATTCATGAGCAGATCTGCAGACGACGGAGACGGCGAAGAAGACGAATAAAGGGCAAGATCAAAACAAGCTGCCTCCAGGCGCTTCTTGCCCAGGAGTAAGCCAGGCTGCCCCACAACAGGGAGTTCTGTGAATTCAATTGAAATCTTGTGTACATTGAAAGAATAAGAGGCAGATAGTCTCATAGAGAAGAGGGTTTGTGGTCTTTTGCCCCGCAATACGACCCCCTCTCCCCCTCTTCTCAAGCGAAGTCAGCAAAGGGGCAATCTCCGCGAACAAATCACGAGTAGCGCAAGAAAGTCCCCTAAGTCCCAATCCTCAACCCAGAGGTTTAATCAAACGCCCTAGTATCAAATCTTCAATCTTCCCCAGTGATCGCCCTCACTCCTGACTTCACTCTTCACCCAGCAAACCTCTCTGTTTCCCGTACGTAAAGTGTGTTTGGGGGAGATGAAGGCACCCAAGGAGCACACGTCGACTGCTCGTTGACCCAACGCGAACACACCAACGACCTGATACCGTCCTTATAATCGCCAATCAACTGTGCAATGCTTGCAGCAGCAGTGGTAAAAGCATGTTGTATGTTGCAATTGGTCGCGGTGAAGACGCAGCAGATGTCTGCCGGATTGGTATTCGATTCCATAGAGTTCAGCTGCTGGGTCCAGACTGCTGGCAGGTTGACGCACTCCCCGTAAGGCCCGTACGTTTTGAGTTCCGAGCCCTTAAAGTTGGAGCCTGTGAAGAAGGATGCAAGGTAGCTGGAGGGGACGTCAGTTGGCGTGATTTGTAAAATTTTCAAGAGGGTGCAAAAGCTTACGGATCGTTGTAATCAGTGGTTGGGCAATAGTCGCAGACGCAGTGGTAATTCCCGTTTGAGTATACCCAGGAACATTCGTCTAGTGACAAGCACTGAGCATATCCAAGTAGCCATGGGCTTTGAGGAATAGCTAAAATAGGGGAAGCAGTCGTCAAAATAGTGGCAAGAGCAAATTTGAGATACATCTTGAGGAGTTGGAAGTTGTGGGGGACGTTGTTGGTGTATAAATGGAATCGATTCTTCGTGAGATGCCGTGTGCTTTATGTACTTCCAGAAGCTCCAGATGGTTTGTTCTGGATGACTTAGTTCCTTGCTAGTCAAAGCGACGCCTAGGAATACCGTTCTACTTTCGATAGTCTGTATTCCTAAATTTTGCGAACACATGCGTGGGCTGTCTTTCAATTTGTGACGCGAAAATACAAAGGGAGCACAAAATACCGGCGGCAGCGGTTGCCGTTATGAAGAGCTTCCCCCTTTTTTGAGACACTGTAGCAGCATTGTAACAATGGTCTGTCTTGTTTGGTGGCCACCGAGCCGTAAATTGTCTCATCTCACGTACAACGCCGCATGGGTAGATCCCGAGATACAACCTAATAGCGTATGCTTTGGGTATGTGTACAAGCATAGAGTTGCGCATGGCCGGAAAGATACTGAAGGAATCAATAATTTGCAGAACGAGTCCACATGAATGCCTGCAATGCTCCACTAGTTCAACGGTTTGGGGAAAGGAGCTCAAATTCAAAGATATATGTGGAGATATATAGCAGAGACATGGCGAGCGAGCGTCACCTGAGGGCAATTCAATTCTATGGACGGGATCCATTCCGAGCAGATACTCAGATCAAGAGTATGTAAAATCAGACTTCCAAGGTGTTCGAGTAAGACTAACACGGATTTGGATACCGAGTGGGTTAAACGGCGACTTCCGAAGTTCCAGGACGGACGGTCCATCATGGAGTAATTCAAAAGCGTACGTTGTATGATCTCAAAAAAAATTGTTCTTCTTTCGATTTTGTGGGAAGGAGAGAGGTGCTGGTGCGGATTCGTTAAAAGTGAGGAGGCAGCAGGGGGAGGGAGGGGTTGTGAGATTTACCGAGCGTACAGTATTTCTCAGCACTCGTCCGACCCTGCCCTTCGCTGTTCACTCACTCGAGATTTGGGGAATTAGGGAACTGACCCCCCCTCTTTGGGTCGATTCCAGGGTTGATGCTGACTAATCTAGGCGGTGAACACTAAGAATCTCTACCCTCACGGTTTCTCGCGCTCCTCTACTCTAAACTTAAGAAAAACCTGTACTTACTCTCAATAATTTATAGTCTCTTAGAAGCTTATAACTCTTTCTTTTTATTTAGAAATTGTTTTTCCTTTCTTCCTAAGAGAGAGCGCGATTATTTTAAGAGTTATTAGGGTTACAGGTTTTTAGTAATTACTTAATCTATTAGTCGCTAAATTACTAGCAATCTTTCTCTTAGAACTTATTATATTTTTAGCGCCTTACCCCTAAAACTTAACTTAATAGCCGATTCGTCCTCTTTTATAAAGGAGGACAAACCGATTATTACTTAAATAACTTTATAAAAAAACTCCTAAAGAATATTATTAAAGAGGGTAGTTCCCAAAATTTTAAAAAAGCGTACTATTATTCAATTAAAAAATGGAATAATTTAATATAGAGTGGTTCCGCCGTTTACTTAGCATCGACCCTGGGATGGAACCAGAGGGGGGTCATTTTCCCAACGAGTAACCCCGAGGACCTCAGCCCAAGCACACTTCTCCTCGAACCCTCGATTAAGCCCCCCCCCGAGAAACGGTCTAGAATCGTGTCGGCCTCCTTGTGCGAATCAGGTCTGCCTTGCATGGAAGCTGGAGTCATCACGCTCCTGATTCGAACCTGCACTGACAGACCGGCATCTGCTTTATGATACTTTCGCTTGGGTGCATCAACGTTACCAGAGCCAGGGCTGCCGTAGGAAGTCCCTGCAAAGTCTGTCGGCGGGCGGGATGGGATCTGGGGAAGCCCTGAGGAAGTGTCAGGTCAGAAGCGCAAGAGTTGGAAACTTCAAGATCATGGCGAGTCATGTCAAAATACTTCTGCTCTCAGCGTTCCTGGCTTAAATATTTCCCCTTACGTTCAAGCTGTATCAGCAAGGAGTAATTAGCTCTCCCTTACCGCTGTCGTGGGCTTTGTTTGACCGTGAGAAGTTATTGCATTCAGAAACTCCTCCTGGATAATGAGGAGTTTGGGTGTGGGACTCCCCGGCTTGCTTCGAAGTGCTCCAAAGACCGGATCCCACGGCTGGTTTGGCCAAAGCACCCTCTTTTTCTCGCGCTGACATTCCAGTATCCAAACTTGAAGCTTATGGCGAAGAGACTTTATTGGCTCATTGACCTCCCTTCTAATTCTTCACGGCCAAGAGCAGAATAATCCATGCCTCGGTCCGCTCCCACGTTCGACTGACCCCCGAATGCCCCACTACCCCGCGGGCGGCTCGACCAGGGGGGGTCGGCGGAATCATGCCTCCATCCAACCAATCCCCTCCCCTCTTCTCCAATTCGGGCGTTACTCGGCGCAACCAAGCACAAGCCCAAAATTCCTATCCGCTGATTTTGGTTCGTGACCCCCTGAAATCTGGCATCTGATGCTGGAGCTCTTGCGATTACCGAGCCCTTAGCGCAAGGAACGCAAAACTTTAAGTCTAGTTCATCTCATGATCAACATATTGCCAGATGCACCGCTGCGGCGATGGGTAAAGCTACCCTTGTCTAGGGCTTCTAGAAGAACGCGGCGCCCTTGGTCTGGAACTTGCAGGAGTTCCTTGTCTACGTTCTCTTCGCATTCGTGGAATTTAAGGCCCTTGGACATCATAATCTGATGATCCGCATCTGAGATATGATGGGCTGTCCTCGAGCTTAGAAAGTGAAGGAGTCCTTTCTACTTGTAGAAGCGACTCCGATCAAACTGACTTGCAGGCGTCCGTTACTTGCTTCTTTGCATCGGCGGTAGCAATGCGACGTTACTGCGCAGTACTAAGTGCCTCCCCATTGTCCGAAAGTCCGTTGAGACTCACACTCAGAAGTTGGCCGAAGGGCGATCCAATGAGGGCCCGTTTCGTACGGACGCACCTCTTTTGATTGCTGGCGTTCGCCAACAACCAAATACTAGCGTTCAATACTCAAAACATTATAAAATAATATTTCAAATAGTAATAAATAAATGAGATAATATATAAAAGTAAGAGAGAGAAAGTAACTATATAATAAATAAAGTTTATAAATTTAGTTTAACTAAAAGTTAGTTTGAATTTCATATAATTAGGGTCTTATTATATATATAATATATTTAATATTTGGAAAGATTTGTTTAAGCTTATAAGGCCTGATTAATATTATTATATTAATAATAAAGCAAGTGAGATGCCCCGATCTCCCCCTAAAGTATAGGCTCACGTGACCTTGGCGAGCAAATATATTCGCGTTTTATATAGTAAAAAATCAAAAAAGTAAAAAGGGTCCGTGCACTTTAAACCTCCAATACTAATTAACCACGAATCTTATCAAGAATCTGATTAATAGACAATTTTTGCCTGGTTCTATTCTATAATCATATCACTTAGTATACATTAAATGGGGTTGTGGTTAAAAGGTTATTATGGGCGTAAAGGGCGACCGTTTTGTCACTTTTGGGTCGGACCGACTGTAGTTACCAGTCATCAAGGAGTATGTTCTTCTTTCGGCACAAAGATGGCGACCACCTCACCTGAGCAGAGTTGTTAGCCCAACAGGTCTCTAACTATGACTAAAACGTATCCGGTCCTTGAGAGTTGCTTCGACTTTTATATAATGTACCAGTTTCTCCAGTTAAACTCCCAGCAGGAACATGATCGCCTCTCCTTACTTTTGAACTTCATCTTTATATATTGCTATTGTCTATAACTCCAACAGCCTTGTACATACTTTTTACTCCTTATTGCTCAGCCTTCTCAAACAACATGCCTTCCAAACGTATTCTCAGTCTCAATCTGCTCGGCTACCTATGCAGTGCATCCGCCTTAGCAACAAACTTGGCCGGGACTTTCTCTGCCTACGCCGCAGCAACTTACAATCTGGTCGATACCTACAACAGCGGAAACTTTTTCTCATCCTTCAGCTTCTACACGGGCTCGGATCCCACTCATGGCTATGTATCCTATCAATCTCAATCCGCCGCTTCTAGCCAAGGTCTCATCAACACGAACAACGGTCAAGTTTATCTCGGCGTTGACCATACCACCGTGAATCCCTCTGCAGGCCGGGCCTCCGTTCGAATTAGCAGCAACAAAGCCTATACTCACGGCCTCTTCATTGCCGACATCGCCCATATGCCGGGTTCCATTTGTGGCGTCTGGCCCGCCTTTTGGCTCTTTGGCCCAAACTGGCCCAACAGCGGCGAGATAGATGTCATCGAGGGCGTCAACCTCGCTGGCACAGACCAGATCACCTTGCACACAAAAGCAGGCTGCTCCATCAATACTGCTGGCTCACAATCCGGCACTACTTTGGTTAACTCCAACTGCAACCAGGACAATGGCAATACCGGATGTGGCGTCACGACTACGACTGCAAATGCCTACGGCAATAATTTCAACAACATCGGAGGGGGTGTTTATGCCATGCAATGGGAAAGCTCCGGAATCTACGTTTGGTTCTTCCCGCGAGGTAGTATTCCCGCTGATATCACGAGCGGGAGCCCAGTGACTGGAAACTGGGGCCTGCCAATCGTAGCGTTCAATGGAGGGAGTTCGTGTAATATTGACTCGTTCTTCTCGAATGAGAATATTGTGTTCGATACGACGTTTTGCGGTGATGTATGAACCTCGTTCCAAGTTTCAGGATGGTTGTGGGTGAAGTGAAGTTAGTGCTGACCAGAGACTGAACAGTGGGCTGGAAGTGTTTGGGGAAGCAGCTCCTGCGCCAGTTTGGCCAGCTCGTGTAACTCGTACGTGGGGGCAAATCCAGGGGCTTTTGCTCCAGCTTATTGGACGATCAATTCTGTGAAGGTCTATCAGCAGTGAGGTGAAGCTGTTTGTAAGCCGTCGCCGGGAGGTTGTGGATTCGATTCATATACCTATTTTGTGACGAGGTGCAAATGGCGTCTATCATATTGAAACATGATGTTAGAACGAGCATGAGGAATGGAAGATAATGAAACGCTTGTAAATTGACACTTGAAGGTGAATCTTGACTTGTCTATATTGAACCCTATCTGGAAAGTACAATTTGTGCTTACTATTAAGAACGTCGGTATCTAAAACGAGAGCATGAACGAGGGTAACTTACTTTAACTGAATCAAAATTCAGAAGCGTTTGCCTCTCCCGGAGGCACGCCCAAGATTGGAAACTCCTACGGAGCCGGTCGTTATGGAGTTCCAGCTGCACCCTAATTGCTCTGAGAATGGCCCCAAGACAGTCGAACAAGAGAATTACCAATGGGTTGGCCCTGCATCTGGTTTATTGTCATTTTTGCTGCATGTCGTAGCACAAACTGGACGTAATTACATCCCTTTCCAGGAGGTATCTTGACATATGTAATCTTCCCAACGCCCTGGAAGAGAGATCGAAGTGTATCCTCGGTGGCATAGCTCACCAAACCTCTAATGAAGACGGTAGCATTGTTGGGGTCAATAAACTGGTTCATGGGCTGCGGTGCCCCGCAATATTCCAGCGCCGGAGGAGCACCAGTACCGACTGTATCTGAGTAGAATGCTGAAAACATAACTCCGCCCGTTCGCTCATCTTCGTCGCACCTAGTCCTGATTTGGTTTTGGGGGGGCATAACAGTAGAAAGCCTCATTGGTCAATTTCCACAACATACACCTTGTATTCCGACGAGGGCGCGTTGTTGGTCGCTCTCGTCGCTAAAGCGGACAAACCCATAACCGTGAGAGTTGCCAGTGACAGGATCAGTCATCATCTTTGCATATTTGCAAGATGTAAATCTGGATTGGAAAAGCGACACATGGAAATATTCGTTGACCTCAGGCCCAAGGTCACCAACTAAAATCGAATACTCCGAGCCACGAATGTCTCTAAGAAATAGTCAGCAGCTTTACCGAGGACAAAGAAACTTTTCAATGATTCAGATACGTCCCTTACAAGAGAAGGCACCACCCGACGCCCAGCTGAGCTTGAAGAGACCAGAGCTGTTCGAAATCCTGGCAACATTGACTTTGAAAGCCCTTGCAGCAGGCACGGGGGGTATGAAGTCAACAAAACCGGCGCCGGCGTTTCTGATCAAGAGGTCAGTAATGAGCAGGCACGATATAGAAGCCAGTCTGTAGCATGAAACCGCTCACTTTGTCCAAGATAGCAGTCTGTTAGTTGTCCGGTTTTGCATGGTCGGCGTAGTAAACATTCTTAAGACCATCTTGCAATTCCCTCCAACACTTTTGAAGTCAAGTATCTTTTGGTTAACCACGACATGACAATCCCGATCTGGAATATTCCAAACTTCCGTTTGAAAGTAATAGACATCCTTAAACACTCTTTCAAGGTTTTTGATTTCTCCTGATACGGGGAGCTTCGGATCTTCGTCTTCTTACTTAATCATAAACACATAAACACATTTGTACCAGGAGGTGGCCATGTTTGGAATAGAAGAGCCGCTGCACATTGTAGAGCTTCCCCGAATTTCTGGAATACAAGGTGGTGTTGCCACCGATCGATCTCGTGAGCTCTAGGTGGAGGGCGAGTAGTAGGAATAAAAAATGTATCCGTCTCAGACGACTGAGTGGTACTTATGGGGTCCATAAAATCCTCAACCGTTGGCTTCAAGACCTCGTTCATTGCAGCCGAAGAAACTATCTGATGCCAAACAGCATCTGCTTAGCCATAGACCAAGTTCTGGGGCCTCCACGGCATTGTCATGAGTGAAAACTACCCTAGTGGTCGTGAAATTCCGAAGAACGAACGACTCTTTAAAGCAGATGAAACATTTATGGAGCGAGGAAACTGTGCCAGCCTTGTGGATCAACCTATTCCTGTACGGAAAGCTGACAGCATCGGTTGATTGTATTGAATAGGCGATTGCTAGAAACATCCAATTGACTCCACCGAGAAAATCAACGGAACCGAGGACAATCAAGGGGTTAGCAAGAAGCTGGGTTTCACCTACCGCCGACGTCACCTGCGGAAGCGGCGCAATACACAGCTACAGTGAGGCTGTTGGATGGGAATACTCCTGCGGCCCGGCCCATGCTTGAAAACCAAGCTTAATGTCGACAATCAACCGAGGAGCCGAGCGTGTGATTTGACCACGTATTCAGACACGCCTGCCCAGCTACGAAGCAGGCGAAGCACCCCGTTTGCTGGCTGTTAACCAAAGCCGGGAGTGTATCTCAGTACGAGGACGTACTTTCAGTCCCTAGAATCAATTTGGCTCGAGAGCTCCAAATGAGAACTTTGGATAGAGCACAAGAGTATATCTTCAATGGCGTTCGGGGGGCTGGGCCAATGATTTGACAAAGAGAAAGAAGGAAAAATCGTGATCGGAGGTACGAGATGACTTAAGGCTCCGATACCCCTGCTTTTCTCGCTAAGCTTCGCCAGTGGGTGTTATCACGTGCTCCATGGTCCACAGAAAAGGGGACTCGGGACTTGTAGATCCTCCATACGGCACCGACGACCCGAGATTCTCATAGACATGTTGAGAATGTATGATGGAGGTGAATAATTTGGTGGGAAAGGGTCGGAGTATCGTACGTGACGGTGGGTTTGATGGTGGAGAATCAGGATGTATATAAACGACGTCCTTTCCCTTCTTCGGCTGTCAACAATAGACACACCAGTTCCCATCTTCCAATCATTTCATAATCGCTTCTTCGCCATGAGCAATCTCCTCGTCGTTATCGGCATCACAGGCCAACAAGGCGGCTCCGTAGCATCCCTCTTCTCCCAAGAACCAGGCTGGAAAGTCCGAGGCATTACTCGCAACCAATCCTCCCATTCAGCACTCGCCTGGACCTCCAAAGGCGTAGAAATGGTCCAAGCAGACCTCAATGACCCCTCTGCCCTCCCCGCTGCCTTCGCCGGTGCCGCCGCCCTCTTCGTGACAACTGATTTCTGGGGGCCATTCTACAACCCTCAAACTCTTTCACTTCTCAAAGAACACCAAACCCTCGGCGAATACTGCTCTGATATCGAATTGCAGCAAGGAAAGAATGTCTTCGATGCTGCTTCTCAAATCCCGACTCTGGAACGGATTGTTGTTTCAAGCTTGGTTGATGCAGAAACGTTGAGTGGCGGGAGGTTTAAGGGAGTGTATCACTGGGGAGGTAAAGCGATGGCGTTGAAGTATTTGAGGGAGTCGCATCCGGAGTTGGCGGGTAAGCTGAGTACGGTTGTTATGGGAAATTATATGGGGAATTGGCTTCGGGACTTGAAGCTGAGGAAGGTGTGTATCCCTCGTTCCCTCCTTCTTTTGGTGGATGTGTGTTGATTTCGCGACAGACGGATGCCGGGTATCGACTAGCCCTAGTAGGCTCCGGTACTACACCACTTCCACATATCGATGTCGAGAGAGACACCGGGTATCTTGTTCGTGCGCTGTTGGAGTGTTCTCCTGGTAAGACGGTACTGGGCGCCGGAGAGATGATCTCGTGGTGTGAGATGTTGAGGGTCTGGTGTGAGTGTAATGAGGTGCCGCTTGCAGGTTTTGATCAGCTTTCGATTGATCAGTTTGAGAGGTTCGTTCCTGTGCCGGGCCTTGGGAGGGAACTGGGTGAGATGTTTGCTTTTATGGACGAGTTTGAGTATGCGGGTGGTGATGCCAATGTTGTACTTCCTTCCGAGGTAGGTTATCTGCTTGTTTGCTCGGAATATACTAATTGAACAAAGCTTGGAGTTCCTTGTCCTGTTGCCGGTTGGAAAGACTGGGTCAAGAAGCAAGACTGGTCGAAGATTCTTAGCGGGTGAATAGAATTCAGTGGAGAAGAGTGGTCGAGGAGACAGTTTCATACAATAAAAGCCTTTCCAGGGTATTTTTTCGATCCAAGTGGAGATTTCTGCTGCTCATTCATCGCCACCGAACGGGTAGTTGAATTTCAACAACCCATTCAGCCCTCCAACCCAGCCGTCATCATCCTCCCTCCCAGAGATGGTACCTCTCATCACACAAGGAACTCCACCAATCCATTCGCTACCCTTCACAATATCTTCTCCGTTAACCCTAATTTCCATCCCCACACTAATCCCATGGCTTCTTCGTCTCCCATCAATGCTGACTTCCAACTCTCGGCCTCTGTTCTTCTCGCTAAGTCTCAGCGTGATCGGCGTATTAGCTGGTAAAACCAGCGTCCTAAACGACAAGCTCCTTGGGCAAATAGGAGTCACCAGTAGGCTGCTGACAAGCGGATGAACAATGTTCCCCCCCGCACTCAGACTGTAAGCCGTACTTCCAGTAGGCGTAGCAATGATCATCCCATCCGCCACAGCTTCCGTCAAAAACCGTCCTCCAACAAACACTTCAATGATCGCAAGATGTGCCTCCTTTCCTCGATGAATCACAACCTCGTTCATAGCATGCACATCCCCAGCAGCGCTCTCCGCAGTATTATCACCAATAACCCGATGCCCTTCTGCATCGAAAACTCCAACCTTTAATCGATTCCGCAGCAGAACTTTTGAGCTCCTCGTAGGTCCCATCGACTTTCCTCGGATACTTGACCAACCAGTCACAATATCCCCGGTCTCATCAACCATTGTCTTGACATGTGGATGTTTCTGGTCTTGAAATAACGGTGACCCAGCCCCCGCTCCCGACATGTAGACCTCTCGAAATGCTCTCTTGTATTCTGCAAACTTCCATTCTCCCAAGAAACCCAATGTTCCCATGCTAAATGACAAGACTGGAGGGACGTGAAGAGTGGTGCTGAAGAGGGATGCTGCTCGCAGAATTGTGCCATCACCGCCGAGGGTTGTAGTCATGTCAACTTTTCTAGGAAGGGCACCGGCTGAGCTGGTTGTATAGACAGGAAAGGAGAACTGCTTGTGCATTTGCGCCGCGACTTTCGGTTCGAAGATGAGGGAGACATTGTCGTAATTGGAATGAATATGCTTAGCATATTCAATCAAGGACTCGGTAACATGTGGAGCTCTATCCTTTTTGATTATGAGGATGTTTCGAGGAGGAGAGGGCCATTGTAATGATAGGAGGTCGCTCGTCTGACTTTCTATCAAACATTTAGTGAAGCACTCTCCTCACCGGAAAAACTTACCTGGATACCTAGGAACAATTCTATCCGGCAGACTCTCTATATCTATGATTTCCCTCCTCGTTGCTGAGCTACTAAATCCTCTTCTCCAAACTCCCCCAACTCTCGGCAATCCCCTCACGATCATCGCGGTTGGTGTGTTCAGGAGAAGGCAAATGTCCGTCTTTAGCCGGGCAAGAAATATGGAGGATGCAGCTCGTGGATTTCATCATAGATATTTTCCGTTGCATCTGATCTGCACGAAGCTATTCAACTTCATATTCAATTGAAGGTTAAAGAAGTTGGAACATGAACGTGCTGCCAAGACAAGCTCTTGGTCGCAGCACGCGATGTTGCTTCTTAAAGCCTCCGATAACCGATAAGCTGGTGAGCTAGCCTTTCCAGGCCTACCTCCATATTTTGGACCTCGACATCATGCACAGGTCAACAGCTTCAATGCTCCCTCACGACAATATGAATGCTAGAAGATGACAGTGATGTTGGCTTCTTGTGTCTATTCACTGTAGCCTTGAGTGGCTTGAGATATTCTGCCTCGCGAGACAGCAGCAAGGATACGCGGCCGCCGCTGGTAGGCACACGACAGTCTGACTGCCTTAAGAAGTCCCTGGCGTTCCGGAGTCAGCTTCCTCAGCGTCCCGACCATAAAGACGGCTTTGACCTCCCGCAGAGCTTCAACTATTATGGACACCGAACTTAGGCAGAGGGTAAAAAGCTCCCCGGTGCCGGGCATTGAGCTCGCGGAAGAAGAGCCAAAGGGACATCCGGGAGGAGAAATCAAGCATGGAGCAGCTGTGCAGATTGTTCGGTTCCTGCTGTTTATTACGTACTTCCAGGGGTGTTGTTGCTCGTACGTATGCCGCAGACCTATTCCGGAGCTGTACTGACTTCTCTAGAATCGTTGCAACTCAGTTCATAGGTGCTCCGCTGTACTGGTTTAACAGTGACCTTTACTATGCATATATGGCCCTGACCAAGCAATCCTTCGGCATATTTGTTACGACCCTAACACAATGGTGGGCTCCGACGCCGGTGCGGGTTAGCGGGGATGCTTCGGTGGCGGGGCAAATAAAGCAAACTGAGGATGGGAGGGTGGAGCTTAATTTTCCAGGCAGGGTAGTCTTGATAGGAAATCACCAGGTACGGACAAACACTGCTGTGGGTTGGCAGCATGCTAACATAATATGCCTAGATATACTCCGACTGGCTTTACTTCTGGTGGGCCGCCTACACGAACAACCCCCAAATGCACGGCCACATCTACATCATCCTAAAAGAATCCTTAAGCTACGTCCCTGTAATCGGGTGGGGGATGAGGTTTTACGGATTTGTGTTCATGTCTCGAAAGATGGCGACAGATCAACCAAGATTGGCACACAGGTTGCAGAAATTGAGGACAGTGCATGCAGGACCGATGTCTGGAACTTCCGGACTCGATCCGATGTGGCTTTTACTGTTCCCTGAGGGAACGAATTTAAGTGCCAACACGAGGAAAAAGAGTGCGGCATGGGCGGAGAAGCAGGGAATTAAGGACTTCGAGCATGTGCTTCTACCCAGAAGCACCGGGACTTTCTTCTGCTTGAATGAGCTGAAGGGAACAGTGGATTATGTCTATGATTGTACCGTGGCATATGGAGGCATTCCGTAAGTGCCCCACGTTGGCCTTATGATTGATGTTGATTTGAGCAGGAGAGGAGAATACGGCCAAGACTTATACAGCCTTCGAGGCATGTACCTTCAAGGCCGACCGCCACCATCAGTCAACATGTATTGGCGTCGTTTTACAGTCGCCGATATGCCACTGGATGATCACGAAAAATTCGAGCTATGGTTGAGAGAGCGTTGGCACGAAAAGGACCTCTTACTCGAGCATTTCGTCGAACACGGCAGCTTCCCAACTGACAAAGCCGCCGTAAATGGCGCTTCAAGCGGAGCAGCAAAAGGCGAAGTCGTGGAGACTGAAGTCAAGCTCGGCCACTGGTACGAAGTGTTCAATATCTTCATAATGTTGGCTATCTTTGCTTTATTAGCAAATATGTTGGCCAGGGTCTGGAATAAAGCTCTTTGGGGAAGGAGTTCTGTCTTCTAGCATGGGAAGAGGTTTTGGCATCCATTATACAAGTTTTGATTTGGTGCAGGCGACTGGCGATTGGGTAGATACCATAACATGAGAGACGAATCTTCTTGGTGCTACGGGCGAGGTTTCGGTAGGTGGATTATGAGATCCTCATTTTGGTATTACAGGCCAGTCACTTTCAGGTGGAATATGGGATCCGGAATGGGCATCTGATCCATACTCTTCTCCCTTACCGATTACCATTCATGTCGAAGTTTTCAAGAGTTCTGAGGTTCATTGCTCCCCCTGAGGCTCTACCAGCAGCATCAAGTGATGGTGCTCAGTAAGCCATCAGATGGCCCGAAGACCTCGTGTCTCTTGGTATGGCTATGTGGATTTGCTCCTTCGCGCAGGCACGAATGAGAGTCCAATCCTCAGCCTTACGCGGTGCCATGGCTGCCAGCCTTGCCAGCCAAGCTGAAAGTTCAAGTACAAAACGATATCTACCGTTTCACGCCTTATCAACTCCGTCTTCCATTCGCAATAACTAAGACAACAATACGTGTCGATGCAGCTGATCATACAGGATCAGTGACTCTTCTCCCCAGCAATGGACATATAACACTAGGCTACCTGGTTAGTAGTCTATGAACACTGAGGACGAGAGCAAGTAGATGAGGAAATTGAGAGATAAGTTGGAGAAGACAAAGGGGCATGAGGAAATTTTGATGGAGTCGATCATTAAGAATGTGCCGGCGGAAGAGGAAGTTGAAAGGTAAATTGAGGAAAAACCGTTGCAGCGAGAGTATGTTGAAAGGATCTCCTTGAGGGTGGCAGAGATGTAGTTGAAGCAGAGTTGCTCAAAGTCAAGCCTCGCCCCTCCACTTCAGTATTTTAGGTGCTTAAATATCGCGAAAGCGCAATGCTTGATGACAGCTACAGTATTTCGGAGGTATATCACTTTTGGTCACTGTCGATTCGAATTAATAATTAGTTGTTCATTTTATCGATTCAAATGAAGCTGGAGGAAATAGGGGGGTTCTCGCTAATTTGCAGAAGGCCCGACAGGGTATAACCTCGCCGGCTTTCTCTATTTTGCTACAGACGACTCTGGACCTGCAGAAAAGCATTGTTCTACTAAATTGAATGTAGCAGAGTTCCTTTTACTACCTCAATGATATGCAAGCCATTTCCACACTCTACTTCTGGAAAACCGTCGAATCGTGTTGGTTAGGTAAGGGAGGTGACAATACTTGGTTGATATCTGTGGTTAAGCACCCTAACCAGTGGGGCTGTCCTTCTAACATCGAAGGACTTGTGTTCGATTCTAAACTAGGCATTTGTCGAATGGACTGCTGAATGTAATTGATTGAAGAGATGTCGGCTGAACGATGTGCCCTTAAATACACTAGGAACTTTGAACGCACCAAAAAGCGTATTCGGTACCAAATGTAGCGACATTGAAGCTTGCGGATAGTATGAGAGACGAAGAATATGATTGTCAACAGGCACGGACTTGCCCATAGCTGCCCCATAGCCATCACGCCCGACTACTTTAGTTCTTGCATAGTCAGAGGTTGTTGGTAATACTGGATACCGCTTCCGGGTGGTGGCACAGCAGTATTGTTGAATTGGCTGATGCTGCTGTTGCGCTGCTACAAAGCTCCAAGACGGTGTTTGCTCGGTTATCCACAAGCCGCCGCCCTTCCGACAGCCGATGACAAAGAGAAGCACCAACATGACGAACGTGACCCACGCATCCAAAATAGGCCAAAGTACCTCCGTATATATGGGAATCGAGTAAAATCCCTTCGGGAGTAGCCAAGTCGCGTCGTATGCCGGCACCCAGGTATTACGAAGCAGGTTGAGGATACCAATGACAAGATATAAGACCGCGCTCTAGAAGGTGAGAAGTTATACGTTAGCTCTTTAAGCACTGGGTTGACAAAGGAAGGAGGTCAAGGATCAGATTACATTTCTAACCCGGGTCGTTTCACGACAAACGATTAAAACGTAAATGGTGAACGGAGCCACTGCTACGGAAGCAATCCACAGGATGATGTCGAACGCCGCTGTTAGCTGTATAATTAAGTAAGGTTCATCAAGGAAATCTTGGCTTGAGCTAAAATCCGAGTTGATGGCGTTATATAGTCTGTGCGTCAGGCTTCTGTTTTCCCAAAATGCCCGGCGATCACGGCGAAGAGGACTTACGCATAGGCCAGCAATCAAGCCACGAATGGTGTTGTGGCCCGTTGGGTAGCGGTTCGAGACATAGATAAAACTTAATCCAAGGGCGACGATGCAGTAGAGGAGGAAGATGTTCCCGAGATCTTCGAACAGGCTATTCACGTCATATATTCGGATTTGAATCTGGTCCACGGTCCACAGTCCAAAAGGTGTTGTCGAAGATGTTATGGTCTCTACGGTCCAGCAGGCCGAAGCCCAAGTAGTCTTCCTCACTATTATTGTCAGTAGCGCCAGATATCTTAAATACTTGTACGCGCTCTATAGGCTACTAGAAAACTGCTTCCGTAATACTATCGTATATTATAGAGAGGGGGGATGCCTTGAGGAACTCAAAATTAATTTTGTCCGTATTAAGGATGACTCAAGTTCGATTGCCAAACTAATGGCCTATACACTTTGTAATAGGCCCACTAAGGGAAGTTATTTGAGAACTCTAACCCTTCCGGGCCCTCACTATTTCCAGGATTTTGAGCTAGCTATAGATCGAGGTTACTCATCAAGATTCCGAGGATAAAAAGTTACTGCATGGTAATTGCCTACTCAGGAAGGGACGCCAATACATCAAGAGCCATGCCAACCGGGTGTTCTTGCAGCGGCAGAGGCTATACGGGAAATCTTAACTTTCAAAATATTGGGAAATGGTTACTCAAATGCATGATAGAATACAAGGGCTGCAAAATGAATTTGATTGACACTAAAGCAATTACAACGCTCGCGAGCCAGGCGCTAGGGTCTCATTTCGGCGTTGACTAAAGTATCCCAGCTTGTTTTGGAGTGGACCTCATCCTCAAGCAGCTTCTCACATCTCAGAAGGGCTGATTAAAAGCACGTGCAGTCGAATTTTGAATCTCGAGTCGTTACCACTGTGCGTTCTGTATTCCGCATTCATTTTCTAAAGGAAAGCATCCTATCGTGAGTAACTGTTCTTGATCAAATCCGCTGCCTAGCTTGAAGTCAGCCAATACGCAGTGCATAGTGTCTAGGACCTACCTTCTCAGCAATTCCATACAAAGTAGCTTGCAAGTGAGCAGCTGGAAGCATGGGTACGATGCTTGCATCCACAATCCTTAAGCCCTCTACGCCATATACCCTGAGTTCGGGATCAACTACCCCACCCAGTTCTTGCGGTAACATAGAAGCCGTCCCAGCATGATGATGTTCAGTATCCACACCGGCTCTCACAAACTCTTCAATTTGTTGATTTGTCGTCACTGAAGCTCCCGGATATGTTTCGATCACGTTGATTGTCTGCATGGCATTGGTTTTCCTGATCGCCCGCGCATATTCGAAACCTGCGACAAAAAGGGCAAGATCAAGGGGATTGCTCAGATAACGTGGGTCAATGACTGGACTATCGAAGGGAGAAGTACTTTTAATGGAGACAGTGCCGCGGCTGAAGGGTTGGTGCAGAGCTGGAATTATTGCTGTGTCAGCGAAGATGAATTCCAAATATGCCGTCGATGGTGATGTGATATCTTTTTCGAGAAGAGCGAATTGAGTTTCGTAACCTGCTCGCACTGTAGCTGGGGTATTTGATGACAGGTATTGCGACTTTGATTGAGCTACGGCAGCTGAGAGTAGTGCAGTCTTATTCGAGAATGTTCCGACCGGGAGGAAGGCGAAAAAGTTGCCTCCGAGAGTGGTGTACGGCCCTTCCTTTTTTGATTCGTACAATGCAAGCTGTTCTGAGGTCCATGTTTGATTGCTGAAGTTTCCGATGTTAGGTGTGATATTCACTATCACAACCGGATCAGCAACAGGTCCATCAAGCATCAAGAGTCACTTGCCTATCTGGCCAGTATACAGCAGTATATGGTCATGGTAATTCGATCCAACACCTGGAAGGTCAACGACTGTTTCAATTCCTAAGCTCGAAAGATGTATTTTGTCGCCGATGCCAGAGAGCTGGAGTAATTGGGGCGTGTGCAAAGTCCCAGCTGACAGAACGACTTCCTTCAAAACTTGGACAGTGCTCCTCGCAGCATTTTCTTCAGCTGAAAACTCTACGCCCTTGACCTTTCCGGAATCTATTATGATTCTTGTGACTCTGTTGCCAATCAAGAGATGCAAGTTGGGCCTGCTTGGGTCATAAAATCCCTGAGCAGTGGATCGAGTTTCATTCTTTGGATTTACCGACTGAGTGAACCAATATGCGCCGGCAGCATTTCCTCCCATCGCATCTTCGATGTTTGGTACATGCAGTTCTTTCATCGAATTAATGTAGTTTCCTTTTAATCTTTGTCAAATGTGTCACAACATCTAGAGCAAGGACTCACTTGTTGAGGGCCAAACAAAAGGCGCAAAGCTTGATTGCACATGTCCATGTTCACCATGGTAAGCGGGATCATACTCGATGTCCCAGCCTTCCTCTTCCACCTTCGAATCAGGAGGCGTGAAATTCTCGGCTTTCTTGAAATACGGCAACAAATTCTCGAAGTCCCATCCGGGATTCCCAAGGGCCACCCAACGGTCATAGTCTGCTTTAGACCCGCGGTTGAAGACCATTCCATTCAAAACCGTTCCACCACCGATGACCTTCCCCGCTGGGGTTTGAATTGAACGATTGCCAAGCTCTGGTTGAGGAATGCCGGTCATGTTCCAGTCATACTTCGTTCCTCTAGGCCCATTGCCCAAAGCGGGAACATTGGCACTTGACAAGAGGGGGATTGTGATCCAATCTTCATTCTCGGTGCTAAGTGGAATCAATTCTGATTGCTCTTGTAGATTAGTGCAATACATAACTTACAACCCGCCAGCTTCAATGATGAGAACTGTCGTTTCTTGAGTAGTCAGGCACTATTCGTCAAGTGTGTGTTGAAACACTTACCAGGATTCTCAGAAAGTCGATTTGCTACAACAAGCCCACTCAGCCCTCCTCCAACGACGACATAGTCATAACTTTGTTCAACCTCTGAAGCACGGTTCAAGATCCTCCCTGGGAAGGTTTGGTGGGCATTCACAAGACCCAGCAGGGTGAACAAACTGAAGAATATACTCTTCCCACTTGCCATGGTTTACTTAGTTGTTGATATCTCAAAAGTAAAGATGGATTCGTATAGTAGGCATTATATTTGCGGACATGCGGCGAGCTTATTAAGATACTTGGAGCTGCAGCAATCTGAGGTGGTACAGCAGCATCTCAGCTCCAGTACCCTCAGCAGGGTGGGCTCCGATAGGCTCGATAAACGGTTGATCTATTATTAAAAGCCTGATTTAGACTTGTCGGAAGCTGGGTTTTAGTTACGCGCGGTGGGCTGGTGTGGCAAAACACATACGTGACTGCGAAGAAGCGCAATTACATGACTTGCAAGATTAAAAAACTTAAAGAAAGCTAAGAGGGGGGGGTCTTCCCCCAAGATTAAAGACTCCTCTTGCCTTCTTCTACTTCCTCCTTTCCTTGGGGGGCTTTGGGGGCTTTCCTCCCAAAATAAACACTTTGCTCTTCAAACTAAGCCCTCATTTAAAAGAAAACTTTCTCTTGCGCATCTTTGTTCCCCGGGGGGTCTCTTAAAGTGGGAAAATCTGGGGGAGGGGGGACCTCTTAGTTCACAATATAATCTCTTAAAGTGGGAAAATCTGGCTTTTACTCTTTGCATTTGCACTTGCTTATGCGGCCCCTTGTAGTAAATTGCGGAGCTGAAAATTGGCTCACGTGCAACTGCACGAGCGGGGTTCGAATTGGGCTCCTTGGAAATCCTTGCACCATTGTCTAATTATAGCTGGGATAGCAGTAACTGTAGCCGAGGAATCGGAACAGGTCCCCGCTTGCTCTCGCCTGGGCTCACCCATGCTCACCCATACTCACTCGTTCTCACCTGAGGCCCACCCTCGCCTCCACTGCACTCACCTTAGCTCACCCAGTAATGCCGATAAAGCAGCCTTGCTCACCTTTCCGAACCGTTACAGAGTTTTTCCATATTAGGATTGACGTGTAATAACCATCTGTTCTGACACAACCAATGTTTAGTTCGTCCATTAAAAGGATTTTGCCTTCATCAGCGAATGAAGATTGAGCCCGTTTTGGTCCACTTACGTTCCAATAGGCGGGCTTTCGCAGCGGCTGTAATTGCAAATGTCCTTGAGTATCTTTTGACCAATTCAGTACCCACGAGGGCAGGCTACCCATGTTCTATCCAGCATTATTGACTTCTAACACGATATCAAGGAATCCCGATTCTAAATAACCTGCTTTGCAAAGTGGGTGTACACCGTCGCAACGTGTTCTGAGTAGTTGATCTCAACGGTCCGGATTTTCCTCCTCGCCAGCTATACCCAAGAGGCCGTATGTCAGGTCGCTTGGGTCGGAAGCTTCCTTCGACCAATGTTTGCACACGGTCTCGAACAATCCAAGGCATCCTTTCTGGAAATCTTCTCTGGTGGCGTCGATCAATAATGGACCCAAAGACTGTCGTTTTCCTCCAGGCCAAGCCATACAAAGACGTGATGCGCTACAGCAGGATTCTTCCGTTCACTCATTCGTCGTTACTGCCTGCATATAGGCACAGCTTCACAACAGTACTAGTTATTCTGGCCCTCAGAGTGCTCGTACTACTTCTTCACTGCTAGTTGGCGCGCCTGTCGCTGAGTTCTGCCCTTGTCTTTATCGCGCTGGTAACGCAGCCTGAACTTGAGCCTTTTGCGCTCGCGTTGTTGATTACCCTTGGCAGCATTCTTCTTTCGTAAGTAGACGTTTCTCTGCGCTCTCTCCTTTGCCTTCTGCTCTTCGGTTGCCTTTGCTCTCCTTTTGTCCAAGCCGCAACCGTCTTTTTGTTAATCGCCTGTCACGGCCTGGACAAGCTGTGGAAGTGGAATGTGGTGTGTTTGTGTAAATATATGTATGAATAAATGGTGCCCTAAAGGCGGTGAAGAAGCTATATATATGCCTGTGCGCAGCACGTGACATCGCCTGCCTCTGCTCCTTGGTTAGAGACGCTCTCTTCTCACGCTTCCGCTTTCTGATCAGCGCCTTGAAACCTGGGGTCCAGGTGGCTCGATACTGTCTTTCCTTCGCTCGACGGGCCTCAATTTGATCTTCTGTTGCTGCTGGAAACCCAACGGCGTGTCTCTCCTCGGTGCCACAAGTAGCACGCCGCTTTAGGGACGAACGTCGGCCTTTGCACCGATCCATCCTCATATCTTCGTCTTCAATCCCGATACTTGGGATCCAGAACTCGCGCCAAGATCGAGGCGGGGGATCTTTACTCGCAACCCAGTAATCTTGAAGAGCCTGGAGCGCCTGTCCTTCTCGTTTGAGCCAATTCTCTTCCTTTACCCATCCTCCATCATGAAGCGGCCATTGTAGATTTCCTCCCTTGTAATACGTGAAAAGGGGGCAGTTGCTTAAGGCTTCTCCTGGACGTGTGTCGAAGAGTCCTATGAAAACACTCTCGCACACTAAAAGCGCGCCTTCCGTATTGTGCGCTCCTCGAGGCATTTTGATGCTAGCGGTAGGTACAGGGACATCAGAAGCTTGAAATTAGTGCGCGAGCCTTCGACTGCTACCTCCTTTGCCATAATACCGTGCGACTCGCGGCCCAACAGAATTTTCTTTCCTTCCAGCAACTTGTTGAACCGATATAGACAAAATTGTCGTTCCGATTCCGAGTGATGATCATGTACACGGTTCCATAGTTCTCTTTCTCGATAGACGGTAGCGACATCAATGTGTCGATCTTGAGGGAACTTTACTTGTATTTCCATATGTGCTAACAACAAGATCCACGAGAGGGAAGGAGAACTCCCCACTTTCGAGCTTCCCATAAACGCTTTCTACAGGGTGCTTGTTGAGAAATGCGCGCATCCCTCCAGATAACGAGAGATTCTCGACTAAACGGCTGGCTTGTTGAATCCATAGTTGCCTAAACCTTGCACGATGCCTGCTGGCAAAAACAGATAGAGACATCCTCAAATGAAATAGAGGGGTAATGCAAAGCTTTGTGTGCTCCCGTATTGCGCACAGCAGCAATGCTGTACACGGGTCAAGAATATCAAAATGTGAGACGAGTTCCACGGTTCATTTGGTCACCAGTGACTCCTGATCAGTCGATTATTCAGCAAAGAGAAAGCTTGCTAGCGCTGAATTCCTGCATGCGCTATCCTTGATTAGGCTAAAAGAAAGGTTGGAGCACGTGAGCGAAATCCGCCCTGACTCGGCTGAAATTCCCGCACAGGAAATTAAAAAGTTTCAGTCAGCCTTTGACCCAGGATTTATCGAGCTCCCGACACACTTCTAATATTCCAAGTTCCCAGAATGGCACAATTGCCAGATCCCACTATAGATCTCGACTGGTCCGGGTATGTCGGTTCGATTCAATGGCACTTCGGCGAGGTCGCAAAGCAGCATCCCGATCGACTCTGTGTGACGGAGACGAAGTCGTCAGAAGCTCCGGAGAGAACATTTACCTACAAGCAGATCTACGAAGCATCCAATGTTTTGGCGCACTATCTCCACGATGCAGGCGTCGGCAGTGGAGACGTTGTTATGATTTGGGCGCATCGCTCAGTGGACTTGGTTGTCGGTATGATGGGCGTATTGGTATGTTTGCCCTTTATAATCTCTATCCTTCTACCCCTGCCGATTGATGTGCTAACTTTCTCTCCACTAGGCTTCTTCGGCGACACTGAGTATTCTCGACCCAGCCTATCCACCAGCGAGACAGAAGATCTATCTTGAGGTCGCCCAGCCCCGTGCTCTCGTCAATATTGCAAGGGCAATGGATGAAGCAGGACCTCTGGCCCCACTTGTGCGAAAGTATATTGACGAAGAGCTAGAACTCAAGGCTGAAGTTCCTTCGTTACGGATTGGTGATAACGGTATCCTGTCCGGAGAGCAATTTGGCAGTAAAGATATCTTTGCCCAGGCCAGAACGAAGGCTTCTTCACCGCCCAATACACAAGTTGGCCCCGATAGTGCGCCTACACTCTCATTTACTTCCGGCAGCGAAGGAAGGCCCAAAGGTGTGCTAGGTCGCCATTTCAGTATAACCAAGTACATTAGCTGGATGGCGGAGAGGTTCCAGCTCAATTCAAAGAGCCGATTTACTCTTTTGTCCGGTATTGCGCATGATCCGGTCCAACGAGATATCTTTACACCTCTTTTTCTGGGAGCGCAATTGCTAGTTCCTTCGAAGGAAGACATTCAGCATGAGAAGCTTGCAGAATGGATGCGTGAGCATAAACCGACGGTTACACATCTAACGCCTGCCATGGGTCAGATTCTTGTCGGTGGAGCAACAGCGGAATTTCCATCTCTGGAGATGGCTTTCTTTGTCGGTGATGTTCTCACAAGCAGAGATTGCAGGGCTTTGCGGGATCTCGCGGTCAATGCTAATATAGTCAACATGTATGGCACGACGGAAACGCAGCGAGCAGTGAGCTTCTTTGAAATACCGAGCCGCGCGAAGAATCCCAACTTCTTGGATAAGTTGAAAGATACTATCCCAGCTGGGAAAGGGATGAAGAATGTACAGCTTCTTATTGTGAATCGGGAAGATCGAACCCAGCTATGTACGGTTGGAGAACTTGGAGAGATTTACGTCCGTGCCGCAGGTCTTGCCGAGGGTTACAAGGGAGATGATAAATTGAACGAGCAGAAATTCCTTATGAATTGGTTCGTGGACAATAAGGCCTGGGTGGAAGCCGACAACAAGAACAATAGGGATGAACCGTGGAGAAAGTACTATAAGGGACCACGAGATAGGCTTTATCGGACAGGTGACCTAGGCAGGTACCTAGAGTCTGGTGACGTGGAGTGCACAGGACGCGTGGACGACCAAGTCAAGATTCGTGGCTTCCGAATCGAGCTTGATGATATCGACAGCAACTTACGCCAGAACCCTTTGATCAGAGACTGCAAGACACTCGTTCGGAGAGACAGAAACGAGGAACCGAAACTCGTCAGCTACATTGTTCCAGAGATGAAAAGATGGCCCCAGTGGCTCAAAGATCGGGGCCTGGAGGATGTCGCAGATGAAGGAACGGACATTGGTCCCACAAAGGTCTATTTCAAGAGGTTCAGGCGGATGCAGACAGAGGCACGGGACCACCTGAAATTCCGTTTACCTACCTATGCAGTGCCGACCATTTTCATTGCTCTCAACAAGCTACCGCTTAATCCGAATGGCAAGATTGACAAGCCAAATCTCCCCTTTCCAGATATCGTGGAACAGACAGAAGAGACATCAGACGAGGACTTAAAGAGATGGGAGTCACTGACAGACACCGAGCGAACAGTTGCAACCAAATGGGCCGGTTTCATACCCGGGCTTAACGCAAAGACTATCACACCACGGAATGATTTCTTCGATCTTGGCGGACACAGTCTCTTGGCCCAGCAGATGCTACTAGATATACGCAGAGAGTTTGGAGCAAATGTATCCATAAACACACTCTACGAGAATCCAAGTCTAGCTGGTTTCAGTGCGCGGATTGACAGGCTACTTGGACTAACAAATGGAGTCAACGAGGATGGTGGTGCAGTAAAGGAGGATCCTTTATACTCTCAATCCCTGGACGAGCTTCTCAAACGGCTACCGACCATCTATCGAACAGCGGACCCAGCGGCGATTCGTGTATCAGCTAAGCCGACGATATTTCTCACCGGAGCGACTGGATTCTTGGGCGCCTATATTATCAAAGATATACTGGATCGAACTGGCCATGCCATTAGACTTATTGCTCATGTGCGAAGCGCTAGGGATTCAAAGGCTGCTCTCGATCGACTACGGCGTTCACTAGTCGGGTACGGCCTATGGCAAGACGAGTGGTTGACGCGATTGAGCTGCGTTGTTGGTGATCTATCCAAGCCACATCTTGGCATTGAGCATCACATCTGGCAGACTTTATCTCAAGAAGTTGACGTGGTGATTCACAATGGTGCTACAGTCCACTGGGTCAAGACATATCAGGATATGATGGCCTCAAATGTCGTCTCCACCATTGACGCTATGGAGCTCTGCAACGAAGGAAAGCCCAAGCTCTTTGCATTCATCAGTTCTACAAGTGTACTCGATACTGACCACTACGTGAAACTCTCAGAGCGACAAATCAGTACTGGCCAAAACGCCATTTCTGAAGAGGATGACATGCTAGGCAGTCGAACTGGTCTTACCACAGGCTACGGCCAAACGAAATGGGTGTCTGAGAAGCTTGTTCGTGCTGCTGGAAAGAGAGGTCTTCTGGGCTCTGTGATTCGACCTGGGTATATTCTAGGCGACTCAGACACGGGTGTCTGCAATACCGATGATTTCTTGATCCGTATGCTGAAAGGCTGCATTCAACTGTCGGCCCGGCCACGCATCATAAACACCGTCAACTCTGTTCCGGTTAATCATGTTGCTCGTGTGGTCGTAGGTGCTGCTCTCAATCCTCTTCCAGGTGGCGTACACGTCGTCCACGTCACTGGCCACCCGCGCTTACGCATGAATGAGTATCTGTCGCTTCTCGAGTACTACGGTTACAATGTTCCAGAGGTTAGTTACGACTCTTGGAAGGACCAACTGGAAAGACACGTCTCAGCAGGTGGCCAAGAGAAAGATCAAGAACAACACGCGCTAATGCCACTCTATCACTTCTGCGTCACCGACCTGCCAGCTACGACTCGAGCTCCAGAGCTTGATGATAGGAATGCTGTCAAGATTCTGAAAGCAGACGCCGAGAACTGGACAGGGATCGACGAGAGTGCGGGCTACGGTATCAGTAGAGAGAATGTGGGCAGATATTTAAGATACCTGACCGAGATCAAGTTCGTGAGCTTGCCCTCAGGCAAAGGAAGGCCGATCCCCGGGGGCAAAATGAGTGCAATGCAGATGCAGGCACTTGGAGCTCTGGGTGGTCGAGGCGGCGCAACGACATAGAGTAGAATAAATCTCGTGAGCGCCATGCAAATCTAACTAACCTCCTAGAACGTCCATCACTCGCCATCAGCCAAGCGGCCGTGAGGGCAGATTACGGTTGCAGTTTATGACGGAGCTTAGCTCGCCTCTCTGTATCATAATAGGAATCTAGACAATGCCTACTAGCTGTCGTAACCCGTTCAGGGCGACTGTAATTTGTTACCTGATTATATTTCTTGATTGAATTGCCCTTCCAGTCCCAACCCAGCTTCACGACATGATACCTGCATCGGGACAATATAGAAGTTGCTTTAGATTTAGGAGGCGTGAATACTATTTTAATTAGGTGGAGCCTATATTGATTACCTGGTGTCTTTAGTGGTTTCTGTAATCGCTCGCCAGTAGTTAACATTCTGAAAAGCACAACTAGGGTAGACGTGGATGAGTAGGAGGTAAGGATGGATGAGCGCGAGGTGAGGGGGAAAGTAAGAGACGGAGAGGAGGGGGGAAGTAAAGAGGCCACACGTCAAGTACGCTACGGCTTGCAGGGCCCGCAAAAGGGGATTAAGATTCATGTAAGATAACCGGATATACAACAAATAATCCGAAATGAGTAGCCGATATTTCGATATTAATCATGCTATTCTACTACCAGAATCTTGACAGTTAGACTCACATGATATACACAGCCTTTATTCAAGTCGGCCCAGCTTTGGCTCCGGCCTTCCCACCTTTCCTTACACATTACTACTAGGGCGCAGGGAGAACGGGTGCGTGAATGCAGTCGATTTAGGATTAGTAGTGTCGATTTAGCTACCCCCTAAAGCATAGAATGAAACCCCTTAGAAAACAGATGTCAAAACCTCAAGTTTCCAAGGGGTTTTATTTGGTATCAATCGACTTATAAGCAAATTGCATCGACACCGACGAGCGAAGCCCACAAGTCGCAAGTATTTTCCTCTGGCATTTCAATAGCGGTTCGCTTCAACTCTTTTGATTCATTAATATTAAGACATCGTATTCGATCTTTATCTTTATCTCCCTACAAATTCACTATCGCCCCGACAATATTCCTCTTCACTCTTGATATATCACACAGAAGAGCTGGATTAGAAGCTAGAGTCTAAAAGATAGCAAATTTGCTAAAGAGTGCGCGATGCATTCCTTGCAAGTGGACGTGTTTATCAAGGAAATTGGGTATTGTAATTTATATTGCATATTTTGAGCATGACTCCCAAATATCCAATTTGAATTTCACCTCATTGCGACTCTATGACTGTTGCTGCTATCTAAAACGGAAGGCCTTCTTCAAGGGAACCAAAATGCATCCACATATCATCCCAGGCGACAAGATTCTCCCACATGCCCGCACTATACTTTTCAAGAAGCCTGAAAGCTGCACGATGGCGATTTTCTAGCGCTAACTCCCGCGCCCTGTTATATTGCCCGATGCCGGTTCCGGTAATCTGTGCACCGGCACTCAGAAGAAGTTGCAGCATGTCGATACGGCCATGCTCCGCTGCACCTTCAAGCGCAGTTCTACCGCCAATTCTTGCTGACGGAGCATTAACGTCTGCTCCTCGTTGTATAAGGAGCTGCGCTATTCCGATATATCCACCTATAGCAGCGAATTGAAGTGCAGTTGCGCCGTAACGGCCGAACGGCGGCATGTTGATGTCGGCACCACTGTCCAAGAGTATATTCACGATATCTAACCTCCCTTTCTTGACTGCAAGTTGTAAAGGAGTATGCTTAACGCCGAATCTAAGGTTGGAGTTTGCATCAGCTCCAGCTGCCATTAGTAGCTTTACTAGCCCCAAGTTACCCTCATGTATAGCCGCTAAGAGTGCTGTGTGAGGATCACTTGCAACGATGCTATTAGGATCTGCGCCACATTGCAAGAGTAATCTCACAATCCCTGAGTCTTCACTCTTGTCTGATATGATTGCGAACCCCAGGGCAGACTGCCCTGTTTCGAGGTATGGACCTTCTGAGGTTTTGGGGGAAGGATACTTCGACCCTACATGGTCCCCCACCTTTCTGTTGAAAATTGCGTTTGCGTCTATCCCTTTTGCAAGCAAATGTTTGATCATTGCAGCATCCCTCAATTTGATGGCATGTTGCAGAGCACCACACCCGTAGCCTCTTGAGTATCGTTTGCACCGATGCAAACGCGCTTCAAGAAGTGTTTGCACCAACTCGACGCTACCAGTGATCCCAGCAGCGAGCGACCCTTCGTCTGAATCGGCACCAAGCTCAAGAAGATATCGGACCATCGGTAGGTCATTATTCCGAGATGCAGCCAGGAGTGCTGTTTGTCCAGATAATACAGCTTCAGATGCATTGACATTAGCCCCGGCATCGATCAGCAATTTGATAGCCTCCTTGTTTTTCTTCTCCACAGCAACGAAGAGTGCGGTTCTGTTACCATTTTGCTCTAGAGCGTCGACCTCAGCCCCTGCATTGATAATGTCTTGAATTAGCGGATAATATCCCCAGTCGACTACCGCAGGCAAAACAGTTGTTATAGGCCTAGTTGCAAAATAGTTTCCATCTCCAAAATTATATATTCCAGATCGGTCGTTCACTGCGGCACCGGCAACCAAAAGCTGCTTTGCCAGGTTCGAATCTTTCTTGATTATTGCTTCTAAAAGTGGACTCTCGTCTAGATCGCGGTGTGTGCTATTGACATCTGCGCCTGCCCCGAGAAGCAGTTGCACAATATCATTCCGATGATTATTTATAGCAGTCCATAGCCCACTATCGAGTGATTCAAGAGACAGGGATCGGTATCCCGATTTTTCGTCTAGAAGGAAGCGAAGAACAGGAGTATTCCCTGCTTTGATTACTTGCCGAATGGCAACCTTGAGCTTATAGTTTTGGACGAGTTGGGCTCCAGATGCACGTAACTCCTGAATCAGAGCCATTTCCCCGCACTCGATGCTCTTAGTCAAGGCAGCAGTTTTGCACCTTTCTTTAATTCTCTTGTCTGTGTTCTCTAGGAGGAAAAACACCATCGTAGAATTGTCCCCAACCGCACATTCAATGGCTGACTCTGTGACTTGGCCTCCGGAATTAAGCAACAGTTTCACGACATTAATATCGCAACAACGTACAGCTTCAACGAATGACTGTTCATCGACCCGAGCTCCATTGCCCAAAAGCAATTGAATTAATTCAATGCTTTCCCTACGCATTGCGGCTCCCAATGGTGTTTCAACTTCCCCGTAGATTGTGGGCCTTGTGGCTACTCCATTTGGATCTGCTCCAGCCAGGAGCAAAATATGAACCACGCTGATGACGTCTCGGTTTGGGATATCACTTCCGCACTTTATAGCTGTTATGAGCGGAGCTGAAGTGGGACCACCATCGCGTACAACGATATTCACATCGGCGCCCGCAGAAACAAGAAGGGCGACAACTTCAACGTGTCCCCACTCAGCGGCACTGACAAGAGGAGATATCCTTAAGCTAGGGTTGATGACAGCACCAGCATTAAGCAGGATTTGCACAAGCTCGGGGTCTACAAGTGCCTTGAGTTTGTTATCTTCGTCTCTGCACTTCAGGGCAAACAATAGTACCAATTCGGCATCTCCGTTTCCCACTGAGTGATTAACCTTCGCTCCTCCACCTATTAATGCCTTGACTAGCTTCAGGCTTTGCATGCCACACGCATGAAGAAGTGGCGTAAAAGTGCCCCGCTCAGTACGGCACACTTGTTCGTTAGGATTGATACCCAACTTCATCATTTTGTTGATGGTGCGAACATCCTCAGCGTCGAGAGCAAGCCGAAACAGATGCTCGGCGAGGGCCTCGACTGTAGGTCCACCAATTGACAAAATATATTCCATCAGGCCGGCGTTCAAGTGGTGTTTTACCCATTGATAGACTTTCGTACTGACATCTGTAGTCGGCCCGAAGACGTTATTTGAGGCCAGGTACATGGATAGCTTTAGAAAGTGCAGGTCTGAAGACGATTGTCGGTGCGATATTGCCATATCTACGGCTGTCGGGCTGCTGAAAAAGATATTCTCAGGCAAGAGAGCTTTGGAAATATTACTTAAAGGTCCCGTCACCTTCCTACCATCCATATCTGTCAACTCTCCGAGGACGCTGAATTGACATTCCTGAGAGAGAGCTACTGAATTAGACCCGTCGTTCTCGGTGATGAATGAGAAGGGATTCCCTTTAGAACGAATGTCAGCAGGGCTCTTACGTCTGTGGTTAAGATCCATCACACTAAAACTGTAATGTCGGACAGAAGAAATATTCCTTTGTGAATCTAGCATCAAGGAACTCACGTACCTGCGTGGCTGAATCTAGAAATAAATTGATGGAAAGGAAGGCAATCCATTAATACCGGGTTGATATTTATTGGTCGGTGAACGTTGAGTATTGACATGGATGTGGTGAACTTTGGTGATGGCGTACGAATAATGAAGCCTTCAGGAGTTGGCGGCGATGGGTCTGTTTCTTGTCGTGAGAAGCCAAAATTGACACATGCGTGGAGTTACCTACCTGGCGGATGAATTTGAACTGAGGTAGACATGGACCCATAGCGCAGAGTCTCTTTCCTGAGTTTTTTTGGATTGATCGGTTTTCCATTCAGGACTATCTCACTCTCCTTATGCTTATTTTTCCTTTCTGCTAATTTGCGAGCTACTATCTTCCATTCGCCTGCGGTGCGATTCTTTCGAAAGTGCCACTTCTTAAACTGAAGCTCATATTGTGATTTACTTCTCAGATTTAGCGTCGATGCCGAGGATTACAAAACAACCATGAACACTTACGTTGCGTTGAATTGATGCTTGGTTGCCATTTCGTGCATGACCTCCGTGAGACTCAAATCCTGCTCCAGATATAATGTGCGAAGTGTGCCCTCGAACGTGCCCCAGACAATCTCAGCCGCCTGGTCCATTGTAGATGAGAGGGGCGTGATATAATGATATGGAGAAGAGATGAATCGTGATGGTTTCTGCACTTAAGGAATATTCGGCGCCCCAAGGTCTGAGGCTGCGTACTGACAGTTCGGGCGTGCAAGGCCAATTCGAGGTGTCTCACGTGATTCCAGCCTGGACTGGGTAGAGTTATATCGTGCACTGTAGAGCGCTTGGGAAGATACAAAGCAAGCCGACTGATGGCAGAGAAAGGTGCGATCTAAGTCAAAATCGACGAGCGTGGATTGAAAATGAAGGAGGAAGGGGCGAGTCGAGCCTCGCGCGGGCAAGACCAGATTTTGGATTCAACCTGCCCAAGGGGGGGGCGCAGCCGCGGGATTGATTGGCGACATCCATGGTCCTCAATTGGTCAGATCTAAAGCTTGTGGTGGAATCCAAAATCTGGTGAGCCACAGGCCGCACCATGCGGCGCCAGCCTATTCAATCCCCTGTTTCAGAGCTGGTTGGATTGTCCAGAATCTGATCCAACCTCAAGCCAACCACACCGAGTAATCAGAGATGGCACTCAAAAGGTGCAGATTGCGGCGGAAGATATTTGAAACGGCTGTGAACGCTGCCCAATACTGGCGGAAGAGCAGGTGGACGGCCCGAACGGAAGTTGGACCATCAAGATTGTCACATGATTCTTCCTCTCTGAATTGCACACCGGCTGAGGCTTCTAGGGATCCGCTCCTTTTTCTCATCCATTAGTTTACAGAAAATAGACATTGTAAGATTCTACGCTGAACCGTCCCACCTTTCCTTAGCCTCTCCCTCTACTCCTGTTTGGTCAGATTTTGGATCGTCCCGGCACAGCTGCCTGGTAAGCTTGTGCCTTGAAGGGTAGGAACTATTCAAGTGTCAGAGGCTCACTTCAAATTTGAAATAGAGTCTTTCTTTCCTCCTATTGTGTGTCATTTGGTTGGTGGCAGAAACAATCGCCTTAAAAATTAAAATGGTGTGTGATTTGTAATTCTTACTGGTTAAGTGTGGGCGGTAGAGAAGAGGTTTTATTGCCCTATTGTGTGTCATTTGGTTGGTTGCAGAAACAATCGCCTTAAAAATTAAAATGGTGTGTGATTTGTAATTCTTACTGGTTGAGTGCGGGTGGTAGAGAAGAGGTTTTATTGGTCCTCAGAAATCGAGTTGGATGCATATGCACCTCTTTTGGCAAGCCTGCAGAAGGCAGAGGTGTGATAACAAATGGGATGGGTAATAGCCGTGTGGCTATCCTTTTGGATCAATGGATGTAGTGACCCGAGATGGTTTGAATCATTCTTTGCTGCGGGCTCTCTTCTCAAGCTTAGCCTCTGGACAGAATCTGGTGAGGATAGGATTCTGATGCGGGTATGATTTTGGTTCGGGGCGTAATTCTGAGCCTGGCCATTTTTGGTCCGAAGACAAGTATTTAGAGTAGTTGAGCCCAGCCCTCCTCTTCCCTTCTTTTCTCTCATGTTTCACCCTAAATTTTCTTGAGTCCTGAACTCAGAGTTTTTGATCACGTGCTTATACTTTACGACTTTTGTCTCAAGCATATCTCATCATGACCCACAACCAAACTTTCTCCACGCAAGAAACACGTGGACCTAACTTCGCGTATGTGGATGGCTATAAGCATTGTTCGCCGTTTCTTCAATCGATCTGCCGCTTATCCCTTTTTCGTTCTTCGCGAGCAGAGCATAAGCAAGTCCCCAGTTCGCATAATTACAAGCTAATAACTTTCTATTGGCAGATCCTGTAGTACAAAAGACGAGCACGAAGTATCCTCAAATCCAAAACTCGATGCCAAAGCGCTGTTGACCCAGCGGCTCGAAGACTTCTTCGCAAACGAGAATCTCAAATCCAGTTCGCCTGCTTCCTGGGGACAAACAAGCATCTCGTCAGCGACAAAGAACATGCAGGCACAGCTCCAGGCTTTTGACCAAGCTTTTGATAGGAAGGGCAAACCTGTGCCCTACAATAAGCAGGAATATGTCGAGAATTCAGGGAAACGATGAGACTGGTTCTTCGCTGGTGAGTCAAGGGCGAGATCGAGGCTTACATCAAAGTTTTCCAAACTGATGTTATCGTTTCAAGGAAGATTGCAAAGGCACACGGATGGTGACAAGTTCAGACCACTAAGGGCATTGGGAAGAGGTGGGGTAGTTGAGGCTGTTCTTGAAGGTGGATAAGGATATAGTTTATCAAAGTCTTCAATTTTAACACTTATAAAACGGAAGCTGTGATTCGGAGAGATTGTTAACACTTCCGGCTCTTCTTTTTGCAAGTTTGAACTTCTCTCCCAATTTATTCAAACATATTGTCGTATTAGAATATATCTTAACTTCTCCACGCAGGTCTATGTCGGCAAGCTGGTGAAGTGAGCAGAATAGGCTCTGTACAAATGCGGCTAGGAAATTATAGCAACGACGCAGAGCACTGAGATCCAGAGGACAAATAGGCAGAAATGAACCATGTACCAGGTCAACCAATCGACTGGGTAAAAACACACTTCACGCAACAACAGAGAGATTTCTAGAACTGTGATATTTTCTAGAACAAAAGCGTGATGCTTGTACTATCCCCCCCCTTGAATACTTACAGTGGGTCCTTTAGTAACGCCACCCTGAAACCTCGTTTATAACCCCTAACTAGGAAATATCAGGTGCTCTCCAGAATCGCTATTGGCCATACACCCTTGAGTTGGTCAGTGCAGGAGTGGTGTTATCCCAGGACCCACTGTAAGTATTCAAGGGGGGGGATAGTAGAAGCTTGGGAGCAAGGCACGCAAGGCTAAATACTCCTTAGCGCGATAATTAAGCGAAATGCTTGCCGAGGCTTAAGCTAATTTTCCCCTTCACAGCACAGCACTAAAATAGGGCTCGAATTATGGGGGCGTGCTTACTGAGACGGCTCTCCCAGGGGTGTCGATTGGGGCAGGGGTGTTGATAAACTTATAATTGGATACCTAAGCTCTTTAAAAATCTGAAGTTATATTTTTTAATATAAGCATAAGCTAGCATATTATAACCTTAGTATTATAATAACGTGCTTCCTAACTTATAATAAAAAGATCCCTTAAAAAAGAATTTTAATTTAAGGGAGTTTATATACTAATTAATTAGGTTCCAGTTTTTGAACCCTATAAGGCCCTATAAATTAGGGGCTCATAGGGCTCTTACATTTGGTTTTAGGGAGTTATTCGCTAAATTTCTAGGCTTTTTTAAGCTTACCTTTAGGCTATAAAATACGAAAGTTTTAACTTCTTTAATTTAAAAAGCTATTACTAATCCAAATTTTATAAAAAGTTCATATTTAAATAGCGCTTAATTAGCGCTATAATGAAATAAAACATGTATTAAATTATATTAATTCCTTATAAAATTGAATTAAATTAAAGAAAAAGCCAGAGTTTTGGTGTTCCTGTCCGAGCGCCTCTACTTTAGGTTAGTCCTGCCCCTAATCGACACCCAAGGGGGTGGGGGGGGCGTCGTTTTACATTTTCCCCAATCCACTGTTCCTTTATTCTCCAACCACTTCCCCAGTCGTTCATATTTCAAACCATTACCACAATGCCGCCAAACCTCCTCCATTTCCTCCTACCACTAACCCCCTACCCCCTCCTCGCCTGCGCCGCCCCACTCAACCCTATTCTCCAACCACGCATCCCCATCACAACGTCCCCCTTAGACCCCTCAACCGACGAATGGTCCTCCACCCTCTCTTCCATCTCCCCCCTAATCCTCCTAATCGGCGAACGCACCACCAAGCAGGTCCTCCGCAACATCCGTTCCCCCTCGCAAGCCTTTTCTCTCGCTTCCGCTCCTCTCGGCTTATTATCTATCGTCACGTGCCTGATACGTTTCTGCGGGGTTAAAGAACTAAGATCTTGGATCGGATATGAACTTGAGGCCAGGAATGTGGTGGGGTTGGAGGTGTGTAGGGTTAATTGTGGGGGCGTGAGCGCGCATTTGAGTGGTGGGTGGGTTGTTAGGACGGCGGGAGGAGAGCCGGTGACTAGGTTGGTGGGAGTTGCAATTTTAGAGGGGAGGGAGAGAGGGGTGGAGCGAAGTGCGTTGGAGAGGGTTAGAGCTTGTGAGGCGTTTGAGGGGGAGAGGTGTAGGAGGGGTGTTCCGGATGGAGTTGTGGGTGTGGAGTGGGTGATGCATATCACGAGTAAGGAGGTGGGAAGGGAGACCGTAGAAGCTGTTTTGAAGACTGTAGCCGAGGCCGTTGGAGTTTCCGATGAGGCATTTGAGTTTCGACAGGCTTTGAAGGCTGCGTTCCTCTACGAAGTGGAGAAGGAAGAGATGGCCGCCGTAACCAACTTTTCAAGCCCGATTGAGGATACGATCCAAGCTCTGCACCAAAGAAGCGAATGGACTCTAGTTCCCAAAGGCAATCCCAAAAAGGGCAGTCAAAGGGATTCCGTCGAAATTTCGGTCCTTGAGGTGGCGCCTACTATCTCTAAGGAAGACGAAAAGATCGCCGCGCCATTCTGGAACTTCACCTTCATGAGCACCTTCGATGCGGTCTCTGAATTCACGACAAGCACTCCCGTCTCAAGCAGATCTTCAATCACAATTGGTTTACTCTCCCTGGTGGGTATTCTAACAATACATGTTGTGGAGCTTTGGAGCCTTTCCTGGACAATATCAACTGGCTGGATTCTCGTGATGATTGGGTACATTGGCATCGTCTTCAGTGTCACTTGTGCAGCCATCCTCATTCATCGCTCATGTGTGTGCATCAAACTTGATACTGGCAAACCGCAGACCCCTACTCGCTGGAATGAAGGGATGGTCGTCTCAGTCAAGAATACAGACTCAATGGACACCACTGGCAGCAATTTTGTCTCGAGCTCCTCGCACCATCAAAATCTCGAAGCTGTGTGGATCAAACCATCCACCCAACATGAACGGATTGTTGCATCTGGTGTCGCCGTAATTCTTGTGCTGGCTTTCATCAGTCACTACTTAGGTCTTCGAGCCATGAAATGGTGGGCAAGCGTTGGTGAGCTCGGCATTTGCTTGTTAGCTTCTTTCGCAAGGTCAGTTTCAAATAACCGGCAAAGTAGGTTCAAGGTTATGGAAGGAGTCAAAGTCGATAAACGATGCATGTCAACCGGAGTGATTCGCACACAGACTTCAAGGCTAGTCACTAATCAGCCGAGAGAGACGAGTCGCATACTTGACACGAGAGCATACTCGCCACGAAGCTACAGCCAGCCTCCAACCACTGGGGAAAGGGTGGCCTTCCAAACAGCAAAGCTCATGCTCAAGGACTCTCAACTCCGCGGACATCTCAAAAAGCTCACAGGAATGTCCTTGAATATTTCCCACTCGGGACAAAGCCCTACTCAACGCGCCATTCTGGCCTCCTTCTCTGGCGGCATCCTCTTATCTGAAGGCATCGGCTTCCCCAACGCGTACCTTTGCATCGCATTTCAAGCCTCGCCTTCAGATCTTGCATCCCCGACAGCTCTGCTTGCTCGAGCAATCATGCGACAGCCTGAATGGGTGCTTACGCACTCAGAATTCGGAAAAGGCATTCCACTTGGAAATGTGTATATCTTCAGTATTCAATCAATGATGGATTGGTGGACGTTGAGTGAGGATCGGAATGATATGGGTGATATTCAGAAAAATCTGCACTGGCCGATGTTTTTGGTTAATGTTGCTTTCTTTCTGGAAGTGTTGGAAATGGATGATGTGGAAATGATTGGCAAGGTGGAGGAGGCGAGTGGGGAGGATGAGAGTGAGAGAAAGACTGCTGAGGGTGTTGTTGAGTTTCTGAACACAGCTTTTGAGGCGATATAGCTGTCCTTCCCGACATTCTCTCCTCGCCAACACCGCTCGCCGACTCCTCCGCTCTCTCTTTCAATCTCCAAGAACGCCGAAACTCCGGTTGCTACTGCGGCTCCCGCACATCCTCTGGCCTCTCGATCTCCGGAGATTGTGTCAGAAACGAATTATATAACTGTACGGAGCAATTCAGCATGAGGAGGTGGCGATGAGTTGTTTGGTTTGTGATCGCAGTGCCAGGATGGTTATGATTCTTGTTTATTGCGATTACCGGGGCTGGGGCCTATTGGGCTGGGGAGATAGGTGGAATTATGAGGGCGATGATAAAGTTGGGTGATGATACAGAAGAACCAAAGCGCCATATACGATCGAATATATGACCATCTAGAAGGAGATCTATCTTGCAATCTATTTTGAATTACATTATCCAGCTGAGCATTTTGATCCAGACCAAAGCTATACTGAAGTCTTTCTCAGCCACGCCTCGCTCTATGTCCCAGGCTATCTCCGACTCCTTGATTCGCTAAAAGCTTTGGCGTTGTTCAAGCTTCATAACGTAATGCTAAAGATATTATCGGTCTTGCGAAGTGTGCATATTTTGAGGAAGGTGCTGGCGGAGGGCTGGATGTATCATGTGGAGACCAAGTCATGGACCTTGCGGCTCAATGTTTTCCATCTTCTTACTTTAGATTGTAATGCTTTTCTGTAATAAAATAAATAAATAGAGAACACTTAATGCTTGGAGTATCTCCCGTTACCCACGTTCTATATCCAGAGGCAACCAAACCGATTCCAGTACATTTGGCTCCTCGGAACCGTTCAAAACATCATATCGCCTCTCCTATGTGCAAAGGTGCAACTCTGTTGGTATGTATAATGTTATATTTGTTTACCTTCTACTGTTGAAACTAACTGTTAAGTCTGTTAACATAAAGGTCTAACCAAACCCATGAAGTAGGCATTGAAATATAAATCCGTTGTCGCGGAAGTCGCGGCTTTGAGAGGCGGCCCAACTGTGCCTTGCAAAGAACTCTCCTGGAAAGTAGTTAGTTTGTCATTGCGTAGATCTAATATTTTAAGCAGAGGGACAAGAGCATACGATTATCATCATCTAGTAGCTTCATTCTCATCTCACTCCCCAACTTCGCCAAAGCAGTGCCTTCCACATCCTCACCGCTAACTGTCTGCAAGAAATACACCATCGTCGCTCCCCTCAATAAATGGCCTAATTCGGAGGTGAGGGATTCGACCAAATGCAGGCATCGTTGGAACTGCTCTTCGACTCCCTCGAATGCAGTCAGGTACTTCTCATAAGCATCCATCATCAAAGCCAATGAAATATACGCAATGAACAGCCTCTCTGTCTCGCTGACACTGTGATTCTGACCGAAAATTAGGGTTTGCAGATCGGCAAGGAGGTCGTGTTCAATTTCCCGGGCTCTCTCTAGGCAGAGAAGTGAGAGCTGGCAGCTTATTGCCGCGGGGCAAGTTGATATGCCATCGTAATGGTCGTCTGCAAAGTTGAGATATCTGGAGGCGGTAGAGCGTTTTGGAGATTCACCGCTGTGTGGTCGGTTGTGTCGTTGGGAATTGTGATGGTTAAGGGGTTTGGAAGAAGGCGATGCCGACTTATGTCTCTCGACCGCACTTTCTGCAGTATTTCCAGTAGCGAAGATATGACTTGTCCAAACCAGGGTTAATGCCGCAAACGTAAACGCAGCATTTATGAATTTGTGCTAGAAATCGTAAGCCGAAAGGCGAGGAAGACTAGAAATGCGGGCGGAGCAACTTACATTTGCAAAGACCTCCTGTCCCTGCAAGCTAAGAGTCGACAGAAGCGTTCTTCCTGGTCTGTCCTTGTTCTGCTCCAGTTTCCATCTCAGACTCGCTCTAGCCCACATCTCGAGTCTGCCACACTCAACATAATGTGTGTAAGGAATGGCGTAAGGTCGTGTACGGACAGTCCGAGGAGGAAGTAATCCGATCATATCAATAAAGACTCTGGAGGATATGTAGGGTTGAAATTGTTCCGAGGGTCTGAATTCACGCACGCGAAGTTCAAGGTTGGGGCTTTCGTGTGCTCGAGACACTTTGATGAAGATGGTGACGGTGTCTGCGTACCAAGACGACACCATCGTATCTAGATAGGCGTAGCTTCTCCGACCGAGATGGTCGCCTAAGTTAACCGTAAGCTCGACAGAGATGATTAGTGTTAGGAAGTATATGACCTCACCTGGGAGAAGCAGTTTTTTGTCCAGGAAGTTGACGCGAAAATCAGGTTGTTTCTTGTACCTCATACCTATCGCAATTTTGCTGCAAGATAAACACGCTTGACTGATTCCCTATACCACATGAGTTATGTGTAATCTTTGATCGAATGGTGGCCGACCTTGCTGCGGACGAGAGTGCATCTCGAACAACTTTGACCAGCTAATGCATTGTATCCACTCTCTAATCGACGTGGATTGGTCCTTGGCAGGATTGAGAGTTCCAAGAGTTTAAAGCTCGAGAGCATCCGATCCATCGCATCTTCTTGTCTCGCAAGCTTTTGCATTGCCTGATCTTCGAATAAAACGCGGGTATTTTGGGAATTGGACGTATGTTGAGATACTTCCCTCACTGCAGCTTGCAGTCGCAAAGAACACGACCTAAATAAAAGTCGGGGTTACATTCAGAATACCAGATTTCGCTAGATATTTGGGATTACTCACGTAGAAATGCTGTTTAGTAAGGTACTCAGTGTCGGCTTCAGGTCCTTCAATTCCTCCTGCAACTTAGCAATGTGGCTCGCCCGCCTCGTCCATTGCAATTTCTTCGCTCTCATTATCCCCTTCCCTCCATCTTGTGTCGCGCCCTGCAAAGCATCGTTCAAATCCCCCAACCTCCCCTTCGCCCTCTCCAAAAGCAAAGCTAAATCAGATCGCTGTTGTTCTGGTATCTCAGCCTGGTATTGATCGACCAAGATGTTGACTTGCTGAACAAGCATCCGGAAATCAGATAGATCTTCAAGCACGGTTTGTAGTGCTTTGTCTGCGCTTTTCAGACTCGCGGTTTTCTCCGCTACAGCTGCTACTGCTGTGAGGAGCGTGAGACCGCTCGCGATTATTGAGAGGGGGTCCATGGCGCATGAAACCCAGTTACTCTCGCAGGGTCATCATAGGGATAGCATATTGTGCTTGCAATATTGAGATGGAATTCGACGTAACTAGAATGTAACGGATGATAACAGGGGAAAGTTTGAGTTTGTACATCTGAGCCTTACCGTCCATGGAGGCTGCTGAAAAGCCCGGAGGTTCTGGCTGTTGCCTGCAGAGGTGGCGTGCGTGCAGAGTGGCTGATGGATGAATTGGATTTTGTTTTAGCACCTGTACTCGGTGACAGTATTTGGCATCAAGGGAGTGTAGGCAATGCGATTGTCACACGTATTGACGTCCATTCACTGAGATCTTTCATTTGTCAGTGTCATTCATTTGGATGTCTCATTTGTACTAGCAACGTACATAAATTTGGAGCCCAAACCAGAGTGGGAGTGTTGGAATACGGTGTGCTGCTTTGACCGCCTTGGCACTCTCTTAATGTGAGTTACGGGACTCTATCACATGACGATTTAAACATCTGTCTCCTTTATTGCCTACCTACTACTTGTAGATGCATATAAGCATCAGTAGTTATAGTCTTTTGGCCCAGCTAGCAGCACAGTAGCAAGCTTAATCTACATTGTACGTTATAGTTTCCTCTTATATAATATTTGTAATAAATTATATAATTATACTAGTTAAATATAATATTTGAATATAATAATAGCCTTAATTATTATTTTATATAATTATTATTAAAAGAATATAAGCAAGCTTACTTTATTTACTATAGCAAATCTTTTAATTTAAATTCTAACTGTGACGGCGGGATCGAGGCAATGGCCAGGGCTCAAAGATCCAAGAATCTCATGTATTGAAAATACTAAGCTAAGGAGAAGAAGGAGAGAGAGAGAGAGAAGGAAAGGGGATAAAAGGAGGGAAATACTAGCTAAAACCACTGAAACGCCGGCTAGCTAGGTGAAACCAGTCATGTGACAGCCACCCCCCTTTGGCCCCAGCCAGCGCCGTCACACTAACTTCGAGATAAAATAATTCCTTTGATACTTTATTATAAGGCCTTTTAAGACTTATTATTATAATCAGTTTTTTATTTTGTTTAATTTACTTAATTTTTCGAGATTATAATAAATAAGTTTATTAAGAGTTATATAATTTAAGCAAAGATCTAACTTGTAAAATGAAACCCTTCAGAAAACCGAAGTCTAAGTTATGCGGTATTCTGTTTAGCATCGATTGATATATATGCAAAACGAAACCCCTCACAAAATAGAGGTCAAAACCTCAAGTTTCTGAGGTGTTTTGTTTGGTATCAATTGGCTTATTATAAGCAAACCGCATCGATCCAGATCAACAATGCTTCATTCTCGAGCTGAAGCTGATTTAAAGCGTGCCACAGATTCTCTTTGACTTTAAAGTCCTTGCTGTTAATCATGATTGAGTGAACCGGGTCTGATGCATCGCCCCATGTATAGGACAACGCCCTGTATGAAGGAGCTCAGAGACTCTGATGTGGAGTAACTCGCAAGTAATCGTGTAGCCGATGTCGTGGGACGAATCCTCTCGGCTTAGGAGCTTGAGCAAACGTATTTCAGGTTCAGAGGCGCTCAGATGGTGGTACTGAAATGGCTCTGCGCGGAGGAATACATCGCCCTGGATTGGCGAATCTCCAGCTTCCGCCGACGGTGGTAGCTCTCAGGACTCGTGGCATCGCTCAATACTGTCAACCAAGAAATAGGACCATGACAGCAAGACTTCGAAAAAGATGGGCTACAGCCTTATATGTGCCCTATTAGGTGACAGGTTTGATCATCTGTGTTCTATGTGAGGCTGTGTTGCATCCTACTTGCCTTGGCCAGGAATATGCGGGCGGTTCGGCGTCCTTCACGTGGTCGACTCAACTTTCCGAGCTCTATCAGAGCTGGGTTCTCTGAACTATTCCTGATTCCTGATGAAGTTCAACATTACCAGTGGTCAGCTAATCGGTCAAATGGTAGGACCCTACCAAAATAGATATTCACAGCGGAAAGCAACGATTAGTGAGAGCTGACTCTATACTTAGTGTCCTCCGAACACTTAAAAAAATACCGGACAACCACTGAATTCGTGAAGAAACAGACTTCCCGAAATTACTAAAACGCTTTCGTATATATAGTTACAGTATACTAAAAGGTTCTGAATATCGGGAAGGGGTCAAATTTTTGAAGTGTTAGTGTCATCGCCTAATTCTCGTCTTACCCCCTCAAAAAGGGGCCATTCAGCGCAAGTGAGCCTTGGTCTGCCTCGTAATCGGTTTTTCATTGAAAACATAGTACTGAGGAGGAGAAATATAGAGAAGAATGCCTCGTGCTCATTTTCATGTTTTTCCACCTTGTTCGTATTTCTCAAAGGCCAGAGTATACTTCGTACATGCCCCCGTAGTGAGAGGGGTGTCAGGTGTCTGAGCTTATCTATCTAAGGATCCCCACTTCAAGGAATGCTTCGGGATGCTTTCTAAAACATCACTGGTCTTTGCAAGCATCTACTCAACTACCGCTGAAGACCCAATTCTATTGCTGTATGCTGATGCTGAACGTGCTCACCTCCCGTCACCTTTGGTTAAACCCCAATCTTGAAAGCCACTCTCACAACTTCTTCATGCCCTCAAATGGCGCCCCAATGAAGTACCGTTTCCCCAAATCGATTCCGGCGGCAGTTGCCAGTTACTTGCTGAAGACTTACACGACTTAGAAGGAACAATGCAACCTCCTTCTGTTGGTTTCCCATCCCCCACCCAGACGGCTTGCCTAGACAGCATTACAATTGCCTTCACCAAGAAACCATTGAATTACACTCCAGCCCCACGGGCACTTGGTTTTCAGATGAGTCTTTATTCACAGTTTAAACCGGGATCTCTTCAAGACCCGGACTGCAGGAGATATGTGCTGGGCTCGGGATCTTCTGAAGGTTGACATACCCAATGCCCGAATCTTGACATTCGGCTGCGGCGCTCAGGTGGTTCACTTCTGGAATCAACCTTCACAAACTCGCATCGCATTCTTGGGAACTCCTCATGCTGGCTCTCCACTCGCAGCCTGGTTGGAGACGGGCAGAATATTTCTGGAATATGATGGCCTGGCTTCAAACAAAGAGCTGGCGAGGAACTTAGATATCAACTCGGAGATTCCCGTCAGCCTTGGAAGAGATTTCCCAACATTCTTGGCAAGCCGCTTTCGAGACGGCGAGGAGATCAAGATCATGTGCTTCTTCGAAGGAATGGAAATTAAGGGAGCACGAAAGGCGAGTGATATGCGATCCACATGGTCTCAGTGCTAAAATTGAAATGCATTCAGATCGTAACGGAGGAGTCCGCTTGCCTTTCTGGGAAGCCGCATCCATCGCTCTATGCGGATCACTCTGAAATGTGCAAGTACGAGGACAGCGACGGCGAGAATTACAAAAAGGTAATGGGTGTGTTGGGAGTGTGGGTAAGGGAATGTGCATCTCCAAAAGACAAGAACGAAAAGGAAGCTGCACGTAAGGTACTTCTTCTATTATTCAGCATAGGAATCCCGTCCCCGGAGTTGATATGGTGACACGGTAATAGAGCACAATCAACAATGTATCAGCAAACCTTTCTGGAACAAATTATGGACTGGGCGTTGCACAGGTAAATGGACCGGTCAACATATCGGGCTGGGTGAGACCCCAAATTTGACTTCAATGTGCAGTTCGCTGACATGGAAGACACAGACACATAATATTGACAGCAAATGCAAAGAGTAACATGCCACGAGAAGGGTGGGTGCACGTTTTATTGCAATAATAAGGCTGGACGCAAAAACAGGTAATACAAGCAAGTGGCTTCTGGTCTTGTGGAGGCTGAAACCACATATGTATAACATGGCATATCGCGTCTCTGTTTTCACTGAGTGACTTCACCAATCGTTGTTCGTTGCGGAGGAACCGCTGCCGAGGAAATTATATCCAATTCTCATCTGCAGACTTTGTTATTCATGTGCCGTAGAAGTACACATCTCACGTCTCCCCCACGCGCCCACGTCACAAATCCCCAAACCTCTCCTTCCCCCTCTGCACAAACCTCAACGGCACTCTATCGCCCGGCAACATCTGCACGGTAATTATCTGCTCGCTCCTCCGAATAATCATCTCCGCCTTCTCCACCGCCTTCGCATACACCTTCCTCTTCTCCTCCCTCCCCATCCCTTCAACCTCCTCATCACTCGCCCACTCACTTACATCCAGCTCCACACTATATCTATGAAATAGCGCAGAAAGAACCGCCGTTCCCTCAACCTGCGCGAATCTCTTCCCTGGACATGCTCTTGCACCTTCAGAAAAAGGGATGTAACTCCCTTTCACAGGTTTAACAAGACTCGTCGAGCCAGAAGTCTCGAATGAAGCCTTTTCCAATCCATCAGCACCAGTGACTTCCTTTCCGACGCCCTCCTCCTTTTTGTCTATGATTGTGGTGGAGCTCTGGGTGGATTGGGAAGACAACCACCGCTCAGGCAAAAACTCATTCGGTTTCTCAGGCCAGTACCGTGGATTCCTGTGCGTGCCCACGATATTCAAATGAACGAACGTCCGATCCGGCACCATGAACTGTCGGCCATCTATCGTCACTACTTGATCGCCCTTCGTCCCCTTCGGCACATTCAGAATCGCGGGGATGAGGCGCAACTCCTCGTGGATCACGGCTCCAGGCATGGTGTTAAAGAGGCGGGGCATGTCGTCGTAGTAGCTCCATTCTGAGATGGGCTTGGAGCCGACGATGCTGTCGATGTCGGCTTGTAAGTGGCGTTGTTTTGAGAGGTGGATGGCGAGGAAGACGATGCTGTAGTGGATGCTGTTTGCTGTTGTCTCGTGCCCCGCAAAAAGGAAGATGAAGGCGTTTCCGAGAATTTCCTTTTTGGTAAGTGTTGTACTTGGTGCATCACCAGTCTTGGAATCGGTGGCGGAGGATTCATAGTTGGCCTTTATCATTGGTCCTGGATTTTATTAGTATGGTGAAAAGGGAAATTGGTGAACCCGTACCCATCAGATCCATTGTCCCTTCCTCAGATTCTCCAAGATCGATTTGTTGCTTCTTGAGGTCGAAAAGCTCTTCAAAGTACATTTTACATTCGTTGAATGCCTTGTATGTTGTTTGGTGGACCTTGAGTGGAGACGATTCTATGTAACGCTATCAGCACTTTACCCCAAGACTTTGCTCTGAACATACTCAACACCGACGGGCTGAACAGCACAAACCACAAAAGGTGCTTCAACAATGAGATCAAGGCATCTTTAAACGACAAGGTATGTTCGCCCGTCAGCTTAAATTTGCTGAAAGCCTGCAACCCCTTCTGGTCCAAAATCTCCTCCGTCTGATTTGGCCAGACCTGCGGGACCCCAAAGCCCGCCGCACAGATAACATGCAGACTCAGAGTCGCCGCGTCTTCAGGCGTATTCACAACCCTCAATTCCGCCGTCGTGTTCGTTCCCTGCGTGGCCCACAGACCGATCATGCCCTCCGTCTGCCTCAGCGACTCCTCAAACACAAGCCGATTACTCTTCTCCGAGAAGCTCGGCCCTACAATCTTCCTGTGTCGGCGCCACTCCTGCCCTTCTTGTGTGAGTATGGATTTCCCGAATATGTCAACGAGGTCGTACCCCTCGGTCGGTTTCGTGAACTCGGTGCGGCGCGCGGTGATCTGCGTTGCGAGCTCGGCGTTCGAGGTCTTCATGTAAAGCTTCAGCGGGTTGACGAGCAGAAATGTATCCCCCAATTTCTCCTCTAATTTTCGCAGTACCCGCCATGAGCCTTGGAGGTGGATGATCCTGTTCTCGTGAGCTTGTTTCATGGAGGGGTGGCATTGGGATGACGTACTGGAGCCATGACCACTCTCTGGCATAGGGTATCCTGCTGAGTGGTATCCCGATAATTTCTCCTAGACCAATCCAGACGAATCCCGTCGGAGGGAAGACTGCGTTGAGTCAGTATGGTGCGCGGCTCCCCAAGCTTCTCCCAAGCGCAACGCGCAATGCGCAGGCACAGAACACAGGATACACTCCAAAGAGGGCAACTTACGCCCAATAACATACGGCAGGCCTGACTTCTTCGCGCGCTCCAGATTGAGCAGGAAATTCCGCACCACCTTCAGCGTCAAGTACGCTGTTACCCCCAAGATCGCAAGAGCCAGAACGCCAACCATCGTCGCAATCCAAGATCTCAATCCCTATCCCCGCTATTCCAACTCTGCGATGTGAAAGCTGTATATAAAGAAATCGGTCTCCAAAAATTATTAGGAAAAATCTGTCTTATATTAAATTTATGAAGAGAAGAGAGGAGAGGAGAGGAAAAGGAAAGAACATAGCGACTCCACGATGTTGGTCAGCCCCACCAGGGGAAGCTTGGCTGGAATGTCTCGGGCGAGGCTGACAATAGGCGTTACAGATTGGCGCACATCCGCTAACAAAGTCGAAGCGCGGCTTGCTATTGGCGGGACAGCGCTGTGAAGGCTTCTGAGGCGTGATTCGGAACGCGGAGGAGCCGAGTGAAGTCAGACAACGGAGAACAGAGCGGCAGAACATCAGACTGGTGGCGTTTTGGTGAGTTGTCGGAATCTGGTATGACTCCAAACGTGAATTGAATGGTGGCCGATGCGGTGGAAAGTTCGGACGAAAATTAACCTTAGGAATTTGGGAGGCTGAAATATTTGTGGGAAAAAAAAAGTCGTGACGTCAATGAAGCCTGACGTTTCACTTGTACTTCGTACGTTTTACAAGTATCTGGCCTCAACTCAGAACAACAAATAATCCGTACCCTTCAAATCGAGTTGAGATTGGTACTTCATAGCAGCCGTTAAACCCCATTTGTGAATTCTCTCTTCCAACTCAAATCAATCCCAGACTCCGTAAGAAATCACGACAAATCGTAAATATCCCAGGTCAGCCCTACTTTCAAACCTACAACTCATCCTGCCTCTCAATCCCCTTGTTCCTCTCAAACTCAATGGCAGCTAGCCTAGCCTTATGCCGACAATGCTCGTCCACCACCGTCTCCTCAACCACAACATCACTCCTCACGCCCACATCCTGCCAATTCCACCCCGTAGCCACATGCACCAACCTCAGCGTCTGGAGAAACATGCCCCACCAGCCCTTCCCAAACTCGTCTTCACAAAGCTCAACCCTCACCTCCATCGGACGCGCCCATCCCATGGTGGATTCCTGTTCCCCAACCACCACTCCCCTCCCATACTTCTGCACAGAATAAGCAATCATTTCAGCATGCAGCATCGTCCGATTGTTCGTCAACACATAAACCGGTTTCCTGCCCCCAAAAATCGTGCACCCAATTGCCCTCATCTCCTCAACCTTCACCGTCTCCGTGAAGTTCTGCGTCTTACCGTCGCGATCGACTGACTTTGTTAAGGGACGTTGCTCATCGAATATATAGGAAAGTATAAAAGCGGCAGTATCGGCGAAGAGCCCAAAGCAGTTCCGCAAATCGAGGATCAAGACGTCAGCTTCTGCCACGCTGTTCATTTTCGCCCTCGCAGCGTCGCGGACACCGCGCTCTTCGAGCCCGAAGAGCTGGGCGATGGGCAGTGTGGCGATAGTCTTGCCTGGTAACGCAGCGGTGTCGAACGAGACATTGCCAAACCCATACCCGGTTGCCTCAAAATACTCATCTTTATCGGGGGAAAAATCCTCCTCGGCCCCCTCTTCTTCGTTATCACGAAACAGATCTGGCTCGCCGAAATTGATGTAAACACCATCGGCACCCTCGCTGCTGGTATTTCTGATATCGGCGGTTAAACGCATGTGGAATGCATTGCTGTCTACGAAGGTATCGTAGTTGCCGTCTCTGAGATTGCGTTCCAGGATGGCGATCTTCGCTTTCCCTTCTTCGGCGTTGATGTGTTGTTCCCGCAACACCTTCACGATGTTCTGGATGAGCTTCGTCCTGAGTTCCGGCGTCAAGGGCTGCAAGCCTTTCTCGTACCGTTCTCTCTTCGGGTCGTCCAGCGGAATCATCTTCAGCGGCGTCGGAACCGGGAACAAGTCAAGCTTCGTGATCGGCTGTCCCGGTTTCGAATCATCAATAGCCATGCTAGCCTGGAAGTACCGGAAGGCAGGGTGTGTGAACTCACTCTTGTCCTGCAGCAGGACAGTAATTGCCGTATCATCGTCTGGGCTGGACTCGAGATCCACGAGCTCGAAGCCGCCGGTCCAGTTCGCCATTCGGGCAAGTTGGGTAGGAGAGAGGATCCCTTTGGCCAAGCTCATGTCGTCTTCCTGGGTGGCGTTGTGCTCGGGGAAGCTGGTGCTGTAGAAATCGAGGATGGTGGCTTCGTCACCGGTGTTGAAGGCGGAGAGCCAGGAGGAGAATTTGGTGGAGATGGAGTTGTTGGAGGGGAGGGAGATAGCGGCTTGTTTGGTAATAGAGCGGGCTTGGGTTCCTGAGAGGAGGCCCAGGACCGCGAGTGCTGACCTGGTTATGTCCTTCATCGTGAGGTCGGAGCCTTGCTCAAAGGGTAAGTGTGTGATATGTTGTCGATGCTTGTAACTATCCAAAGATGAACTTCATCTAGGTCGATGATAGACTGATAGTAATTAATGATTGTGGAAAGGGAGATGCTAAAATATGACGAGGGGAGGAGGAGGAGGAGGTGCTGCCTAGCAGGCAGTCAGCGACTGCGCCACCGGTACTATCCCCCCTTGAATACTCGCAGTGGGCTTTTTAGTAATGCCACCCTGAAACTTCATTTATAACCCCCAACTAGGAAACATCAGGTGCTTTCCAGAAACGCTATTGGCTATACACCCTTGAATGGCCAGTGCTTGGGTGGTGTTATTATTTAGGGGCTCAGTAGTAATAAACTATGGTTAAATTCCAATGCACCAGATGGGGACAGCCCAATGAGAAGCCTAGAACTTCCACAATAAGGCCTTCTTTTCAGCACACTTCAAAACCAACATCTTATTAGGTCCGCAATTAGGAAGCTCCTAGACATACATGAGGTGATACTCTGCGACCCCAACTTTGAGCCTGCAGTCCAAAGCATGCTTTTCGAGTCGGCATACGATGACGACCGATTCCAGTCTTGAAGCAATATCCCACCGCATCACTCAAATAGGGGAATGCACTTGTTCAGATCTCTCAGCCTCATCGGCTTTCCGCCCGTGATAATGGTTCGAGGGTGTCCACTTGGAGACTCAGAGGTCTGGAGCCCATCACGACGCCGAGAGGACCCCAACGTCATTGTCAATCACACTCGTCGGTGAAGTCACTTATCCTGCCAGGGCCTGGATCATAGAAGACTGTTCCTTCATGACGGGCGCTGGCATGTTGATCGAGGGGGTTGAAAGAATTTCTGCCCTTCCTTTTGGCGCCAAACTAGTGGGGTTTCAGCGGCTGGCTACCTCGGTTGCAGCGCCACATCCACTCTCAAAATTCCCGCCCAGAAACGCATGTTCCATTACTTCTCCTCCACGAACTTTCAGGGGGGGAAATGTATATGATTCAATTCGCATGTCGACCATTATATTTCTGAAATCTCATTTTGTCAAAAGCGTTGTACGTGGAACTTTGCTTACTTCAAGAATGCGAGCACGACTATGATCGTGGCTTCCTTGTGAATATCTGAATGGTCGTCTTCTTCGTTGGTTAATGAGAGTTCACGCCCTTTTTTGAAAGTCACGCTGTCTCTCAATTCTTTTCCTTTTAAATTCTGCTTCCTGTTCTCGTCTTCCTATGGAAAGTCAATTTTCACGTTGAGAGTGTGGTTGGACGATGTTGCCAAAAGAGCAATACAATTTCCAAATTCCCTCTGTACCATAACCGATATACCATATCACTCGACTTACACCGCTGGCTGATTCCTCTACGAAGTTGAACCACTGTCTATTGCAGTTAGTCTCATCTTAATAGGATGAAATTCAGGCAGCCGCACGTGACTGTGTGTGATGTTCAAAAAAGGGGTTCGCTTAAGAAGAGCAGCCTAGCGGGCTGCCACTACTTTTAGTTCAGCTCCAAGCCATAGTTCGGATTGCCACGTTGCGATCCAGTCATGACCGAATTGACATCTGGCAATAAGAGATCCTGCGCGTCGTGCTGATCATAGTGTCTCAAAAGCCAAATCTGTGCTCTGTACGTTTCGCTCTGCAATCAACAGCAACTGTCATCTTCTTTCCAAGACAAACTTAACACTATTGTCTCGTCTAGTCAAAAATCACTTCACAACTTCGTTAGTGAGAAGTACTCGCAAACGACAAACCCTAGTGGATAGAGAGCCAAACCTGGATTTCGTCAGCCCAACATGGGCCCCAACATCGAACAGCTAACCGACGAGCGCGATACCTACGAAGCACAACGCGACTACTACCGCGACCACTGCTCCAACTTGCAAACCCAGCTCACCGCTTGTCAAAAACAATTAGAGTCCAAATTCCAGACCGCGCAATGCAACATCGACCCCTCCATCTTCAACGGCGAGAGTCTTGTGCGCTTGCGGGAATGGAGGGAATGTCTGGACTTTGCGATTGGGGAGGTGGAGGAGCAGCAAAACGGGAAGGTAGTTGACGGTGAGAGGGAGAGTAAAGGAGATGAGGACGGGAACGAGGGAACGGAGGAAGAGGGGAAGAAAGGAGAGGGAAAGAGAAGTAGAAAGGCGTTTGAGACGGAACTGCCGTTTAGCCCGAGTAATCTGGCGGGGTTTTGACGAGGAATCACCAGTTGACGTAAGGGCGGACTCAATACCCGGAGGCGCGACCGAAGAGTGTTTAGGTCTTGTAGCACAGAAAGTTCTTTGGCCATAGTTCTCCCCAATCGGTCTGAGTACAAGCTGGTGCTCAGTGAGTTTGAGTGCGAGTCCCTTGGGCTTTACGAGAAGATTTCTAGCAGTGCAGTAGAATTCAATTATTGACTTAAATTGTGTTCTACCAGTCTGAAGTGTAAATGAGGACGTTTAAGGTGGAGTCGTCCATGGGTAGCTTCATGGGGAAAAAAACAAACTATAACTTGCAGCCGATGAAGCAACATCTTAGCCCTGCCAAATCAGCCGAGTATGGCAAGTCGGAGTAAAATGAGGTATAAACACAATACCCCCATCCATGGTGATGCACTCCTTGCATATGGGGGATCGCTCGTCCCGGATGGCACTAAAATTACAATGCTCGCCTAATTTTGACCAGCTTGGTTCGTAATATATCACATCCTTTAAGTTATATTCCGGATGTCATAGATATGTAGTTGCATGAGTATATGAGAAGGAAAGATTTCCTTTCTCCTGAACTTTTCAACTCCGACACTTCATCCAAATATCGCTCAGACAGAGCATCTGGAAATCGTCGACAGTCTAGCAATAAACAACCCACCCAACAATAAGAAAGCTGCGAACATCCATCAATGAGCAACCAAGAAAATGAAAATCGTTCCACGAAGTGACTTCCAAACGGGAACTATCCGGGCAAGAACTCTTTGTTTCCTTCACACCGCGGAAAGATTTCTATCCTACTCTCGCGCTAAACAAGAAAAGCGGCACTGAACTTCAAATGTCGTAAGTCGCAGTTGGACATTTATCTGAACTAGGGAGTTTCAGATTTTCTATACTTCGTAATCTCGAAGATAGCAGAAGAGGGATACTTTGAATATCCTATAACTTGATGGGGCATTTACATGGAAAGTGTCAAAAATAACACAGCTTCAGTTGCAGCTTTTATTGTCTACTGTAAGCCACTAAAGAATGTAGGGAAATTTGGACTTATTAGAGCGAGTCAATTCAATCAGCTCGAAGTATTTGATACCAGTCACAAATGTGCTCGTTGATGGATACTTCGGTCCTCACTGGAGGCATCTGTCCCGTCAGAGTAAATCATGATTCTCAAAGAAAGCGGCACGGTGTTTATGATCAGCACCCCACTCGCGCATTTGTCGGTTGCAGTCGTCAAGCTGTGACTTGACTGCTCGTCCAGCTTGTTTGGGACCTGCTCTCAACACGACAGCACAAATCAGAGTGCTCGTGCCCAGCCACATGTAAGAGGAAATGGCAAAGAGCAGATCCACGCCGCCACACGGCGAAAAGACGGATCTTCTCCCAAAGCACAACACATCTTGGCAACCGAAACCAAAAGTTATATTCGAGCCGAGGAGGCTTACGCAATGGGAGCTCGTAAAACGTAAAGCTACCCCAGGCTGCCCCCTGTCCGCAAGTTACCAGAAACACACCGTGGACAGCTTGAAACCCTGCTCAAAATGTTCCAAAAACACCCTTGCCATATAAATGGAATCTTCCACATGAGGTAACATCGGTGATGAGTAATCGAACGCTTTGGCGTGTCATTATCCAGGAGGACCAGGATGGCCCTCGGTAGATGGATAACGACCCCAAGCCCCCAAAATTGGACGCCACAGCGTTGCAATGGGGAATGTGGACGGTCAAAATCCAGGCGGAAGCGCCGAGCAGAGAAGAGAAACTGTGCCGCATTGTCAGGAACTGGGCGGCTGACCAAATGGGGTGTGCTCGAGCCTGCACTCTGAAGACGTTTAAAAGCAGCAGCTGAACATCCGAAGAAGGAATTCAAGCATGGGAAATTTCCGGCGGAGATTTCCCACTTGGCGGGGGGCATGCAGCCCTTTTCTTGGAAAGCTTTCCCTTAATCATCCCTTTCTGTTAAGTTTCAAGTACTTTCAGGTACAGGAACAATAGTTTTGGCCTTTCTTTGCTTGCAGTCCGAGGGACCCGGCAAACTATGTAGCACTTGCAGTAGCGACTGGTACGAAGACCGCATTCGGGTTGCCTGGTTGTCACGCGTAATGATGGGAATGGGAATTACACTCTTTGCCGCCTCAACAAAGATCTCCATCCCTGAGGAACCTTGCATATTGCAATCAATAACGCAATAATCTCCATTCGATAAGATAGTGATTGGAGATTTAGTTGGTCAAGTGAGCGTCCGAAACGAGCCCTGCATATTTGATGACCTAGCCATACGATGTAATCCCACCGTCACACCGCCCCAGGGGGTCTGTCGAATTTTGTCGATCAAATGTTGGCGGCGCCCTTCTACCCCGGCGGGGTACAGGATGTCAGGATCAAGCCCAGCAGTTGGCAGTTGATTCCACGGCCCGACTGCCGAAAATTGCGGCCCCTGTTAGGGCACTGCAGGGCATGGAAGACATGTTACACAAGCTACTGCAGAAGTGGCCTGATTCCCAGTCGTTTCAGCAGCCCGTGGCCATTGACCTCCACCTCGACTCCGACTCTTCGGGTTCGAGTTTGTCACAGCCAGCAAGGCATCCGCTCCTGATCTGCAGTCCATCCATTCTTCCTGAACCATGGCAGTGAGGACCCCCACACGAACCACGCACGCTCTTTGATCTGATCCGATTCTGACATTGCTTTGTATAGGCCTCGTTCAGCACCCTCGAGCCCAGCATAAGAGCCATTATATATCTTAAGCTGCTTAACGTCTGCCCGTTATGGATCTCACCAGTCTGGGTAAGCAAGCTCTGCCTATTTATCAGGTCAGCTTCAATGACAGACGACTTTCCAAGTGCGACTGCGACTCCAGACGGCAATGCCCTGCCCTTGAAAAGCCTCAGTGTCCAGAAACGGCCTTATCTGGATGCAAGACTTCCTTGATTCAGTTCCGATTTTGCCCCCGCGTCCCAATTCAATCACCACACTGACCCAAAGCGAGCAGACCATAACCTATTTCCACCAGGAACGCCCCATCCCGCTCCTGAAATGGCAAGGGCTGTTCCTCGTGTGCCGTGAAATCTCCCTCGAGGCGCGGGCAGTGTTGTACGGCAGCAACAAGTTCCTGCTCGAGTCGTCAGACTCGATCAAGGAGATCCAGGACTGGTTGGTTGAGATCGGGTCTGCCAATCGGGGATGTCTCCGCACCTTGTCCATTGATCTCTGCCGTCCCATTGATACACAAGGCCATCACTCAACTCTGGATTACAGGTTCTACCAGATCAATATGCCGTGTGACTCCGACCAAACACCCGAAGAACTTCGTGAAGAGCTGACAAGGATGGAGAAGCTCATCAAGGCAGATGTCATCTCCGTTCTCCAACCGCTCTCCGGAGCTGGCAATAAGAATCTCAACGATTTGACGCTGTATATTCCAGGCGACGATCAAGGACGGCAGATGCTGTATCGGTATGACAATGACTTTTATTTCCGTGGTGACCTACTTGAGGATGATGATATGAGAAAGGCGATTTTGGATATTGGACCGCTGGAATTGCTTTCTATTGGCAGGACGGAGAGCCAAGAATTGGCCGTGGGGGTGGCGAGGGCGATGGGTGTCAAAACGTTGAGAGTGAGATGGGTGAGGGCTCATTTTGAGAGGGAAGAGGCAGAGCCGAGATGGAACTCTGGGGGATGGGTTCAGGATGAGGATATGCTTGGTGCGAAGATAGAATTGGGTGCTGAGTTGAACGCTTTGACTTTGTCTTAGGGAAGATAGTATCTGAAGCTTGGATCTTGCAATCACGACTAGACTCTCAGCATCATGAAGGCTGGCTGGAACCACGTGAATTAACGCTTGACGCACAACACGAGGTTATCTACAGAAATACATGAGAAGAAAACAAATGCAGAACACACCGAAAATACGAGTATAGATAATATTTAAGTGTGTGACCCGCCTCGTATATACTTCCAAGATCCTTCAGCTTCTCCTCCCCGGCTGACAGTCAACACAATCCTCATAATCCCATAACTCATCACAATCTTTTCTCAACCTACCTCACACATCCTCGCCATCCCAAACCCCAGATATCCAACATCCACATTACCACACAGAATCAGACGTAGAAAGCCCACCGAGGTCGCCAAACACCGCGCCTGCCTCCTTCCTTTTTCCCACCCAACCCATTTATAGGCCATTGCAGTAAGATGAATGAATTGAAGAAAAAACGCACACATGATTCGTGCCCACTCGATAATCATATCTCGTTCCACATCAACGTAAAACATAATTGGATGACCGCCGTGATCGATCTCACTGACAAAAATAACAAGAGGGGCTCGCTCAGTCGCAGGCAGCACGCTAAATGATTACGAGGGACGATTGAAAGGAAGTACGGAGGTAAATAAGAGAAATTCTTTCCTTTTAAACAGACAGAGACAGTTGCCGTTGAAGATTGTGCAAGATGGCTCGCAGATGTGAAGACGCGCGCTGAAGAACTCGAAGGTCAATGACCGCAATGCTGGTATCCTCGCAGAGTAGATGCGGAAAAGATTGATATCTCCCCACCAAGCTGAACGCTGCAGCGATGCCGCCGAATGCATTGAAAATAGATGTTTGGTGCGATGTTGAAGGAGGATATTTGCACAGTGGTCGTGGTGAATAGGGGTACAGGCTAAAAATATTCTTCCGACTTGCATTCGCTAAAACAAACGGCGCCAAACGACGACGACCTCGACTCAAAGCCACCAGCAGGAGTTTGTCAGCTTGGGTGAATGTGCTGCTGCTGCTGCTGGTCTTTCAGGTCCGTTTCATGGTGTCCGAAATTGCCGCCATCTTGCAAGAAGTCCTGGAAGCTGTGGTGCTGTGCTATGTGGTGCGGATGTCCTATGCTCCCAGTCCGGAGCTGACTACCAAGCGCAGGTGACGAGTCGTACGCTCTGCCAACTGGCAATCCATCAAAAGGGTGCTGCACACTGATCGGCGGAGGAGGAAGCATGGTCTGTTGCGGATTGGGGAGAGGCAGCGGGTTGTACGGACTACTCGAAGGGGGGAGAGAGGTCTGCGGAGACGTCACGTAATAGTTGTTGGACGAAGCGTTGCTGGCCATGTTGGGTGGCCAGAACATTTGAGGAGTGTGGAAGTTGGATTGGGAGACGAACTGGCCATGGCCACGCGCTGTGTCTTGCAGATTCGGACTTCGCGGTTGCTGGAAGTTGACTCCCAAGCCGCCACGTGAAAAGAAAGACGACGGATCGTTGAAGTGGTCGTCCATTGACCTGACTGGGAGGATACTGCGCATCCCAAGACCACTCGAATCAGGCTCTGACTGAAGATGTCGGTTGTGACTACCCGTGAGGGGCGAAACCATGCTGTCTGGTGTCGGCAAGTTGCTCGAAGAGTGGAGAGGCATCTCATGCTCGTCATCCTCGGGCTTGAAAGATGGTTGTTCGTCGCCTCCATCATCGGACCCGTCACCATCGCAACCGCCAGACCTTTCTCCATACATGACAGGAATCACGGTGGTCCCGTCTATCGAATGTCAGCTTCAGATTTCGGAATTCCAATTGAATCGAGAGATGAAGCTCACCGATTTCGCCATTTTTATACCGCTCTTCCGCCTTAGCAATTTTGAAGATCTCCTTCAGAAATGGCCTCTTTTGAGCATTTTCAGGATGATCTTTGTCATTGAACCAGTTGGATATTGCTTCCATTGTCACCTCCTCCAACTTTTTCACATCGAGCTCGAGTTTCTGGACCGTGGGGTGTTGCTTCTCGGAGGGCTCTATAATCATTCGGAGAATGTGGACCAAGAGACGAATTCGTTCTGGGCAAAATTAGCGTGCTATTCTCGCCTGTGGAAGCCATCCCCTACCTGGCTTCAAGAGATGATCGGGTTCCCTGTGTCGAACCCTGACATTGTCGTCGCCTGCAGTTGGCGGCCACCAGGGTGGAGCCTTATCATCCCCTTTCGTGTAGGGGTGGTGGGTTTGTTTCTTGGGTTCCACCAACTTCACAAACGCCTTCCCCATAACTTTGCAGGACGACTGCTGCATGTCCTTGAATCGACAAGCGTAAAATTTCTCAACTTCGGCGGAGTCTCCGATCATCAGTTGCTGAGTCTTCTGAACTGGAACTGGCATTGGCGTGTCATCGTTTGAGTTTTCCCTCCAGGCAGGGTAACGAGCTCTCTTTTTGCCTCTCGACCCCGAAGAAACCTCTTCATCAGAATCATCGGACCTGGTTTTTCGATAACGAGTCCGACCTTCTGACGATCCACTACCTTTCCGTCCTTGATCACTTTCTATATCGATCTCATTGAACATACTCTCCGGGCCATATCCTGGAAGCCGTCGAGTTAGTTGTGTTCCTAACGTAAAGAATGAGACATGAGGTACCAGAACTAGAATATGCGTCCTCTGTTGCCCTCCGAACGGCACGGCGAAAATGTGAGTAGAACTCTCCTGTGAAGAACCTTTGACGGTAAGGTGCCAAAGAAGGCGATGAAAAAGTCCTCTCTTCTCCATTCTCAAGGATAACGACAAGGCCGAACTCCTTGACAGGAATGCGACAACACTCTCTCAAAGCCGTTTCGATAGTCTTGAATCAGTTAGCACCGAGATCTTAAAGTTGATGGATGAACAGACCAAATGTGTTGGATGGACAGATGAGGTTGGGTTAGCAAATCGATTTTCTTGCTGGGAAGTGTCAAGATAAGGTGGTCTCTCATTCCGTATCCAGCCGCTCTCCCTTGGAAAGGAGAGTTCTCCTTGTGGGGTTGGACGTTGCACCATCTTGAAGAAATGGGAAAGGGTTGGACTGTGGAGGTACCTCTAAGTGGTGGAAGGGCGGTGTGGTGTACAAGTCGAGTTGTCGTATTGAGATCATATATAAAGAGGAATGAGTTTTATGAATTGGGAAGGCGCGGTAGTTGGTAGTTGTAAGAGGTCCCGACCGTGTGGAGCGGATGCAGCGGGGCCTGGGCGATAGATAGGCGGGAGGAGGTGTTAGTTGGGCTGATCCATACAAGCATCCTAGCAGTGCAGGATCTCGGGGACAGTGGCTGAGATACCCTGGCGCAAAAGAGGGAAGAAGCTCGAGACAGAGACGAGAAGAGAGTCGGCCAACGAACTGGGATGCAAGGTGTTGCTTTCGGAGATAGCAAGCTGAACGCAGCTGAGGGGCTCGTGGAGGATGTCTTGTAATAAGGCCGTTGAGGTCGTACAGACAAGGCCAGGAGATCAACTTATAGTGGAGAGTTATCGATTGAGGCTTGGGAGGCATGAGACCAGAGGATGCCGACCGAAAGTCCAACTATTCTTCCCGAGACGGCGCCCGTGTGGACCGATTGGACCGGATGCCTGCTCTGAGCACGGGTGTGAGAAACGAGGATATGGGACTCAGAAAAGGTTGAGCTCGAAAAGCGGGTGGTGCCGGTGCGCAGCCTTTTGGCTTGGGCTGGGGTTGTGGAATGCTTTTTGACTTGAATGTTTTGTGTTTGATTGCCTTACCCCTCCAAAATCACACGCTCCCGAGCAGGGACGGGTGTAAGACATCCGCCGCTATTACAACTGTACGGAAGCCGGCAGTAGTCGATGATGCTTCGCAGCGTCTTGTGAGATAGGATGTGGTTTATAGGGCCCGTTTGGGGGCGCGCGGGCAAATCTGGATCAACCAAACGAGGCGAGACTTGGCTGGCTGGCTGGGGGCACTCGCGTGAGACCTCTGTCGTAGACCAGGACTGAACTGCTGGTCCGTGGCAGAGAGTGAGGACGATGTTCGAGGGGGAAGAGATCGATGGGGGTTTCGGCGGCGTGTGCCTGATCATAAGGTACCGATGACGCTCAGATCAATCTTTCGATAGAATGGGGGGAAAGTGACAGATCTTGCCATGTTCAGATGAACGTCGCAGCAGCGTGCAGGTCACAGCGAGACCGAGAATGTACGAAATTATATATACAGCCGGAGCAGGCCCGCCTTGAAAGGCACATCCATAACGCAAATCACCAGTGTGGCAGAAGGCTGCAGCGGAGAGCAAGGTAGGTAAGGTCGCAGTAAGGCTTGGAAAACAGACAAGGGGGAGGGGCGGACGCCGGGGGCAGGCGCAGGTCAGGGTCAGGCTTAGGCGGGGGAGGCGATGTGTTCGACTGGGCCTTGGAAGAATCTCTGGCCGCTGCTGTTGTGCGCTGCTGCTGTACGGAGTAGCCTGTGACGCGAAATGCGAACAGAGTGCATGAAGATAGCCCGCTCGCAGTGCGTTCTGGGCATGTCGTGCCACAATTGGAGCACCGCCTGCCGCTGTGATACAACGCACTCAACTGCTGTTTGAAGCAGCGAGCAACAATTTACCAAGGCTGCACCTACCAGCAGCCTGGGTCTGCTTGATGCTTGAGGACCTGCGGCCCACCAATCGAGCTTAGCGGACAGGAGCCCAATCCACATTGCCAGTGGAGGATGGACATGGACGGCAGCACGGGCAACGCAAGGAAGCGATGGGCGTTTCCATCTGTCTATCAAGCACTGCCAACCCTGGGTTCCTGAACCTGGACCAGACCCCGCAGAGATTGAGTGATGTTGCATTCATGGCCGGTTGCACTCGGCGAGGGGGCTGCCGGCGTCCAACGTCTCCACATCCGTCGTATTTTACTTTTTTTCAGCAGTTCTGGGCTCTCGTCAATTTTGGTTTGTGGTGCGCCAGGGGTGTGCCGTGTCGAGAAGGAGGGGTTGAAGATCCAGGGTCGATAGGTTGACGTCGATATTACCCTTGGATCGTATCAGATACTGTTTGGGCGTCGTGATTCGAGGACCGAAAACAGACTGTACCAGCCCGGTACAACGGGAACTACTGTACTTTCTGGGTGAGAGCAGGACTGACGTGGGGAAATCGTGGGGGTTTGATCGATGCCTCGAATTCGCGGCCATGATACTTACATCCGTCCTCTGACCGACCGGATGGCGCGTTCCAATGGGACAGTGTCGGTAGCAGAGGGAATTCGCTGCTGACCTGATACTTTTGTATTCTGGGCGGAACCGGCGGCAGATGGACGCAATTTTGCATGACGCCAGGCGCAATGCAGCGAGTGCATACCAAAAGGTTCCAGTGCAGGGAGCTCCGCAGTGCCGGCTTGGGTGGGAAGTGGGCTGCGAGCAGTGAGTAGTGAGCGTGAGCAGTGACTGAGGGGGTGAGCTGGGCAACCTCCAGGAGGGAGCGGCATTGCCCAGGTGTGGTGTTGCTGCTGGTCCATACAGTACGACCCTCTCGGAGTGGCGAGTGCTGTACTAGACCCCGCCCCTGGCTGAGCACGTTTAAGGCTTCCCGTCGAACACTAGAAGCCCCTTGACATGCTCGCTTTGCCATGGTATCCAAGTAGTGTTTGATTTTCTTTGAAAGTGACCAAAGTAGATGCCAAGCAAGAGTGCTAGCACAACGGGAAGGGCAGCGAGGGGTGCCCTGCCGTCGATGCCGATCACTGTCTCTCAGTCACTACATGATACGAGAGAACCGGTCCCCTGCTGGAGCCGCATTCGCTCAGCACTGTTCGCTGTTTCCCAATATCTAACACAAAGATGATTCCTGACAGGTGTATGCTGGCGGCACAGCGCTGCTCTCCATGGATGTGGCGCTTGTTGGTCCCAAATGCCGGATCCGATTCCCCTATTCTAAGTTCGAGGAGAACCCGGTTGGGCTTTCTTAGCGAGGTCTGAGTGGACATTGAACTGCTTTAATCCTCTTATTATAATTCCATTTTGCCGAGATATTGTCAGCTACCCAAATGACAAGTGTTTAAGTTGAGGATAGCTTCATGTACAAATTTGATGCGGCTTCTTTCCGTCTTTCTTCGAAGGGGTTTGCCTCTTATCTGCCCTTATCCATTCATCGGTGGGCGTACAGCTGCGGGTCGCACAACATGGATAAAAGGTATCTCGGGGCCATCAAGATCTTCCCCGGGCCAATGAAGCAACAGGACAAGGCCACCAAAGATGCAGTTCGTCGTCGAGACTTGTCCCGTTTTGTTCCTTAGTACAGTCCGTGATGAGGAGTCACTTCTCACAAATTGACAACGGGCAATAGATCTCGCGGATCTACCCGTTGCCAAGACACGATGTCCTACCTCAGAGACAAGTACTGGCCTAAACCACAGACCAGAACATAATTCCTAGAGTGCTCCGGTATTCAAAAGATAGTGGTGCTGCGTTGCGGCTCTTGGTGCGTCTTAACTTGGCTACTTCCAACCCCACAAACTGTTCGAGCCGATGCAGTGTCGGCAGTGAGAAAAGCAACGAAAGGCAGGGGCTTCAGGAGGACCAGCCCCGTCTCGTCTTGCTACACAAGGTAGTCAAGTCTTCCCCAAAGTAGTGCGCTGCATGATGAGGCTTGCTGTCAGCATCAGAACTCGTATATCCGTGTCTCTCCTTTGCGCTCCCGACTTGAAATTTGAGACTGCTACGAAAGTTTACCTACTTGATTCATGTTTGCGCCCGGGATGAGGACTTCGTGTGGCAGGAGTAGCGAGCGTAGTTGTGCCCAATAGATGCGTTTGGCCGCGCAATTCCCAGTTTCCTATTATCTAATTTAGTAATACTGGACCACCGGGTATACCGGATATTAATTTAGTCCTTAATTAAGCTTAATAATTCTTCTATTATAACTTAGTAACTTTAGTATTTCTTAGAAAAGTAATAAATATAAAACTAAAGATTTAATAATTTAAAAAGGGGGGGTTTTTTTATAAAAAAAACCTATAATTATAAAATAAGAATATTATATCTTATAAAAGTCTTACTAATTACAAGCTAATAAAATAATAAAAGTATTTTTTTTATATACTTAAATTAAGACTTTATAATAATTATTTTTAAAAATAAGATTTTACTTCTTAAAAATTGTAAAGAATAAATTTTATTTAGCTCTATTATAACATTTTGTATTAAGAGGCTTATATAAATGCTTAAGTAAGCAGACTATATTAAAACGTTCGAGTTCGCGGCTTTCTAGAATATTTTGAACCTATAAATTATATTAATAAACTAGTTGAGCCAAATGTGTAATCCCTCGAGTTTAACTAAACCATTTCAGACAAATGCCCTAGCAAGACAGAGGCTACAGTGGGTGGCCACATGTCTGTCCGATTGGGCTGTTTTACACCAAAACGCCTATATTGCCCTGGGCAGTTTTGGCCGGACAGCATTCTTATATTTACCTTAGATTCTTGGATTTAAGCCAGATTTACTAAATACACACTTCTACTTACTTAGAATTTTGCATTTTATCCCTTTTCAGGCTATAAAATCAAATAATACTGAGCACTTTTATAACTTCGCGGATTTACTATGTAAATAAGCGAGAAAATCGAGAAAATCAAAAAGTGAAAATTAATAAGTTATATTATACATAGAGATAAACCTCAAAGAGACCTATATTTGAGTATATGTAATAAGAAGTAATTATTGATCGTGGGTTAAAAGTATTATTATTTTAATTTAAGAAGGCGCTAGATTTTTGAAAAATTAAAGGAGGCGTTTTGGCCGTTTTTGGTGTGATTTTCGCGAGTCGGACAGACATGTGGCCACTCACTGTATCCCGGATGTCGCTGATAAATCTTCTGCTGTCTTTGCATACGCCAGTTCAAGGCGTGGTGTCTCAGTCCTTGGGATTTTACCCTTTTCAGCTTCGTAGAAGCAAGCCATTTGCCCATCATTTTCTCAAGCCTCAAGCAGTATTGAAAAAAAAATCTACCTGGGACCAGTATCGTGTGACATCTCAAGCCACCAGTCGTGCCATCCTTCAAGGCTTGACTCTCAATCTTGGGGACGGTTCGTGGGGTGGTGGGGTACATGAGCCATGTGGCAGATGGTCTGGAGCTGTCCTTTTCGTTGGCAAAAGAACATGGATCAGCAACTGCCTTAAATTATCTTCTCATGTGGCCCTGGGCTGTGATGACGTATCTCCGGATGAAGAAGCTGGCCCTTCGGGTCAATGATGCAGGGGAGCTGGATGCCTGCAAAAGATTTTGCTTCTCGCGGCTCTTGATGCAGATCTGGAGCGATTCGTTCAAAGTGAGCGTTGTCACAGTAACTCAGGAGGACGGCGAAGCGGTTCCTTCTCAGCCCTAGCGCAGTACGCCAGACGCAGTTTTCCTTCGCAATGCGAACCCTTACTCAATATTTCGCGAACACCCCCTCACAAGATCCAAAGATCTCCTCATCCACCCCAAGGACGTCCCAAAATATCCAGCATCAATCACGCCACCCCTTTTCATCCAACACGAGGAAACCCAACGAATCCTCCCCAACCATCCGTTACACAAACTCAGACCACCCTGGACCTGGTACCCAATGACGACCCTACTTTCCTTGCACGCACATATCTTGGAACAGTCCACTCACCCATAGCGCGGAGTCGGAAGCTTCCACCCACGTCGTACGACACGATCGAAGGACCCTTTCACATGCAGACTAGATATCTCGACAGTGCCTTGGCTGTCCAGCACATCTGCATCCCGTCTTCCTCACCGGATCTTCGTCTCGCCTCCATTTGACGAAGCTTCCCTCTATTTGAAATGAAGTTTCCCGGATCGAAATCCAAAACACACTTTCCAGCTACTGCATATCCAGCACAGATTTACATCCGGTGATCCACTCCTATCCCAGGGCCAAATGAGCTATTTCTTCTAGGCGCCAATTAGACTCCAGGTTCCCGTAAGCCGGAATATATCAGCAAGGACAACACGAGTTCATATGCATGACAGTGCATGCAACATGTGGCACAGTCTTCTCGAAGGTCTTCACCTCCCCCATCTTACCTAGTAGCCGACCTCACGAGCATCACCAGGCCCTTCCGTCCCTTGACAAATCTTTGAGCTCCCGCGACCTCTGTACGGGGAAAGCATTCGGCCTCCCTCGAAGTCACACCCCTCCTCCCACCATGCACATCCATTTTTCCTCATTCGCCTCACGGCCACCTACCCCCTGACCAACACCGCACTACGGAGTTCTCCAGATCACCAGCTCAAAAACAGTTGGCCTCAATGACATCATAACTTACTCAAGCACAACCAGAAACAGTCCGGTCTAGAATCCAGAAACTTGCTTCTGTTGTGTCCATCACCCCGGCTCCTCCCAATCGGCTTCCAAACCTTGCAAACTCAATCGAGCACGCCCAGATTCAATCTGTGTAACCCATGGCTGTTGCCGAAGTGCCGGGATACCCAGCATGTTCAATCACCCTCGTATATTCCCCGCCATGAAACCAAGCCTCCTCCCCTCCTTCCATCAGCCATCTACTCTCTTCCACTTTCACATACCAACTCAACGCCTTTCACTTCCTAGCCTCTACCCCCCGGACCTTGAAATCCTAGTACGCCGGTAATATATTTCCCTGCTCAGTGAATCCGGCAACCATATCTCAATCATCCTTGTTCCTTTCCTGGGTTCTAAATTGTCTTCTCCTATGCACAGCCACACCAAAGGCACAGCATCCAGCATCCAAACAATACCCCGCTATCTTTCTCACCCCTCCTAACTCATTTCCCCGTCTCAAGAGCACCCCCGGCTCTCGCCTGTCCCCGTTAAGCTTCCATCCAAAGCCCTTCTTCGTTCGTATCCAGTTATGAATCGAAGCTCATGCCCATCTAATTCATCTCATCTCAAAAGAACGCCAAACGACCCCCTTTACAAAGTACAACAACACCACTCTCAGCACCACATACACCGTGGGACCCCAACTCAAGCCCACCAAAGTGAAAGGCAATCCTCTCTCTCTCACACAAGCAGGAGCTTCTCAAGCCGCATTTCAAAGAGCCATGGCAGTGACATGAAGCACTCAATTTCTATTTTCATTCACCAAACAAGTCCTTATCTATCTACAACTTTTCTTTCCATTCACGCAAGACTACATCCACATCATAATCACTTAACACCATCAACCAACCCCGCCTCCCGAACCAGCTTATAAAACAAGCCCTTCCTCTCAACCAACGCCTTGGGACTGTCAAACTCCACCACCCTGCCCTGCTCCAACACGACGATCCGATCCGAATCCAGTATCGTATTAATCCTGTGCGCAATCGTGATGATGGTTCTCTTTGAGAATAAGGGAGAGCGGAGCGTGTTCTGCAGAAGGGCGTCCGTCTCGACGTCAACGGCGGCGGTGGCTTCGTCCAGGACGAGGATGTTGGAGGGGGCTAGCAGGGCGCGGGCGAGACTGACGAGTTGACGTTGGCCTTGGGAGAGATTGGATCCGCTGTGGTAAGGGAAGTGGTTAGTTTTGTGTGAGGTAAGGGAATGGAATGCAATGATATGCTGCGTATGGGCATGAATGAAGCTAAGTGAGACTGAAAGGAGATAGGTAGGGATCGGAGGCGGAGGGGGTTATATATGCATGTGAACGTGAACTTGCAGCGTCGAGCTACGACGTTGCATGGCATCGGAGACGTGGTGAGAGGTGATGGGGCTGATATGGAAGGTGGCAAAGAATGGGTGATGAGGGAGTGGGAACACGAACCCTTCTTGGATCTTAGTCTCGAGGCCACCGTCCATGCTGGCGACGTGATCTTTCAACCTGGCATGTTCTGCGAAGAGTGGCATTCATTAGCAAGGATCCTATGTACGACACGCCGCTTGCAGGATCTGATCGCTCAGATACCACAACGCCACATCACACATCTCACCAGCGGAGGAAAGCAAACTTACCGAGTACGCTCCACAGTTCTGTATCGTCGTGGACATGTCCTGGATCCAGGTTATCCCTGATCGTGCCTTCGAACAGAGCCGCATCCTGTGGGATGATGGCTAGTCGGCGCCGCAAATCCAGCAGCCCAATCGTCGAGGTGTTCAACGCATCAATGCTTATATTGCCCTCACTTGGCTCAATGATCCGGAACAGAGCAAGGGTCAGAGAGCTCTTCCCCGCTCCGGTGCGACCAACAACGCCAATCTTCTCGTGAGGCTTGATATCCAGATTAATGCCCTTGAGAACGAGATCCAAGCCTTCACGATATCTGGTGCTGTAGTTGTTGAAGTTCACTGCGCCAGACGCAGGCCAACTGATTGGTGGTCGATTCCTGTGGATTACTTCGGGAGCTTCGCTTGGCAGGCGTGCATATTCCAGAACCCGTTCCACAGAGACGATATTCGTCTCGACTTCAACCGTTTGACGAACGATCCAGTTCAGTGATTGGGTGATCTGAAGGGCATACGACATGGCCAGGCCCACCAGCCCAGCAGAGAGCCCACTTCCTGTGGACACTGAGATGATGGCGAACCCAGCGGCGCTGAGGATAATGATCGAACCAAGAAACTCGAGTCGTACGGCAAGCCATCTAATCGAGATGTCAGCAACGGCGAAATGCTCGCCAAACTGCAACGCTGCGAAACATACCTGTTTGCGTTTATGGAGGGGAAATACGCCCGAAGATTTGCATCAACTCGCCATTCGTTTTCCTTCGCAAAACGGGCCTGCTGTCGGTACGCCCGAATCGTCGTGATGCCTCCGAGCGACTCCTGGAAATGTGCATAAATGGGACTCCGGCTCACGCTGTCGAGTCGTTTTAGTTCCCGAGATGTGCGTAGATAGTATCGCTGGACCCAGTAGTAGACGCCCGCCAAGGGGACAATCAACGCGATGAAGACCGGGGTTGATGTCGAGATGACGGCCAGCGTGAATATTGCCCGCGCGCTGTTGACGAATAGCATGTTGAACGTCCTTGCAAGGACCTAATCTTGGTCAATATGGAACCAGCAGCTTGGTAACACAGATCCAACTTACTTCGTCGACGCGGTAAATATCGCTATTGGTTGATTGGTGTTAGTAAAAACAGTGTCAAGGATGATTCGGGTTGTTCAAGTTCCACAGCATGCCGGCCAACAAATCCGGCGCCATTTAGGGAAGCTGGCTGCAAGATGGCCGGGTCTTAGGCCCGATGCTTGACTCGACCCTGCACGCTCGGCCATCCCCCACACTTGATCGCTGGACCCAGCAGCTGAAAAGGAAGGGGTCACAGCCACGGCGGAATCCAGACCCAAGGGTCCGAAACAAGCCTTGGGAACTTTTTAAGATGTTGGGACATTAAGACATAGAAAATATAGGAGCACGAACCTTGAGAATCTGTTCAGGATTCGCCCCGCGGGAGTGCTACAAACACGGTCAGTCGCACTCTGACTCAGGATCGGTTCAACTCACGTTTCGAAGAAGCTCATCGGAGACCTGAAAATAGCAAAAGCCATCCTCTCATGGAGCTTTCTGGACGCCTGTGCCGGGACACCAATTTAGCTTCCGTTCCGTAGTCGCATTTGCTTGATGCACCGCTCTGGTTGCACTTACCTCGATGGAACAGAAGATCCAAAGGATCAAAGTCTGGACGACGACGAGGGACGCGGACCCGATGCCGAATGCAAAGTAGATCCCAATGTACTTGCCGACATTCGGATTCTTGCCTTCCTCGCCGTTGGCTTCGGCCCATTGCTTCAACCAAACGCTGCCCCCTGCGTACAATCAGTATCTGAGACATGTTGCATGGTGTGTATTTTGGGGCGGTCCGCGGGAGAGATCCCTGAGAAAAAAGAAAGTCGAGATCGAGGTAGCTTACCGATTTGAGCCGTTTGTCCACCGATCAACATGAGACCATATATCATTACAGCGAACAGATTGCTGGTCTTTGCATACTCGAGGTACACTAATGCAAGTAGTCAGCCATCAAACATCTGATCGATGCACCGGGTACCGGGTTCTCCTTACCATCCCACTTGACCTTTCCCTGTTCGGAAAACTCCTTGCTTTGTTTTGACCGGGATGACGGCTCCTCCTCATCTCGAAGTTTGCCTCGAGGTCCCTTGAAGCTGGCTGTGCTTGCACGTCGCAGAGTTGTCGTGCTGCCTTTACGTTTCTTGACTCCATACCCTGAAGATCTGATGGGTTGCAACTGTGTCAAACGTTCTTGAGCCTCTTCCATTTCGTCCTCTTTCTCGGCGTCATCCAGCTGCTCAGGCTCGATGATGGTTGATGAGTTGCTTGAACTGGCTTCCGATTCTAGTGGAGACTCCTGATTTCCAGCGGTCTTGATCAGGCTAGAAATTTCTCCTTTCATCGCCATGAGCTGGCTGTAAGTCCCTCGCTCGATGATCTTGCCCTCGCGAATCATGCAGATATAATCTGCCTCCATCAAGACGGGAATTGAGTTGGTGGCCAATACTCTTGTTTTACCGTTCAACAATCCTTTGGGTCCAAACACATTGTCAATCAAGTGTCGTCCGACATGTTGATCAACAGCAGACAAGCAGTCGTCAAGTAAGTAGATGTCAGCTCTGGCATACACAGCTCTCGCAAGTGTCAATCGAGCTTTCTGACCTCCACTGAGCGAGATACCGCGCTCTCCAACTTCTGTCTCATCGCCATCTGGCAGTTGTGCAAAGTCCTCGAGCAAGGCACACGCCTTCACTGTCTGCTCATAGAACATCGAGTCATATCGATGACCGAAGAGAATATTATCCTTCACACTCGCGTTCATGACCCAAGGCTGTTGAGCAACGTATGCCGTGGCTCCATGAATGACGACCTGTCCCTTGACCTTCCACAAGTCCCCAAGAATGGCTTGGAGAAAGGACGACTTTCCAGCTCCCACTCTCCCAACAATGCAGGTAAGCTCGCCCTTCGCGGCAGTGAAGTTGATATCTTCAAGTGCATTGCGGTTCGCATATCTATCCCAAGAGAAAGTTCCATCCTTCACGGAAATCGATTCATCGCCTTGCTCGTCAACGGCACCTCTCAGAATGACAGCATCTGGTTGCAGCTCTTCAGCAGTGAAGAATGCGGTCAAGCGGCCAACCGCCACGGAAGCTTCGATGATGGACGTGATGACCATAGGCAGGATTGCCAAGGGAAACGTCAGAAGGTTGAATAGTGTCAAAGCTGGGAAGACAATGTCGGTCGTCAATGGGGTGTCGCTTGTCAAGACGAAGACAGTGAAGGTAGAGCAGGAGACTAGGAAAGGGGTCGTTGACCAGGTGAAATTGGCAACAGACTGAGCAGCCCCAATTTTTCGGAGAGTCTTCAGTTCCAAGTCATTTCGTACGTAGTTGAGCTTTTGCATGAAAGCACTGCCCCAGGCGTACAATTTGATACTCTTCATGTTGTTGATAATCTCCGCGATGAGTCTTGTACGTGAATCCTATTCGATAGTTAGTTGTTGTTTGCCACAATATGAAGCTTTGAGAATGCAATGTGATCTATGAATCAGTCCCTTTCCTGTGACTGAATTTTGGACTTGCAACAATGCTGCTCTCTTCCCCAGCGAGGACTAAATGGTTGCAATTGAGCTTCCCAAAAATGAGAAGCGCCAAAAGAGGTAACAAGAGAAAAGATCAATCCAAATTTGATCACACATACCTTATTCTTCATCTGCTTCTTCTGCAACGTCTTCATCAATCTCGCAATCAACCCATTAATCGGAATCATCAGAATCATCGCCCCAACACCAGCCAACATGCTCAGTCCAACCAGCTGATACAGACTCAGCATACAAAGCACAATCTGATACGGGGCGCTCCACAGCTGCTGACCGTACTGCGTCAGATCTTGCAACCGCTGTGTATCAACCGCCATATAATTAACAATATCGCCCGTACTCTTGCTCGCTCTACCTTCATTGGAAAGCTTCAGACTCTTTCCATAAATGGCGGAAGTCAGAGCGGTCTTGATCCGCATCCCTGTCTCGAAGGCACGCTGGAAATATTGGTGTAGGGCCATGGTTTGGCCTACTGAGACAGCGAACATTGCCAGTGCGATGGCGGCGCCTTTGATGACTGGCTGCGCTTCTTCGCCTTTATTGTATGAAGTGACGAACTTGATGAGCAGACGGAGAAGCTGCGGCTGTACGAAAGCCAGAGTGTCAGAGACGGTTTTGAAAAGAGCGCCTCTAAAGTACGGGCCGCTGAAAGCTCTGAAAATCGCCATCCAGAGACTGGGATGTTTCCTATTTTCCAGCTCGTGGTCCCAGGCCTTTTGGAAGGCGTCTCCTGTTGATTTAGTGGTGTCCCTTTTGGCCAAGTTCCAGAGGTCGTCTTCGATGAGGTATTTCTTGTAGCCATGCCGCATCATAGGCGTCATCCAGCTGAATGTCAGGATCGAGAACACGGTGGCGTATTCGACGGGACATTCATCCTCATCTTCCAGAGCCTGATACGCACTCTTCTTCTTTGGTACCAACCACTCGAGCCCAAACTCTACCCACGCCAGCGCAAAACCTACACAATAGGCCACGAAGAATGGCAAATGGATGGCATATATCTGTTGGCTGATCAAGCTACGTAGCTTCACTGACCATGCAATAAGCAAGAACAGCCAGTAGAACAGCACAACCCCGTTCGGATTCCTTAACCGCGTATGCTCCAGCCACTGAATCGCGAATATAACGCCCAGCGACAAGACCGTTAGCACGCTCGTCCAGAACCGGAAATCGCCCGCCCACACTTCAGGGTAGTTCAGTATTTGGAAGACGAGCTGGAGGACCACCGCTGCCGCAATCGCTACAATTATCGCCTGCCCTTTCATCAGCAACCTATTTTCATTCCTTCCCTTCCCATTCATTCCCTGTTCGAACTAGAAAAAAGGGAAGAGAAAGGCTGGAATGAGGAGAGACCTACATGTTTACACCAAAAACACCAATCCCTCTCGACCACCGCCCTCGTTTTCCGCCGCACTAACCACCACACCGCAACAGCCCCGAACAGAATCCCATACACGGCCACAGTGCTGACCCAAACATCCATAAAGCAAGGCGTGAAATCATATCGTTCCTTGCTCAACGGCCCCCATCCTTCGGCGTTGCCGCATAACGGCTGTCCGTCCTCCTTCACCGACGATAGATACCCATATCCTAACTGCTGTATCGTGCTTCGGAAGCCGGAGAAGGAACCTGTGGAGAGCAGTGGTGGAGGGCGGGCTGCGGTGTCGGAGGAGGAGGAAGAGTTGGAGAAGGCGGCGCTGAGGATATGCTGCTGCATTGTCTCGATCCCAACTGAAGGACCCTCGCAGAGGAGCGAAGGAGATGCCGGGTTATGGAGAGAGGAGAAGGTGGGGAGTCGTGGTGAGGATGGGTGAGGTGAGAAGAAGGCTCGAAGTGTAAACGTTGATCAACGAATAGTTGCGTCGGGTTTAAGCTAAGCTTTCGCCGATACGATGCAGGCCAGGCTCCCTTTCTCCACTGACGCGCAGCTGCTTTGTCACTCAGTTCATGCCGTCGAGCCCCTAAATTCTGGTACCCAGTCACGGATTGTGCATTTCATAGTTTGGTCTACAATGCAATTGCAGTCATTACCCAAACGCTCTCTTCTTTTACGAAGCTTTATTTTAGTGTTTGAGCAAATGCCATGGCATCATGATCGGACCCCTCCAAGCTCAATAATCCCAGCTGTGAGCAAGAACCCTGATTGGCCCTACGTCACTCGTCAACGGCCTCCCCTGTCCTGCTCCAGAAATCTAGATTTCAGAGCAAAGGAAGAGGCAGAGGTACCGTGACTTCGACTCGATATTGCCATGCCTTCCATCCAACTTCTGTACTCCCCGAGCCAAAACTTTGTACTACAGGAAGAGTAAGGTCCGAAGATGTACCTACCCAGCCTTGCATGCCATCCGAGCTGCCTTGTCGTGTGACAAGCTTCACATGAAGCTGCAGTAGGCCTCAGAGCGTTGAGATCGTGCATAATGCACTGTTCAAAACCTTTACCTTTTTGGTTGAGAATCGGATCGCGTCATGAGGGGAAGCAGGATACTTTAGTGGAATTTCTTGATTTGCTTAATTGCTCCCTCCGTATCAGACACCGAGAACAATCTTCGTGAAAAGCGCCAGAAGCATGTGAAAGGAGCCCCCCAATGTTTTAGTTCTATGACTCTCGTTGTCATCAAACATCCGTCCCTTGCCTTTCTGGTGCCAGTAGTAAAAAAAAGAGAAAGTAATGTAGAAAACATCACAAAGCGCCGTAGCAGCAGTTGGCAATGCCTTAATGGATCCACCACCGGTTGGGGAAAAGAAGTAGAAGCAAAAAAAAGGTCGATACATGAAGAGGCAGCGACAGGCGAAATCGTCAATCGTGTGCAGGGTATCATCCTATCGTAACCCACCCAGATCCTGCATTGTGAAGGGCCGCCCACTGATCGAAAGAGATGTAACTTTTTCTAATTGTCTCCAGTAGATGCACCATCATCCTTCTTCGGGGCCAAACCAGCACTCTGGCAAGTCTTCTTCCATGTCTCGACTTCTCGCCATGCTCGCTCACACTCGGCCTTCAACTTATCATTGCTGGCACTGAGTTCGGCAATGGCTTGCTCAGTGAGAAGCTTCTCGAGGGTCCACTTTTCAATGTTTTGGGTCTCGTTCTCCTTAAGTTGGGTGATGAACTGAACAGCGCGTTGTAGAATCGAGCCCTTGTTCTTCTCACAACCGGGGACGATCTTGGCTAACTCGTTGATACCCTCGTTGATGGTCTCTCGGCGGCGTCGCTCAACTAGATCCTTCGTTAGCTTTCGTGTGCAAATCCTTCCACCTTATCTCTCACTCACCCTCCTTGTGGTTGTCCTTTCGGACCTTGTGCCATTCATCGGATCCAACAGCTGGCTTGTTACCAGAGCCTCTACCAGATGGTGTCGAGTTCTCCATGAAGCTATCTTGTTGTTGACTGTTGTCCATGAAGGAAGACTCTGGGTTGCGATCGGAATCGGAGCCTTGCGTAGCGAAGGAGACATCTGTCGGTTGAGGAACGGTCATGGTAGGGTAGATACCGGCCAACGCAGCAGCAGCGGTCGAAGCATGCTCGGCAGAGCCGTTATGGTTATCAAGGTGACCATGGTGGAGGGAGTTGTAATCTTGTAGGGCCTCGACACCGCCGTCCTGCTGATCCTTATTGCCAGTGGGGGAAACGCGCTTGGTACCACGTCTCATGTCATCAGCTGATTCAGAGTCGCGCTTTCGCTTCTGGCCAGGACCCTCTGTAATGCTGTCTCCACGCATAGCGTTCGCAACCTCCTGCAAGCCTGAATGTTCGAGATCCATGTCTGACATCGATAACTCGTGACGCGCCTTGCAATATGATTCGTAGGAGGTGGGCGATTAGGGTTCCGGGAGGCGCAGATGACCTCGAGGGGTTGGTGGTTAGATTTTAAGGCTGAAGCTGTTCTTCGCAGTGGAAGATGACGTGTTCTACCGAGGTTTGCACAGGTACAACGAGTAGAAGTACTGCGCTCCTGAAGCAATGGGAGTGTCTTGGGGATTCGCGCCGATAGAGGTTCTCGAAACGCTCTGCTGCAGTAGTTCGCTCAACAGGTACTGTCGCGACGAACGTTTTTGTGGCCTTTAAAGTCGCACCTACAAGGTCAGCACGTGTCATTGCAGTTGAGGTCGCACGTAGCAATTGAATTGCTCATGTGCTGACAGGAGATGAGATGTTCAGTGACTTGGGGGCGCTGGGATGCGATGCGCTCGACAGGTCATTGTAGCGACGCGCTGGCGAAGTACAGTACAGAGCTCGCTCTACTGGAGCTTCCGGCGCGGCTTGCAAACAGAGACATTGTTTGCAGCACAGCGCAAATGCCTGAGCTGCCTGCACAGCGTGAGGTGACAGTGAAGGGAGGGAGCAGTTCGGTGTTTGCGACCCGGTGACAGGAGCGCGACGCGCACTGGGTTTGGACCAACAGTACGGCCAGGCGCGGTGATGTCCGGGTATTGGAGCACCTAACGAGGGATCGTGACCTCTTTCAGGTCGCGTGGAAAGGGAGCCACGGCAACTTGGCCCTGAATGGTTGCACGAGAAGGGCGAGGGTAGGAGTGGGGAGTGGGAAGAGACATATGGAAGAAGGCGGCAGCGGCAGCAGCAGCAGTAGCAGCAGCGCAAAGCGACTTGGATGAATGGGACTTGGAGGTTTGATCTGATATGGGGGAATGGGTAACGTGAGGAGATGCGGCACATACCTGGCTGGCTGTCGCTTCCGAGTATCACGACCGACTATGCGCCGCGGAGACGACTTGTTGATAAGTGCGGTCGCAACGCGCCGAACTTGTGTCGCGGGTCTGTAAGGGCGATCTCAATGATGAGAATAATCCTGCTCGAAGGCGATGGATGAATTGGCTCGATGGCCGCGGGGCGGGTTGTTGTATGGTTGATGGGGGGGTTTTTGGGGGAAGTCAGCAGACACAAACGTGACTGAGGATCACGAGCACCTTCGCGATCACGAGCCGCTGAGGATGCGCGCGAATTGGTGGACGGCAGCCGAATCAAAGCGGGAGTGTGGAGGGGGGATTGAAGTGATTGCAGAAGAGGATGAGACAGGCCGGACACCCTCTTGCGCGCAAGCAGGTCGATCTGTGTGTGGGTGCAGGGAGAGGAGAGAGATATCGAAGTGGAGGGGATTCCAGGAGAGATGAAATATTCACGTGCGGAGTTATGCTCTGCACACCTGACAATCGGCCTGCCTGCGCCTTCCCGTTTCGGGCGGTAGCGTGTGGGCTGCTCGGGCAAATTGAGGGTGCGGTGCGGCGGGAGGACCGCAACCGCAGCAAAGGAGGACCTGCCGTGGTTCGGCACAGGGAAGGGAAGGTGAAGCAACAAGGTCAATGGGATATATACGTATGCAAAGGTGAATGGGGAGTCACTGCCATTTGCTGATAGTAAAGTCTACCTATTTATCTATCTAGACTTCTGGTAGATTTTCTGTATGCCGGGTACATCCACGACAGCAAAGAATGAGTAGTGCACACAATCTACTCGGCCCGCAGGAGCTCAGGAAGAATACGGATGCTCTGCAGCCCGCCGTAATGATGTAGTGGACCAGATGTCGGAGGCGAAGCTCCACGATAGCAGATGTGTGAAGAAGCATGAACAACTTTGACTGAATTTCTTCTACGAACCCATTTAATCACTGTGGCTGCTAAGCTCCCCAAAGTCACACGTAAACTTCTACCATTCAAGCAGAGCTCCTTCCCGGCCCCCAAGACATACAGTAGTCCAATACTCCGCCAGTTCACACGTCCAGTATCAAACCACCACCCTTCGTCGCATGCTGCCTCCCCCTTCCACAGCAAAATGGCGGACCACATAACCTCCAAGCTAAACCCCGAAACACATCTCATCCTCGTTAGCTCTTTGCCCCCCTCTTCCTCCCTCAAACTAACCCTCTCCCAGGACCAACCCCTCCTCCGCCTCCCCTTCGAGCTGCTCCGCAAGAACTTCAAAGTCGCCCACTTCAACGTGGAAAAAGAATCGACCGCCGTCAAGATCACCCTGAAAGAAACTGCCACCACCTCTCTAACCAACAATGCCTCGCCCGACGAAGTGCTCAAATCCGTCGACTCGATGCTGGCACGAATGCGGGGTCTAAAACGCAAGCTGAACGCATGCTCGGAGGAAGAAAATCGTTTACACCAGCAATCACAGAGTCGGATAAAGTATTTGGGGGAGTTGTATGGCATGCAGAGTCTGGATGATGTGAAGTATGAGGAGTGGAGCAGGACGCGGTTGGATCGGTTGTTGGTGGATTATCTGTTAAGGAATGGGTATAACGAGAGTGCGCAGGCGCTGGCGAAGGAGAAGGGCATCGAGGATTTGGTGGATGTGGAGACTTTTGTGCAGATGAGTCGGATACGGGAGAGTTTGCAGAAAGGGGAGGTCAAGGAAGCGTTGGCGTGGTGTGCGGAGAATAAGAAGGATTTGAGGAGGATGGAGGTATGTCCCTTTATACGATATTCCAGATTTGAATGCTGATAAAAAACAGAGTAATCTTGAATTCATGCTCAGATTCCAGCAATATATCGAGCTGGTACGGACGCAAGATCAGAACAAACTCCTCGAATCGATAGCACATGCCAAGAAGTTCCTCATCCCGTTCCGAGACAGCTACCCAAAAGAAGTCCAACAAGCATGCGGTCTCCTCGCTTTCCCCCCTAGTACAGGAGCAGAAGCATATAGCGTACGTCCTCTAGCTATTCTTCCCAGCACAATCTAACTTGCTTCAGGAACTCTACAGCCAAAGCCGCTGGGGCACTCTCTCAACCCTTTTCATGCAAACGCACAACAACCTTCTCTCTCTCCCCTCCGTCCCTCTCTTACATATCGCGTTATCCGCCGGTCTCTCAGCCCTCAAGACACCATCCTGCCACTCCTCACATAACACAGTCTCAACATCCATCTCACCGACATCTTCGTCCTCACTCACTACGTCCGTCTGCCCAATCTGCTCTACGGAGCTGAATGACCTGGCGAGAAATGTGCCGTATGCACACCACACCAAGAGCCACGTAGAGAGCGACTTGGTGCTATTACCTAATGGCTGCGTGTATGGACTGCAGAGGTTGGAGGAGTATAGTCGGAAAGCAGGCCTGGATCCTGGTTTGGTCAAGGATTTGAGGAATGGGGAGGTATTTGAAGTGGAGCGGGTGAAGAAAGTTTATATCTCATAGACTGAGATTGTACTAATCAATGAACATAACGAAGAAATGCAAAATTCTACTTCAGGGGAAGTGCCCACTCCCGACTCTCCGAGAAGTTTATTGTGCTGTTCTTGGCGGTATTTCTGAGCACAATTAACGTGGCGGAGCAGTTGGGCCATCGTTCAATACGCTCAATCAAGCATTGCACCAGTCTATCATCCACTTCGACCACGACCTCCAAACTTATGTGGCTCGCAGTCCCCGGCTCCCCTACGTTCCTGAAAGTTGTTCTCACGACAAGTCAGAAGTCAACTCTGCATAAAATTTCACATAAGATGGCCTCACCAACCCAAAGAAGTCTCTTGTTCCTTTCTCGTTGTTAGACAGCCTGCCTTTGTCAATAGTCTTCATGTTTCGGCGAAATACTTTAAACAATCAGACTAATATAGATGCTTCTCGTCCTGTACTTTTGCCTCCTTATTGTGAAAGTAGGCAGTGTGGTCAAGTCTAAACTAGCCCGTGTGATTGAGGCTCATGCTTGGTGATGCTTCTGCCTTCAACTGTAGCCTCGACGCCGTTATCGTGAATTGAGCAGGGTTCAGGCTAATCCGATCACTTGTTGTGCTTTTCCTTCCTGCTTGCTGGTGACTTGTGCTTAGTAGCCTTTGAAGTCGTCATTGATAGTGTGGCTTCCCCTTTGCTTGGAGTTCAATTTATCAACGCTTTTCATGGCATTCTTGTCTTCATTGCCTCTCTCTACACAAGTCGAAAAGTACTCACATATTCAAGAGCCATCTCATTCGATTCGAACTGCCTAAAGAACGGCAATCCATCTTCATCCGATATCCTACAACTGTGAAGGAAAAAGCCATTGTCAATGACCCTCGACTGCCATCCTTCCTCTCACCTCTTCCATATTGAAGCTATCCTCTTCCACTGCTTCATCCTCCCCTCTCTTCACCAGTCGTCTCGTCTCTCATCTCCAACAATAAAACAAAGCCCTCATTTGCTGCGACAAGCCGAAAGCCGGTGAAGCTGTCCATGAAGAACAGAATCTGTTGCTAATTCAGCAGAATAGTCTGTGAGACGTTAATAAATACTGTACTTTCGCCAACGTATGGGACAGTGAATCACCTTGCTTGACAGTTACGAACATGGCACCTTTTTCTCTCAAATTTCAAAACACCCAATATTCTCGTAGCACTTTCAAAATTACTAATGACTTCACCTACTTCTCGTGAGGCAATGAAATGGAATTTCCCTCCGACTATCGAGGTAAATAGCTCGATAGTTAGCTATCCGTGCCAAGGCCGCCCCGAGCTAAACCCCCCCTAAACAACTCGGTTCCCCAGTACCGAGAACGGTTGCGGGACCTGGCAGCAGCGAACCCCTTTTGGGGAGAAATGTATGACGATCATCAATGCTGGAAATGACTATTTGTTTATGGGGAAAGTTGTCCTAGTGGTATATACCTCTCAATCTCCCCCGCTTCCACGTCTCTTTCTTGCCTTCATTTCTTCATTTCTGACTCTTAGTTTTCGTCATAGGTATCTAGTTCTTAGTCATGCGTCCCGAGGTTCTCTTCGCTCTCAGCGCCATCTACCTGGCCACCATCAATGCAGCACCAAGCGTGAGCCCCGAAGAGCGCTCGGCGAGTTGGTATACCAGCCAGGTGACGGGTTCTACTCACGGCGGCAATGGACAATGCATCGAGAAGATAGTTGGCATTCATGCATCTGCCATGAATACGATGCTGAAGTTTGATCTTCCCGCCAATCAATCCCAGGTTACTGAGACTATTGTTGAGTTTTTGCGTAAGTCATCAGACCTCCTACTCCCGATGATAGCAAGAGGTCTGCAGGAAAGAGGAGTGAATAAACACTGACGAACACCAAAGAGGTCAACGCCACCCTCCCCTCCCAAGTAACGGGCCCCACCCAAAACATCTCAGGAACTTATCCCATCTCCACCAAGCTCTGCTGGCCCGCCACCACCTCCTCCCCATCCAACACCACCATCCAACTCCTCACCCACGGCGTCGGCTTCGACAAGTCGTACTGGGACTTCTACTCCCCCACCTACTCGTACCAAAACACCGCCGCAAAAGCAGGCTACACAACCCTCTCCTACGACCGTCTCGGCGTCGGAAAGTCAGACCATCCAGATCCAATCCAGGTCGTTCAGGCACCGCTCGAAATCGAAATCGCGCACCAGCTTATCCAGAGCTTGCGCAACGGAGGCGACTTCGGCTCTGCCTCCTTCTCGAAAGTAATCGGAGTCGGGCATTCTCTTGGGTCGGAGCTCACAAACGCCGTCACGTCAAAGTATCCCGAGGATGTCGATGCTGCGGTTTTGACGGGGTTCAGCGTCGATACTGCCGGACAAAGCAACTTCTTCTCCGGCCTCGATCTGGTGATCGCAAGAGAGAATCAACCGCTCCGCTTCCCGGAATTGAATAACGGGTATCTGGTCTCGCAATCCATCGTCTCGAATCAGTTTGGCTTTTTCCGCGCGCCGAACTTCGATCCTCTTGTCCTTGAAGCGGCCGAGGCTTCTAAGCAAACGTTCACAATTGGGGAGCTGTTTACGAATAGTATGTTTGTGGGGAAGGCGGGGGAATTTAGGGGGCCTATTGATGTGGTGGATGGCGAGAATGACCTTCCTTTTTGCCAGTCGAATTGCCTTGTACCTGAAAACAAAGCGGAAGCCGTGAAGGAAGCGCTCTACCCAAACGCAAACAGCTCAAGTATGAGCTATATTGCGAAGGGAGTGGGGCATGGACTGAATTTGCATTATGTTGCTGGGGAGGCGTATCAGCAGATCTTTGACTTCTTGGGGAGTAATGGATTCTAATAATCGACGATGAAGGGTGAGGGATGTGGTTGATGATGGGTGGGGAGGAGAGGAATTTGGCTCGTACATAGTACAAAGTTGATGTACATAATGAATCTTCCTTTCTTCTTCCATGTATAAATGATAAAACCGTATGGCACAGCTTCGGCTTCATTTCAAGACAGTAAACACAATCTTGCTGGGCTGGATGTGTTGCACACCACGGAACTGCTACCCAAAAGACGCACACCTAAATCACCCGAAGGTCGGGTGGCTAATCTTCTATTCGTGGTATAGAACGCTTTCATCTCATCGAGATTCGTTGCATGACGCACACAATCGTCCAAACATCAGATGGTTGGTAATCTTTTCATCTCAATGCTTTCTTTCATAGGATGCTTTGAGTCGGTGTGCAACGAAACGATACTCTCTGATTTCGTCCCATCTGTTCAGACTAATCATTATTCCACTTGGATGGCAGAGGATACGCCGTCTAAAGGTGGGATGTGCAACCAATACATGCCACTCAATCGTTCGAATTCTTCTGAAAGTCGGCGACAAACTGTCCTGTTGTATGTTCTTTCTAGAAGGAAATCGAAGACTGAAGCTAGTAACTCGTAGATCATAACCAATTTGCAGCACACCCTTAATTCAGAGACATCTGCTGAAGCTATGTACTAGCAAATGCTTGTTTCCTCTAGCTTAATATCTTAGAATCTCTCTATCCTAAGTCTCTAAAGCAAGTGAAGGAAGTTGTAGTAAATTGCAGCCAAGTCATATCAGGGAGTATTCTATAGCTTTGGATATTTAAGGCTAGGTCTTTGGATATTAGCTCATACCTTGTGAATGATAGCGACCTTATAGCTGCCCTGAATCACAGCCAGCTGTTCTTGCCTACCAATATCCTGTAAATACCAACTTATACGTAAAGCCCTTTAATGCACATCCTAGTCTTTATAACCCCTAGTGTGTAAAAGAACTACTCATACTTACACTACTCATAAATATTCATGATTAGCGTTAGTAGAATATGAGTAGCGTGATAATCTAACAATTAGAGTAGAGTAGAGTATATACTTATGAGTATTTATGAGTACGAAGATCGCAGCATAAAGTGACGAGAATACAGGGCATTTGGCCTCGGCCTGCATTATAGCGTGTGTTTCTAGGGCCGGTCCGCTATAAGACCCTGTATTTATAGGCGGGATGCCCTATAAACCCACTATGAGACATTCGCAGGCGATCCTCAGGGCGTTTGCTGCTAGCCGAGTAACAACGCACTCTAGACGCTATAAGGACAACCATATTGGGGCTTATTAGCAAGCGATCCCCTGTAAGTACAAGGGATATGCCCACAAAAGGTGTGGCACCCCTTGTCTAGGCTTATAGCGTGCTATTTAGAGCAATAGCCTACGATTATAGGGCCCTTTAGTGGACTGGGTAGCCTGAAAAAGGTGCTGTAGTGGACTTTCAGAAGAAATGCCCTGTATTCCCGACACTTTATGCCGCGATCTTTACACTCATGAATACTCGTCACGTGACTACAGTAAATCAAGGTTTACTTAATCATTTTTAAATAACTAAGGTATCTATTAAGCAGCCCTAGTAAAGTTAAGCTAGGGCTTATATAAGGCTAACTAAATACTAATTTTCTATAATAATACACTAATTCTTCTTAGAATCTTGTTTCTTCTTCTTCTTCTTTTTAACTTCTTTTAATTCGTCTTTGTCACGGGTACGGCATTCAGGGCTTGGAAAGCAAGGTAGAAGGTCCCTTATGAAGACGATTCAAAGCTAAAGAAAGGAAGACTAGAATACAGGAGGTTGCGAGGGCATAAGTGCACTCTATAATGCGCTAGTCCGCATTGGGGCTTAGCGTTCTAAATTTCTTATACGTATTCCATATGCTACGCGGCCGCACCACGTGCGTGTCTATCAGGTGACCAGAACGTCGAAACCTGAACCGTAACAATTTAGTTTTAATTAAGGATTCTTAAGACATTTTCGAATATATTTAATATAAACGAGTATATTTATAATAGAAAATATATTAATAGGTGCGATAATTGAGTTTTATATTAATTAAAGTATAAATAAGAAATAAAATATTGCAGTAAATGCGGGTATATATAATATAATTGAGATGTCCCGAGCTAAAGGCTCGGGTGCTCGGTAAACTAAGTGAATGTAAAGTCACGTGACACCTGCACGTGACACCAAAAATCAAGGAAAATAGTATATTTTTATAGAAAGTTCTAATATTCTAAGAACTTCTTAATTATTCCTCTTAATTATAAAGAATCACCTTATTTCGGAGATTCTAGGCCCTTGATTTTTAATTCTTATTAATAGAATTACTATTATTACTAAGTGCTTAAGTCGAGGCCATTCTAGAAATGACGTCGAGCTTCGGTGCTAAAGGCGATGCCACTGCCTAATTGGGTAGCGAGGTTGCGCTATAGCGGGAGCTTTGCCTAATAAGGCTAGTTTGTCACGTGCTATATCACGTGCATACCACTCATCCTACTCATAGATATTCGTAATTGGCTTGATTAGAATATAAGTAGAGTAGGAGTAGGACCCACTACTCTACTCTGCTATTAACCCCAAAATGATTTGAACAATAACTTGTTGCCACAGACCCTTTGATCAACGTTCTAGTCTTTACAACCCCAAAACCCTTTGAAACAGACCCTTTGATCAACGTTCTAGTCTTTACAACCCCAAAACCCTTTGAAATAATGCCCAATTCACAGACGTCCCTTGATTCACAGCCCAGTCACCACGCCTATAAAAAACCCTCTTCGCTCCCGAGAATGAACTCTCCTCCATCCATCAAACATCTTTTCCCTCAAGCAAAAAAAGATAAGGCAAAGACTTCGAAGCACTCTATCGAAGACAAACATATCCTCGAGTATCTTCTGTCAAACTTCAGCTACTTCGAGCTCTCTTCAAGACTAAGAAGGCTCTCGGATTGAGCACAACTATACACGAGTACCAACGGATTTCCCCAAAGAGTGAAAGACAAGCTTACCTTCCAGCATCTTGGTTGAAGGTTTGGTTCTTTCGAGGCTTCTCCAAGACTAGCGAGTCTCTTCACGAGCGTCCACCATCTCCTCAAAGATCTCAATCCCACCGCCTCTGCCTTGAGCATACCAAAACCCATCTATATGTGCGATTATAACGAAATTCTCCACACCTGCGGCTGCCACTCCACTTGGCACAGATATAGCAATTGTGCACTCTTCAACAACAATGTAGATTGCGGTCCGGGGAATAACAGATATGACTTACCAAAGGGAGCTTCGGGAAGAAGATGTGATAATTGCGTTAACAAGGGCCAAATGGAGTTACGGAACGGCAAGAGGATTGGGGGAGGCGGGGGCAAGGGGGGCGGCGGGCGGAAGTCGGGGACGCTTGGGTGATCGGGGTGTGGGCCTCGTGGTTGAGTGTAGGTTGCAGATTATAAGAGCATATTGGTGGATTGAGAATTTTGCTTGTCTGAGTACAACGGGAATCTTTAAGGGGACTGTATTTCTTGACAAGGTTACTATCGCTGGAGTTTTGCATGGTTTTTGCATGGTTTTTGCCTTACAAGGACATTCTCTTTGCATTTTTGTTTTCGGAAATGGAGGTGTGTTGGATTCATGGTTTGGAAAAGCGCTTTTAGAGATATGTCGAGTACACATCGCTATATTGGACTTTATCTTTGCTGTTTTGGTACACAGTCATGTATGGCTGAGAATTGAAATGGTGGGTTTGGAAAAGTGTTTTTGCGGATACCGCTTGTACATACTCATGTGTTGGACTTCTGACTATTAATAAAAGCTCGTTGGTTTTGCATAAATCGTTATCAGTGTGTGTGTGATACTTGACTGAACTGTGTAACCTGTGTAACTTTGATACATAAAGGGTTAGGTGGGAGTCCAGAGCCCCTCATAGTTAGAGAACAAAGAGAAAACTTCCACTGCTGATCGTGAAAGGTGCGTAAGCCCCAGCAGCTTGAGTAAAAATGTGCATATCAAAGGTGAACAAATTGGCATAGAGAAGACGCAGAAGCAGTAAAGAACAGCCTTGCTGTGGGTGGGGTCAACAAAGCCTCTGGAAACTTTTCCGTATCGTGAGCTATCTGGTTTATTCCACGAGCAGACACTTTGTGAGTAGACTGCTCTCTGTTTTACCAATTCGTGCTTCATTATCAGAGAAGGGTATATACTTCGCACTCTTGCCTCATCCCATTGGTCAAAAACATCAGCTCCCACCTCCAAACCTCAAACAGGCAACCCCCTAGCCCTCCTCTCATCCTCCTCCTTCTTCTGTTGTACCCTGGCCAAGAACTCCTGCCTCGCCTTGTAACTCGCCTTACTCTTCCCAGCAGCATCCAACTCATCCTTAATGCCTTCCTTATCCACAAAGCCCGCCCAATCCATCGCGCTCTTCTCCACCGTATTCAGCTTCTTCCCCTTATCCCTGCCCAACTCACTTAGCTTAACATCACTCTCCTTCCTCTCCCCGAAATGCAGATCATATCTCTTTGGCCAGCCTTCTAGGGGCACAGGCTCAAATATAGAACGTCGGGCTTTCTTTACCAGGCGTTTGGGTTTGGTGAATGGCGAGGGTTCTTCTTCTGCTGGAGGGGCGGGAGGCGCGTTTTCGGGGAGGGAGGCAAGATACAGCTTTGCTTCGGCGGAATTTCTTGCTACGAGCTTTTGTTCAGTGTGAACTTTCCCGGCAAATGTGTATGTTCGCTTTATCATTATCATCGAATCAGGGCCATCGTTCAAGGTACTCGGGGACCTTGTATCCTTCCTAGATTCTTGCGCGAGCGAGTTGCGTTTCGTGGTCGGGTTTAGAGGTGATTTGAGGGGTGGTGCTTCTATGGAGGCCACAGGCTCGGAAACTTGTGGAAGAGGTTTCCCAGATATCATGGCGTTCCAGACTGCATCGACATCGACTGTTGCGGCCGTTGTGTCTACTAACTTCTTCTTTTTCTCGACACTCCTATATCCCAACCATCATTAGCATTCATTCCAGTTGGTGGACCCCAAAGATTTAATTCAGGAGAGAAGAATAAAATGTACTCCACAGCCCTCATGCTCCTCGTTTTCACGAAACCTCCCTCACCACCTTCATCTTCCAGCTCTACCGCCCGGCTCTTCTTCCCCTTCTTCCTCTTCGGTGCTTCATACTCCTTTATAACCGCCTCATCCCCAGAGTTCTCAAATCCTACATCCTCTGCCTCTTCCTCGTCACCCCTCTTCCGCTTCTTATTCTTGGGCTTTGCTTGCGCTTTCGAGGTCGGTTCGTCGGCCTCTGATTCCGAGTCGGAGGATTCCACTTCTGGAGCGGGTGCGGTATCGGGCGCGAAGTCGGAATCTTCTTCAGAAGCGTAGTCTGAGTCCGAGGGAACGATTTCTGGCGGCATGATGAGGGGTTGTGGTTGTGGGATGGAGTGAGGTTGTGATGTTGACTTTTGGTGGCGCGAGAAAAGACGAGGTTCGCGACGGGGCGAGGCTGACAAACCATAAATACGAGGCTGTAGCCATGAAAGGGGTAAGAGCAGGGGTTAGCGACCCCACCTTTCTACTATCTGCCTGAATTTTTACCTTTCTCATCCAACTTTGGAGAGCATCAGTTCTCAAGAAAATTCCGAAAAGTGTCTATCTTCGGAATTGATATCTTCGCAAACACCGATTACAATGCTTGGGTTCTCAATCAGCTCTGGTAAGTTTCAACTCCATCATTGCCTACACTGTATGTGTTAATCAAGACTTGTAGCTAAATCAAAATCTCTCAGGAACCGCAGAACCCGTAATTCTGCCCGCAACGAAGACACCGACATTACTGCACGTTGCCTTTTGGATACAATGTACTTGTTCTTCAACCACAGTTGTCAAGTCCCTTGCATAGTCTCCGTCGATAACATCAAAAAAAACCCCCGATGCTTTCTTGGCTTCGGTGGATTTGAGAAGGGCCAGAAGGTGTTTAACAATTATTTGCCTGCGCCTGCTTTAGGTGTTTGGAGCAAAGTTCAAAGGCAGGAAATGCTGGGAGAAATGTTGGATGACCGTGCAAGTGCAAGAGGTGCCAGTCGTGACCATTGAAACTCGGGCGATCTTGTTAGAATGAACAAAATTGCTGCATATTTTCTCACACCATTCTGAGTAGAGGGTCGTACAAAAATGACTTTGTCCTAGTTGTCGGCCTCACGTTGAGGCCGATAATTATCTGTTTTACCATTCTTTGCGGAAGGGAGAAATATCATTTTTCTCAACCAACTTGTTCATTTTCTAGTTACCGTAACAAAATTGGTGGCGGTGTTCTTCGAGAAGGTAAAGCAACGCTGTGGCTGATTGGACGCAGTGTCTCAGTTGACAACCTCAAAGGAAGCCTTGCGAGAATGATCAAGACGAGCTCACGATCAACCAATGATTATCAGAGAACCCGCACCTGCTGGTGAGCGGTAATGGCAGATCCTTTCTCCATCGTCGGCCTCGTCGGCGTGACTCTCAAGAGCATTTTACAAGTCAAGGGGCTCATCGACACCGTCCAGCGCTCGCCCCGCTCGATCGAAGCCCTCGGAGACGAACTCTCGACTATCGCAGGCCTCCTTCGTGAATTAGGATACCTGGCAGATAGCCCGGATGAGCTCAAATTGAACCGCATTGTGCGCGAGCCGCTGGCGAACTGCGAAAAGATATCCAAGCAGATCGAAAAATTGATACAGCCGTATGTCAAAACATCAGGTGGAATCACTAAGTGGGGCAGGTTTGCGTTTGGGTTTAAAGAGAGTGATGTGCTGTTGTTGCAGAGGGATATGTCTGCTTGCAAGCAGAATTTAACTCTTGCTATAACCAGCGCTGACCTGTAAGTTTGTGTCTCTTAAGTTCATTTGCTATTAGAGTCAAGATGCTGAGATCAAAGCGAATAGGATCACTACCCGAAAGGTTGTACGTGGAATGAGGAGGGACCAGAAACACTTTGGAATCCCCTCTTCCTCCATCGCGCAATCAGATACAGATGAGAGGAAGCATGAGCGGATCAAAGAGTGGATGGTCGAGACGGAAACCATCGTGGAAGAAGAGGAGGAGGAGGAGGAGGAGGAGGAGCCATTAGATACTGCAGGAGGAAGTATTCAGCAAACTGAGCCCAGCAGATCGAGACGCCAGCAGGGCGAAAACTCGATTGAATTATCTGAGTCGAGTCACTCAGGAAGGCCATCGCCGAACCTCTCGCCCATCTCCAACAGTTCCATCCCTGATGGAAGTGAGGTCAATGATGCTCACGGCAACGTGTATTTTCCGGGGGAGAGGGACGCGATTGCGCTGTGTGCATTCAATGGGAAGCGGTCTGGATATTTGAGATTTAAGAAGGGTGATCTTATTACGGTGACGAAAAAGACATCTTCTACCAAAGATTGGTGGAAAGGCATCATCGCAGGCACCTCCGGCGCCCGAAGCGGTACCTTCCCTGCCAGCTACGTGGAAATGCGTACTTCTAGTGGTGTAAGTTGAAATTGATGTCAAACTCAATCAAAGCTCAACAGTTCCCAGATAAATCCTCAGCCTTCAGCGAAGGGCAGTCAAATGCCTCCCAGAAAGCTCAAAGAAGCCATACCCCGAAAAGGACGCACTATGAACCCACCGAGCAAGAATATAACTGTCCATATTTCTTACTGGGGTTGTTGGGACTGCCTTGAATTCGAGGGGAAAGATACCATCGCTAAGGTGAGGACTACGTTTGTTCTTCGAGCAGGATTTATGGACGATGAAAAACCACTTTCTTGGAACGGAATCATTCTGGACGATAAGTCAACACTTGGTCAGTATGGTATTAAAAATGGAGACGTAATCGATGTTCGTTGGGCTCGGGGGTGGAAGAAAAACTTGATGCTCGATTCTAATCGGAGGCTGGGAAGCACCCTAATATAAGTACAGAAAATCCACTGGTCTCCCAGCCCCCTTAGCTGCTTTGGGCACTCTAAGCTTGGGCACCTTTCAAAACTCGGTGTAACTTTTGTTTTTAATTCTTGTAGGAGCAATGAGTGGCTAAGACTTCGTTGCTCAGCGGCACGAAGTCGGTTGAAGCAAGGGAAATGGAACTGTCCCCGTTTCCTGTCCTTATTCTTGAGCGAAATAGAGATCCAATAGCGATGTGGGGAATCATACGTACAAATACGTACACTCAACGAGTGGAAGGTCGACAACAAAATTCTTGCTGCGCGTCAAGGAAGGACATGCACTGGAGGTATAGCAATCCTGCATGTTGAATCTATCTATTTCCCCAACATCCTCCATCCCACAATTCCTTGTCCCTCTTCTACAATACAGAGCGTTATCAACCCCACTTCGCAGCCAAAGCACCACACCGCTCCTTCGTTACCCCAACTACACTCTCATGCCTCAACTTTATTGGCCAAGCAGTCCTACTCGCATCCGTCCACCCTCCATTTATCAATCCCGCTCCATCTGCACTTTTAAAACTACTAGTGAACGGCCAATACCCATCGGACCCATAATAATCCATAATCAGGACGACCTTGGAGGGTCGGTGTTATCTTTATATCTGATGCCTTCGGAGTCAGCTGGAGTCTTGCTGGGAAGACTGAGGGGAGTCTAAATTAGAGTTCGACTTGAGGATAGGAGTGAGCACCTCGTGGGCCAGGTTCCCTCTTCAGGCTTTTCCGGGTATGGCTGGACATATACGCTTCACTCACACCGGCACAAGAGCAGATGGAGATTGACCTACGCATAAGGCCCCTCCACCGCGCTTCTCACAAACGCATCTTTCCCTCCTGGTCTCGTCCAACTTCCAAATAATCCATTAGTAGATACTTCCATGAAGACGTTAGATGCGGATTCGTTCTTCATGGAGCGCACGAAAGTCGAGGCGGAGAGCGGCAAGATGCAGAGGTCGATTATCGAGGTTGGCGCGTAGGAGATGAGGGTTTGGGGCGTGGAGAAGGTGAGAAGGTCCGGGGTGTAGGCGTAGCGGATTTGCTCGGGGCCTGTGGCGCTTGTGTGTGCGGTGTCGGAGGGGGAGTAGAATTTAAATGCCCAGTGGACTAAGTATTGCCCTTTCGCAGGGTACCAAATGGCGCCCGGAGCCCAGACCATGCCTGCGTTGCCTTCTACTTTCACCAAACGGTAGGTTCCCCAAGTTATTAGGTCTGTGGACTCCCAGATGTGGATACTCTGGCTGTCTTTTCGTTGCGAGGCGTCCCACGTTGTCCTCCCAATATCCAAATCCGTCCCAATTATATATCATTTCTTCCCCCCTTCCGTCCCATTGCCACTCACGATACTCGGGTCCCGAACTCCTTTCGTCCCGCCTGTTGGCGGTAAGATTGGAGACCCTTTATTTAGGGCTCTGACAGCGAGCGGGTTGCTGCCATCGGACAGGTAGAAGTAGACGTTTGGCGCGTCGCCGAGGAAAAAGACCCCGATTGGGATAGATCAGCCAATGAAACGCGGAAGCCGCTGGGGACGAGGAAGGAGAGAGTAGAAAGAGGTGAGGGAAGAGATAATTGGGGGAAGGGGAAGGCGGAGGATGGCATAGGGCAAGGCTTACGATAGCCCGCAAGGCTGGTGTTCGCAACAAACGCGGGATCGGTGCTGTCAACAGACTGGGAGGGAAACGCGCTATATGCTGTGCTAGCTACCAGGATAGCAGCCGCAAGATGTGAGAATGGAAGTCGCAATTTCATAATGGACGTGGAGGAGGTCATAGAATGGAAGATAGGAACGGAAAGTGTGGCAATGGAATTACATCTTGTGGAATTTGGAGCAGCGAGAGGTGCAGGGAAATAGAGTATTCTATGCCATGGTCCCAGACATGGAGAAAACAAATGCCGTTTACCATTGTTTCTGGCTCATGGGGAAATGCTTTCTTGTGTTTCTCCTTTTGGTAGAGAAGCTAGATATGGATGGAGAGAGATGATCGGATCTTTGCCTGCAGGGAAAGGAAGGGGTCCGATGCGATGCGGTGCGGCTTCACTTGATCGCTGCATGGGAAGCCATGGCTTCTATTTAAAGAGCGCGAGAGGGTCAAAGGGTGGAATAAAAATTTGATAAATGCTGTGTAAGGAGAGAGGGGTGTTTATATTTCCTTACCCATGGAGTGTAGGGTCGGCACACGCCGAAAGGATTGCCCCTGAATGAGGGCTCGCCAAGAATTTGTGAAATTTGTTCGGCGAACTTGAATTTGAACTTGAATTTCAGCGGTGAACACTTGCATCCCTGATCCTTCTAATCTTCGGGATTGTTTCACCTGTGCTCTCATCACATGCAGACCTGGGGAATGATAGGGCCTCGTCTCACGATACATTTCCTGTCAATGTACGAAGGAAAGTGGGAGCTTTGAACCTTTTCGGCACGGGTAGGGCAGAGGGACCGAATGCCAATTGAGATCAGCAACACCAAATCTTGCCCGCATAGCGGGCGTGGGATGTCATGACAAGGCCCGAAAACGCAGACAGGGGATAGGGGTCCGATGCTTCTGAGTAATGAGGCGTGCTGGGGAGTGGTGGGTTCGCCTCGTATTTGATAGCGAGAATATCTGGGGTAGTAAAGTTGCAGCCTACACCTATCGGTTCCCCCTAAGTAGCAGCCGTTTTGGACGAGGCGGTAACGGCGGCGGTAATTTGACTACTTGACTACTTTTTATTGGTCTTTAGTGCGGGGTAGAAATTGTAAGGAGATTCGTGCAGCTGTGCGCTCTCTGAGAGGAGAGCGTGCTCTGCCGTGGGCGACTGTGCTGCTGCTGCTGCCGCTGCCGCCGCAAAGTCTGCAAGAAGCAAGAGAATTTGGAAGGAGGTGGGGATGATGAGGGGTAAACAACAAGATACGAGCCGGGCCCCGGGGCAGCGAAGACGCCATCTTGAAAGGATGAATGCATTGAATGGTCTAACAGGCGGCGCTGATTGGACAGCTCTAGATCTGGAGTGAGATCGCCAAGCCGTAATGAGGTGCTGTGCCAGGCCGGTTTAGCTTCGAGTCCGTGTGGAAACTTTTGCGAAAGTTTGACCTCTCGCAGCGAAGCATCGCGAACTCTGTTCTGCACAGATGGGGAGCCGCTGGTTTGGGCGCAGCGGCGAGAAGTGGCTTTGGCTCAGCTGCACATGCAAAGATGATGTACTGTACGTTAATCTCGAGACACATTCTGCCTGCGAAGTTTTTTTCTGTGAAGAACGCATGATTGTGGGTTTCGTAGACCACAGCATATGACGTGTCGTGATGAGAGACATGTATAAAGAAGCACAGGGCAGTTTGGTGGAGGGGGCTGAAAGTTGTGCATTTGTTGCTGGCAGATTTTCTGAACCCGGAACTCTTTTTGGCAGGTCGACATTTGAGATGAGAACCCCTACACTGAGAGTCTGAAGAGGAAGATAAGATTGACCGATCTTGCTCTGAAAGAGAGTTCATCGTTTCACCTTTATCATCAACCATGCTCTATCCCTGCTGCTTCTGGAAACCCTCACAGAAGAGATGGACGCGAGGGACACGAAAAGTCTGGAGCACCTCCACAAGGGCGGGCCTTGTCAGATCTCGTGCTACTGATGCGGCTCGCTGTTCGAGGGACCACACCTCTGGGTTGAAGGATTGGCATCCGGTGGTATGACTGCTGGTAGTGGCGAGGTGGTGTGCTGTGGTGGGGGTAATCATCTGAAAAGAACTTTCAGAAGAGCCTCGCATAATGCCGCGGTTATCTAATACGAGATCATGAGGTACCTTTCGAGAAGCGTTTGTGCAACGAGTCCGAGTGTGCGGGATGTAAGTGACGGGCGGCTCCTATTCCTCCCATTCAACGATTACGAAGGCCGGAGTAGCTTCTCTACATCCAATTCATTTCTTGACTTCTCCAATGATAGATTAAAACTCGACTCCGTACGGGCACATCGTTGATCCCATGCCCCTCCAAGTTAGCAATAAAAGTTGATTATTCGATAGCGCTTGTTGTATTAATGTGTGAGGGCCGCCTGAATTGACAAATGTCACCAACGGGGTGATCCCGGCCCCTTGGAGTATTTCATGCATGGCGCTGGGTTGGTCCCCAGAGAGAAAGCAAGCAGCCCACGTCTTGCAGTATGCAACAAGAGCAGCCATTCGCAATGGAGAAAGCATCCTCGACTGCGAGAGCTCTTGCGATTATTCTCCTGCAGTCTAGAACAAGCACATGAAATTCCGGATACTCGTTGAGACGCTGAGCAGCAGCCTCTCGGTTTTGGTTGCAGTGTCCCGCGTACGCCATCATCAAGTCAGCAATCACGCTGAATGGAGATGTCGAATTTGTGGACCCTTGGGCCGTCTGGAGGTTTGCTGGCAGCTGATTTGACACATACACGCGTCTTGCTGGCTCAATCGTTTCAGAAGTGGACGCCCTCCACTGAAATGCACACCTTCGTGGATGCGTCTCCATACGTCGGTAAGCTGCTGAAGTCGACTTCCCTTCCGACATGGGCGCCGGTGGATGCAGAATACCAGGCTTCGCATGCGGCCAATGCATTGTTGTCCCTCGCCAGTGCGTGCGTCTCAGACGGGAGATCCATGACAGGAATGGGGGATCGGGAAAATTGAAGATCTATCAGACGAATGCGAGAGCGACTCGCAGCCCGGAATAATACGTGGACAGCTCGCTGTACAACGAGATTCGATATCAGGAACCCCATCTCCAGGGAAGGCAAAGAGCAACGTTGTACCTCGCCTTGGCTCCCAAGATTCTCTGCCCCGTCCCCTTCATTGTGCGTCTCCGGACCTGATTCCGTGGTGAGCTCCCCTGACAGGCGCATTCGGTGAACCGGGAAGTGTCATAGTGGCCGACTATTTTAGACACGGCGAAGAAGAATTTAACAGGCAAGGAGAAATCTGCAGATTGAAGATGTAAACTCGTCGACGCCATGCCCGGAGCATAGAAGTGACCGCCACAAAAAGAACTCTTGCTACTTACTGTGTGATGCTGGACAGACGCCTTCACGGATTTTTTACTCTTCGCGCCTTGAAATGACATGCCTGTGCAGTGATGGCACTAAATATTAGCGTCCCACGCTCAGCCGCTAAGCCCCTTCCGGGCGCTGCAGCAATACGGAGCAGCCCAGGGACACAGACGCAGACGCCGACGCTCAGATTCCTTCAACTTTGGGCCAAAACCATCTTCTCTCTCGCTCAACCACCGGCTCAGTGTCCATCGTCGCGAGCTGTTGAGGACACCGCCTTCAACCCGCTCCGCACACCTCCGACCTCTTCTTCTCCTTCTGTCTTGTCGTTGTTGTCCTTCTTTTCCCCCCTGTCCGATCGCCCAATTTGCCACGAAATCATTCCCGTCTCGTTCTCACGTCTCTCGCTTCTCCTGAAATTCGACTGCCGACGAATCCGGGCAAAGGGGGCTTGTTTCAACACCCATTATCTCGTGAGGTTGGCAGACTCTCTTCGAGATCTTTCGATCCTTTGCTCATCGTCCTTGTCGTGACAGATTCAGGATCTGCGAGACCAGAGCTCATGGTAAAAGTGTGTTCTGCCTGACGCAGCGAGCTCAACACCACCCCTGGCCGCCGGCGTCCTCCTTCGATTCGGTCCTTGTATCAACCGTTAACTCGCGTTGATTTCATCTTACCTTCTTCGTAATACTTGCACCTTCTCTGGCACATTTCATTGAAGGTTCGTAATACGAGTTCCATCAGCTGATCCTTTCACGCGCCTGTGATGACTTTCATCGTTAAAATCAACATCACGTCGGGAAATCTCAGCACCCTGCACAATCAGCCACAACATTCACTGACTTTGTAATCGTTGCAGATTTCTTCAATTCTCCTTCCTCTGTCAAGTTCACTTCTCGAAAACGAATGAACCGGTAATCACCCGACATCAAAAGCTTTCAGCTTGTCGACACCAGGAGATTCGAGGCACAGGATGGCTGCCCTCGTTCAATCATACCCACAACAGTCCAGTACCGTCACAATGCTTCAAACACGGCCGTCTTCTGCCTCTGGCATCCTCCAGACCGGCCCGCAGACTCAGTCTCACCACCCATACCCTTCAAGCCAGCACATGCAGCGAAATAGCTTCCACGGCATGAACACTGGTAGCATGGGTATGTCAAGCTATCGAGGACAGACGGTTGCACCTATTGCTCCCTATGCATTCACCAGCACACCCAATCTTGCTCTGCCTGGTCAGCGAACACAGGGCCCTCACCTTCGACAAGATCTGAGAACCTCCTCTGCTCCCAGCATTCCGACTTTCGAGTCTGGGTATGGTAGCAATAGGTCACGCTATCCTCCAAAGCCTTCGGTGTCTACAATTTCTTCCTCTTCTTCCGACCTCTCTTCATTGAGCCACAAGTCTGGAAGTAGAGATGATTCTGCAATTGTGGGAACTGCACGTGTTGTTTCAGGCACTGCCAGACCTCACTCTACAATCATCACTTCTTCCCACACCCTTTCGCCTCCAACTATATCCACGCCCGTCAAGCCTTCCCCAGATCGATACCGTCGACCAAACAATCGTCGGTCTGAGTCTGCAGAACAACCTGCCCAAGCTCAAACCTCAACATCCACTGCCTCTATACCGAATGTTATTCAATTCTATGGCAACCATGCCCACCAGCCTACACCAATTCAGTCGAGCCAGAGTCTCAACAACTTTCAGGTACCGCAATTCTCTCGCTCACCTGCTGGCTATACTCCTGGTGTGGCGGCCGATGACATGGTTTTGAGCCGGCATACTGCTCAGGACCCTGCCAAGAGATATCGCCGTCGAAGTATCCACACCATCGACGCTGGTGACTTAGGTGGGCCCATGTCGACAGGTTTATTGCAGCAGGGATCCCGACAGGTTAGCAGCGCGAATGGTAGAATTGATCAGCATCCTCTTCGGAGCTCACCCGTTGTGGGAATTCGGCCGGTTTCCTCACACGGACGCAATGGCAGCACAGAGAGTGTGAGCTCTGCTCGCACGGGCAGTGGCCACCATTCACGACCGAGTTCGGTATGTATTTCCTTGCTATTCTTCACCGCATTCACGCAATACACAGATTATCCCTCACCATTTAGCCTACTTTGGGGACCATCTCGCTAATCCACTAATGATTTCAGGCCGCCAAGCGAGATGCAAGCCTATCAATGCCACTAAACCCCGCCCCAACTCTATCTTCATCCTCAGCAGCCTCGAGCCCATCCACCGAACAGACTTCAATCCGACAAGATGTGCCACGACTTGTAAACATTCCACCGCGCGCTTCATCTACCGATGCCGCGAAGCGAATTACCAATCCGTCCCCTTTGTCCAAGCCGATGACAATGAGTCCCGAGCCCCCATCCGCCTCTAAGGACTCGTTCGCATCGGCCGTGAATGCTGCCCTCCAACAGCCATCAAAGCCCACCTATGCGCAGGTTGCTAATGGCTCTAACTCTGGCAGCCCTGCTGCGAAGCAGCTTGCGGCCTTGAATGACAAAGAGGGCAAGAAGAGCAAGACATCGCGTCTACGACGAGCCTTCTCATTCGGCAGCGCTGCAGAACTCCGACGAGCGTCAGCAGAGAATAGTGCCGCGAACAATGCCGCAGATCGTTCGAAGATGCGAAAGGAAAAATATCAGGATGAGCAGGAAGCTGAGCAGGCTCGAATCGCTGAACAGCAGGAGGCGGGCGGTATCGGATCGGGCATTTATTCAGGGCAAGGCAATTTCTTCACTGGGTCGACCGATAACCTTTCTATTTCTTCCACTGCGTCCTCTGCCTCGATTATGATTCGGAAGATGGGCAAAGGAATGAAGAAATCGACTCGATCTCTTGTTGGATTATTCCGGCCCAAATCTGTTATTGGCGTCCCTGCGGCAGACTCTGCTCTCCCCCAAGCCAGTCAGGCTCAGGTTTCAATGGTGACTGTGGAAGCTGAACGGGAGAAGGTTAATGTTAATGTGAACCCCCACGATCAGGCTGGTGGTGGTACGGGATTCCCGAGGCTGGAGCGGAATTCGCTTGATGCAGCGAATGTTAATGTCACTGAACGCCTGGGCAGCTCGAGCACCGAGAACTCGGCTGCCAGAAGAAGCATTGTTGGAGGAGAGAAGGAGCGTGCTGAGGTTCTTGCTGCAGTCAAGAAAGGCATCTTGAAGCGTAAGTGAAGTGTGTCCGAGTGCAGAATCAATTCTAACAGATGCAAGGCTCTGGTACCGACTCCGGCAACAACTCTCCTACCATCCGACCTTCAGATAATAAAACGCCAAACTTTCAATTACCACACATTCCACAAGTCAATGACTCTCCCAACTCCTCAGCACCTAGCACACCAAACGACGAGCAACAAGGTCATCGACGAACTGGTTCCGTAACACTTGGGGGAGAAGACTACTTTATGTCTGCGCTGCGGTTCCGTGGTGATTCAAAGAGCGTTCCGGGCACACCTCAAGGCTCCGTCGGCAAACGAAGTGCTACATTCAGCCCGAGAATCCAATTCCATGATACCTGGCCGAGTGGAGAGTATGATCGTCGGGGTGAAATTGCAACTTGCAATCGCCTGACGCCAATGCTTGCCCAGCAGATCAAAGAGGAGCTCAACACATTCAAGATGGTATGTTTGCCGAATACTAAATATACATTCCGAGACTAACTTTCTGTAGGAAATGGAAGTCCACGAGAATTCCAAGATATACACACATTTCTTCTAACGACACACGGTTATGGCTGCTCTACAGTCCACGAGAACAAACACAGTCCTCTCGCACAGCGGCATACAAAAAGTTGCCATGCACAAATTCAGAATTCAACGGCGTTACTAGGTTCGCATTACATGGTGTAAAGGAGTCACATCTGAGCGATGAGCGATTTGGTCCAACGTTGTGTTCTTTCATTAGACAGGCGTTGGCCGTCTTTTTCTACGAGCATCTGGAATACTGGAAAGACAATGATGGGGACGGATCATTGATTGAGATGTTGACGGCGAGATATACTGCTGCAAAGCTTTCCAATAATTTTGGGAGGAAAGGGAATGCTGCTGCCAGGCCGGGGTGAAAATTCGATTTTCTGCTCGGGAGACAACAGAAGCCCGACAGCCTCTCTAAAAGTTTCTATCTTGTTCGTTTCTTCGTCTCGTCCGATTTTATCTTGGACGGTGGAGGTGTCATTGATGCATTTTCGTCGAAAATCTGATGCGCTCGTTTTTTCGGTGAAGGGGGGTTGGGTTGGTGTTCTCCTCTTACATCGTATCGTATGTATTTGAGCGTCTGTCTGAGAAAGGGGAATGGGCATAGTTTGCGTAATCAATGATACTCTTCGTCTATAGAGAAAGGCTGTCTGGCTGTATCTGTGACTGAATCTTTGGATAGTGAGGCATCCAAAAGACTTGGATCTCGCCTTGAAGGCTTTCCTTGCAGGAGAGGTCCAAGTTTGATCTTCCAGGCCACCCAAAAGGCCTAAGAGGGTGCATGAACATCGCCATGCACTGAAGTCGAAGATTCTTTTTCCTGGATTGTTGCGTGATTTCAAAGCCACTTACCCCTGAATCTTCCTCCTACGAACCCGAAATTCGTAGCCTTGCTTTTCAAGGCGCAGCCTCGCAGAAGAGGCGCTAAAATATTTTCGTGAACCTCACTCAATCTCATTACTTACGCACAACACCACGAACATCATTCTCCCTCTAGACGATTCTGGCTGTACTTCTACCCCACGTAAGGCTGTGGGCTGGGACCCGGCGATCAGCCATCTGCGGCATACGAAGCATAATGACCATCTCCAACGACGGACCTGCCTCGATGGCAGCGCCATCTTCAGAGCCCCAACCGTCGACGACAACGAGCAATTCCGCTCCATCCGCATCTTCAGCCCCGAAGAAATTACATGGACGTGCATTCTACGAAAGCATCGGGAGCCCGAAGTTTGTCTTGGCTCCAATGGTCGACCAATCTGAATTCGTTCGTCGGCACCTCTCCTCTCATTGTCTGGTACATTGACTGACAGGATACAGGCCTGGCGCATGCTAACCCGCTCCTTCATGCCGCCGTCCTCCCCCAAAGACCTACTAGCATATACCCCCATGCTACACGCCCGAATGTTCACCGAGACGCCCAAATTCCGCGACGCCCACTTCCAACCGCTCCGCACATCGCTCACCTCACACCCTTCTCCAACGTCCCTTGCCCCTCCCACAGACCTCTACCTAGACGGCAACCCCTCCACCGATCGCCCCCTCTTCGCGCAATTCTGCGCTAACAACCCCGACGAGCTGCTAAATGCAGCAAAGTATGTCGCCCCGTTCGTGGACGCCGTGGATTTGAACCTGGGGTGTCCGCAAGGCATTGCCCGGAAGGGGAAATATGGAGCTTTTTTGCAGGAAGACCAAGAGTTGATCTTCTCTCTCATCAACAAACTACACCTCGAGCTCTCCATACCGGTAACGGCGAAAATCAGGATTTTAGACACGAAGGAGAAGACGCTGGAGTATGCGAGGAATGTGTTGAGGGCTGGAGCGTCTATATTGACGGTGCATGGCAGGACGAGGGAGATGAAGGGGCACAAGACGGGGTTGGCGGATTGGAGTGTTTTGAGGTACTTGAGGGAGCAGTTGGGGAGGGAAGTGGTGATTTTTGCGAATGGGAATATTTTGCGGAAGGAGGATATTAGCAGGTGTTTGGAGGTGACGGGCGCGGATGGCGTGATGAGCGCGGAGGGGAATTTGTATGATCCTGCTATCTTTGCTGAGCCCCCGGAGGTGGGACAAGACGGGAGAGAATACTGGCGTGGAAGCGATGGGAAGGGGGGCTGGAGGATGGATGCTGTTTTCCGACGATACATGGACATCTTATATAAACATGTCCTCGAAACTCCAGCTCCCGTCCGGAAGCCTCTTTACTTACCATCCGACCCGGAAATCCTGGAGAAGGAGGAAAGGGCGGTGGTGATGGAGGAAGAGGAGGAAGGCCCGCCGAAAAAGAAACGCAAAAGAGGCGGCAACGAGAAAACTTCGAATCCAAATCTCCTCGCTATGCAGCCGCATCTGTTCCACCTCTTGCGTCCTTTAGTTTCAAAACACCACAATGTGCGGGATGCGCTCGCCCGCTGTCGGGCTGGCGATATCCAGGCCTTTGAAAATGTGCTGCAGTTAGTTGAGGCAGCTGTGAAAGGGGGGTTGAGGGAGTATGAGGAGACGGAGGGGAGGAGCTGGGAGGAGGAGTGTGGGCGGGATGAACGGCTGAAAGCTGCAAAGGAGAAAGAGGACCAGGCGACGGTGAAGGTCGACGTGAATGGAAAGGGTGTGAATAGGAAGGGGGATGGGAAGGGAGGGGAGAAAGTGGAAATGGATGAGTCCTCTATCGAGACAGTGCGTGCTTGTAAGAGGCCGTGGTGGATTGTTCAGCCTTATGTTAGACCGCTTCCCAAGGAGGCGCTGGCGAAGGGGAGTCTTACGCTGAGTAAGAAGGAGAGGGCTGCCTTGGAAGCTGCTGCTATAACCACAGCAAAGGAAGAAACGAAAGACGAGAAGGTTGGATCAAGTAGGCATGTGGAGGCCCTGGAGAAAGTTAATGAGGGGAAGGAGGGAGTTGAGGTCCCGAAGGAGGCGCTTGTTTGTGGCTGAGATGTTGAGATGTCGGGGGTAAAGATGTGTGAATATAGAGGGAAGTCGATATCAGAGTGGTCAAGAGCTGATCCATTCTACTAGAGACATCGGGACATTTCAAAGGAAATGACAGATATGTTTGAAAGACCTCGTCTCTTGATCTTCTTTCGTCTTCGTGCACTTATTTCTTTCTCTTTAGTTTTAGTTTAAGGAGCAGTTCAGCAACCCCTTTTGCTTCAACGTACGCTTAGTGGCCATCTAATCTTCCTGTTTCAATCATCAAGTCCTGGGAGTTGGAGAAGAGTGTAGAGGGGAATGGATAGAGAAAGACTTGTAGGGCCTGGAGATTATCCATTCTGCGAAAGAGTTAGGGACACTACGAAGAAGAGAGCGATCCTTGTCTCAAGAGGCTTTTTTTTTATGTGCTTTACTGTACTACTCTCCCTCTGCTTCTGACCATGGCTCTCAGACCACTTAAGCAACCCATTTTGCCTGAATCTACGCCTAGTGGCGATGCCCTTCAGCGTATGGTCCATCGAACGTAGCATACCCCATCCCAATCCTGCTCTTCTGACGTTCAAAACTTGCTGTCTGTTGTACACCATACTGTGTAAACAATGGGTGAATTTGAGCGATTTAAATCCCCATCTGCTACTACAAATTGTCTGACGTCCAGCCCACTATTTGCTATCCTGCAAAGCCCCAGCCAAACGGCAGAGATAAATATCGAGTACTGGTTCGCTTTTGGTTGTTGAGAATTCCCTCGGCTTCATACATTGAGTTCTCGTACTGCTGATCCTTATATCGTCGTACTGCTCTGCCGTGCATTGATTGAGCTTCTAGGCTGATTCATGTTGGGTTGGAAAGAATTGTACTTGCGTAGAGAGCGAAGAATCAGGAAGTCATTGCGAATCTCCAAGTCCGAGAGGAAGAGATGTAAACTTGAGGTGACGGCTGTAATTGGCTGGTTTCTTCAAGCAAGTCCCAGTTGAGTCTAATCCAGACTCTATCAAAGCTGATTCCCATCTCCGAGTGGAATCATTTGAAGATCTTGGGCGTATATGCAAAGCTTGTACGGCGTGCTCCACACACTCGCTTCCGGTGCGCAAGTCGATTCTACAGAGTCTATCTAATTCGGAGAGCGGCTTCGTGATCTAGGCGTGTTTCTTGGCGACCGGGGGTTGATAGACCTAGGAATCTTCGAAGCATGTGCCCAATGAGGTACAAGATGATCAGTAACATCACACTGCTTGATATGGCCCAACCCGCAATACTGATGAATATGACCCAAGTGAAAGCAGGCGCCGGCTTCAACTCCTTTCCCATGTATTTTAGACAATCTTCTCCGAGTGGAAGGTCCAGATCCTATGCGAACATTGTTAGCCAATCATACCCTCACTTCGTGCTTTCGTCTTAGGCATACCTGTTTCGTCTTGCATATATCAAGGAAGCCTGAAGTCGCAAACCAACTGTTCAGTTTCAGCCCGTAGTTCAAGACGTACGCCCAAGCGGAGTAGTATGACAGCATCCACGAGAACAACACGAATCTGTCGATATACGAGATTGCCTTCGCGCTGATCCGGTCTTCTATAATCTCTCTTGTTCTTCCAAATATCCCGTGTCTATCTAGTCGGTGTAACGGCCCCCAAAAGACACTGGAGCCAAGCCGTGATAGAAACCAGAATACAACAGCTATAGAAGCGCCATAGATGAGAAGCATAATGTACATAGCCCTTAGAGAGGATAATTGTTGCGCTTGTAATCTTGTATTTAGGAATGTTTCGTTGAACCTTCCCGTGAGCGAAGGCTCAACGTTCCTAGTAACCAGGGCAGATGTTGAATTATTCACAACAGGTGAATTCACCATCCACCTGTCAATATCGGGTGGAGCTTTGGGAGTCATCGTCAAATATTTGAGGCAGTCTGGGCCGAGGGGTAGATTCTGGGTCTATGCACCTATGTCAGAGCGGCACAAAACAGATGTTGTTGCGAGGTCCGTACCCTTCTATTAGCACAAATCGACAGAAAGCCATATGCTGTGTTTTGCCTAGAATCAGTCTCCTGAAGTTGTAATCCGCGTGTAGCAGCATGCGCGCCTTGAAATGCTGGAAACAGACTGATGAGTTGATAGAGCGACGCTATGGTACCGAAAGCTAACATCGCTTTGAGTGTACGGCGAGCAATCTTGTTGCTCTTGATGTCCCGCACCTTTAAGCGTATTCGATCCGTAGTCGATTCGCGGGGAATGCTCCGTATAGCTGCTGTACCAAACTGGGCATTCTCCAGATCAAACAAGTCGGAGAATGATGGCCTAGGCTGGGAGTCCTCCCCGGGCACAGAGGTTCTGCTGGGCGCTGGAGGGTCTATTGAAATTGGTTCTCTCGCTGGTAACAAGGCTGCAAGTTCTATTCCCGTTTCTGCTGTTTGGGTCTGTGCTGCAGCCATCACCTGCATGTCCCTGGAATTCCAGGCATAGGTCGGCACTACATCAACGAGGTTAGGGCAAGAAGGGTATTGGAAGAGAAGTTCGATGGGAGTCGGGAATTTGGGCAAGGCTGTTTTACTTATTCAGTGCAGCTGGTTACAGAGTTCCTAAGGCGTGCACGCGGGCGCCAGTCTTGCGAGTGGCTAGGGTTTAGCTGCCTTGGAGGCAGTGCATTTGAGATTTCTTGTTGGTTGGCTGTTATGATCCAATGAGTGGTGGTGGCTGAGCACAAACGCAGAGCCTCGCTGCGTCGTTTCACTTCGATCGCGATGCCTCCCGCTCACGTACACCAATATCTCCTTGCTTTCAAACGATTTGCCAAATTTCAAATGCATTGTCTCTGTCTGATTGGCTGATTGACCAGATAACAACAAAGAAAGCCCCTTACAGATCACGAACTGGAACAACAGTATTGTTCCTAAGATCACTACCAAAGAAAAATCTCTTGTTCTATCCCAGCCTTGAACAATGCAAACCCCTTGTGATTCTTGGTTCAAAGAAAAATCTCATTGTCCCTCAGAGCCGTTTCCGCAAGAACAGACCTCTACACTAATCTATAGATTACTATCTCAGGTCTACAGTCTGCTCTTCTTCCCTATTCACAAATCCATACTTACCTCACAACCCGATCTACCGAACTATCTACGCAAAGTACTCTTTGCACCAACTATCAATCCACAGCCGAAATGTCTACCCACTCGAGACAAGACTTCGACGAGAACGAAGAATTGGACAAAATCCTCCAAGATCTTAACATCTCAGGCAACATTAGCCTTCGCATAACCATCAAGTCAGAAACAAAAGCAGAAGCAAAAGCCAGTGAGCAAAAACTCATCGAAGAGACCGAAGAATGGAATGAAATCCTCCAAGACCTTGACATCGCCAGAGAAAGCCAACAGCGTCATCTGGAAGACCAGATTGCCCAAATCTTAATCTTGGACCAACAAAGACAGATCATTCTGGACAAGTTTACGCGTTTGGAGGAAGATCAACAGAGCGCGGAGGAAGAGGACGACCCGAAGCGCATCGAGGAAAATGGGAGACGGACCATGCAGACCATCATGATGCTGCAGGCAACCTATGCTTTCGATCACCGAAATGCCTTCTTCAGCCAATTCGAAGAGACTGAGAATCTAAGAAGCTTGCAGCAGATCAAGGAAAGACTCCCGAATTCTGAGCATGAACGGAATGGGGGTTTGGAGGAGGATTGGGCGTTCGCCGAGTGCCAAAAGGAGGAAGAGATCGGCGAGACGGCGAGTGAAATCGATTTCATGGGATTTGAATCCGAGGATGGCGGTGCCCCCATCGCCGTGGTCACGAAATGCGATATCCAGGACTGCCAGAAATGCGAGGCAGATCGAGCGAATATCAGGTTGGAGAGTCTTGACTCTTCCACGCACTTCGATGGCGGCGCCATCATCCCGGTGATCACTGAGTGTCATGATACTGACTGCAAGGAAGATTCGGCAGCACGATCGAACATTGAGAAGGTAGGCGATGATTCTTCATCCGATTCTTCAACCGATTCCGATGGGGGCGTCCTGCTGTCTCCCTTCAGTGACTCCGAGACCAAGAACGCCAAAGACCGCCATACACACAATATGAAGACGCTCATGACCCTCGGTCTCGATGCCGCTGAACGCCACCTCTCTCAGGTCTATTAAAATTAAATATGCGAAAGGCTTGACCGTAACATGTTCGGGGTAGCAAAGGGCAAGAAACAGAAATCATCACGTCTTGACATCGGCTGGGATATCCGCGCAGAGAGAGGCGGAGACATGAGACATCACCGTGGACGAGACTCCAGACCAAGAAGATGAAATTCGTGGCAAGTTTCACGAGTTTTGTGATTCGAGAGAGGAACCAGCAAGGTGGGTATTTTGAATATTTTCCTCTGGTGATCTCGCTTTCCTTTGTCAAACTGCAAAATTAATCTGGAGAAATAGAGACCACTAGACCACGAATTGTAATATCCATAACCCAAAAATAAATCTACTATCTTTTCTTGACTGTGACGTGAGATGCAAACTTGCTAATGAAAAGTATAAATGGGAGCGTGCGATGTTTTTGGAGTTGAAAAGGGGCTCGCTTAGCTCAAGCGAACTCACACGAACTCGGTCCAAAATCATCAGTTGGTAATTTTGATATTTGTTACTTTCTGCAGCAATTTCATTTGCAAACGCTGGTTTTACTTTCCGAATTTTTCAATTTCGCTTTCACTTTCGACTTGCATCGCCGAGTCCGAAAGATCTTGGTCCGGATTTCGTGCCGCCCTCAGTTGCCTCGTTTCCAAGAGCTTGAAAGCGTGGCTGCTAGACGCCCAATACAGCATCAAATAAGCTCAAAGTCCTGCAACCTAGCCTTTTCCTCATCTAGACCTTTCATCGCTTTACCATACATAATTCCCCCCAGGTATATATCCCCAATTACCAAATAGCAAGCATCCACAGGCCTGAGCACAATCGGAGCCGGACAACCAAAGAATACACACACCACATCACCCTTTCTCACACGTCTCGGATATGCCGTCTCGCCGATATATCCCTTCTCCGTCAACACAACAGATCTCTGCGCCAAGGGCAACTGTCTAAACGATTGAAGCACTCGCCGATTCGACCAAGAAAACTGAGAGTCCACGATCTGCGGGTACTTTGGTGGGGAATCGCGAAATCCGAACATTCTTTGCCTCCTAGAGTTAGCCGGCGTCATGCATAACGTATGCCAAAAGTTCCGCCTCGCTGTGCGCTCGGATTCATAAGCGCCCTTGGCGATGAGCATCCCGACGATTTCTTCACACTTTTGCTTGAACATTGCCGATGGCTGAATCGGCCCGGGTGCCACAGGATAGCCTTCTTCTTCTTCCGAGACGACCACGTCGATTCGATCCCATGAAAACCCCCTGACGGTGATCTTCGATGGATCGTCAAACTTGACGATACAAGGCGTCGCTCCAGCAGCACTGAATCCCGTTGGCTCATGCTCCGGAGCGCAGGGGTCGCCATTGATGAAGCTACGCTGGCCCCGAACAGTCCAGTCGGGAGTCCAGCTTCTGTTCACGAGCTTGCCAGTCTCTGAACAAGAGCCAAGGATGTCGAGCCGACCTGTTGCAACAACAACGGCTTTCACCACGCTCGAATAGACATCTTGGATTGAGGCACCGTAATCTATCTTCAAGAGTAAGGGTTCATAGGTATAACGGACAAGCTCTGGCTCTCCCATCATTTGCTCCACAATCCCAAGTACTGCGAAGACTTTGTCTCTAGGGTCGATCGCAAGCGAATGACGATTGGTTCCAAGCCAGAAAAGCAGATTTGCCGTAACAGTTCGGGAATACCGGTCCTCAAGCCATTTCCACCGAGTTTTCTCCGGGCCGGTAGCATTACGGTTCGCGCCATTTCTCGTCTCGTAAAGTTGTTTGAACCTCGCGGTGTTCGAGAGACGGGCGGCGACTGGATGGTGCCGCTCCATAACCAAAGCGTATAGCTGGTCGTGTCGAGATGCAACCATAGCCATAGCTATATTAGATGTATATTTCCTCCCGCACTGATAGACAGTCTTGTAATCACCACCCAGAGAAGACTCCTGGAGAACCCATGTACGTGTAAACCACGGCCGGCCCAGCAGGCCGTCAACGGACGCTAGGATTATGTGGAGAAATGGCGAGTCAAGGATGACTTTTGCCCAAGCCCTGAAAGCCGAGCCGCCTTCATCCCAGTTTTCGTCGTAGACTACGAAGTAGTTGAGGAAGTCCATGGCAAGATCACTCTGTTCGTCTTCCGAGCCAAACCAGACAAGCAGCCTCTTGCACCTGCTGTAGATGCTGCACATAAGCCTTATCTGTTGATTCCGCTCTGAAAAGTCTTCCTGGTTGATACAGATAGCATCGATCCAGAGCCGTCGAGGAGTCCCAGGAGGCGCACCTTGCTCCAAGACCTCTTCTATTACTAAATATCCCGGATCTTTCGAGACTGGTTTCGACACCGGAAAGACTGGTATTGGTTTTAATTCGTTCGACGCACCGTGACTGGCGTGACGGAATTCCCGAAGCGCAGCTTCGAGATTGGGCCTAACATGGATATTGCCCCTCAATCCAAATCCTACGTTCGGCCGGTTCTGGTCCCCATGTGTATGAAACAGCTTCGTAGTCGCCAAAGTCGCTGGCAAGTACATGTAAGAGTCTGCACCATATCGGTTGCCTCCTTGAGCCAGGAAACAGCTCGATGATTCGAATTTCGCCTTCCTTGAGAGGCTTATATTTGAACTTCCAGAGCATTCTGCGATGATTTCTCCGGGGAAGTCTCGATGAGTGTGAGATCTCAGCGAGGAGAATGCTCGAGGTCCAAGAGGTCATTCAGCTCGAGCTCGGGTGGCTTACTTTTCAGCCACAAGAAACGGGAGGTTATTTATAGATCATCATGCTCCTTGAGGCTTTTCAATAAAAAGCAATTTGATGAATTTGAGTAAATAAGGCAGCTAATGAAACTTTGTGCTCTACTACATATTCGTTAAACTTCCTCGAGTCACTTCTACGTGAAACTACGATCCACTCACCTCAGATCCATCGAGACCAGTGGCAAGTCGCTCGCTGTCTCTTTACCCATTCAGATTTCACCTCCACCTGAATTGACCGTTCTTGGCAAATAGTTTCCCATAAACATTTGGTGCACATCGCTTTAGTGGTGCTGTGGCCGCAACAACAACCTAGCCGTCTGCTCCAAGATGTCGAGCAATGGTGTACCGGGAGTATATTCGAAAAATTACGGCGATCAAAGCTAAGGGTCTAGAAACGAGTGCGACAATGGCAAAAGCCCAAGCTTTACTCTCGACAGCCACTCCGCTGCGGAGCTCGCTGTGGAGGGTGCCGATCTCTGCTTTCATCAGAACGATGTATAGGCTAGAAAGAGTATTACATGCACTGTAGTTCAGTGAGGTTGCATTTGCCTTGAATGTAGACTGGGTAGGAGGATTGTAGAGTGACGTTGGAGCATGACGATAAAAGATCGGTGAGCAAGGTTGGTCATGAATACAGGGCCGTTGTAAAACATCCGTACTATATTAGGTCAGTGATGTGGAAAGCCTCTGAAAGCAAAACTCACGCCACATGAAGGGGCCCGTGCCAGAATCTCGGTGAGATTAAGGTTTGAAGCTGCACCCGCAATGACTATAAAGAAGCGAATAGTCAAGAAGCAAAATCCCGAATACATGGTGGTCCGATATTGAGCGAAACAAGAAGCAGGTAATGGAGGTCCAAAAACGTGGGGAGGACAGGGAAAGGATATTTAATCCATGGGATCGAAACTTTATACCAAGGAGAGAAAACAGACACGAACGGACCTCTGAGGGATCCGTTCTCGACTACAAGACGTTTGAAGCCGAACATGTGGCGGTCTCCTGCAAGATTAGGTTGCACACAAACAGCACTAAGAAAACATTCCGAACGAACGTGAGGAGAACCCTGGCCAGGAAGATCCATCTTGGATCTCCGCAATGGCGCATTTTCGCCGAGCAGTGCTTGTACAGCGCAGAGAAGCACATTGAGGAGAAGCTCGAAGTCTAAGATTCTGAGGGGCCTGAGCGGCTCGCGGGTCTGCTCGATCCCACCTCGAATCTGCACTCTCTCGCGGAACCTTTCCACTACGATCTTGTTGCGAGATACCCGGGGTATATATCTGATGTCCCAATCGGATATAAGTGAGACTGTTCATCTGAAGAGGGATGATGATGGAATGAGGATTGAACGAGGTGCTCCCGCCAGGACGTGGGTGGGGCAAACTCGGAGCCCGGCAGCGCTTTGATCGCTGCAAGAACAGCGATGGTGGTTCCTTGACCTCGGCGAACAGGTGGGAAGGTGCTGCATGATGGGGAAATGCGCCACAAGAGGGGGGAAGAGTACGTAGAAATGATTGAGTTGGGTCACCCAATGTGGAAGACTTGATGTTGGAAAAGGGAAAGAACTACCGGCTTCGAGCGTGGACTCCGAAGTGGAATATTGAACCTGGAATGGTTGCATTCGAATGTCCCTTCTGTCTGCGGAACAAGAAGCCACCAGAAGATAATTTTCATTCCCACTTGGGACTCGAAATAGTGCCATGAGCTTTACGACTCGGTGGGTTGGTATGGATCGTTAGAGAGATCCAGGACAGCTTGTAAAGTTCTCCCATTGAACGCCCCTTGGGTTAATTACCAATGATAACAAGTGCCGAGTCTACCGGTACTGTACATGACTTCTTTCAAATCTCCTCAGACAGCTTCGATCGCTCTCTGTTCCATCCCATCTATGCCTTCTCTTCAGCTTTACTCAACATCATCGGATGTTCCCTGCTGAGATCCTTCAAGACATGGTGGGGCTACCCTTCCTCTCCCTCTCAAACATCTGCTTCTGCCCCGCAAAAGAGCTATACGCCACCGACCCAAGCACCAAAATCTCCAGTGGTATCATCATGACCATCAAGTATATCGCAGCCGTCGTCTCTCTGCAGAGAACATCCCAGTGTGGCTTCACATTCATCGTAACGGGCGACCATTGGCAGGACCAGCTGTGCAGTGTGTAGGTAGTGCTTGAAGCGTTGACTCCGTAGAAGAAGGATGTTGCGACGAGACCGGCGATGAGGCAGATGGTTGGGCCGACGAAGCCAATTGAGCGGTGGATGAATGGGGCTTTGCGGACCTATTTGGGATAAATATTAGGATTGTACTGAGTTGAGAAGAGGGGAGTTACAGCTGAGACTTTGCTCACGATCAACGAGCTGGCGCTGGTGAGAACGATGACTGAACCGCAGGTGACCAATGCCACGGACGGCCGCATGTTGAAGTCCGCGGGCCAGAGCGGGAGTAGATATGAATGATCCCCGGGCAGAGATGTGGTGTTGTAGACGGCGAGGGCATCAGCAGCCGTGACCACGATGGTGATCGCTGCGAGCAGGGCGAGAATCGTCAGCCCAATACCAGCAGACTCGACTACGCGAGCCATCCTGTTGCTCTTCTGATGAGTGAGAGTAGGAGCGTCAAAACTGGAGGTTTCGGCCACGACTTCAGACTTGGTTTCCGACATCGTACTGATATGTATTATAGAGGCTTCTTGTCAAAGGACCGATGGAAATTAAAACACGTGAAAAGACTGGATCAACCTGTCGAAAATATTCTCAGAACAAAAGAAGTGAGGAAACGAAACAATACAAGTACTTCTTGTATCTTACTTTAGACGCTGCACATAGACATAAATAGGAAATAGGCTACTTCTGTACTCCGCAGGTCGTTGGGTTTGGATCCCTGCTGGAGATATTCGCCCAGCGCGCTTCGATGGGACTGTGTCAGATCTATTTCCCCTTCTCGCTCAGAGGCTTAAGGTAGCGTATTAGCGACGCGCCCATGTGGTCTCTGGTCCAGTGAGATATCTGCATCGTGATGTGGGGAGGCGGGAGCGTCCGGATTGGAAACTTGGCGATGCTCGCTTCGAGTTGCGACAGCGGGTTGATTGGCTATGGTATTTTTGGCTGGCGCTTCATTGCATAGACCCTTGGCGGCAGTGAAACCGCCGCGCGGGCAGAGACGACCAGCCCTTCGCCGCATTTTGCACGTCGTCAGCAGGAGAGTGTTGCAAAATACCTCCTTCCTCTATCATCAATCTTGGGAATATGCGATTGTTTATCTTCAGGCGGACCGCGCAGAGTGGGATGGTTTCAGACGTTACGGTAGGATCGACGCGAGAGGATCGCTGATGGAGATCAGGAGGTGCTCGTCTACACCTTCGGGTGAGATTGCATGCCTTCAAGACGTTGTTTGTTTGAAGTCGATATAAGAAGAGAATTGGGGTCTGAAATTTCGGATATGCGGGTTGAGCCATGTCACGTGACGCTACCCTTTTCTCCAAAGAACCCCCAACTTGTTTATCTAATTCTCGCCTAATGTTCCTTTCTGTTGCTTTGATACAGAGATCTCGGGAGTCCAATAGTTTCTCCCTCTAGTGAGGTCATGCCGTTGACACTGCATATTTCAACCTCGCTCCAAGTTGCCCGTCTGAATACGAGCAGATGTGCAGGCGAATGAAGTCGATGACGTCGTAATTGAATGTCAATGCGGAAGTTGTGAGATAGGGGAGCAAGTAAGGTCTTCTCTCAAGGTCGGCAAGAGTTTTAGATGTGCTTTTCACATGCAGGAGAAGCTCTTATTTTCCAGAAGGCTGAGCGTGTTGTGCAGAGGACAGTTTCTGAGCTGTTTCTTTCGTTTTCCGCAGCCGAAATTTTAAGAATCAGAACTGGATTCCGTACAGTCATGAAGCCTAAGTGGCCGCTTCTGAAATGCTGCCCAGGTATCACGTCCCTGGGCTGAAGACCTGGTCTGGTAAACAGCTCTTTTTGGGTGTGTATGTAACGTCTAAAGGGAGAAAAGAAGAGAGGAGCGGGGAGCTCGAGCTAAGTACAGGGTGCCACGCTAGGGCCAGGTCATGTGACGCTGACGTCACAACAGACCTCGACCCCTGCAAGAAAGAGGACTCTCGCGAGGGACAGAAAAAGCGGCACTCATTTGCAGTGTCCCACAACAAGTCAAAATTTCACAGGCTGCCCTCCCTGCTTCTCAGAATATTCCCTCCACTTGTCGTACACATAGGGACTACCATCTTCGAATGTCTCCGAAGTTCAAGTACAACTACATCCTTGCCAACCGCGTTCGAGGGATATTAAACCCCCCGTCTATTCCAATCCATGACAAATCAATAGCCTCAGAGAATATTGTGACAACTTCCTTCTCGTTAATTTTGTCGATAATGGTTAGGTTGTCAAATGTGATGGGTTGACTCAATCTGACTGCAAGCCCCGTACGCACCAAACGGATCTCTTGCTTCGTGAAGTCACATTCTTTGTAAAGCATTGAGAAAGGGTCTGTCTATTCTCTTAACGATGATGATTATGAGAGCACGGAGAAGAGGCTTGATCTTGAAAGACTCGACTTGCTGGCCACTAATGAAGCGATGGTCTCTGCTGTCGTTCCCGTTTCTCTTGACAGAGCCCGTACGATTGAAGGCTTCAGCGGCCTCAATTGCCGCTTGGTGAATGCTGAGAATTTGTTGGGTTGTAATTTGCGCATCCTTCATGCCAGCGAGCTTTACGAAGAACCAAGCAAATCTGATTTCGAGCCAGTGAAGGTATCCCTGCGCGTTGGGTCGAGATTCAACGAGCGCTCGAAGATGAAGTTGAACATTGGGCCAAAGCCGTAGTGTAAGTCGCCTTGCAGTAAACTGCCGTGCACATATTGCAAAATCCTGGATATGTTCCATGCTCAGGAGCCCTCCCAATTGGGTAGAACCAAGTTGTGGATCTAAAAAGGGGAATAGGATCGCGTGCAAGGGGATAAGGACCAAAATATATCTGAAAATTTCGATCTCGGAAGGGTTCCTCTCTTTGTTTTCGAAGTTGGTTGATGATCGCGGCGTTGTTTCTTCGATGATCTTCGACAAGAGCTCTTCCTCCGCCCCCACCGGAAATTGATTGTTCTGATGAAGACGAGGACATTGAGGCTGAATGCTCCGAAGAAGAAGAGGGCAATAATGATTCTGAGGAAGAGCTAGACGATGATGGGGCCGTGGAAATGGGCCCCGCAGAACACGGAGACGAGGATGTAGATATAGACATGAGCGATGAAGCAGCACCACCGGAACCAGCGGATCCAGAGGTTAATTTCACCGCACTGCAGGCTCGGATGCGAGCAGAAGTCGAAGAAGCAGCGGCAAAAAAGGTTCAAGAAGCCCAAGCTGCTGCTGTAATGAGTCAGGTAGCGCCTGTACCACCTTTTACCCGTACTTTTAAACGTAGAAAGAATCGGTGATATCCGTAGACTTGGACACGCAGAAATAGTTTAATAGAAGCACTTTCGTTCATTTAGAAAGGTTGCGTGATGTACCTTGATCACTTGAAATCAAGGTTGCCTCACATTGTCCTGCTTGCTGCTGTACAGCCAGGGTTGGAAAATTTGGTAACCACAGGACATAACAACAGAGAATGTCCAGAGCCTCTTGCAAACATCTCCACTCTGCAAATATAACTGTAAACTTTCCCTCAACTCTCGAAGCAAAGAAAAGTTGTGTGTGAAATCTTCCTCACGCGCCGAGGCTCCAGGGATCACCACCCCGGTCAAAGATCGTCATCGTCATCATTCCACAGCCCGCAAAAACATCAACACCCAACTCCAGCCATCCTTGCGCATCCTTTCTGCGCAAACAACACCATAATGGCGGAGGCATCCCCGCCCGCGAATCCCCTAAGACGCGTCCTAACGGGTGAAGAGAGCGCACAATTACGAAGACGACCACCTACGAATCGCTTCTCAACTATGGTTACGGGCGATGATGGTGCCGCCCCTACGCCTGGTGTAAGACGGCGCTCAACAACTGCGAATTTGGAAGATGGAGCTACAAGAGGGGAAGGTGTGGGAGGTGTGAGGAGACGCGGCTCGAATTTCTCGGATTATAGTTTGAGGGAGGCGAGGAGGAGTTTCCAGTCAAGTACTGATGATTTGCTGCTTCCGAAGGCTAAGCGTGAGCGAGGCGAGGGGGGAATGGGAGCAGGAGGGGAGGAGGGAGGGAGTGCGTGGCATTCTGCGCCGTTGGCTTTTGCACTTCTGCCGGCGGTGGGGGGAATGCTGTTTACGAATGGGAGTAGCATTATTACTGATGTGATGCTATTGGGCCTTGCGGCGATTTTCCTGAATTGGAGTGTGAGGATTCCTTGGTGAGTTCTAAGTCTATTTTCGAAGTCAGAAGGCAGATGGGAAGGAAGAGGCTAATTGGGATTTCTATTGTAGGGATTGGTATCATTCGGCACAAGCTATAAGGAAGAACGAGGAGTATGATGGCGATACGATGGTTATGGAGGAGAGCGAGGATGAGAATGCGTTGAGCTTCTCGACTGCTACGCTCGAGGAAGTGCCGGAGGAGGAGATTGCTGGACAAACAACGACACAGACGCATACGCAAACGCAGACAACTACTAATAAGCCAATTCGACGCCTGCCTGCACACGAAGCGGCGACGAATGAACTTTATACACATGAGGTGCTGGCGTTGCTGAGTTGCTTCCTGTTTCCTGTCTTCGGGGCGTACTTGCTGCATACGATTCGATCGCAATTGACACGACCTTCCGAAGGCCTGGTTTCGAACTACAATTTGACGATATTCCTGCTGGCGAGCGAATTGAGGCCTATGGCGCATCTGGTGAAGCTTATACAATCGAGGACGTTACATTTACAAAGGGTGGTTAACTCGAATCCATACGATAGCATAAAAGGGAAAGGGTTGGGAGAGGGAGGGGATCTTGTTAGGAGGTTAGAGGACCTGGAAGCTCGAGCTTCGATTGCAGAAACCCCTGCGAATTCTGACCCTACGTTGAGCGGGAAACAGTCATCTGTCCTGACAACGGAGGTGAGGAGGACGTTACAGCCGGATCTTGATGCGTTGAATCGGGCGGTGCGACGATATGAGAAGAGAGCAACGTTGCAGGCGTTCCAGACAGAGTCGAGATTGCATGAGTTGGAGGCGCGGTTGAATGATGCTATTTCTCTTGCTGCTGCTGCGGCGAATAATGGACAGAGGCAGAGGGGCTTTACGGGGATTGTTGTCGAGTGGGCGGCCACGACGATTGTGCTTCCTGTGCAAGCATTCGGGGCTCTTGCTGCTCTTCCTTTCAAGGCCATGATGGCGGTTCTCAGCTATGGGAGGACGAAAGTTGTCGGGCATCCACCGGCAGCTGATAGAGGGAAGAAGACGATTAATGGTCGGTATCTTTCCAATGGGAGAGGGGAGAGGGTGCCAGGCAGACCGATCAAGAAGATACCGACATCGAATACTTAATGCAGAACGAGTAGGAGGGCCACGACGGGGACGATAACAAAAATTTATTTCTCTAAAACGACGTGGAGGAATTCTGGGATTAGCGATGGAGTCCAGCGACATGATTTTCGGAAGGCCAGTGGGTTAGAAGGAATACGGGAATACCCCAGGTCGCGGGGTATATACGGGTGTTCCCCCTGTATCACTAATTAATCCACCGCAGTAATTGGACGAATCTGTTCCTGCATGTCGGGCCAAGAGGATGCCGTCGAAAAGCATGTTGTACAAGTATGTGGCGCATGGTCTCCGAGCGAGGATGTCAGCTCCTTCCCACTCTCTACTTTGGACGAGACGAGCAATGCCGAATGAGTTGCCGGGTACGAGGACGGCTCGCATGGCGCGAACCCCGCCATGCGGGAAGTACCTTCACCCGACCCCGACTTCCTTCTTTCATAAAGTCTCCGTGAGCCACGGATTGCCTCTCTTTTCTTTCCCTTGGATCAACTGTATAGAAAAAAATTGCAAGTGAAAGTGCAAGTGCAAGTGCAGGTCCTCCAAAGCTCCAAACAATGCCTCTAACCTCAGACATCACCCTAAACGCGGGGAAATTCGACCCCGCAGCTGCCTCTGAACAATCGAAACGTCTCAACGACCGCTTGATCGAGTTTATTGAGAAGGGTCCAAAATGGTACGAGGTCCGTCTGTAATCTCTTCCCGGCTACCCTGAAGCTTCAATTACTCATGTTGGTGAAATGCCAGGTGGGAGCTGCAAAGTATCGAGAAATGCGATTGAAGGGCGAGACAGCATTCCCTGCCCCGAAAGTCCTACCCGATGCGATTGATATCAAGATCCGAAGTCGCGATGCTGGGAGAGGTATCCCTTGCCGATTGATGTATCCGAAGGCGAGAACGACGGCAGAGGAGAGGAAGAAGTGCCTGGGAGTCATTATCCACTTCCATGGTGGTGGCTGGGTTGTAAGGCACAAATATTGAGGAGACAGTGGCTGGGTGTCCGCTGATGTGTACAGATTGGAGATGAGAAGTCCCAGGATCCTCTTTTATCCTTTTACGCCGACATGGCGGATGCCGCTGTTATTTCAGTGGGATATCGCCTTGCGCCTGAGGATCCATTCCCGCGAGGACCGGAGGACTGCTATGATGCCGGTGTGTCTTGACGTTTGGGAGCCTGGGACGTCCTTAGCTGACCTGATACAGCCGAATACCTATTCAAAACTTCGGAGGCTGAGTTTGGAGGACCAGTGAGATTCATCGGCGGAGAGGTACGTCTAGATTTTGTTTGACATGTCCAGATTTGTGAGATGATGATCCATCAAAGTTAAGGGATTTTACTGATGGAGCATCCTGCCCCTTTGGGGTAGATGATCTTTTGATTGTCAAGTTAACTACTTCTGATAGCTATCCCATTTCCCTATCTCTTACGATGCACGACTGACCTAGTTACTGACGACCTATTCCAAATAGTCTGCCGGTGCCCACCTATCCGTGGTGACAGCATACCACCTTCTCACCACCCATCCGACGTTCAATCTCTCCGGCCTCCTCCTCCACTTCGGCTGCTACGACCTTTGCAATGGGTTCCCTTCAAGCATAAATTTCAGTCGGCCCCTCATCCTCAATAGAGAGATGATCAGCCATTTTGTGAACGCCTTCGTGCCAAACATGACGCCCGAGCAGAAGATACATCCTTCCGTCTCTCCCTATTATGAAAATCTCGAAAAGTACCGAGGCAGACTTCCCCCTGCGTTGTTCACCTGCGGTACTGAGGATCCGTTGCTCGATGACTCGGTCGTGATGGCCACGAAATGGTTGATGGCCGGTGGTTACGCCATCCTGAAGATCTATCCGGGAGCCCCTCACGGGTTCACTGGGTTCCCGGACATGCTTGACGAGGCGGGCCAGGCCCTGGATGATACTAAGACCTTTATTCAGGAACAGTTGGAAAAACCTTGATTTGAATCAGAGACTGACTGAGTCTGGCAGACAATATTCTGCCCATCATATCATGATGAAATCGATCCTGATGCTGCCCTAGAGTGTGATGTCACGTGATACTATACACATGGTACCCAAGTTGAGCCAAATCGAATGCTATGTACAACGGCACACCTTCCAATCGCAAGACAAGCCGGACTTAGCGATGTAGATGGACAATATGGCGAATGTGGCATCTCGCTATCAGGTTTCTCTCTGGTTGGCTAATCCGACAGGTTGCATTCCCGCCTGCACGTTCTTTATACCGCCCCACCCCATATCACGCCAATAACCTCGGAAATCTCAGAGCCCCGTGCCACTGCCGTATTTGCTGTCCCATAAACACGGTCACTGTTAACGCTTATGCAAGGCAAAGCTGAAGTCCGTCTTGTGGCTATCATGTAACTTTCACCTTTGCTGCTCAGTCTTCCAGGAGCTCGAAGACGGCAGCGACCAACTCCAATTGATGCTCAGCGTTTCCTGCAAGTTTTCTGTTTCCTCAATAGTGTCAAGTCTTCTTTGTTGATCCCGTCATCCTCGCTCTGAACTGTTTGTGGCTGACAAGCTTTCTTGATTACACGACTCGCTTCGGTGTTTAGAGTGAGGTTTGGAAATAGGGGCGGCGCCCGGGCCACAACACCAAGAGCCTTCGATACAACTTCCTCAATACCAATCCTCAATAGCTATCACAACCTAGGACATCAATTCCAACTTGCCGTCAAATCTATTCTGCGTTCGCTTGTTCGTCATTCACTATAATCGCCTTTTGAAGTTCGAAGCAGTGCCCTCGCCCTAATCATGTGCCGCAAGCGACAGTTGACAATGGGTAAATTTCGAGCGACTCCGACAATACTAAAGCGCCTACTCCGAGCTACTAAAGTCGACACATGTGGACATCTTTGTCCCAGTGGAAAAATTTTCCTTCCTTCCTCTTTACCTTCTTTCTACGTCTTGGTCCTCCCCACAACCACATCCTCGACTTGCGTCCTGCGTTGCACATAGAGTTCTTGCTCTTAGCAACGTTCTCCTGACTTATTGCCATCCACTTTTGCTCACAGATCTTCACACAAACGCTTTGATCTCACGTCGACTTCACATTGCCAGATCGCTGCAGCCTTCAAGATGGCGGACGTGGCGGACGTGGCAGACGTGGTCGACATCATGCCAGACTTGGTAAACCATGCCAGCAGGATATTCATGTGTTTGTTCTGCTTTCTGGGGATTATTCTACCTCTGCCAACTTTCCGTACCTACTACAATGGCAGAGGTGCTCTCACCTTCTCTGGCTGCAACATGATCGCGCTCAACTGCCTCCTCTGCCTTCAATACCTTATCAATGCTATTATTTGGCCCACCCAGGACATCAACAATTGGTGGGATGGCACGGGACTTTGCGACATACAGGCTCCTCTTAAGTACCCCTTCACTCTGTCTCTGGCATTGTCACTCTGGCGCTTCCTGAACGCTCTTGCAAATGCAGTCAGCGGTCAGCGTCAATTCGGACTATCGAACGCTGAGCAGCGAAGACAATTATTGAAGGAGGCACTGTACTGCTGGCTCGTTCCGCTGGTCCAGATCCCTCTTAGCTACCTCGTCCGGAAAGGTCGCTTTGCGGTAGTCCCGGTAATGGGCTGCGGGGACCTCTTAGATGATTCCTGGCTCAAGTTCTTGATCATCACGGTCTGGTGTCCCCTCGTAATGCTTCTGACTTCCTATTCAGCCGGTAAGTTTTCCAGTCCCACGCCTTTTCTCCAAGAACGCGAAATGTGTCTATTATATGAATTGTGAGCTGACCGTTTTGTCTCAAGTTCGTGTTGTCGTCCGTGTCCTCAAGCACCGTCGAGATATCAGCGGTATCCTAGTCAGTAACGGATCGAAAATTCGAGATCGAATGTTCCTCAGAATGGTCACCATTTCAATTGTGGTGTTGCTAAGTTACATCCCCGTCCAAGGCGCCTTTTTCCTCAACGCAATATCCTCGGGCGTCACGCGCTATAGTTTGTTCGACAACTACTCCGACGGTTGGAATCAACCAGACAAGGTAACCCTAGCTGATTACGGCGGCCAGATGAGTCAATACATTGGTTGGACTTCCGCGGCCTGGAACCTCGTGTTCTTTCTTTTCTTTGGTTTTCAACGCGAGTCAGTTATCGAAACTCGTAAGATGCTCGCCACATTGGGATTTGGCAAATTCTGGCCGTCTCTTACCCGACCTCTTCAACCTAGGTGCGGTACTGCTTCCTCGAACAGAACCCTGCTACAAAGCAACCGTCTCACAAGTTGGATGTTTGATCCTGTCACTTTACGGTTCGACCCTTTCGGTAATTTGTTGACTTGGCTCGCAACCAGCCCAAGACTGGACAAGTGGGCAGCTGGCACTCCTGGCAAGTTTATGCAATGGGCCGAAGGAGCTATGGCTTCTACGTCGAAGTGGTTCCGACGTTGCTTGCAATGGAATTGGTCTAGCCGCCGATCTATCAGCAATAACCAAGCTACGACTGTCGTTGGCGAAGGCCTCGAGTTGTAAGTCTCCTCATACCATATGTTCTCTTGACAGCAACTAACCAAAAACCCTATTAGAGCCGGAAAGAATGCTTCTCAAACCACCTTTGATTCTGCCACTACCGCCGATTTCTCTTTTTATGGCTCAACCAGCACGCTGTTTAACGGCCGGTTCCTATATCCCACCTCCTCTGCCGGCTCCACTAGTTCAATTACTTCGTCGCCGCTCCGGAATGAGGTGAGACATGGGGATATACTCGAACAGACGTCGACGCAACCAACGAATACTGCTTTCCGTCGTGTTGGCCCTACTGGTCTGTTCTCCACCTTCTTCCGTACTCAGCCCAACTTGCCAGCGAATCCCTTCTCTCGTCGATCAACAGCCAATCGAACAGTTGCACCACTTCCGAATGAATTCAGCATCCCCCGTGAACAGAGCTTCCATAGTTTCAAATCACAGTCGTCAGCATGGTTATATCCTCGTCCAGACCTTGTCGCTACCCGTTTCTGGACTGGCAATGCATCTGAGACTGTCTGTGCCACTCCCGCTTTTTCGAACTCTGGTACTTCGTTCGCTGGTCCCTCTTCTTCCCCTGGATACTTTGCTTACGCTTCTTCTGTTACTACTGAGCCGGCCATCCCACTTGGTATTCCGTCTTCTTCAACTTCCGACGCTGCTTCCGATTTTGCTTCCGCCACTCGCGCTGCCCCTTTCGACACTCGTCATCCGTCCATTGAGCTCGACGACTTCGTCGGATCCGAAGCTCACGCCTTTGGCCCTGAGCACTCTGGTGATGACTATGATGCTGATGACTTTACCGCTTCTGGCTCAGGCTGGAAGGGTAAGGGAAAGGCAAGCGATGCTTGATCTCCACTTGGCTGATTTCTGGATCTCACAACTGGCATTTGGTTGTTGCGCGTGAGACTGGATATCAACGCTTCTGCATCTTCGACCCCACCACCACCTGTACCATTTCGATTTTTCTTCATTGTTGGAGTCGTTCGGATACCATTCTCTGCAATGCAGTATTCGAAATCCGCCTACTGCGAAGCGCCCTTCGAGCGACAAATCGATTTCCTTGTTTCCTTTTTTCTCGACCTTCCGATCCGATCACGACATTGTGGGACTGTGGCAGAGATGATGATGACCTGCTACCGTCGCGAACTCCTGGTACATTCAATGGTTGGAGAGTTTTATGGTGGCTTTCTGAGGAAGATGCGTGTAATTAATGAATAAATAAAAGTCTGCATGACGATTCTTGAGAGTGCTGCGTGATTTCGTTCAACTCTGTACTGCCTCTATTCACGAGTTGTAGATACCAAACGCATCAGTGCTGTTCAAGTAATCTACTTGACATGTATCCCCATACTCCTCAACCGTCTCCGCCCTGCCAGCCAACCATCCCATCAAGTCTCCTGCAGAGCAGCTCTATCCAGGCCCATCACTGCACCCATAAAGACTTTGCGGACTATCGCTAACTAGCACCCTCCAATATTCCAGACTCTCATACCCAAAACTATCACGGCTCATCTCCTCGATCACTACATTCGTCAGAAATTGCAAAACATTCGAGCCCTTCCATGCTCTTCTGTGATTTATGGTATTAAGTGGCATTGTGCCGTTGATATTATTAGCGCCAGAGAAAGCGCTGTTATTAAAAAGCCCCAGGGCAGGGCGGGAGTTCGCGGTGCGTGAAAGAGATATACAGATCTTGATCGCTGCTTGCGTTTGACGAGGAATTCTGGGAGCTAGAATGGGTATTGAAGGTGGCGTTTGCACAAGGGAAGGCGATGGTCCCGGAGGTGGGGGAGCCGTACCCTGTGTTGTAGTGGCATTGAATGTCGTTTGTGTATTCTAAGCCGAGCCATTCGTTAGGCGTGAGCAGGGAGAGAAAGCAGAATGGCGAGCTACCGCAGAGGAGGGAGATAGCGTAGGTGTCTGTTAGTGTGGAGTTGTAGGATGGGGCGGAGGCGTAGAAGCGTGCTATCACTTGCTTGGTATATATATATTCAAAAATTCCTATACGTAAATCAGTGCCTGGTCTCTGTTTGAGAGAGAGAGAGAGAGAGAGGGTATTTACCATGGACTGGTCACTCCCAGCAGAAGCGCTATATGCAGGACAGCACTCATACGGCGTCAATTAATTGACACCCTCTTCCCCCCCTCCGAGATCTGCAAAACCTGCATATCTGACTTATCATCCGTAAGTCCAGCCGCCAAGCTCTTCGCACTCTTAACCGCCCTTTTCGCAATTGACGTCCAGATATTCTTCGGTGTTCTCAATCCCTGATATTGCTGCTCAATATCCACACCCAGTTTTGTAGCCTCCAGCTTCCCGGGTCTTGTCTACATCCCCTGCTCCGCAATTGATCGGATCCGTCCATGTCAAGAGGAAGGAGAGGGCGGGGATATAAGACGAGTCAATGGTTGTGTTCGAAAGTTTTTGGACGAAAGGTGAGATGTAGGTTTCGTAGTCGAAGTCGTTGGCGTAGACGGCGGCGTGGCGGATGAGGTAGGCTGCACGCGTTATATTCCAGCCTTGGGGAGGGGAGGGTTTGGGTGGGGGATCGAACGCGTCGAAGAAAGGGGCAACGCCGGCGAGGTGTTCGAGGGGGTTGAAGTGGTAGGAGTCACGGGAGAGGGAAATAGTATTTACTGTGAGGAGTGCAATAGAGAAGAGAGGAAAGGAGGAATATATAGCGAAAGGTTTATTTACACGACTGTTTATAAATACCTGAACATTTTTGCACATCAAAGTTGTTACAACTGTGGTTGGTTAAGGCACAAAGTGGTCTTGTATGGATGAAGCCTAGAGCTTGAAGCCGTCCAAAGCATGTTGTCAGCTAAGCAGGGCCAAAAGCAGCCGCACGTGATATGGTCAACCCTCGGACTGAGTTAGAAGGATTGGTTAGATGGCAGAACTAAGATATACTTCTACTTTGGCATTGTTGGCATGTCGATCAAACTGGGTCCAGTACAGATGGTTGTGGAGTGAGTTGTATTTAGTCAAAACTGTTCTTGTTGCCAAGACTCGGTTAACCCCTTTTCGCCCCTGACGCCCTTCGAGGCATCGATGAGGACATGTTTCAATCTTAGCAAGCCAACACGCAAACCTGTGATCAATAAGGTAGTAAGTAGTAATTAAGGAGCCTGCAAAGAAATTTTCCTTTCACATAACTTTTATACAAGGTCAACCAGCCGCTCAACCGCTTCGCTAAACCCTTTCTCAATGTCCTTGCCAAAAAGCCTCTCCTATGCCGACTCTCTCGAAACGATTTTTGTCCACACTTCTCACAAAAAGAACCCAAAATGCAGTGGAATGGATATCAAAGCTTCCTAGACTATATCCGAAAGGGATATCGTGAATTTGGAAGACATGTAAGGGGTGGCTGATTTGCCACTCACGAAAGGCATCATCTTCTTGAAATTCCGGATGCTCGAATGAGGCCTAACCGATTGGTTTAGTTAGAGCTATGGGCGAGCAAACCCTACACTAGTGATTTTGTCGGGGTTTTGAGCGTTAGCTAGTTGCTGATGCTACGATATCCTGGTCCACTATTCTAGCAAACCTATCATCACACTTAATAGATTGAAGTCGGCACTTGATAACCATTTTAACTGCAGAAATACCCAAACTAAAGATTATTGATTACTTGCTATGTTGTTCCTCAAATGCTGAGGATATTAGCACACAGTACAGTTCACTATTGCCCTGCCAAGAAGGACCTACTAGATGTCGAGAGCTGACGTGTCCTTGGTTGTCCGCAGTACGCAAACGAATTACCTCGCAGAGCAAGCTCAATTTGTGCTTTCTGGGGCCCATCTGTCCCCTGTCATAAGTGATGCCCAGGACCAAGTTGGGAAACCTGTAACTCTTGATCCGCAGAAGCCCGGGAGGCAATTTTGTTCCCAGAGCAGACCATGGAATATCTCCCACAACCAAATACCAGCAACGCAGCTGCCGCTAAAGTTGATATGCGTGGAGTCCCATTGAGCTAACGACATCTGTGGCCGCATATCTAAGTACCATTCGGTAGCTTCTTGACTTTTGATAGGTTGACCTGCGTGGTAAGGACATATTTAATTGCTTCCAAGATCTCGGATGCCACTCTTGATATAGCAACAACTCGATCCTTGGTCTTATTCGGCGTTGTGCCTGAGTAAACAGATACAAGATTATACCAGAGCTCCCACACACCAAGAATGGACGACTTATTAAAGCTAATCGACCTCTTCAGCATCGACTCTGGAGGCGTCTCCTTCAGTTTTCGTCTGGAATCTATATTTTCGAGTTTGTCATCAGAAACTTTCCCGGATCGACACTGCATGAGTAGCCCAAAAGGCGTAGCACAGAGGATACCGCGGCTGAGAGCCCATTCCTGGAATACCCACGCTCGTGTGAGCAGCTCGCTGTTGGAGACAGTGTCCCGATAGTTGTGGAATACACTGTCTTTGAGAATTGGATAAATGCAGAAGTGGCCGAAGCTACGGCTACCAGGGCCAGGGTTCGGGTGAAATGGGAGTTGTGCTATGGGGGTCTCGCTGGGTGAGCCCCGATCGGGAAACAAGCTAAGCCCCTCGCCGCAGTTCACTGCCACAATAGTCAGAGTAGCTCCTTGCTAGTAGCCCGATATCTTCAGAGCCTCTATTTCCAAGTCTCCCCCCTCATCGCCCGTTATTTGGGGTATCGATTAGTAATATTATTTGGGGGGGAAGGGGGTGTCGATTAGGGGTGTCGACCTTAAGAGAGCCTGAAAATTTAGCGATTAAGCACCTGGAACTTTTGCCTCGTGCGCAATAATTATCTAGGCTCTCTTATACTCCAAAACTAAAGCAAGCTCTTATATATAAATTTCCTTATAACTAATAAGAAATCTGATTCGAGAGAAAGGCTTAAGCATATATAAATAATGAATTAGGCATTATTAAAACTCTAAAATTTATTAATACTCCTACTCGATACTTGGGGGGGGGGGAGGGGGCAGGCGGGGGGAAATGCCGAGCGCTAAGCCAAAAAAAGATTTTGCCATCGACACCGGGGGGTCGTTTTAGTTTTTCCCCGGCGGTGGGGCAAGCCTTCGCCTCGCTACCAGTCACCGGGCTACAAACTATTAAAGCCCTTTCAAAATGTTGTAGGGTTTGGTACGTCTTTCTTCTTCAGAGCCTCAGACTTCTACATCAAGAGAATACATCGATCCATAGCGCGCGCCTGATCTAGCTTTGATAAGGAAACATTCCGGCATGGAAGATACGGAGAGCATATTTTGTAGGCTCCTGAGCGCAAAACAGGCTGGGAACGAGTCCAGGAACGACAAGATATCCTCACAAGCCATGTCTCCATTGTCCCGCAATGAAATTGTCCAAATACCGGCGAATGGAACATCCGGGTTTACGTATGACCCGCTGGATGAATCGGTGGATAGTATTCGACTTCTATCATTTGAAGAAGGCTACGATGGTCATGACATTATACGATGCAACCTGGTTCACAAGACGTTTCGGGAAAGGCCTGTATATTTTGCTCTTTCGTATACCTGGGGGCAAGCGACGGATAAGACACTTACGGTCTTCGTCAATGGGAAGACTTTCAATGTCCGTGAGAATCTATTCAGTGCGTTGAAAACTATCGCCTCACCATTATTCCCTCACGACGACAAGGATCAGCCATGCACGTTGCTCTGGATCGATGCAATTTGCATAAATCAACAGGACCCTCTTGAACGAAGTAAGCAAGTTAACATTATGGATTTTGTCTATACTCGAGCTTCGTATGTTCTGGTCTGGCTTGCATCTGAGGTACCAACCGGGACTCCGAATGTTCGCTTCGACAACAAACACGAACAATCATGGTCTGGCGACGACGTCAAGAAGTTTTGCATATGGGTCTCGTCCAATCCCTATTGGAAAAGGCTCTGGGTTATCCAAGAATTCGTACTCGCAGCGGGCTTGAAAATTTGTATTGGGAATAATATATGGACCTTCGAAAAGTTTTTGAGCCTAATGGGCATTAGGGTTATATTCGACTTTACCCTGCAGGAGAAGAGGGTAGAGAGTCTCAGACGAGTATACCAATTCAATGGACAGTACGAGTACATCGTACAGCTGGTTAGAGAAAGGTTCGAACGGCACAAGCGGTCGAGTCGACTTGAGTCCGTGCTGAAAAAGTTCCAGTATGCACAGTGCCAAGACCGGCGAGACAAGATTTTTGGCTTCCTTGGCATTGCTAACGATTGCCACGATGGCTCTCTCCAAGCCGACTATACCAAGCCAATGTCCGAAGTCTTTGCTGACGTTCTTTGCCATTTCTGTCGATCGGGCAACCTTCAAAGCAGTGTGCTAAATGCTGTGGACATCCAAACGCGCCTAATCCAACATAGCCGATTCATCGGCAAGTTGGTCGGAGGAGACAACTGGGCGACCTTGGCTAGTGGAGGCAATAGCAAATATGAGATTCAAGTCAGAGGGGCTCACTGTGGGGAAATTCTTCACATAGGCCCAACCTACGAAGACATGGTTTCTTCCGCAGCTGCCAACAAAAATTGGACTGCCAGTTTCGATACACACTACCAAAATCCAGGAAGTAGTGAGAGGATAAGGATAGCAAACCAGAAGTATGTATCTGTTATGATCAAAGATATGGATCAGGAGAGGCTCGCAAGAGTTCAAGCATTCCGCTTACAGCCTTGCTATGCACGAATCTTTCGAGAGTGGCCAAGCCTGTTTACTAGCAACAAAGACAACTGGACCTATCGAGAAAGACGTTCTAGCGGTTGTACAACACCTTGCAGCAATATTTCGAAACCCCTGCCGAAACCAAAAATGTTTCTCGGTAGTGATCTTGTCTTAGGTTTGGCACCTGGAGAAGCTCAAGTAGGAGATGTCATCTGCCGCTTTGTGAACACGGATATCACTGCACTCCTCCGAAAGGAAGGCTATTTTGGGTCTTATCGACTCATTGGCAGGATCGAAGTAAATCACATTCCGTTGCTAGAAAATCTGGGACCAGTGGGATATATGGATATACCGAATGTCAACGCCTGGTTAAACTACGGTGGTCTACCTAATGGCACGCATTTCATACTTAAGTTGGATCTGGAAACGCTTGTGCTCTTGATAAGATAAAGCAGCCCTTCTCACCTTCCTAATAAAAACAGATCTCGTGTAGGGGAGGATTCAGGTTAAACAACCAGCTGTTATTGCTATTGCTTTCTTTCCTGTGAGTGCAGCATAATATGGGTCGTCGTAGGGGTTCGCAAGGCTCAATTCTCAATCACTCTAACCTGCCTGTCTAAATAATTCCATTATTGCACTTCGGCTGAAAATTCAAAATTCAAAATTCTCCATTCGTACCAGCCCTGGAAAGACGCAAGGTTTTGGCATACCAGACTTCTTCACGGTCATATTGAAATTTCGGGAATGCATACGGATCAACTGCTTAGCTAGATGATTAGGCAAATAGCAGCACATTGAAGCAACCGCCCTAAAGCCGACCCACAGTGTCTACCGACTGTCTCTCTTAATATTGTATTGCATTTGCAATGCTGAGACCATCAGTAGTCATCCCAAGAGCCGCCTTGCCGACTCCTAAAGCAACCAAGGAAGCACTACCGGTTTCAGGGGCTGCAGATATGCCAGCGATACTTATTATGCCAGTAAGTATACCTGCAGCCCTAGTAGTAATCCCCAAGTTCGAAATAGTATATGCGGCCGAGGGCGGGGCTGGTGCAAAGTCACTTTAAAAGAAGTTGATCTTGGACCAAGTAGTATGGTCTAGGCTAATATATAACACAATGGCCGCACTTTGAGGGTATTTGGCGTCTCCGTATAGCACTAGGAGCCCGTTCTGGCTCCTCTGAATCCTTCTCGCCAGGAGTTGACGCTCTCGATAGCCGCCCGACCGGAGATGAGCATATACAGGTAAGACGGGCGAGTAGAGGCGAGGCGATGGAGTACGCACAAGATGGCTGGTGAGGACTAGTGAGGATTAGCGTAATATAATAATAAAAACACTAGCACACAAAAACGCAAATGGCGATCTCGTTATACCTGTCGTTAATACTTTTTTTCGATTGGCTAGACATAATAAGCAATATTGGCGACGATATGGTTGAGAAAACTTTAGCTCTCGCTAACGTTCTTACTATGGGTCGGTACCGGTCCCGTAGAGACAAGCTAGGGGCGGTAATTGGGGCGGTAATTGGGGCGCTGATTGGGGCGCTGATTGGGGCGTTTCTCCATGAGTTCACCCAGATAGCATAAGATGGCCCGGTCCATCCGAGATTAATGGAATATATGTACTTTAATCTTGATAATTCGTGACAAGAGTTTGAAGTATGGAGCGAGAAGAGAATTATATATGCTTTAATGTTGATGTCGAACAGGTGTCTTTTCTTGAGCGACTCTGGAACTTTCGGCGTTGCTCTGGAGTTTGCGCTTAAAGGAGATATCTTAAGCATTGCCTTTGGGTGCTTGACCCCACTTGTTCTCCGATCTTGTAAAAGCTACTACACGATAGTTGGGAATGCGTGTGTTCACGGCTTTATGCACAGTGAGACGATTAAACTTCTTGAGAAAGGGGAGTTGAAAGTCGAGCAATTCGAGGTCCACTGAAAACGTGAATGGGACGCAGGAAGCGAACCTGAAGGCGAATCCAAATACCAAGACTTTACTTACCCTTCTCACGACTGTGTGTGACAGAGGAAAAGTGATAAGGAGAGCGTCTTGAGTGGCCTGCATGACTCCAAGAAAGGAGGGTGTCACCTTGCTGAAGGTGGCTTTCTTCCCAAGGTGCTGTATGATGTAGAAATTTGGTGACTCGACCTCTCTAAAGCCAGCCTTATATTCTTCTCTCATCATTTGTACACGCATCCAACACTCCGAACGAGAATGCGAATTCCGTACCAGTCAGGGAGAACAATTGCTTCTTTCTTATATCTAGCCTTCCACCGAATGAAGTCTCCCGTGCCAGCCAGGCTAACCATCGCTTCTCCTCAATGTGTCTATGTCCCGAATATGTGGTCGTCTCGCCTGATCGAATTCGCTTTTCCAACTTCCTTCGAAGGACTAACCCTTCTTAATAGCCCACACAATAGCCCCTCCAACTCCGAAGACAGATACAAAAACTAATTCACAGTGAGTCTATGACTTGGAGAAATGGAAAACAGAAGGACTGATCCGGACCGGACGATAACTTACCAACTAGAAATGCCTCCACTATCGAGTGTCCCGGCACGCCTCGTTGGAATATAACGCTCGCCTCGGCCAGCCCCTGGATGATTCGTGGATCGAGAGCGGGCATTTCTAAAACAACAATAATGTTTTGGCAAAGTCTTGATAGAAAGAGAGAGAGAGAGAGAGAGTGGAAGCAGAAACCGTCCTGCAGTCTGCGGTTTCCGTAATGACTGGAGAAGTTGAGCTGCTGTGAACGAGGGAGGAGTAGTTCTAATGGTTTACATCAAGCATTTGAATGTTTCATTGTCGCTTAACCAGCCAATTCCCCATGGGCCTTCTGTCTGGGCACGAGATACTCGGTACTGTAACTGTTTGAGCCCGGGCAATGTTTCGTCTTGGCGACCGCTTTCTGCACCAGAAATCGGCCCATGCCCCAACATATCATTCGATTTTAGTTTCATCACGAAATCGCAACCAACGTGAATACATTTTCAGTAGCAGAACGTTGCATTCTGTGCCGAGGCTGTGTCGGGCATGGCACGACCAAGGAGCGCCGCTGATGTCTAAAACTCAAAGTGATTTGCTCCTCGAGATTAAATACCAACCACAGAGGTCGCGATGCGGCCCTCAACAGACACAAATCAACACAAAAATTTATTTACTATTTTGTCCTTGTCTCAACCAGTCATTTGGTGCTGTGACCGAGCATTCTTGCACTACATCAACTTCTCTTAATTTGCAAACTAGATCCGGACACCTAACGCCATTCAGTGCATCCCGCATTATTTTCTCCAGCCCAACTACACTCCATCTTTCTCCACCCATCCACTCAACACTCACAACCCCTGCTTAATCTTCAACCTCACAATACTATCCCTCTCCCAAAGTAACCGTCCCACAACCCCCGCCGGACCAGCTAACATGCCCCACCCCACAACCTTAACCCCCAACTTCCTCCACTCCCTCCTCCCCTCTTCACCACCACCCCTTCTCTTCTCCCCTGTAAGCAGCTCCCGATAAATAGGCAAACTCGTATTCGGATCCACAATCGCCTTTTCCGTCGTCGCGTTGCGGTAAAGCAACACTGCCCAGAGGATGAATGCCGAGGATGCGATGTAGATATCGTATTGCAGGAATGTCTGGACTCCTTGTGCCAGCCCTGAGGCTTTTTGGTTCGGGAATGGCAACTGAGGGATGAAAATGGTAGATGGTGTTTGGTTTAGGAGAGTGAGGAAGGGAGAGGATGTGAATGGATCAAGAGGGGAAAGCGATGGGAGCAGAGTGGCAGGGAAGAGTGCAAGGACGAGGACTGGCAGGTGTGTTAGAGTGCAGAGTGTGAGTACGAAGCGGTAGATGTGCTTTGTGTTGTGGAGGTAGGATGTCCCGAGCGGTGTTGGTGGGCGGGAATGCGGGTCTATGGGGAAGAAATAGAGAGTCAGGCGGTTGGTGGTAGAATGGACGATGCGGTGGATTAGAACGGTAAGGAGCGGGAATGCTTGCCAGAGAGCGAGGAGGCGTTGGTGTGTTTCTGGCGTGAAGAATTCGGGCGAGGGGAGAGCCATGAGGATGGAGGGGAGCAGGTAGCTGAGTGTTATTGAGATGGGCAGGATTTTTAAGTCGAGGGAGGAGACTAGAAGCACACTGCTGGCATGTGCTCCGGGGAAGGGCTTCGAGACTGGTGAGGTGAGGAGGTGGGCGAAGAGCCAGAGGGGTGCGGTGATGGTGAGGGTGACGTTCTGCATGATGAGGCCGACGAGTCCGATACTGTTGTCATCAGTCTCCATTTGTCTTATCAAAGCCATCAGAATGTAACTCACAAGCTAACAGCCTTCCCCTTATTCCCCATCCTCATACTCTCCATTACCATCAGCGTCCACACTGCACCAAACTGCCCAAGTCCCCAGATGGCAAATAGGTTCAGCGCAGGATTCTTGACATCTACCACAGGCGCAAAGAATGCAACCAGAACAGCTAACTGGCGATCCAAAGCTTTGAGGCCCGTATACTGCATCAAGAGTGGGTCTTCCGTCCCAGGAAATCTCGGATTATCGTGACCAAGGAGCGCGATCAGGGTGTCGAACGTGCCATTGCTCGCTCCCAGTGACCAAGTCCCATATCCTCCGAGGAGTGATATTAGCGGTAGAAGCGTTAAGACGATTGTGCGGAATGAGAGTCGCCACCATGCTACCGGTGTGTAGCCCGTAAGATACGTCGTCGAGCTCGTCGACGAAATTTTAGAAACGCCGGACGCGACGGAGGAAACGACAGACTGGCTGATGTGTTAGCTTTCTTTATCCCACCACAAAATTATACATACCTGAAGACCCATCGCGAAAGCAAAAGAATGGAACAGAGAAACGACGGACAGTACATGTAGCCAGCAGGCGTGAAAAGGTCTCGTGAAGGAAATAAGGTCAAACCTCAGCACTCAAAGGAAGGAAGACAGATGACAACAGCTGAACGGATCATAAAATGAAAAACATTTCCTTACCTCCGTGTCGGGGCCTGATTCATCTGAGTCCATATTTACATATTTGTTTGCTTGAATTGGGAAAGGGAAGTGAAGTGTCGTTGCTAGAAATGTGAAATTAGGCGAGCCGAGGCTCGAGCACAGGGATTGGATGAAACTCAACAAGCAAGGGATATTGGCTGGTGATTGAGGACAAGCAACAGGAAAGGGAAATGAAATAATTGACCTGTACCTATTTAAAGTAGCTGCACCATTATGATTGCTTTTCTTGATCTGAGGTAGATCACGTGCTTCACATCGTACGAGCTTGATGAAAAATTGGGGGGCTAAAGAGCGTCACAGAGAGATTAAGCAGGGGTTGTGAGTTATTGGAAAGGGGCTGGATGTGGCGAGAGAGTGGGGTTGTGCTTGGATGACGAGAAGAAGTGAGGAAAGCGCATTGAGTGGCGTTAGAAACCAAACTAGTTTACAAATTGAGAGGAGTTGCTGTATGGATTATTAGACTCATTCTCCTTCATAACAGCATCGAAGTAGATCTTCGTTGCAAAATTTAATTATCAGTTGCCACTAAGGTTCTCTGGTGGCTTTATGTATAGAGAGAGGTTAAAAAGTTATGCGCTAGAGAAGCACTGCAATTTTAGCATGGACCAACTACTCGTTCTTTAAGTGGCTTATATCACTAAATCGATATTTGCACTGCTCACGACTTCCGAACTTTCGAACCATCGCTAATATTTCTGCAGGAAAATTAGGCTCCCCTGATTCGTCGGCTACTAGAAGCAAGAAGTGTTCACACCACTAGGATTATCGAATCACATCTGACGTGGGTCGCAATGCCGGTAAAACTTCGTGCTCTCTGACGGAGAGTCCGCCTGCAGATATAGGCACTACATTTCTAGCGTTCATAAAGACATTTAACCACCAACCATTTAAAAGCTTGCTAGCCCCTCTCTCTTGGCGCTTTGTGCTGTCGGGTACTCTTGTAACTGCAGCTTTCTTAGGTAGCTACTTATTGAAGGCGCCCTGAGCGGGCTTCAACAAGATGAGAGAGCTCACATCATCCCGTGAAATAAAGTCATGATTGCAGGCCTCAAAATGGATATTACTGCGAAATCCTCCTAGGGAAGCCGAATCTTCATTGTCCTGCACGTGACGCATGTAAGAGACACAAACTGTTTGGACTGAGTGTACGCTGGTACACTGGATGTATATATAGAGTGCTTACCCCGCGTGAGCTGGAAAATCAAGCCGTCAACCTCCAAAACATTGCAACACAAACCCGCTCCGTCCGCGTTCAAGGTACAGACCAGGTTATATCATCAACAAAAACCCAAGCGTGAAATTCCTTTCCGGGAATCTACTTACACAGAAGACTGTGTCGTGCCATCATCTCCCAAGATTAAGAATTGCTCATGCAGCTTCGTGTTTCCATGTATTTACGGGTGGGAAAGAAACCTTAAGATATCCACAAAGCTTGACAGCAGCGAAAAATGTGGTAACAAAACCAGACTCGACAAACCAGTCTGGAGTAGGGCGATCTGCGAACAACTTTTCACTTGATGTGGACTTGACAACAGAAAACTCATTGACAACAATGGGAAAAGAATTAGTAGGTTGGTTTGGGAATGATGACGGAAAGTCCTGATCGGGGAAGTGATAAAGGAGGGGAAGCCATATTGGTGGGAAGCAAGATGGGTGGTGGAGGAGGATGGAGGATGGCGGTAATATTTACAAGGGCTCCATCACGGCTAATATATACATCCAAAATTTCTTACTCCGACCACTCCCCTCTAGCTTACCCTGGACTGGTCTTTCCCGGCAACCACAACCCAACCCATCTCAGCTTTCTTCTGTCCGGCCCATCCACAGAGTATAAAAATGAAAATTTCATTTTTTATGCAATTCCGAACCAAGCAAGATCCATCGACTCATGAATCGGAACCGTATGCCCAACTCCCTGGGCCGAGTACCCCACCAATTTGGATCCATCGCCATAGACGATTTGTGTGTAAGCTGGCTGTGGGGTGTTGGTGACGTTCTTGGTGAAAGTGAGGCCGAGGACGTTGGACCACTCCTTCAGCTGCTCGGCGAGATTGGGGTAGTCGAGGGTGGTGTCTGCTGTGCCGTGGAAGCTGTGAAGCAATTACAGTCAGATAAGATAGGGAGTGGAGGGAGGTGGGGGAAGAGCTTACATTTGCATCTTAGGATACATGCCTTTGAAGCCAGGGTAGTAGCTTCGGACGAGATCGCCCCACGCCTGGGCAGTCTTGATGTTGGTTCCACTGGAACATGCGCCGTTCCATCCAGGAGTAGCCATGCCGGCCGTGGCACCCGGGACGAAGAAACATCCGTCAGGAACACCGGAGTAGACTGAACCGGCCTTGATGACGTCTGGGTAGGCGCCTGCAAGCACGTTGGTCATCATGGCTCCCGAGCTGGATCCAGTAGCATAGACTCTGGCTGCGTCTCCTCCATAGTTCTTGACTGCGTAATCGACCATGTTGATGATGGTTTGGCTGTCGCCGCCCCCGCCGTGGGTCAGGGAGGCAGTCGATGCGACATCCCAGCAGCCTCCAGATGAAGGCGAGTTTGGGTAGATGACGATGAAGCCGTGTGTGTCTGCAAGACTTGCATAGTTGCTCCCAGCGAAGTACCTTTGGGCGGTTCCGCTGCAGTAGTGGATAGCCAAAATAATAGGTGCGGGTTTGAGCTGCGTGGTTGGGATATAAACATACATGCCAGCCTTCGTTGGTCCAGCATTGAAGTCAGTGACTTGCTTCAATGAGGAGCCGAGGGCGTTAGCAACACCAGCCAGAGCGGCAGATGCGACGATAATCAAAAAGAAAAGCATAATGGCGGTATACAGATAAATCTAGGGATAGCTGTGAACGAGGAGGAGGCTACACAATGAGAAGCCCTCCATTTGGGGAGCTTCTTCAGATTATATAAAGCTTGGCCAAAAGCCCCACGGTGCAATACCAGCCTAAAAATGAGACATATCAGAAGCACCAGCTCAGTGCCATTTGTCCGTGGCTGTCAGGCTCATGACCGAAATGGCTTTCAAACACAATGGATGATGGTTCAGGATACTTTAGCAGAAACAATTTGCCGAGATCTAGCGTTGCGAACGGAGCGTAATTATTCCAGTCCCGTGGGGTGTTCAACACTTTAACCATCATCGATCAACCTATGAAAGACATGAAACGAAGCAAAGTGTGGGGTTGTTTATATGAAGCAAAGTGAAATTGCGGGGTAGCCGGGGTCGTTGGCGATGCTCGGGGCGAGCGTGCCTGTTTATATTTGCCAAAAGGCCAGGCGAAAAGGAGGAAGCTCTGGGAGACAGGAGAACGACACGCAAACAAGCAGTCCATACATCTTGCAGTAATATCCAAGAATCGCTTGCGGCAACTGCAGACCGAGAAGATACGATTGGGTCCCCACAAGCCCTCCACTCTACTTTCCAGGCGGTTTGACCAACAGATGAACCAAGTTTCAGAAAGGGGAGATAGCGGAAAGAAGTACAGTATACAATTAGCCTGCATATTGCAGAGCCCCATAGCGTGAACTGTCACTTGACCGTCCACTATGCCAACAATCTACATGGCAGATTGAAACATGGATGTAGCGTTTCTGGAAGGGAACGGATGGGCCTAGGAGATACAAGTACTACAACGAACAGTGGCCACCGGACGTCAGACCTTGAGTGTTATATGTCCGCCTGATAATGCGGCTATTTTTTTTGAGTAGCTGAGTTGTCTATATCGAAGGAGTGGGGCGAGGATCAAGGCCGCAGTTTCTTTGCGTGTTGGTGAAGGATGGGAGAATACACGAGCGAGAGCATATAACACCGTATGATTGCCTTCAAGATCAAGTTGCAGTACCAGTAGGTCTTCTTTGCGTCCGAGGAAGAGTGACGTGAGCTTTAAACAAGCGTCGGCCGTCGGCTTGATGATGCAGGAGTCAGGACGTGAAAATAGACTTCGAGACCCAGGCATGATCCCGGACCAATGTAAGATTACTCGCAGTCAGCAAACCATGATTCGCACCGTCTTGAAGGTGTTGCTTCGAACCCCCTGGACCAAGAATAGCTGCAGATGCCAAAGTCCGTCGAGGCACATCGAGGTCTTTGTCGTGTGTGAAGGTTATTGGCACCGTCCAGCCTTGGTCCATTCAGTCAAAGCCACCGCCTGTGGTCGTGCAGGATCATCAGCACTCAGCCGTACAGTAGCAGATCCCCTTCGCCACCCTGCAGCAAACCGAGCTTCGCTGTCGCACGGTCTTGAGTATGCTGGTGATATCGTGGAATCTCCCTGGATCTCACAAAGTGGAAACTTGACGTGCAGAGGAGCAATGTGTTCGGGATTTGCCAGACACCACGACTGCCCAGAGAAGCTTCAGCAGCTGCTTAAATATTGGGTGGCGCCGGGATCGTCAGCAATCGTGTCGGATTCGATCCTTCGCCGGGCTTGCAGCGGCTTGCATCAAGCTTGCGCGCTCACTAACGACGAAGGCGAAGCATCCTGTGCGCCTTCCATGATTCCATCCCGACTCTCTCGACTTGGAACAGCGGCGGGGAGCTGAAGAACGCCCCTTCCTCTGGGAGATGGTGTGTGGCTCTTCGAGGTTCGCGCTGCAAAAGGTATTTCGAGGAGGATGGCGTGTTCTTCTCTCACATTTCTCCAACTCACTTCACTTTGCACAAGATATCCCCCTTCACCTTGCTAATCGCTACAAGCATTCTTGCGACATTCACCTATTGGAGCCTCGCCCTGCGTACATAAACTTTACGACAACGTCGGCGCCATTTTCGCTAGCAATACGAACAGCTCAACCCTGCAGCCCCTCGTGTCTGCTTGCTTTTCCCCTTTTCCCGTCAAATATTCACTTAACTCTCGACAATTGCGGACACCACATCGAGATCTGCTGGTCGTACGACGACCGAAATGCCAGGCTCGGTTCGGACAATCGACACAACCTCTCAAAGATACGACCCTGAGAAGTCCTTACCATCCTCCCCAGAACAGCATCTTCCAGATCCGATAAAGAAGAGAGAGCTCCTCATAGAACTACCACCTTCGCCTGCCGACAGCGATATCGCGATGCGTCACGCAAGCCCGAGGGGGGGAAGCCCGTCAATTACAACAAGCACGTCGGCAACTACGAGGGAGGAGCAACGGATTACTCGAAATATCGACCGTGGCACACCTGGCGACCAGGCAATATTCTCAGATGCGAAGACTCCCGAGCAGAAGCAGATAGCAAAGAGGAAGAGTCAATACTATCAGGATGTATTTTCAGCCCGAGAGTCCAACAGTTCAGCTCGTGAACGGGTCCTCAAGGAATCCCCAATTTTGGCAGATGTGAGAACCAATGTCATTGTATGTTCCCTCGACTCTTATACTTTGTATCTCTGCTAACAATATCTAGATCTCCGATGAGTACACTTTTATTACCGACCTGTCTTACCACCTCTCTACTCGATACCAAAGACCCGAGAATTCTATCGTTGTCACGGTGGCACATTCTTGCTGTATGCTCTTCGGAGGCAACTTCGATCCTGCGTATACCCTTACCATAACCGCCGTAAACTCTCAACTCCAACCTGCCACGAACAAGCGGAATGCAACTTTGCTGGCAAAGGCCATGGAAGAAAGCCTGGGAGTTGCTTCGAATCGAGGAGTGGTTAAGTTCTTGGCTATGTCGGAGGACAACCTGGCGACGGATGGCAAGACTATCACCGGCGAAATCGAGGAGCTGGAGAAGGAAAATGCTGAGAACAACTCGAGTCTACAAAGAAGTTTATCTAAAAGCACGGCGAAGAGCAAGCGGAGACACAGCATGAGGTCCTTGCGAACCTCCAAGAACACTCTCCCAACACACAACGAACACTCCTCTCCCACACCCCCAATGAGCGCTCGCTCGCGCGAGACCCCGCCACTGCCTGCGATCCCGAGCGAGAAGAGTCCTATGGACAAGAGGGCCGAGAAAGCGCAGAAAATGGGACGGAGAAAGAGCTTTATTGCTACGATATTTGGCAAGGCAGGATAATGGCTCAAGTTCATGGTGTATTGGAGGCGATGGACACGTGAGATAGACGACGACGACGACCTGCATTTTGATTTTGCTTCCTTGCACAGCGCGGCGTTAGGGAGCGATTCTACATGCACATTGGGATTGGATAGAGCATGGCATGTCTTTTATGACAAGGTAGTAGATTACGTATAATGTCCTCTCAGATCAGATGGCTCAGGCCCCATCTTAATAGAAGTTCTTCGGACTTCCACTGCACACATCTCGCTTCTCGATTGTGATGCCTTTGTGAAATTACTGTATAACGTGATCGAGGCTTGAGGCTTCAAATACGTGTGACTTGCATCATGCAAGATCTGGTACTGTAACCGGCCTCGGATGATCTCCTGCTGTAGTCTCCCGTTGAAAATGAGATCTGTTAGAGTACAGACTCGATACCATAGATTTCGTGCATAATCTTGTCGATACCCACGAAACCCCCACTGAAGCCTGGACCAAGGTTGACCGCTCTCTCCTCGGTACCCACAATATTAACTATCGAGTCGTTAGACGAATTATTGTTCCTGTGAAGTATAAGACGAATGCTCCCCCATAGAGCACCCAACGTATACATTCGAGACGAAATATGATAATAAGTGGTCCCCTGTGGATGGAGAGCGGGGTTTTCGCCTGTTCCCAGCGACATCAACGCCCCGCGAAAATTCGCGGCAAGGCTATGCAAACCGCAAAACTGAACCACAACTCATCTTTCCCAATCAAAACCTTCACCGCTCCATCCCAACTCCCATCCATCCACCAACCATCACATTCCCCATTCGCAATACTCGCAATTGGCTCCCTAGGCTCGAACAATTGCGATACCGTTGGGCCTGCAAGCATCACTCTGGGCCGGTAGGTGACAGCTCACCCCAGTACCCCGCGATAAGGGGCAACGCAGAGAACAAAGAGAGGAGCTAATGATTCGCACAGGCTGGGAGAGGCGTAGATATCAAATCAAGTAAGAAAGAAAGAGTCGAGTGAGGATGGCCCGAACTCTGACCAGACGCAAATTGCAGACCATGCTAAGAATCGTCCAGCTCCTTCAAAAGCGTGACCAGCCAATCCCGGGATTTACAGTCACTAGCACGATGGAGGTACGTGACCATTATTCTACTTCCAGAACAGAGATCGTCATTCATTTCTACATCTGAATTTGGAGATGGAGGATGGACTTGAGGTTTGCCAGGGGGTCGACATCGAGGACATCCGCATTCCACAGATTTGATCTGGCGGGAGCACAGCATCCCCGGCCAGGAACGGCAGATCGAAATCCTAGACCCTTCTTGCAGTTCCCTCTTTCCAGAAAACGCATGGACGGTGATCCTCTACTGTGCATCGAAGAGAGAGACCTGTATCACCAAGACTCTCTGCTTGATTCGAGATGGATCAGAGTCACCCGAGAGCGCGGAGCCAGTCATTACTGTCCGACGCTGAGTCACTGTACCGACGTCAGTTCAGCGCATGAGCATCGTGTTTTCTGGCCCGCATGTTTCCAGCTGGCGGTATATATCGTCTGGTGAGTGTCAGTCGAGCTACAGAATGGCTGGCATGGAGAGAGGTGCTGGCCTGCGCGTCGCCGAACGACCGAATATCATATTCATGTACCCGACCCCGAGTCCTCGAGATCGGTCGTCAACCGAGACTTTTCACGGACCGACGAGGGTCGCGCAAACAAATCACAAGGAGATTGCCTGTTTCTGTCTCCAAGCTTTGAGGCACGGTGTGGGGGATTTCTGTGCTATCAGCCTTGCGTTTGGCTATCAAAACACCCCACAGTCTCAACCCGTCACTTTCGTGACACGCACAGTTGCGTCAAACATCTACATCTTGCTCCACTACGCGGGTTCCTTGCTTCTTTCGCTACTTGCTACCAACATCATGCCTCTTCTTGAGACCGGCCGTAGGAGGATCAAGCTGGATCGCAGCTACAATGGTCCTCCACGTCAAGGCCCCGTCCGTCATATCAGTCCAGTTCAGCTTACTCTTGAACGTATTCACGAACAGAATCGAGCCAATGTCCAAAGGATTGACCCTGCGAGGGCCCCTGCGCCTGCTCCAGGTGCCGCCGCGAGAGGCAAGCCGAGATTGCTATTGATGGGTCAGCGAAGGTGAGCTTTGCAACCCTTGATATCATGGCGTCACTGACAAGATGCAGAAGCGGAAAGTCGTCCATCTCGAGTGTTGTATTCCATAAGATGCCCCCAAATGAGACACTGTTCCTCGAGTCTACGGCTCGGATCCAGAAGGATTCGATGCAGTGAGCCTCCCAGCCCCTTTTTGTAAGACACATGCTGACAACTCCAGCTCTTTCATGGATTTCCAGGTCTGGGACTTCCCCGGCCAAGTTGACTGGGCAGACCCATCCTTCGACCTCGACGCCATCTTCGGCGAAATTGGAGCCCTGATCTGGGTCATCGACGCCCAAGACGAGTACCTCGAAGCCATCAACCGCCTCAACAGCACCATCCTGAACCTGCAGCCTACCTACCCAAACATCAACATCGAAGTCTTCATCCACAAAGTTGACGGCCTGTCGGACGACTACAAGCTCGACATCCAGCGCGACGTTACGCAGCGTATCCAAGACGAGCTCTCGGATCATGGCGTCGAGAACGCCCCCATCAACTTCCACCTCACCTCCATATACAACCACTCCATCTTCGAAGCCTTCTCCAAAGTCATCCAGAAACTCATCCCGCACCTGCCGTACCTGGAAGCCCTGCTCAATAACTGCTGCCAGAAATCCGGCTTCGAGAAAGCGTATCTCTTCGACGTCCTCTCTAAGATCTACATTGCCACCGATTCCTCCCCCGTCGATATGCCGTCCTATGAGATCTGCAGCGATTACATCGACGTCATTGTCGACATCTCAGAGATATATGGCTGGAATCGCCCGGATGAGTATATCGAGCGTCTTGAAGGCCCGCCGTGGAATAAGAAGCTTGAGCATCAGGTTGCGTGCAAGGATGCGGAGAGCTGCATTGTGCTCACGGATGGTAGGAGACCGATTCTGTTGCGGGAGGTTAATAAGTATCTTGCGCTCGTGGCGGTCGTGAAGGAGGGTGCGTATACTAAGATGCCGGATATTATTGAGAATATTAATGCTACGGTGGGAGGTTTGCTTCAGATTTTCGAGATCACTAGGAGAAGACAGAGGGCTTAAGGGCGAGAGGATATGGTGGGGGTTTGGGATTCGGCGTGGGAAACCATTGAAGACGAGTGGGCATGATACCAGACTGGCGTTATTGGTGTTATTTTGTTTTCCTTTTCTTTACAAAAGTCGTTGATAGAGAAGCCTCCGCCAGGACATCCGGACGGAGCGATCATTGAGAAAATAACTTTGAATGAATGATTTTCAAGTATTCAGAGCCCCTTGCGCCCAGTGGTGATCTATAAATTAGGGCCATATGTCTTCAACACGTCAAAGTCCAGGAGATCAAGATGATACCATGGCGTTATGTGCGGGGGGGTTTTTTTCTTGGGGGAGGGGGGGCTTCGCTGCCGGAGTTTCTGGCTGAAAAATTTGAGGCGTTGTCACTGCCAGCAGGTCGATTGTCGGTATGTTGGTACTGCAACCTGAAGAGCGAACCCAAGTGAGGGTTGGGATGAGATGACAGCAAAATAGAGATTGACAACAAACCCTTCTCATTTCCGGCATCCCACGACCGGGTCCAGACAAATTTGAAGAAACGCCTCCTTCAAACGATTCTCCGGAGTCTTGAGAACAGAGAGTTGAATTTGGCGTGGCATTAGAGGTAGAACACGAAAGTCTGGGGAAGGGGTAGGTGGATCAATTACTAGACGCTAAGTTGAACGTTGAATTTGAAAGCAGGACGGGGAGGGCGGGAGGGCCAGCGGGAGGAAGAGTGGAAGTACGGGTACGTTGGGGACATTGAGGATGATATCGGTGGTAAGGAGGGATGACAGCAAGCTAGGAGTTGACAACAAGAGTTATCTCATCTCACTCTTCCCCGCCATGGACCTGGTGTCTGCTGAGGAAGGTATTACTTAAATTGTTGGTTTAGTTGCTTTAGCTGGAAATTTGTGTTAATATTCACGTGTTACGCTTTACATACACGCAATGTTGGATGATCTCTTCTCCCTTTTGTGTTAGTATTCATTAGTATGGAGGGAAGGGAGGGGTATTTACAGGTAAGTCATTGGTGGTGGGCTAGATACGTCAGTTTGTAAGAGAGAGTTCGATTTCGACATGGACGACTTGCTAAAAAGTTCGGAAATTTGTTTGCAGGTGTGTTTCTTCCTTCCCCAATGCTCTCCTCCCACTTTTCCGTCGGCTTTGTTTTTGCAATTAGAAATATAAAAGAAGAGTCGAACCTAGAAGAGGTCATTATTTGCTACTCCGAAGAAGAAGATGAGTCGGCTGGGGAAGCTCATGACGGCAACTTCGGTGTTAATTTCTATATCTCTTGCCAGGTGCTGAATGTTAGGGTCATGGAAAGAACCAGGGAGGCGGAAAAGAAGGTTAGAAGGGCGGGGTCGGCGCTGGCTAAGGGAAGGAAATGACAGCAAGCCAGAAGTTGACAAGAATAATCTCCCTTTGTCCCGCTTACCACCAGGTTGAAGCAACTTCGGATAAAATGCTTGTTTTGGTAACGTGCGTTTCGCTGGAAGTCGTTGGCCGGAATAGCGTATTGGATTTGGGGTTGCTTTCCCGATACCAATTTCTTCATATCTTGGTTTTGCTGCTCGATAATATCAAGGCGTTTTTGAAGCTGTTTATATTGTTGTCTGGCTTGGTGTTCTGCTGCGTATACCTTGGCTTGGAAGTCGCTCATTGTATTATTTGTTCCTCGAAGGGGGACTGCTGCTGCGAGTGTAGAGTCTAGGCCGTCGTAAACTTCATCTCCCCGTTGTTCGATGGATTTGGGGCCGGAAAGTTGGTGTCGCGTTCAAGTATTGCACGTAGATGCATCCCAACCCTCATTTCATACCTCGACTGTCTACCTACCTTCTTGGTGCTCTTTATTTTGTGATTTAGGAGTGAGTATTTATGATCTTTTCGTTGATAGTTGCAAGCCGCAACTTTTGTTGAAAGGGTGGGTTTACCATCGGTCGATGACTGATTCTAAATCAATGCTGTGGTACGGCCTTCCGTAACAGCCCCTTAAACTCGCTAAGAATTGCAGCGATAAGGGCTCGCTTCAGGGAAGGCAGGACAACAATTGGGGGCCGAAATAGCGGGGTATCTGTGAGAATGTTGACGAATGCCCTGACTTCAAAGCCCCGAGTCCTTCGGAATAAATGTAATCAATTAACTAGCATGCTCATAACCTGCGGTATCAAATTTAATAGAATTTGCATAGCTTGAAATTCTTACGGTTTGTCTGGTATTGGGGTGTTTTGACTTGGGCCCCGCGCAGCCATTCATACGACCTTGCGAAGAAAAGGGAGTTCGTTTGAGATTTGTGAAAGATTTAGAAGATGAGTTCGAGGAGTATAATGATGAGAAGGAAGTACTCATCGATGTGGCATAGTTAGTAGAGGGGATAACATGCGGCTGCGATGGCACAACTTTGAGGCAGGCTGAAGAGCCAGATCCTTTGGTGAAGTTCGTATGGGAGATGGGAGATGGGTGAGGGTTCGGGATATCATTCTCGATCAGATATGCGCACGATCGGTTAATTCTTTCAAGCAGAATGTTAGAGTTTTTGAAATTCTCCAGAAAGAGAGGTAGGGCTACTTGGATTATAGGGCAATTCAGCGAGTCACATTCCGCGAGGCAGCTCATCAGATTAACCACCAGCACTTCAAAGCATCTCAACAACTACTTCAATTTTTGCTATTAAATCAATTGAAACTTGGTAGATTCTTTCAAAATTATCTCTTTTACTGAAGGTATGTAATTTTGATCACCAAGCCAGGAGAAACTCTGAAGTGTCGGAGTGAGCTGTGCGTTGTTCTTTGCAACTCTACCCCGCTATTCGGCCCCCAACACTACCCTACTATCGAGAGGAGCTCGTAGCAAGTTCCTGTGGAGAGAGATCAGGGGGAACATTTGCTAAAACTAGGGAGCGATATGCCCAAAGTTCGAAGTCTGTTTCTATTCGAACGATTTGCTTTAGACTCCTGATGAATATTTGAGTGCTAGAATTCTGAAAAGAGCCTCTAGAGCACCAAACGAGTGAATTTCACTGCCAACATTTTCAACTTCTCTTACAATCCATCGACTGGTTTCAATGTACCACTCCATTTGTGGATCCATTAATGGCAGTGATCACCCCGTTTGAGCCATTCAAATTAGTCAGGTCCTTGCCAGAACACTTTCCATTTTCGACCAACTGACTGGCAAAGTTTTTATTGCTCGGTACATCAATACTTGGATTAGTCACAAAGAAATCGGTCGGTTTTAGCTGAATTTGGTGAATCTCGACTGGCCTATTTAAATCATTGTTAGTGGATATTTAGCATGACCCTCGATCGTGGGAAGAAAAATATGAAGAGAAATAAAGATTGAAAGGCTGAAAGCTCACATAACAGGCCAATCCTCGACCCTCGGATTGTGTGTGAGCCCAAAAACCGACCAGACAACCACATCCTCGTTCTCAACATCGTCTCCTCGGTCCACCATATCCTGAACGCCACCAACCTCTCCTTGACTCTGAAAGGGGTAAGCTCCAGCAGCCCATAACTCTCCATCCTTATATTTTGTGACCCAGACATGGTGTTGAGCATAAAGCGCTCGCTTTGCTTGGAGAGATCTTTGGTCCGCGAGTAGCAGCTGGGTTGGTGGTGGCACAAGCTTGTAGCCCACAGGTTTCATACTGATGGGGTTCAGCTTAGAGGGGTTAACAATCTTGAAGATACGATTTCTGAGGGGCGCTGCATCAGCCCACTGTGACCGAGTGATAGGGGTCTGCACGACGCGGTAGAAATTGCCCATGGGATTTGTTTTGCTGTTCATGGGTTCTGCAACAGACTCTTCTTGGATGACGGTATTTGCATGGCCATCGATGGCAGGATCTATGCGCACTGCGAATATGTGCTGGTGGTTCTGTGCGAGAACTCCCGGGTTCACGACGTTGCCGTACTCGCTGGCCTTGCCGGCATCAATATTGACACATGACACAATTCCGGTGGCCCGGACTTCGATATCAAGCTCGCCGGAAAGGTTGAGCTTGTACGCAAAGATGTACTCGTAGTTGGCCAGGGTGAGAATAAATTGTACAACGAGCTCACGGTTGCGAGTGACGACCGCACGGCCAGTGCGCCAGTTTGTGTGCTTCCACCCGATGCCGTTGTCCTGTTCATGAAGACAAATGACATTTGGTTGAACCTTGACAGCTCCATCCTTGCCAACTGTGACGGCATCGAAGTACTGCAGGAAGGCGATGGTGTTAGCAACCAGTCAGATCAACTTGAGCAGGATGATGTTGAGTTACCTTGATCGCGCCTAAGCAGTCACAGCCTAGTGATAAGTTATTCGCGCACATGCCAGCTCCGCCTTCACCAAAGTCGAAAGCCTGCTTGCGATGGAATGGGGCACGAGGATCTGCGTATGGTACCGTCTAAATTTCCGTCAGATAAAATTCTTCACGGGAAGGACACGAGGAGCTCACCATCTCACTGATTGAAAGGCGATAGAAGACATCCCAATTATCGTATTGGACATCGTGAATGACAACCCCTTCTCTGGCCGTAAATGAAACACGAAATCGCCACTTTTGCCACTCAACTAAGGATCCGTCTGAGACCTTGAATGAAGGTCCATCTGGCTGAACTACACTCAGCTCCTTGAGATCTTTGCGAACTCCACCCTCGATTAACTCTGGCACATATTCCGCAGTAGTGCAGTGAGCTAGCGGATGGTTCATTGAGTCGCGAGCAGATGCGGTCAAAGGGTCGCCCTTTCCACCAGTAGCCAGTTTCTCGATTCTGACAAGCTCTCGCTTGTAGTAGTCAACCACTGGAATCATCGGGATAGGGAATGAGTAGAAGTTGGAGTCTGGATTGTTTCCATTGCGAGTGTCCCTTACGTAGACAAGGTCTTGGAAATAGCGGCCTGGCTCGTCGCCGACTTCGAGGCTTCCATATGGCCAAGGCTCGATAATGGCTTCCATATGAGATGGAAGATTGAGCTCTTTGATGGCAGATTTAAAGACCGCGGAAGCTTCGCAGACTTCAATCAAAGTATCGAACTCTCCGCTAAAATTCCAAGTTAACAACGGCCTCACTTTACTCTAAAAAATTATCTTACAGTGTTAGACTGGGACAGAATTCCTTGCCCACCACGATATTTTCTACCATCTTCCCTTGTTCTAGGTCAACCAATGATTCGTGATACTGAATCGCCCTATCTGCAGCAATTATATCGTAGTGGCATTCAGCCATTCGTGGAGGCCTCGACGTCATCTGGTAGAGTTGACCATCATGCTCAATTTGAAGGAACGGCACGAGATCTTTCTTGCATGGTTCTTTCAAATCCACTTGACGAAACTCAATGACGTGATCTGGGTGACGGGCCAGCACGATATCGCGAGCTTTTTCCGTCTCTTCAACGGAGAGCATCTGTAGGGGGTGAGGAGTTGGAGACATGTTTGCAAATTTTATGAGTAAGAAAATTTTTGTGAGTGAGATCAATAGAAAAGACAATTGTAGTGATAGCATTCAACAAAAATCTAGAAACAGATATAAGTGGAAAGATGTATGCTAAGGCTTGAAGTAGTCCACAATCGTCCGCGGCTAGTTTGCCGGATGAGGAAGTCGTAAGCGGTACCTCACCATGGGAGAGGTTCATGCACTCTACCGTTGACAACACCCACGGTAATATTATGTAACATAAACATCAAATGATTGCAAAGCAGGAAGAATTCTTTGATGAAGTTCTAGCAGTCTTGTTGTTTGATGTTGGTCCTAGCGCATAGCCCAAGGAAGAAATCCCAGCGCCACCCCACTTTCGACCTACCCACAGCAGAGCATATTTGCGGCGCTCCTGATTGGTGGACTACAGATCCAAACCGTTACTATCTCTTCAGATCTCGTTTCAGTACGGGTTTTGCATTGTAGGTCGTCTCCCTTTCCAATCAGCTCCTCGAAAAACCTGGCTGCTTCGGGGTGGTGTCCGACTCATCGAAGAGAACCTACCCATGGTGGGGATGTACCCCGGAACAGCTGTTGCAATGATAAAAAAAATAGAACAAGCTTTTTGAGAATTGCTGAGCTCTGGCCAGAGCTGGCAGAGTAGTCAAATGCTTCATGGACATAGGCCTAGAGCAAGCGAAGTAGGACGAAATGCGCCGAGTTGCTATTTTTTTTTTAAAGCCAATTCCCATTTTCTGTCTAATCCCGTTCCATCACTACTTCCAAATGGCTAAGCATTACCCCTCAAAGACATCCAACAACCCTGTTGCATATCTCAATGGCAGAGTCTACACTGTGGACAAGTCGCAACCATTGGCTTCCGGCTTTATTCTTCCAACCGCAGGCACTTTCGAAGTTGTCGGCACAACTGATGAGATCCTGAGCATTGCAAAAGTGAGGGGCCTTGTGACTTACGATCTCAGACAACAATTCATCATGCCTGATATGTACGATGAGCATACGCACCTTCTCTCTGCTGGAGAGAAAAGGCAATTGCAGACTGGTATCGGTGGCGAAACAAACGAACACAGTCTTGGGATCACTTTAAAAGATCGTCACTGTCTTTACAAGTTTTCAAAAGTCGTAGGAGACTGGATATTTGGAAATTACTACCCTTCCGAGATGTTTACTGATGGAAAGCCAGAAATATCTCTGTGAACAATTTCCAGATACCCCGGTGCTAGTGCGAGATACCTCCCTTCACAAAGTCCTACTTAACACTGAGGGCCTCAAAAGAATTGGAGTTATTCCCGAAGCTGAGAGGACAGTTCCACCTCCAAGAGGTGTGGATGTCAGAAGAGTAGACGGGATGATGACAGAGGAGCTGATGGAAGCAGGTCCAGGAGATGCATGGTTGAAGTTACCAGTTTGGCCCTTGCCAAGAATCAAGAAGTCGACCATATATGGAATCAACTCTTGTCACAAATTTGGGATCGCCTTGATACAAGAAGCCTCCGCTAACACCGTTTATTTACACGGTCTCCGCGAGCTGGAGGAAGAGAACAAGCTTAAGCTTGACATCAATACCCACATTATGTGCGGGAACAAATTTTTCCCATGTGAGAGTTTGGGAAGTCTAAAGTCCCTGCTGGATGTCGCAGAAGATTTCAAAAGCAAACATGTTGATACTCGATTTGTCAAGTTCTGGCTTGATGGACCACGGGTCGAACCAGGCCCGACACATTGCACGCTCAATGGGGAGGGAGAACCTGATCCTAAAATACCATTTTTTATGGCGAGACCGTTCTTGCTCATGTCACCAAGTACGATTCAAGGGGAATGACATGAAAATGCATGTGGCGGGCGAGGATAGTGTGAGACAAGCTTTGAATATATACGAAAGAGTCAGGAGAGGTAATCATAATGGCCCAAGGCATGAAATAGTTTATTTCAATGCTATTCATAAAGGTCAATTCATTCCGATTACTTCTTGGGGGGAAAATCAAGCTTGCGAAGCCCGGGATTGGCAAACGCTTTGTGTCTGAACACCTTAATTTAGCAAACTACTAAAATTCACAACACTGAAAATTCTATGTAAATAGAAGAAGCTCAGACTAAGCCTTACCCAAAATGAAGGTGTAGCGCCGACTCGGGGAGAAGGAGGGTGTTGAAGGCCTGATCACGTGCATAAGGCGGCTCGGTAGAAAAGGGGTCAGGGGCTCGCTAAGCTAATCTGAGCCAGCGATCTCATCCTGCACACCTGCCTTACCTTAAGGATTCTGAAATGGATTAGTGAGCGATCTCGTATACCAAAGCTTAATCGAGTTAGGCGCTAACCTTATCAATGGCTCGAATCAGTCTCAAAACGATTGTTTCGCAGCAGAGGAAGTGGCCAATCAAATCACTCAGAACTGGTGTCGAGATCGGGGTTAGCTTCTCTATCCCGCCCTTCTCCACTCCCTACTTACCACCAGCTTGCCCAGATAACCGAATGCAGGGATATCGAGAATTGCATGTATACCATGGATCCAGAACACGAAAAGCATCATGAATGTTAATTGTGGCCGAGGAGGAATTGCCGAACTTGTAATGATACTCCAAGCTGCCTTGTGAATAAAGGGTTGGAGGCATGAGTAATTTATTGGCATTTTCTGTTCGTTCATCTTGCGAGGCTTTCGATGTACCCTCTTAACCAATCTTTGCAACCGTGAGGACTGATATCGTGTTTCGACCAGAACTCGAGGCAGGTCTTTCCTTCTGGACTACACATTTCTGAATCTTCGGTCCTTCGATCCATTTGAGGTGCGGGACGATATCGCTCCCTGGGCAGCTGAGTCCTTTTTTTAAAGCAATTCCTGCATTTTGGCTTTTTTGATCGTATTTTATATGCCGTTTCTTGCATGTCTTGCAGCCTGCAGAGCGTCAGATTCTCAACATTCGACTGCTTGAGCTAATTGAGGTCATACCAGGACGAGTTTTGCAAGGCCGGGGTGGCAGCTAAACCGGACGCGAGATACCGAACGCGGGGAAAGTCTAATGTTGAAGAATTTGTAACTGATAGGTAAAAAACTGAATGAGACCGTGTTGTTGATTTTCGAAATAAGCCTGAGACAGTAAACGTTTTTATGTAGTGTGCAATTGAATGGGAGTGAAGATCTTTAATACATCTCGATACTGCATCTCCGGGGACCAGCTAGAATCAATAGTGGGGCTTCTTATCTTCAACCCACCCTTCCGGTTGTTGCATTGATTCGTTCAACTCTCGACTTCACAAGACGAAAGCAGCTAAATTTCGGATTCCTGTCTGGAAATCTGCCAGATGACAGCCAGCCGGGGGAGGAGCGATGTAGTTGAAGAATTTGTTGCGATTGACACAGAAAACAGCGGAGGGCTTCCACTAAACTGACTTCCGAGCCACACATCTCCCACTCCGGCATGGCACAACAAACTACAGGCCACCAATGCAAGGCTACAAGGGCGAGGTTGAGTGAAGGTGCCACCAAGTCCACACCACATTCAACTAGCTTAAAATCATCTTGCTTCTCCTCTTAGATTGTGCACAAGGAGTCGGAACTTAGTCAGATCCCACTGCAGATCCTTCCTGCCCTTGAACATAAACAATGACTCTGTCCGGCTCTCCCTTCGACCGAAACAGCCACCTCATTCATATCCTTGCAGAATCCATCAAAAAGGTCCTGTTTTGCACCATCCAAACTGATATCTATTATCACGTCCTTCATACTTGGAAAGGCGTGTGTCCAGTCGATGTACCAATTATAGAGCCGAAGAGCTGCGCGAAATTGACACCATTTGCAAAATCTCACGCTCACCATAAGATATTGGAATTTGCTGAGATCGGCCTTGGAGACATTTAGAAGTGCCTCGTTTCAGTGGATCAATTCCATGTAAGGGTCGACGCCCGGGTCCCTGGCCGTCGTGCAAAGTGTCCATCGTGATACAGACTTCGTCAATCTCAAAATTAAGAGATGATGTCCCGGAATCGTTAAAGCCCGCCGCTTTTGATAAAACCGCATCGCAACCGCTCGAGACCCGCGATTAACTTGGAGAGCAACCGGATTACTGCTGCGCTGGATATCTGGTCCTGGGCCAGCATTGCTGGCGTAAGTCGTGTTAAGGCGCGAATCTTGGGCCACAGGTGAGGCGGGAAAGAAAGGTGCGCTCCCAGATCATCTCCCGCAGTTCAAGAGGAAGCTTAGGGAACGGGTGAAAGGTTTTGGTTGCCATTGTGCGTGCAGTAGGAATATTTGCGGATGAAAGGGCTCGATGGGTTCTGAAAAATTCAGTGTGTACTCGGTTCCTGACAAGTGTCGAACCGTCCAACCCTAAGCGCTAAGGGCGAGTTTCATCCGCAATCCTAAGATCGCGGCGCAAGAGAGTTCGGTCCAATAACCAAACTAATTTTCTAGGTATCTCGCGAGACTAGAGGTTGGCACCAAAATCCGAGACAACATCGGTCGGACCAATGATGGATGGGCTAGTTCTCGTTTCCTGCCACCACTTGTATCCGCCATGTTGGGGCATCATAGACTGCTTCATTACTTGCCCTAGCCCGCAGCATGTGGTCCATAATCATTGTCAAACGCACTCTTAACATCCTGTTCGTTGACACGTCCAGTTCCTGCATTCGAGGAGCCATGACATCCATGATGTCCAGAGCATCGTCCTGCCAAATCTCAATCGTTATCGCTTTCAAAGAATCGAAGTTCAAGACACAGCCAAGAAATGCCTCCCCAGCTATCCGGACGAAGTTGAAGGGAGAGGAGGACGCATATGACCAAGGGAACGCAAGTGTGATATTTTTGATCCTCCGGCGGTCTGCAAATGGTATGTTGAACTCCTCTTCGCGGCGTGCGCCTGCAGGTCTGCGCCAGTCGGGGAACAACAAAGTTCCGGCGAAATAGAAGTCGTCGAGCTCGAAATTGAAATATTTCCCATATCGACAATTGTAGTGTTCGCGCCTCTCGTAGAATTGCTTGGCGATAACTCGAGATTCTCGATTGACCTGAAGCATCACGGGGTCCTTTTTCTGTGAAGAATGTAGGCATCGAGGATTCTGCTGTCCCTTCCTGAGGAGCTTTGGGCGACGTCTAGCCGGACCAGGGAGCGCAAGCTCCCAAATTGTATCTCGCAGCTCAGCAGGCAATTCGGAGAATCGGGGGAAGATGGTAGCTGCCATTGTGCAGACTATGGAGCATTCGGGGGAGTGTATAAGGCCGTTGAGCTGGTGCTGCGTTCGATGAGCGATTGACCACGCAAGTAAAGGAAATATTTGAGGACTTACTAGTCTTCCATATTAAAATCGGGCGAGTGCTGCTCCATTGAGCGAAGCCGTTGTCTTGTGAGGGTGATGGGAGGTGTGGTGTCGTTGTTCATGACGTAGGAGACAACCTTGTTGAAAGAGATCTCTGTGATCCTCGATGCTGACAAATACGCAGCATCCGCTGTAGCGCGAATAACTCGGACCAGCAGGAAAAGTGACTGTCTTCGCAGGCCTGGAATCCTCTCTTAACCAAGCCTCAATAATGTATGTGAACACCGATTGGCGTGGACATCAATGCCTCTGCATATGCATACGTCCTTAAAAAGTCACATGGAGACTGCATATTGTGGCTTGAGACATAACCTTTAACTTTACCCCACCCCTTTGCCCAAGATTCCACAGACTCCCCAACCTAGGTAACCTTGTGAGCCAAATTCAATCGTCTTTTGGAGTGGACAAGAGATCTCTAAATTCTTTATAATCTGCTATTGAAGAGTGACAATGGCTTCCCTCCACATCACGTGGCATTTTGCACCCGAACATGTCCCAACTTTCTACGAAGCCTTACGTCCGCTCCATGAAAAGCTCGTACAAGAGAAAGAATGCTTGTATTTCAATGTCTATGATATTATGCAGCAGCCCGGCGTTGTGCGCCTGGTAGAGATCTGGGATTGTGATATGAAGTGGATGGCTGAGGTATGGGCTCGAAGCGGGGATGAGGAGCCGAGGTTGATGATGGTACAGGTCCAATCGAAGAAAGACTATTACGCGCCTTTCTTTGAGGCAACAAAAAAGATTTCGTTGCAGCCGCAGAACATTGAGTTTATGAAGGGGGTGGGCGAATTTCGATTTATGAGGTTGTAAAGGGTTGAGATGCAGTCTTCTTCATTTCCAATCCGGGAGCGCGACTCTTCTCTCGACTGTTAAGCAAGCATCACCAGTGGATAATGATGACCACTTAACATTGCAATCTCTCTTATAAGCTCTCGCAGTTAGAGTGAAGATGATGAATAAGGCAACATGAATGCTAAATAATATCTTACAAACGGGAACCCAAACGGACAATCCCCTTCCCACTTAACTCAAACAGTCAGTCCAAAAGCAAAAATCTCGAAAGTATGCACAGAAAATATATCTACCCTAGCTTATAACCCACAAAACGGATGTGATGAATGTATATGCAGATGCAGATGAATCACCATAACAATCTCATGAATCTCATCAAACAGAATGGAAAATGAGCATGCCCAACTGAAGTCTACACCACCTAGAAAGACATGAGCTTGCTCTTCACGCAAATTGCCTTCGCCAAGGTTTCAATTGAGCCGCTAGATAGAAGCTCCAGGACTTGAAGATTGGCCTCGAACTCTCGGGTGATATAGTTGCGGACTTCGATGGCAACCAGCGAGTCAAGAGCGTAGTTCGACAATGAGCGAATGACGCCCATGTCTTCTTTCTCAAGCATGAGAACCGAAGGTAGCTTGTTGAGCAATCCATTGCAGACCACCTCTTGGGCTTCTTCCGGGGACTTGGCAGCCTTGAGCGCAGCACGGTACGAGATAGCAACATCCTGGCCAGCCGAGTTCTCTGCAGCGAGAGCCTCGGCTGCAACCCGCAGGTGCTTGAACTTCGCATCCTGGGTCCAGAATGGCGGACTGGGCGTGATACGCATGCCAGTGATCGTGTGGTTATTTCAGGCGTTTTGTCATCCCGATTGATACCTTCCAACAATCCTGCTCGATTGGTATCGCTGTCCCTCAAAGCATGTTCCAGAGGCTTGGTACATAGGAATAGTTTCAGTGTCATGGAACAACTGGGGCTCGTACTCTTAAAGGAACCTCCAATGAAAACGCCGACTTCATTCCCGACGATTTCGCGCTTCGGTATACCAGCACTACCAAGTGCCTCAAACGTACACTCGAGTAACAGACGCTGCTGAGGGTCCATCGAAGTTGCTTCTTGAGCAGTAAGACTGAAAAACGGTGCATCGAACAAACCGAGATCCTCCTTCAGGAAATTTCCTCCAACAGCATTAAATCAACTCCTCTTTCCCGGATTAGGGTGATGGAAACTGGCACTCTCGAATCTCTCCTTTGGAATCTCGGACCACCCATTACGAGCGCGAGAGCACAGCTCCCAGAACTCGTCCGGAGTGGTGACATTTCCTGGCAGGCGGCATGACATGCCCACAATGGCGATAGGCATTTGCTTTGGCATTTCAGACGATGCGTATCCGGTGATGTAGCCATTGGTGAAGCCGTGTGTGTAGCCGGTCGTGTAGAGATTTGGGTCGCCACCTATGTGCCCGTTGGTGTTTGCTACATTGTTAAGATGCCCATTTGTGCGAGCAGCTTCGTAGCCGTTCATAGTGCCATTGGCAGCTCCAGCCCTAGCTCCAGCTCCAGCTCCATTAGTACTCTCGTCCGCCGCGGACCAGCTCGTTGCTGAAGGAGACATGGCGTTTTTGTTATCACCGCGACTCAACGATGATGCAGAAATTCCCAAGTCGAATCTCAAATCCAACACTGTGGAGGATATCGGTTATATACACCTTACTCAATAGGTAAGCTCGGTGCGCCACTTCGCCCCAATTCCGGTCATGCTCTATCGATACAGTGGGTGGCCACATGTCTGTCCGATTGGGCTGTTTTACACCAAAACGCCTATATTGCCCTGGGCAGTTTTGGCCGGACAGCGTTCTTATATTTACCTTAGATTCTTGGATTTAAGCCAGATTTACTAAATACACACTTCTACTTACTTAGAATTTTGCATTTTATCCCTTTTCAGGCTATAAAATCAAATAATACTGAGCACTTTTATAACTTCGCGGATTTACTATGTAAATAAGCGAGAAAATCGAGAAAATCAAAAAGTGAAAATTAATAAGTTATATTATACATAGAGATAAACCTCAAAGAGACCTATATTTGAGTATATGTAATAAGAAGTAATTATTGATCGTGGGTTAAAAGTATTATTATTTTAATTTAAGAAGGCGCTAGATTTTTGAAAAATTAAAGGAGGCGTTTTGGCCGTTTTTGGTGTGATTTTCGCGAGTCGGACAGACATGTGGCCACTCACTGTAGTTCAGACGAACGTCTCACTCAGAGGTTCCAGTAGTAAATTCTCTTGGCCCCTCTATTCCGATTAATTTGGTCGGATGAAACGGATAATGCAAGAGATTAGAGAGTCTATATGCAATGTCAATCTTAAACGCAGACTGTGCTGCAGCCGCTGAAGAGCAGTCATGAAAGGTGGCGTTTGACGCATGTAAAGCGCAAAATCCCATGTTGATTAATTGCCGTCCGGCCATCTTACCAGAGCAACCCTGACATTTGCCGAGAGGAGTATTCTCGGCAGATGTTCCCGGTGCGTCCTGACGGGTGGAGGGTTTTCTAGGTTTCCTAGATTCCCGGGGATAGATTATATACTCGCATGGGTGAAGGAGAAACCGCTAAAAAGTGCCGATAAGGGGGTAAATGACGATGGAAACAAAAAGAGTGGAGTTACACACGAACTGTAGGCAATTCAATTAAGAAAGTAAGTAGAAGGAAACGAGGTAGATGCCTATCGAGGAAGGTGTGGTGGACGTAAGGGTTGTGGCACGTGACCAGCTTTTCTTTCCTCCAAACAAGCCAAAAGCTCTGCTTCAGAGGTTATCCGGGAAAACGGGCTTTGGAATGCTTCTATAAGACAGCCTCTAGAACCTGGTTTTCGAGAATCTATTGAAAGCGCACGGAAGATTTGCCCATGTCTTAGAGGGTTCTCATCTTGATGCTCAAAAATGGTGTCAGCCAGCTACCTTATGGCGACCAGGATCAAAGGTACTCCCCAAGTCACTTTTTGGTAACATATCGGCGCTTCAGAGTCTCCTGGGCGAGGCTTATTTCCCGGTCGAAGTACTCTGTACAGCAGCAAATTGCTCGTGATTTGCCGCGAAAGCTTCGTGGTGTTGAGTGTCTTGTGAAACCCACGAACAGAGCGAGTCGCAGAAAAGGGTTATATTGACATGGATGTGGACGGTGGCGCTGACAGGTACAAAGGACTGCCCCTTATTGCTGGCAAGGTTCAGCCATGGCTAGAGTCCGGGGAGAGCTCCGTTTTCACTTGTCGTCTACGAAGGAGAGGTGATGTGTGGTAAGAATAGAGTTTTGGTGGGCGCTGGCACTATTCTCAATATAGGTTAGGGCTGCGGATGGACTGTCCCTGAAAGCGGGCCCCTGTACATGGCCATCCTTGCGGTGTTAGGCACTCACTGGTTGCGAAGGGTGTCTTACCTCTCGCCCTATAAAAACCCCGCCCCCACGGCAGTGGCCCCCGGAGGGCTAGCGGAGCGTTATACAGGTATTCTCTTAGACTTATTAGCCTTAAAAAAAGTAAATTCGCTGAGAAACAAACGCCAAGCCCAATTTTGTGCCGTTTATATTATTTCCTAAATCGTTTTATAAAAAATTTGAAACTCACTCTAGCTTCTTTAATTATGTACGTATAGATTATAATAGGTCACAATTAATAGTTATTGCATATTTGTTAAGTAAAGTAGGAGACTTTAGGTTTGCCGATGCCTGAAAACATCGCTAAAAACACGGAGTTTTGAGGCCGGGCTCGTAAAGTGGTTTGTGTGCCCACTGTGTGGAGAACCAGTCGTATGACATTACCGACCGATGTGTAACAACATGATTCAAACTTTCCTCAAATAAAATACAGTAACTCCATCAGCATGATTTTTGGAAACAACCGGTAGATTAATATTGTTTATATAGTAATATGTGGAAACTTCCTCGATTTCAGGGGAAGCTCGCCTAATTGAGCGGCACTTCACCCGCTAGATTAATACCAGGGTCCATATCGCGATTCAAAAGATTCGCCCATATAATGTGATTTGACGGACATGAATAGCCCTACTCACTCCTTCTTCCGATCTCAGCTATCGTCTGAAGTGGATTCATCCGAAAGATTAAGTTATCGGAGCTTAGAAATAGCTTGGACGAAGGCGTCTTAATTCTTCGCCATCTGCTCTTCAATCGGTTCCATCACCGTGTTTGTTCTGTATGTTGGAGATCCTGTGTAACTGATCATGGCGAAAGTTGCGGAAGATGAAGGTCCGATATCCGACTGGTCCAGACCACCAGGGCCAGCTAACACAAGTTCGCTTTTTATGAGTATGCCTGTGCTCGGAGGGACAGAGAACAACCATGCCTCAGTAGAAAATGAGACGACGATCGAGAATCAAGTCAGCAAGATAGAGGCCAAAGTTGACACACCGCCCTCGCCGGCGTCGACGACAAATCCTTGGTCCACTTCAGCAACTCTGCCAGTTTTATCAGAGATTGGCACTCACGATCAATCCGAGTTAGCAGCTGCTGGTGAAGAACAATGCACTTCCCCAACTCCGTGGTCAACTTCAGCAACTTTACCAGTCTCGCCAGAAGGCGGCCATCATGGAGATGAAGCTCCGACATGGGCTGAAGCTACGACCGCCGCCCCAGTCTCAGAAAAGAAGAAATTTAGCCAAGCAGAGTATCAAGTAGCTTTCAGAGATTTCTTAACATACTCGTCATGGGGTGATAAATTACTTCTTTTTGCTGCTTGCTTCGCTTCAATTTGCGCTGGAGTCACACTCCCGCTTATAAATGTTGTCTTTGGTATGTTACTTCACTTGGACAGCAGTTGAGGTGCTGATGTTCGAAGTACTCCTTCCGGTAGATAGAGGTAATATGCTAATAGTGTCAGTATATCCCGCAGTTGACTTGAAGATCCCTTGAACTTACAAATGAGACAGTATTTGCAGACCATCCGAGTGCGAAGTAGCTGATACCCACACCAGCTGCCAGGACAGCATACATCAGACACCACCAGTTGGTCCACCATTGCATAAACCACCAGTATCCATAGAAATTGAATACCGATATGAGTTCAGTAAACAAAAATGCTTGGAGAGGGAAAGCAGCTTCGATTTAATCAGTAATGAGACCACCTTTTGTCAAGCACAACTTCATCGCCTCACTTCCAGAAGGTTATGACACAGCGGTCGGCACCAAAGGTGCCGCCTTTTCTGGTGGCCAAAAGCAGATACTTGCTATTGCTAGAGCGTTGATTAGGAACCCAAGAGTTCCGCTACTGGATCAAGCGGCTTCCAATCTTGATTCGGAGACGGAAAGGTCGGTGCAAGCTGTTTTCGAGAGGACCGGGAGGGGTAGGGCGATGCTTGTCGTTGCGCATAGGCTAGCTACGGTACAGAATGCTGATGTCATCTTCGTCACCGGTGATAGAAAAGTATTTGAGACAGGAAATCTGTTACGGCCTGGACAAGCTGTGGAAGTGGAAATGTGTGTGTATTAGTGTAAATATGTATGAATGATGGTGCCTTAATGGCGGTGAAGAAGCTATATATATGCCTGTGCGCAGCACGTGACAAAATCATTCTTCGTTGTTGAGGAAAAGGGGCATTTATTATCAAATAGTAAGCTCCTCCCAGTTGATCTTTTCCATGTACACACTAACATTCCTGACAGTGTCAATCGCAAGCTCTAGATAGGGAGGATACCTGGAAAGCTATTGATTAGGCTATTCTTAACTTGTAAATAATTTCTTCTCTTATGTTTTATGAGTAGTGAAATAGGCTTGGGCCTTTTTTCAATTCCGGCTCAAAGGCACACCACACTTCCACTCTCAACACAAAGTTTCTCAGTTCCTGTGTTATTTTCTGATGCCCACCAGCATCTAGGCATTTCCTAGATTGATATAATTACACTTTTGACTGAAAAATAAGTGTTGAGACATGCCGCAGTGGAGGATCCTGGGTGATGATGCTTTGCGGGGTATTTTGGGGGCCGAAATACATAGCGGGGTACTGTCCATTCAACCATTGTCCTCCATTCGAGCGAACTCAGTCGCAAGACCCAGAGGAATTGCCCCCCTACATAATATTAACACTCTTTTCTAGATACAATTGATTACCCAATAGCCTTTAATTGTGTCCATCCGAGTCTCCTTGTTTGGAACTAATTTGTTGTGTAGTACTTTGAAGTGTTTGGGCTGAAATATTGACGATCGGTTAAATGCTGCGACTGCCCTGGATGATATAGAGATCATCCCAAATGAAATTTTACTGCCAGCATCCCACTGATCTCATCACATATCTGGTCTATTGAAGGCAGGAAAATCTCTCAAACTTTGGACATGGTTAAGAGCGATATTCAAAGTTATAATATCTAATCGATAGCTTGAGAAGAAAAGATAGACCCAATAGTTTTTCCATCAATGAAGGAGAGACGAATCGATAGGCTTCTTTGCCCTCGCACCAGACAATAAGAGCAATTTAATCATCAGACAATCCGACCTGTCATATGCTGCTTGTAGTGCATTTCCATGAATCCCTCCTTGAATGTTTACATCTGCACCGTGGTCGAGCAAGAACAATGCGATGATTTTATGCCCTCGTGCAATAGCAGCTTGAAGTGCGGTGCAGTATACTCCTCCTTTCGCATCAACATCAGCACTTGCTGCAACCAGCAATTTGGTTAATTCCTCTAACCCAAGCATTGCAGCAATATGGAGAGCAGTACCACACTCAGGATTATCAACCTTGACGTTTGCACCTCTGGAGAGAAGTAATCTTGCCACACCAGGGTGGTTCCCTTGCAATGCCAGGACGAGTGGAGTGCCCCACGGGTCAAGATGAGCGTCTACATCTGCACCTCTATCGAGCAGCTCTTTAACAATTATTTCCACACCTAGGAAACTTGCTGTTTGTAGCCCATTGCCTGCAATTCCCTTCAGGTTTTGGAGGGAAGCGCAGTGCTCGATGAGGACGCGGGTTGTACTGAGGTCGCCTGCCGAAATTGCAATCATGAGTGGGCTGCTTCCACCGAAAATGCCTTGAGCATTAACATCTGCTCCATGACCAAGTAAGAGCTTTACAATCGCGGGTTCTCCATTCGCGGCAGCGTGGCGTAGGGCGCTTCCCAAAAAGCCATGACCTGTTTCCAATTCTGCACCACCCTCTAACAGTAATTGTACCACTTTTGTCCAATTGCTAAGTTGAGCATCAAGCCTTTGTTTATCTGGGGTAATTGCGTAATGGAGGGCAGCGGTGAGACAACTTTTGTCGATTAAACCACTCACGTTGTTACGGAGTGACCAGGTGACGACTTCGGGGTCCCTGAACAATGCGCCCTGTTTGAGCGCGAATCCAGGGTCGATTTCAGATGATTTCAACAGTTGCCTTGATAACTGTTTATGCTCGAAGTCCAATGAGACTGTGAGAGCCTGGTGAGTTGCCCGTTGCCTCTCCATATCTGGAACCTTTGACAGAACCAACTCGACAGCCCCTAAATCTCCCAAGGCTGCTGATTGATCAATTGCGTCAAACAGGTTATATGAATGACCATTTTCCATAGATTGCAGAAGTAAGGATGCAACACCTGTTCGGCTGTTTCTCAGAGCAACAGCTAATGCTTGCGGTTTGCTGATTCCAACCTCAAGAAAGTCTTTAACAGCTACCGAATCGCCTCGCTCCACTGAAAGCATGAAATCCTGTTCCTTCTTAGCTTTTTCGATCCCCCGGAGTCGCCCTGTCAGCCATTTGGCTAAATTTTGATGACCACCTGCTTCTGCCTGCTTAATAGCTCCTTTGAGCGCTTTGAACGGGATCTCGACATCTGCTTCGAAATTGGTAGGTTCCAAAAGTATCTCCGATATGCCTTGGTGTCCATGCAAGGCTGCGAATTCCAGTGCAGTTTTCCCACTATTACCCGCCCCGACCCATTTATTCTTCGTGTTCTTTAAGACGACATGGAAAAGTTGAATATCTCCAGTGATAGCGGCTTCGTGTATTGGAAAAGTCTGTTTAGGACCTTCGGTGTCGTTCCACTTTCTCATATCTAACAGGGCACAGCTTGTATTCATGTCTCGTAGATTTATGGCCCGATTCAACAACCTTTCTGGGTTCTTCCCACGTTCTAGCAACCTAATTTTGTGCGCAACTATATCTCCAATGGAGAATGTCTTCGGTTTAGTGGGTGGTGGGCCCGCAATGGATGTCCCTTTGGGTGCTATCTCCGTTGGTAGATTGAATGAAGGCTTGCTCTCGCAGGTTTTCTTCTGCCCCGATTCCTTTGCGATGGCAATTTCTTCACTCAGTTTAAACCGCAACATATCTTTATTCGGAGTTCCTTCTTGAGGAGGGGAAGCAGGATCAACTTGGGCTGACTGTGAGGATGGATTAGACCTAAAATATTTTTAATCAACAGAGGTGGGAATGGAGAATCTAGCAGACCTGTAAAAGGAACGATTCAGCCTTTCTCATAGCCAGGTGAAGAGATAGGCCCACAGCATGGATACAGAGGCAAATGCAGATTCCGACAAGTAGAAGTGGGCGATATAGGATGTGCTGTCGCAACTTTTGTATGTATGCTTGGACTATCTCTTCTACCAAGCATACTTGAAGTAGGAGTTCATCCAGCAAAGCCTTGTCGGAAGCTATAATTGATAGGATTAGTCCTCTGATTCTATTTTCAAGGCCACCATTAAGTTTTTGTTACCATTCCTCTCCAACTGGCCGTGATGGTGGCAGGGAATATCCATAATAAAGTTAAAGAATCTAATTCTGACTCCCAGAACGAAGAGCGATCTGGTTTTCTGATGTGGAAATCCCAAAAAAAAATCGAAGCGCCGAAAAGCGAGAGGGTGAGGTTACTGTACCTGTTGAAACTCTGGCCACTCGGCTCGGCATTGATACCTGAGGTATCGATACTGGATTGATATCGGACCGGTATCGAATCGAATCGAATGAATCAAAAACCCCCTGCGATTTAAATGCCTTATTATCTTCTATTTTGAAAGAGATTTTTTCTATATAAGCTATTTATGTACATAACCTATTATAAATAAAGGATTTTAAGCTTTAAATTTATAAAATTATTAATAAACTCTTAATATAATAATATCTCTTCGTATTCGGACTATTAGCCTCGTACTCGGAGATTCGCTTATTGCCCAAATATTAGTAAGCTTAAGAACACCAAAAATTAGGTACTATAAGTAAAACTTCTTATAAAAGGTTTAAAAAAGGTCTAAATTATAAAGAATACTCTAGATAATAGAGTAATATACTTTTCTTTTAATATCCAAGCCTTTAGGTTAGTTTTATTAATAGTAAAGAGTATTTGGGGTCCGAGAATCGCTTAGGTATCAATACCAGCGATACCTTATCAATACCGTATCAATACCATCGATACTGGATCGTTGCCGAGCCTGTCCAAGGGCCAGGTCGGCCAACGAATGGATGAGAGCCAACATAAATTTACCGGGGGCCTTGACCACTGAAACGAAAGGCCAACAGGTGCCCACTACAGAAATAGATCATTCAAATGTGTTCCAAATTGCCGAGCGGGTACATAGAAGGGATCACCAACCAACCGCCCAAATCACTCAACCGCGCAAGCAAAATTTTGAAATTTTTTTAAAGGGCTCAGAAAATTCAGAAAATCTGTGAAATGACCAAAGCGAGGTCGTACATCACGAATATTAACTTATTTTCTTCATTTTGGGATGTGGTTGTGGTGTGGTTATAGTAAAACTACTTTTTGGGCGGTTGGCTGGTGAACCCTTCTAATCATTGTGTTCGCTCGTTGTGCTATGAGTTAGAGCAGTCATAAGCAAGTTGGATATCTTTTGCATCGCAGTTTCCTCGTGCAGGTGACAGCTTTGAATACTCCGCAAAGTCCCGCCATCTACCAACCCCGGAGCGCATCCATGGGGGACTACTTTTGCTGACAGCAGCTTTGAAGATAGTTTGGATGCAGTTAAACGCCAAGCTCGGGATTATCACCACGGCTGGGGTTCTCGTTGGCCACAAGTTTTGCCGCTAGCAACAATGGATTTGGGTGTTTTATATGCTGCCACTTTCTCCATTCCTTTCTGGAAAATTGTTTCTCAATAGTTTCTTCTTTCCGAGCGGAGTTTCATGCACAAGGGAAACGTGTCATCTCAGGATTGCTTTCGATACAACTTAAATACCTATCATAAAACCATGAACAAGGAGGAAAAGATTGGCCGTTATCATGATACCACACCCTATTCATCCCTCTTATATCCATCAATCGGAAACCAGGCTGCTGGAAGCATCGCTATCATCATCGCTCGAATCCTCATCATCAGAGAAGACATCGTGCACGGTATCGGTAGCATTGGTTAACTTCCCAAGCAATTCTCCAAGATTAAGCTTCGCGTTCTCCTCCTCCTTATCAAAATCAATCTCAAGCCCTAAGTCCTCAGGCTCATCCTCGATATCTGAGTCTGAAGCCAAGAAGCTGGAGTCATCTGACTTGTTCCCAGCCATCCAGCTGAGGACTCCGCGGGCAGGTTGGCTCGGACCCGATGGCGGCCTAACCAAGTTGACGATGACGGGAGGCCCACCGGGAGGCCCACCGGGAGGCACACCGGGACCAAGAGGGGGAACCGCGAGCCCAGCAGCTCTTTGAGGAGCCTGAGGAGGTGGCCCTCCTGGCCAGTCACGAGGTGGAGCTGGTGGAGGATTTTGTGGTGCAGGCGGAGGACCAGGTCTTTTGTTGAAATGACTGGGAGGCGGAGGCGTTGGAAACGGCCACATATGCTGCGAGATCTCACTTCCCGGTTTGACCGACTGGTCATAGAGATTTGGCAGGATGATCTTTCCCTCTTCGTCGATGAGATCGTAATGGCCTTCCTTAACATGAGGCCCTAAGCCTTCGACATGCAAAAAGGCTTGATCGATGAGGCGTTTCATGAGCTATTGTGGATTAGTCAGCATGAAGCCATGCACGAAGCAAAGGAAACTTACCGGAAATGTACGAGCTTGCTCGTATGGGAAGGTGTACTTGCGACCCACTGCATCCTTGAAATGAATTGGTTCCACGGGAGCACCAACCAAGAAGAATAGCATAATTCTTTCGGCTCCATATTCTTTGTTTAGACCAACAGCGACGCAAGTCCTCTCTCGTGAGTCCAGCTTCTTCGCTTCAAGGACTGCTTGGCTGATACGTTTGTGATGCTGCGACCCGAGTGCAGTGTACTGGTCCCAAGGCAGACATTGCTTTCTCATTCGTCTCAGACCTTGAGTCAGGTTCTGATGGCCGAATGGGACTTTGAGTATCCCTTGCGAGTTCTCGGGAATAATGAATGCTTCGAGTGTCTGGCTTTCCCAGTCACTGGAGAGCTTGTTGCCTTGGCCAAACATCCCTGTAAGCCAGGCCGGGAAGAAACTCTGCCTGTTCTCGAATTCGGGAATAGCGGAAACAGCTGCTGGCTTGTCTGCAGATTTTTCCGCTTCGGCTCCATCTGCCATGGGCTTGTCATCCGTCGTAGTGGATGGTTCGCCATTTGGCTCCTGAGGCTTTACGGGTGCTGGTTCAACCGGCTTTGCTTCTTCAACATCAACCTTCGTGGTAGCATCTTTCAAATCAGCAGCCCCTCTCTCACTCTGCAGGTCTGGTACCATGGTATTACTTCTCGTGCTACAAGCAGCAGGTGGCGGAGGCGGCATGGTGGAGCAGAGTGGTTCATCGCTGCAGAAAATTAGTACTTATTTGCTATGGATTCTGTCGTTCCAGGACTTACTTGTTTTCTTTGACCGGCTGGGTTAGTGGCTCCTTGGGTCTTGCTGGGGGATCGTGTTCTTCAATCACAACCACCTCGTCGACTGAGGGAAATGGGGGAACCTTATTCGTCTCTGGCACTGATGGCCTGAAAGGTATGGACGAAGGCCCCTCGTTTGCAAATCCACAGCTAAATCCAGCTGGTCCTGGATTTGGCATTGGAGGTGGGACGTAATCAGGGATAGAAACGACGCTTGCAGTATATGGAGAGTCGAATTCGAATGGCTTGACCCGGTATTTGGTGGAAAGCTTCTCAAAATATCTCATCTCTCGTCGTCTAAGCCGATGGGCCATAACTCTCAAAGCTAGCTCTTCAGTGAAACTTCCTGGAGCTCTGGTCGGAATCCTAGAACGTTCAGAATAGCCTTTGAGAACTAGGAAGAGCCTCTCACCCTAGTTGGACTTTTGCGAGTTCAGCAAGCTGAAGATTGAGCAAGACCTTCATCTTTATCCATCGCATCTGCTCATCAATCCTCTTGATCCGAGGACTCAGCCATGCCCACCTCAGGTCCCGGAACAAGCTCGATGGCTTCAACACAGGTAAGTCCCCGAAATCGACTGCTGACTTCCCCTTGTTGGCTGTTGTCCCAGCTTTGGAGACGATAATGACAACAGTTTTGTACATCTTTTCACACTGCGCTGCCACGTTCTCGATCTCTTGGACACCTTCATCCTTCAGCACTTTGGTCGAGGTGTCTGGAGTAGCTCTGTCACTCTCAACGACATGTTGAAGTTGCATCAATGCTGCTGCTGTAGCACTTATGTCGGCTGAGAGGTCATAGAGCTTCTCTTTTGAGCCTGAATACCCTTCGGCGTAGATTTCCAAGCTCGTAGAGAGTTGAAGGCCGTAAGCGACTATGCTCACGATTGAGCTGGGTGGCCTTGGAGCATCCGCCATTGCTGTAAAGTTTTATGGCGATGTGTGGAAAAGATCAGCGAGGGGATCGAAACTCGTCAGGAGGGAAGGATTCAGCAGCGTTCTTTCCCAACTCTGGCCCAACAAGAATGCGCCATTAGCGCATGCATGCAGGCGCAATTACTTGAGCCACGTTGAGCCATTCATTCTGATCGCGATAACACCATTATGCATGCACAGTCTTAGCCTAAACTTATGATAGGTGGTCGGTGTCACACAGGATTTTTCAACAACCCAAGGGACAAGGGCTGGATGTTACCGCCCCCAAAGCAGCGTGCACGTGACCCGGATTTGGATGCCGGTAATGCCGAAGCTGACTTCTGAAGCTTTCGGGTTACGAATCATTAGAGATCAGAAATTGGTTGAAAGACCACATGATGAGAGTTGGTGCCCCTTAGCCTATTTTTAAAACATTTCTGCCCACACATTCGCAATCCTCTGACACCTTATATTGGAGGCGTGAGCTGCGCTGAAAATCAATAACTCGCTGTTTTTGATTGCAAATGTGGGACCAAATTGGACACATTCTGATTCTTGACCAGCCCTAGATATTCCGGGCTTGTTTGAAAAACAAGCGCGACAGCCCTGACGTGTTCAGGTTGTTTCTGAACCCCCTCGCTTGAGGCGGTTTGGCTGCATGGCGAGAAAGGCGAAGAAATGGGGGGCTAACGCAGGAGCCATGGATTGGCACGGGGTCAGAACTCTAAGGAGGCGCATCTAGCTTTGTCTAGATGAGATTGTATTCTGAGCGACACCCATTTCGACTCACGTAAATAAAACGTTAGCCTTTGTGCAGCAACACAAGTATGTGGTGGCGCCCCTTGCGGCCGCACTGACTAAATGCTTTCATTGATTACCTCGAAGGGGCACACAGGGGCACGGCACCGTCTCGAACATCAAGCCGACCTAAAGTGTAAAAGGACCATAAAAGAACGCAACTTGACCTCCATATCAAATTCATAAGTCTCAAATCATCCGACCCAAGATGTCTTCAGCGAAAGAGGAAAGTATTAAATCCGTTATTGACCCCGCGACGGGCGAGTTCAAGAGACCTGCAGCTCAATTCCGGAATTTCATCTCCTCCGAACCTGGTGCCGAGTTTCCACCAGAGAAGGGGAGATATCATCTCTATGTATCTTATGCTTGTCCCTGGGGTAGGTTGCATGTGCACTTCTACTGGGATTGGCGGCTAACAATTGATCACAGCCCATAGAACTTTGATCGTACAAAAACTCAAAGGGCTAGAGGATATTATTAGCTTTACCTCTGTGCATTGGTATATGGATTTGGGTGGCGTCAGTATGCTTGTACGCTGCTGTCCCGCGATTTCTCTAATAGGAGCTAGGCTGGCGTTTCGTAACTCTTGACGAGAATCTTCCAGGAGAGAATGTTGTTCCTGATCCTATCAACGGCGTCCAAAACATTCGCGAACTTTACTTACTGGCGGATCCAAACTATTCGGGTCGATTTTCAGTCCCCGTGCTGTGGGACAAGAAGCTCAAGACGATTGTCAACAATGAGTCAAGTGAAATCATACGGATGCTCAATACGGAGTTTGATGGCTTACTTGGCGAGGAGTTTAGAGGTGTCAATATTGTTCCACAGGGACTCAGAGAGAAGATTGATGAAACGAATGCGTGGATTTATGTAAGTCACATGCTCGATACTTTGAAGACCGCGTGGTGTGTAATGGACTGCAATGCTGACTGAGGGTAGGATGATCTTAATAACGGCGTTTAGTAAGTGAAAAGAAGACACCCCCTTAGTTATGAGAAAGCCGCTGACAGAGGGACCAAAGTAAATCAGGAATTGCAAAGTGAGTGTTGCAAAGTCCTGAAAGTCAGGAAGCTCCCTACTGAACTAAACCTAGAACGCAAGAAGCATATGAGAAGGCTGTCACTGCAGTCTTCAATTCTCTGGATCGCATTGAAGATCTTTTGCAGCACACATCAGAGCCATACCTTCTAGGCTCCCAACTCACAGAAGTCGATGTTCGCCTTTACCCCACAATCGTACGCTTCGACATAGTCTATGTCACGGTAAGCTTTCCCATTTCAGGGGAGGCTCTAGCTTTTCCACTGACAACTTTTTGTGAACAGTTGTTCAAAACAAACCTGAAGACGATCAGAGATGGATATCCGAATATCCATCGATGGCTGCAACATCTTTACTGGGACATCCCAGCTTTCAACGAGACGACAAACGTTGAGCATATCAAGAAGCACTATTTCAAGAGTCTTACTCCGATAAACCCAGATGTGAGTCAACTACTTTATGTCCGCCTTCCGTAACAGAAGGATTGCTGATTAATGGTTAGGGAAATGTGCCGCTAGGTCCGTTGCCGGACATCCGCGAGAAGTAGCTGGACGAGTGCTTGTATGTACAGCCAATATGAAATGGCCTATATTACTTTAACCTAGTGTGTCAATTTTCTTTCTTGTTTAGTGTTAATCTTGAGGAAAACGCACTTGAACTTCCCACTCTTGAATTCCTCGCCGCACTGTTGGATGCACACACCGCCTGGATATCTTCTACCGTCAGTGACGCGTTCACTAATTTAACTTTCGCTCTTAAGTCCCACTCTAAGCAAGGCTCCGAGCGGGTATTCCACCACTTGCCCTGGACAAGACTTCCAAGTCCCTAAACTCACTTTCCAGCTCCCAGCCACTCGGGAGCGAGGCTCAACTACACGGTCCCACATCCGTTCGCTACTTCCATTCTCAGAGATCCACACCGTGTTCAAATTTGACTTCATAACTAGTGCCTTGAAGAAAAACGTACCCATATCACGGCACCGGGAACATCTTCCCGCTCTAGCCTGACCGTGATTTCAATATTTCTCTTTGAATCTTAGTTTGAAACACTTGAGACTTCAAGCCAAAAGAAGTGGGATGCCTTCGACGACCATTGAAGATTGATCCGGTGTTGACTTGATCTGTGCATCTACTTGGTCCAATGGAATATGTATGGTTGTAATGATACTAATGTATCTTTTGTCATTCCAAATATGCGCCAGAAAACAGAGGGCAAAAGAACAAAAAGGCAAAAACATACAACAGTAGGTATTCGCTGATGGTCACCCACTCAACTACTAATCTACCGATTTGCAGCTTATGTAAGGGAGAGCGGACGGGATCCCCAGCTTTCTGCAATCTATGGTCGTATGTGACGGAAACTTGCTTATAGTAACTTATATCGAGCTCCATGCTGGGAGCTTGGTCCGCAACAATAGGCAGCGCCCCTTTTCGTGAGATTAAGCGAGGTCACGATCCTTACCTCAGGGCATCGAAACAACCTTTAGACTATGATCGAATATTAGATGTGGGAGAAAAGGGATCTAGTTGTCTCTGTTCTTGGTGCATTTGGGAGTTGGGAAGGGTTTTTATCTAAAAAACCACATGCGTCACGTGACGATATACCCAAAGAAATACTCCGTACGTCCTCATCTTGAGACTCTAAATAAAAACACTCCATCTTCCCCATAACAATTTCTCCAATTTCATAATGGTTGGTACTATGCCGCGTTGGTAAGGACCACTTTGTGCGGGGAATGATAAGGGTCAAAAATGGGATGGCCCGGCCCGTCCACCATTGAGACACTTCACTATGCATGACACACAATCAAGATCGACAAAGACGATAAGCAAAAAAGAAAATGCCACTCGAATTCCCCGCAAAGCCGTGAGATTTTGTTTCGTAAAGTGGCTAATCTTTTGACAGCTGCGAGTGTTCGATCAAAGATGCTTGCATTGGCGGAGAGTGAGACCAGCCGTCCCACTCGCCTCATTCGGGACTGCAGAAATTGAGCTGCATCCTCCGCGAGCACGCTAGTGAGGAACGGGTTTCGAACCCGTCCTGCACGGTTCTGCTCAACACTACTGGCCAACTTGGTTCGCCTCTGCGCCTGGGTGGATTAGAGGTGTTGTCGGCAATCGGAGGGTCTGGACTCTGCAGCAGGAGCGGTAGAATTGGCGAACACTTCCTATTCGTAAGACGTCTCACAAGTTTGAACCCCCTCCCCCCACGCGGCACCTATCAACAAGATATTTCCACCTGCAAGCCATGACTGCAGCACATCGTTCCCAGACCCCTGGAGCCCGCACAAGCTTCACTCCACACGGGAGCCAATTGACGGCTGCCCTGGCCGTTCCTTGATCCATGCCCGGCATACAGTCCGGGAATACTTCCCTTTCCAACTATCGGGCGAATCTCGCGAGCCGTGGAGCTTCAAAATACCACAAACAGCTCCCGGTGTCAAATTGTCTTTTGTCCCGCTTTCAAGGGACGACATCGGCTCGTGGAAGTCGGCCAGGGAAGGTGCAAGTCCCGCTCTTTCTTCAGTAGCTCCGTTCGCGCTCTTATCACTCACAGCGTCTTGTCCCACCGTGGTTCGAGAATTCCGTCATCCAACAGCTTCAAAACTTTAAATCTTTTCTTTGGAGAAACTGAACCGCCGGCAGCACTTCACCATGGCGGAAGCACCACAAGTCGCGCTTGCGGATGGCATTGAGGTATCCGACAAGCCTGTGCTGCATTCATCCACAAGTGATGTCTCGAAGACGAAGTACAGCCTCGACGGTGTTGACGACGGGGAAGCCGGTGACGATATCTACGACCAAGCAAATCCGTCGCGGCCAGGATTTACAAGGTCGGATCAGAAGGATATGTGGCGGATGGGAAAAGTTCAAGAGTTCAAGGTTCGTGATACTGCGCTGGAAGAAATTTCGGCATTTTGCCTGTTAAACATAGCTAACCACTCAAACCTACAGCGAAACTATCGCCCTCTCTCAGCGCTGAGTTTTGCGACTGTTCTGGCTGCTGTGTGGGAGTACCTCTTGATGTAAGCTAAAAACAAATTAAAAAAACTGCTCCCATCTTGGCCAGATGCTTACGTTAGGCCAGGGCGAATACTCAAGGGCTGGAAAATGGTGGATTGGCTGGTCTGTTTTGGGCCTACGTATGGAATTTCATCGGATTCAGTTTCGTTGTTCTGTCTTTGGCTGAAATGTCATCGATGTCCGTACAGTGAACTCCTCCTACTCCCTGAATTCGTCTGATATTGAGCAGGGCACCCACAACTGGAGGCCAATATCATTGGGTTTCCGAATTCGCGCCTCCTAAACACCAAAAGTTTCTCAGTTATATCACAGGTAGGCTCTCTTATCTACAGCTTTCTCAAAGCTAACATATTCCAGGCTGGATGTCAACTTTGTCATGGCAAGCAGGAAATGCTTCCGGGTCCTTCCTCACAGGAACGATTGTCCAGGCACTTCTCGTAGTCAACTACCCAAACTACCAACCCACAGCTTGGCAAGGAACCCTGTTCGTCTTCGCCATGGTATTGGTCCTCTTCATCGTGAACATTTGGGGTGCACCAGTCTGGGCATTGATCCAGAACGGCTTGATGGTCTTGCACATCTTGTTTTTCCTGGTCGTCATAATCGTGCTTTGGGTCATGGCCCCTCATCAGAGTGCGAAGGCAGTGTTCACAGAATTTTCCAATGAGGGTGGTTGGTCTTCAATGGGCCTCAGCATCTTGGTTGGACAGATAACGGCAATTTATTCGCTGCTGGGTATGTGCTCACTGTCTCTCCTGTGTGATTTTCTGACAGCTACCAGGTTGCGACGCAACTGCCCACATCGCCGAAGAGGTCAGAGACGCTGGTCGATATGTCCCAATTTCCATTTTCTGGAGTTATATCGCCAATGGAGTCATGGCCATCATCTTCCTTGTCACCTACCTTTTCTCTATCGAGAGTGTCGACGATGCACTCAGTGATCCAACTGGATACCCTTTCATCTACGTCTTCAGGAATGCGATGTCCAACCAGGGGGTTACCGCACTTACCATCATTGTCCTCCTCATCGTTATTGCAGCAAACATCTCATGGAACGCCTCGACAGCTCGTCAAACCTTCGCATTTGCAAGAGACAGCGGCCTCCCCTTCTCCAAGTGGATAGGGCATGTGAGCACCACGAAGCAACTCCCTGTAAACTCTATTATCCTCACCTGCGTAATTACCTGCCTCCTCTCCCTCATAAACATCGGCTCCTCCACAGCTTTCAACGCCATCATTTCCGTCCAAATCGTCGCAATCATGCTAACGTACTGCATCTCTATGTGCTGCGTTCTCTATCGCCGCGTTGCGCACCCCGAGCTCATTCCAAAAGCACGCTGGAGCCTCGGTCGCTGGGGAGTGGCTGTCAACCTGATCGGCATTGTCTACGTCACGTTCATCTTCTTTTGGTCCTTCTGGCCGCAACAGGTACCAGTCACGGCGCAGAACTTCAACTGGGCTGTTGTGCTTTTTATGGGTACGCTGATCATATCTCTGATCATGTATGTTGTTCAGGGAAGATATGTGTACAAGGGCCCAGTCACAATCATCAAGGCTGCGAGGGTGGAATAAATTTCTGAGTTGGATCTGGGTTTGATTCGTGAGAGAACTTTGCTTGGTGGGGGTGGCTGTCTCCATGGCTAACGAGGGTGATAAGCTATTCGTTCACATCTTTGGTTTAATTGGGAATAGAATCCGCTCTAAATTGCTCTAAATCACTTCCTCTGATCATTGCGGAAAATAAGTCACAGTGAGATGGCTTGTAGGGTATTTAAAAGGATGGATTTTGCGGTCCTAAACTCCATTCATTCGTAAGTACCTCAGTACAAGGGCCCGCATCTCTATCTATCATCACTTAAACTAATGTCCCAACCATCTACCTATGTCACAAATATCCCTACAAAAACCTGAATCCTTTCTTTCTTTCCCGAGCCCAAACCCCACCAAAACACCTAAACCAAAACGCAAAAATTTAAATCCCTCTCATCTATCCATTGATCAGCCTTCATCCGCCTCCCTCGACCTTCGACCATAATCCACGCTCCACTCCACCCCCTTCTTAATAATCATGCGTCTCGAGTTTCCACTCTCGATACTCCGCCTACTCTCCCCCTCTTCCCTACTACTCCTCTCCCCATCCCTCTCCTTAAACTCGACTCGCGCTTCATAGCTAATCTGCTCCGGGCGCAGCTTGCCCAATCCCGAGCTCAGTATACTCGCTCCACCCCCTTTCTTGCCTCCACTATACACCTGCACTCCCCCTCTACTCGTCTCCTTAACTTCCGGACTTGAATTCGAGACCGCGGTCGAGACCACGGATTTCGATGATTTTGCTGCGGATTTTGTGGAGACGGCAACGGAAGCAAGTTCGTGTGTGTAAGCTTCAGAAGTGCCGTAGTGTGGGTACCAGTTTTGACTCTGAATGGGCGCGTCGTACGCGGCCATGAAGTTCTTGAGGCAGGGCACGATGGAGGCCATGATCGCATAGCCGATCTCGATTTGGGTTATGGAGGTGGACTCGGGGGCTCCGCGGAGGGTTGGGTTTGAGGAGGTGAGGGCCAGGAAGAGGAAGTGTAATCGTAGACCAGCTATTGCTATGACACTGATGTCTAATATTAAAATAGTAATCTGGGTAAGAGTGAGGAAGGACTCACGGAAGTCGACAGCCAAAAGAGGTTACTACGATAGTCTTTGACTTTAGAGACATCTGGATCCCCCATATTAGGTACAAGGAAATGGAGAAGAGCGCCGCTTCGGTCAGGATATCGAGGGCAGCAATGAACTGCCAGCGTGCGAACAAGTTACCGCACATGTCTGCCGTGGTGTCAAGCCATGGATTGGCGGGGTGGCAGCGTATAGCTATCAGGAGGATAGAGATCACAGCCCATGCTATGATCATGGCAATCGTGCTCCATATTGCTATTGAATGCCCTTTTCCTGGCGTCAAGCGTAGGAAGAGAAAAGAGGTCGAGAGTTTGGTGAAGAAGAGGGTTATAATGTACAGGATGTCGGAGCAGTAGGCTGCTTTTTGGATCAGGATCAACTTGTCTGGGTTGATCAGGTCGACGGACTTTCCAAGGCCGCGGTCGATTTGGAAGAATACTCCTGCGGATTGGAGGATGGCGAATACCTAGAGGCAAATCAGTCAAGTCCCTGTTGATAGAAGTCTGACTTGCTGTGGCAAAGAGAAAGGCATAGTCGTCTGATTTGTATGCACTGAATTTATTCCGTACGTAAACTCGAATGGGAAACGAGACCAGTATGAGACTTAGTGCAAAGGCAGAGAGGATCGCGACCAATCCGCCTACATCTGTACTGCTGATCTGCTCCAACGGTGCTGTGATCCCAGAAGGCAAGGCTGTTGACGCAGCCGTCGACGCAGCCGCCGAAGCAGCCGTGGAGGACACAGCAGAAGCCAGGGCGAAGATATTCTAACTTGTATTCCGTGCTCTCGACAAGTCAGAATCAGAAGGTATGATGCCAGCTGCGGGGAGGTTCCGAAATTGCTGTCAACAAGTACATTGGTGCTGGTACCTTTTGTGTGGGTCGTTTAGTTTATATCAGATCGATCGAGGCTTCATCTTCAGGTACAGAGATAAAGAAAGGCTCCCTTCTCTCCTAATTGAGCAGGTCCCTTCTGAAGCCCCTCGGTGAAATACTGAACCTCCGAACTGGCGCAGATAGCAAGTTGGCACCCGGCGCAGCGGTTGGCGTTCTCGTTGGCTTCCTGCACGGCATGAAGACGCAGACGATCATCGATCGTAAACCAGCCAGCATGAAATAATCACAGAGTTGGGCACTGCGCTGGCTTTGCTTGTAAATGGAAAGCGTGCATGTGCTGTGGCTGGGAGCAAGTCTTTGGCAATAAGCTAGGGGTCTCCCGCAGTGGTGGCGCTCGTGGGCAAGATAAAACAGGGTTGGTCACCCCCACATTCTATCGCTAACAGAACGCCAATCTCGAGACCAGCCGTGTGCTGTGGAACTAGAAGATCCATTGGTTCGAGCGGACGCATGCATCTCGCTGGTGGAAATATCCCGGAACGAAGGACCAACCAGAGGTCCCCAGGGGAATGGAAAAGGGGGGAAGCGGAAATATGTTCTTCTTTTGCTGAAGAGGTGAGACTCGGAAAATAGATAATGCCCTTGTACTTGTACTCGGACGCTGAGTGGCTGCATTGTTGCATGATGTTATCCATGGCTTTTGCTGGCGAAGGAATTGCTTTTTTTTGCTTCGGCACGGCGCCGAGAGAGGCCGCACCATTTGAAGAGATAAGAAAGATCCAGCCACCCGGGTGCACGGGTGCAAAAACAAAGCTTCAAAGGCGATGTTTCAGCCACTAAGGGATATTTTTTTCTTGTTGTACTAAGGGCTGAGAGGCCAAGATAGGGCTGTTGGAATTCAGACTTCAGTTCCGGGCACTACTAGCCCTCCCCCTAAATAATTGCTAGCACGTATGTTTTGGGTATAGGTGCGGGTAGGAATCCAGGGTGTTTGACCGGTGAGAAAGTGTCTTCAAGCTGGCTGGGAGCCACTCCCAGGGCAGAAAGAATTCGGGAATCTTCTACATGCACCCTTGATTTGATACATAGACTAATCTTTGCCCTGTGAAACATGGCTGATTAGGCCCTGAAGCACTTAAAATCGTGCCTCATTGAAAACTGGGGCGGTGGAGGCCGCTAGCAATTATTTAGGGGGTGATGGTATCGAGTTTTCGATGACGACTGCATCCTTTGAATCAGCCTTTGCGTCCTCACACGACACGCAAGTATTCTGTGCCTCAAAACAATGCTAACTACATAGTATCAAGGTGGCTTTCGTGGCATCAAGTTTCCGAGTTCTAGCAAAAGAAGTGGCTATCACATGGGGTTTGAGTTCTTTTTGGTTCGTTAGTAGGAAGGATCGAGGAGTTCATTGCGGGGCGAAGGCTTCCATTGACATGAAATCTGGGGTTTAGAAAAGGGGTTTGACAGACCGAACCAACTTTCTCCCGAACAACAAGTCAGCCCCTTCCACAGTTTCCGTCTCTCTCCCCCAACCTAAGTAGTTCGTTCTATCCCATTGGGTTATGTCACCAAAAGACCTGCGAAGGATGGATGAGACAATTCCTACGCAGTAGACTTGGACACCTATCCTCTTAAATTCACACCAGAAACTGATCTACTCACCTCGAAACTAGACAAAGAAAGCTGGTTGAAGCTTAAGCGATACGAACGCGTCCCCGGTAAGCGAGCAATTTTCAGGAGTCGCTCCACCACTTGTAACACAAACAAACTCTAAATCGGGTCCCGTGAAACGGACTCCATTCGACCTAGCTACTTGAACGAGATTTGGTAATGACTGAGAGCTCACAAGTTTGCCAAAAAGCAACTCAAGCAGCAGAAAACCGGCCGTATCGTCGTCAAGCCATCCTGCCACGCCTGCTACCTCCAGAAAGCCCAAACGCTTTACAAATCTCCAGCCCACTCACTCACAATATCCGGCTTCCCATCCTCCACCAACCCGCCATTAACTACCATCTGCCCACCTCCACTTCCCCTCTTAAGTCCCGCCACCCTACGCGCAACCTCATTCGCCTCAAAAAGACTAACCAGCCTTCTCTTCCTCCCTTCCCCACCGCCCTCAACCAGCTCCTCATCCTTACTCTGACAAACCTCCCAAGTCCGCTTCTTGCTCTCCTCCTCTTCCTTCTTCACAAACGAAGACGCGGCACGATTAACAACGGAATTATAATCATGTTGATTGGGACGATATTGATTGAAGTGATTTCCGTTCGAAATGTTAGGTGGAGACTGGACTTGTGACGCGATGTAGATCTCGCGGGACATTTCGAGGGGCGTGCGGCCGGTGCTGTTTTCGCGGTGGAGGAGGGAGGAGTTGAGGGTTAGGAGGAAGAATGTTATGGTTGTGAGGGCTTGTTTGACGGCCTGAAGAAGTGTCTTTGTTAATTTTCGCGCAATATTGAACAGGACGGCAAGGCTTGAAGGAGACTTACGACGTGCAGAGGCAAATCTCCCTCTCCATTAATCATCTCGAGTTCCTCGCCCGAAGAATAGCTCGTCAACACCTCGACGACATCAGCTTTCTTGTAATCCCCACCATTCTTGGCCATCCAGTATGCTAGGGGCGTCAATGCACCTGGGGCTTGGGAACAACGCTCGAGAAGCATCTCCTTGAGCGCCGCTTTGTCAAAGAGCTCGAGAAGTTGTTTGAGCTCTTTTGCATCTTTCTCATCGTTCCTGGCGGTTTGGTAGCCTTGATCGACAAGCATGCTGTGCGCCATGTTTCGTCCTGCCTTGTCCCGCGAACGTTGGTTGGCGCCGACGGAGATGAGGTAGGAGACAACGTCTTCGCGATGCATGTGTGCGGCGAGATGGAGCGGTGTCCAGCCTTCTGATGACTTTTGCTCGAGACAATCTGGAACCACGGACACGAGGTGCTTGATCAGAGCAAGGTATTCAGGGTGCTCTTTCTCCTTACCTGGATTGTATAAGATAGCGCAGTGAAGAGTCAACTCGGCTATATATTGTCAGAGATGTTCCGCAGTTAGGAGAACGAACTTACACTTCATGGCCAACCAGGAGCCTATCGTCTTATCGAAGCCCTTTCCAGCTTCCTCCAAAGTCTTAATTCGCTTGTCATGCTTGTTGCTCTCAGCGAATTCCTTGTAGCGTCGCATCGGTGCATCACTCATGAACCATTCCACTGCGTCGATCGACCCAAGCTTTGCAGCCTGCAGAAGAGGTGGGGTCTTCTCCTCGACAACTCTCTGATAGCCACCAGGAGCTTGTGCCCAATCAGCACGTTTCTTTCCTCCAACGCTTAGTCCTTGATAGTATCTCGGCTTGGTCTTGATCTCAACTCCGCTCGTCGCAATGAGCTCATTCAGAGGGATTCCTACACCAGTTGCCTTATTGTTGTTAGCATTTGAAGCCTTCTTGAGGAAGCACTTACCTTGATCATCTCGGCCAACATGGCAGTCCGTCCAAGCTTGACTGCAGCGTAGAAGACGGCGCTGCTCACAGTGTAGCATGTCTGATCATCCTCATCCTCAGCCAAAAGAGCCTTTTGTTCTCCTCCAATTTCGATGATGAACTTCAGCAAGTCCATATCCTCGTCCTCAACCGCATGCTGCAGCAGAGTGATTTCTCCCCCATGGTTTGACTTTTTCGAGTCGAGGAATCTCTGGGCCCGGCAAGGCCATTCGATCATGGATAGAGGCAAAACGTCGCTCTTGACCATATTCGAGACTTCGCCTAAATTGTCAACTGTGAATTTGTCGTTGACTAATTCGGAGAAGATGGGGAGGCCTGGTTCTCGTCAGCAAGTTTAAACACCAATAAATAAATGAGAAATCGAAAATAGTTTACCATTGGAATTTTCATCCTCATTATCTTCATAATCTTCATCATCACTATCAGCGGTAGTGCGAAACCGCTGTTTAGTGCTCAACCCGTCATCCTTGTGATACTGCGTAGCACAAATCTCCACAATCTTTTTCGCCAGCTCACGATGGCCGCGAAGAACAGCAATTGAGAAAGGGCTGAAGCCACTGCCATCCTGAACAGCGATTTTGAGAGGCGAGTTGAGTGGCATGTCGTCGTCGTCAAGGGACCATTTCCCAAGTGTCAAAGACTTGATTCTTTCGAGGTCATTGTCCCATGCTGCTTCGAAGAGCTTGACGTAGCCCTCACTCTTGGTATCGTTCAAATCAGGCACTCGGAATCGAAGTTTCGTCTCGTAAAAGGTCGGCTTTGGCTCTGGATACACCTGCTGCTTGGCTTCCTCGCGCTTCGGAATGTCTGGATAGAGCTCAGCGAAAGTCTTGCCTCCAGCTTCGATCAATGTCATCTCGGCGTGCTCGAGCTCCTTGATCAGCTTGGAAATTGCTGCTTTCTTCTCCTCCAGACCTTCCTCAGCCTCTGGTGGGGTGTAGTCCTCGTGTGCCTTCCATTCCCTCTTATTCGCGTACTTTGTGTGCCGGAAGTCTCTCTGCGCGGTCCAGTGTGCGTAGGTACCGAGGGTCAGGCCATCCGTATAATAGGATTCATCTCGGAGCTTCTCTGGCTTCCTGGGGCGGTAGTGTACCAACTGGTTGATAGAAAAGTAGTTCCGTTTCGACTTCGGCTCCTCACTGGAAGGTTCCTTCCACTCTCCAAGAAGTTGGAGCTTCTTTTGAATGATGTCCAAAAGCGACTCGGTGACAGTATACCTTGCATTTTCAGGATTCTGGACGACACTATATGCAGAACGCTCTAGAGTCAAAGGATCGGCACCGTGTGCAAGGAGGTCCTCGATAGTTTTGCCCATTTCCTTGCCAGCAGCGGAGATGATAGGCTGGATGACATTGCTATTAAACTGCTTCTTGATATCCTCTGGACCTAGGAAATGTCAGCATGTTTCGAATTATGAAAACCTGCAGAGGTAGTCTCCGAAAGATTAGATTCTAGGAATGCTTACTTTGGGTTCTCGCCCATGTGTTCTTGTTAAGATAGGTCTTGACCCAGCTGTCATGCGAAATTTCGGGCTTGGCACCGATCGAGAGGAGCTTCGAAACCATGTTTTCATGTCCCATTGAGATGGCTGACGTTAAGGGTGTATCACCCTGATTGCCCCAGGGCGGTGTAGTCATCCAGTTGAGAACACTGCGCGCAACCGGCCGATCATTGGTAAGGAGCAGGTCCAGAATTTCATGATTGTCTTGAGCAACGATGTAGTGAAGGACCGATGTGTGGTTCATATCCGCTTGAGAGGAAGTGGCGCCGAGGTCCAGAAGAAGCTTCACGACTGCCTTTGCATTCTCGGTGGGAAGGGCCATGGCCAACAGGATCGTCATGATGGCTCCTCGTGCATTCTTTGTGCCTGGCTCGAGAAGCCTATATTGAGGTCAGTCGCAGCACCATTTGAAGTCGACATAAATGCTTACTTGACTGGAAGTAGGACATCTGCACCATACTCTGACACGAGCAGTTCGATGATGTCGAGATGTGCATTGAGAATAGCAAGATGCAGGGGTGAGAGACCATAGTCCCATGCAATCACATCGACCTCAAGAATGTCAGGTTCCTCGGCGGAGTCGTCGGGAACGCCGTCCTGGAACTGTCAGAAAATTTGAAATATTGGGTAATAGACAAACTCACATCTTGATTCTCCTTCTCCTTGTCAACCTTTACGAAAGAGCCCATGGTCATGGAGTCAGATTCCTCGCTCTCGAGCGTGAGGTCAGATGCTTCAGACTCAGCATCACTTCCCTCATCATCAGCTTTAGCATCGGTCTTGGCTTGCTTAGCATGATTTCGAGCAGCTCGTCGAGCCTCGACCTTATCCTCCTCCTCTTCATTTGCCAAGCTCCTGTCCATGAGCGCCTTGACCATCTCCTTGCTTCCGCGAGCAGCGGCGAGGTGCAGGGCGGTTCGCCCATCGACCAAGCGTGCAATCAATCTCGCACCGCAATCGATCAAGCATTGGACAATTTGAGGCGTGGATGTCATGACTGCAAGATGGAGAGGAGTTCTGCCAGTGTAGTCTCGTCGATTGACATCAACCCCTTCCTGGGAACACCAATCCTCGACATGCTCAAGATCACCGTCGACTATGGCTTGACAAAGTCTTGCAGTGTCGCCAACATAGGCCATCGTGGTCCATTCATCATCGGTGATGGGATTGAAGCTTCCGATTTCTTGTCGTCCAGGGTCATCCATGATGAATTTTAGTGGGCCAGAAATGTAGACTTTGCTCTCTTCCTCAGCGACTTCAATTTCTTCATCGGACTTGGGAACTGGGCAGTAACCGCAACAGTCTTGAAGGATTTCCTCGGCCGTGCCGAAGAAGCATGGGTGTCTGTGAAGGTGGACTTTGCGGTCTTCGGGTTTGTTCCATTCTGCATTGAGAAGCAGATCCTTGGCGTACAAGAGGCGATTGATTCTATGTGCGTGGTACTTTGGACCTAGAAAGATCAGTATCAAGCTATTTAATCAGGGCAAAAGACTCACCATAAGGAACGGTCATTGTGTGGTATGATGCGACTTCCTCATGATCAACCCATTCGGCAACATCGTCTTCTTCCTGATCCTTGATATTACCACCCATCTTGCGGTAATAATTTCGATGCAAAGCGGGTCGACCTCTCTCAGCACGACGCTGATCCATATAATTATCTCGATCTTGTGTCTTGGGAAGCTTCTCTAGGATAAGCAATCTTGCAAGGCCTTGAGTGCGGCCGAATGAACGCTCGAAGATCGTTGGATCAATCCTGGTGCGGTCCAATAGGGGCCAGTGAACTTCGAATCCACGACGACTGTACTTGGAGAGACGATTTTCATATGACGGTGAACGTCGAGTGAGATCAATCGTGTTGCATTGAGTGACGAAAGCAGCCAGAGCTCGAGGGGCAGCATAAACCTGGCTGCCATCATACGCCAAGCATGCACAATCGACATCGAAACCGGTGATGATTTGGGAAATAGAGTCGTAAAGACGTAGAACAATCTGAACATGACGTGTTGGATATTGGGAGGCGATAGTGATGGCGTTCTTGGTTCTGATCGTGGTGGTCTCGTGGAGAATGCTGTCCTTGATATTTCTTTCGATTTGCTTGATCTTCTCAAGACCTTCTTCCTCATTGAGTCCGTAGAGAAACAAGTCGACATCGCTTGCTGGTGCCAGGTGCTCGTGGTAATACTCTCTCATGCTTCTCTTACTTCCGGCCCACTTCTCAGGGACAGGCAGAAGTGCTGTGGTAACTGAGCTCCCAGCGGCTACAACATTGTTCCAGTCGAGGTCTGACAATGAGGATTCTGAGAACAGGTTGAAGTTCTGCTGGAAGTCCTTGAAGGAAGCGACGACAGCCGGTGCATTATCTGGCTTGCGAGCTTCGTCTTTCAACTCCATGATATATCTTGACCTCTCATCATCGGACTCGGAATCCAAGGATCGACCCCGAATCTTGAGGGACTGTTCATTTTTATTGTCGAAAATGGGGATCAAATTGATTTTGCCATCCTTGAGAGCCTCATGAGTCGGCTGCCGGGCGTAAGCCTTGCGGAGTTGGGCCTCAAAATCTTTGTATGGCTCGAGAAGTTTGCCGATCGGGGTGTCTGGATGTGTTACGAGATCGGGGATGAATTCCTTGACTGACCATACAGAAGGATCTGGGAGCTCAATTGGGTCCTTGCATTCCGCGAGAGGAGCCATCTTTGTGGTTGAGAGATGGGTAATGAAAGTGCTTAAACGCGTTCGAATTGGATTGTCGTCGAGGAACCAAATGAATGCAAGAAATAGATGAGAATGCGAGTATGAAATGGAATTTGCATGAGCTGATGATGTCCTGCTTTGACGGTCAAGGATGCGCTAATCTCGATTGCAGGAAGGTCGAGACGGATGAAGGTAAAGACAGCAAAGAGAAGGGAGAGCCCGAGTCTTTAAATTGATGTCCTCCTTCGGGTGGCTGGAACACGGCCTAGTCAACGCGAACCTGTCGCCTGATCACGGGAGGAAAAGTCGTGATCTTCCAGGAACCTCGTCTATTTTTGGTGGTCTGCCTGAAGCCACGCCGTTTTAGCGGAGGTTGCCTGTACGCTAGGCCTGAAGCGAAGAACGCCACCCCCTGAGAGAGTCATGAGTTGAGATCAAGCTCAGGTATCGTTGGCAAACGTAAAGCTTTCTATGGCAAGACGGTACTGCCCCAACCTCCTCCTTACTCTGAGTCTTTCGTCAAGGATTTCCAGTAAATAGAAGTTCATCACGTGACTATCGAATTGGTGCCTCCTCTGAATGCCTGGAATTCAGTTCGCAAAGGTGAGCAACGGCTGATGACAATTCCAACGTACCAAAAGTGCCTCGAAGATTAAGCGTGATGTGCAACAGTGTTCAAGGTCGGATTCAATCAAAAGCACTAGGTTTGATTGTGTAAACTGGTGGTGCGTTGCTTAGTTGGAACTGAAAGCACAAAAAATTGGGATTCCAATTCATGTGGATCCCGGCGGGGTGACAGACTTTACAGTATTTTTAATGTTTGCTAACTTTTTGTTGGGCACATTTGAGTAACACGTAGCTCAGGGAGGAGAATGGCCAAGTACTGGCACTTCTTGGAAGGTCGTAAAACGCAGGAAGAGATTTGGGTTTGGATCTCAGAGAAGCACCCAGATCTGGAGATCCTGTTTCACGAGCAAAGCCAATACTGGAGGAGAACTCTACGTAGATGTTCGTCGTGACTAAATATGCCACCGTTGTGCAATAACATCCAATCGTTTCCGCATGGAAGTTAAGTAAATACGTTGCGTGCAGTGGAAGACGACGCGTAGTCCAGAACAAGTTGAGCCCGTATATCAGAGCTTCTCTTCTCCTTTGCTCCTGATACTGAATATTTCCTTTCCTAGTGTTCGTTGCCTTGATAAATCTGCTCAGGGGTGCATTCAATGCACTGCTCGTCGGCACGTTCATGTCGTTGAGCCTTCCACTGCTTTCGGACAGTTCACTCTCCTCCGAGAGGGAAGGAGCGAGATGCAAGAGACTAGTCACGCTATTTGCAGAAGAAGACCATCTATCTGTTTTGTATTGCCTACGCAATCAGTACATTTCTGATTCTCTAACCAGCTAATAATCAGGGCATAGCCTGAAAATTTGATTCAGCTGATTAAATGTTTTCCGAAGAATGCAGAGGCAAAGTGTGCAAAGCTGCGAGGCTCCCTTCTGACCCAGCCTTTATGTTACCACTTCTTCAAATATCCCACTAATGCCTCAAATATGACCCTTCTCGTTGCTGATAATTGACATGACTTGAAGACGAACAACAATCGGATCCACAGTTTGCCGAGAACTTCGAGTGACGTTCTTGAAGACTCGAAGATGTTCTCATGAATGATCGATAGTATTCAAAATCGAATTCCGCTGGAAGTGGCGCCAGAGTCTGCTTTGCATAAGACCGACTTCGAAGGTGCTTCCAATAACATTCTGATATGGGAGTCCGAGTGTCACCTGGCTCCGAAGCCCAGAGCTGCAAGAAAGCTCGGAATTGATTGAACTTCTCCCACGTCTTCGGATCAACCAGATCTAACAGATATCTGAACTCAGGCCACATCAGAATGTATTTCTCTGACCCCGGAAAATCCGTTCCAACAAATCTAGTGTACTGGAGGATGAATGAAGGTTCCATTTTCTGCAGTTCAAATATGTACTTCTGATTTAAACCTTCATTTGTTAGCCCATGCACGCATAATGTTGACAGCTGGGGGAAGATCATGCCTGACAGAGCTGGGTATGCTCGATCAGCATAACATCTGATAGCCATCCACGGCTCACCCGTCTCGGGGTTCCAGCCAAGTTGCGAGAAGAAACCTCGCCTAACTCGAAGCTCATGACGCATTGCGAAGGCTGATAATGAGATTGGTGCTGATGGTGTTGGCAATCGTGGGTCGTGGCCAGGAAAAGGCATGCTCTCGCCGACTGGGATAATCAACGATGCTATCTAAATAGGCAGCGAAAGAGAACTCACCGTAGTACAACCAAACGTTGGACTCCGCCAGGAACTCTTTGGTGTCTGTTGACGGCTTATCAGGCAGAGGGTAGTTCTCTGCCTGATAGAATGCCTGGCAGACTTTGTCATACGCGGCGCGAGAGGTGATTGATCTCCTCGTCGACCCTTCCCTGGATAACATGGAAAGCTTGGCCCACATCTGCTCTTTCTGACTGTTGTACGGCATCTTGAGTGATTCGATTTGCTTGGGTATCGCGATTCGAACGTTGTTGGGGTGATTGCGGAGAGTGTTTGTTGTTCGTGAAGAAAGGTCTGCGTGGAAGTCTCTGGAAGGTAGAGTTTCACCGAAAATTCTCGAGTGGTCAACTTGGTTTCACTTTCGCCCAGTTTCAATGGTTTTCAATGCTATATCACGCTCTTAGCCGGAATCTGCATTGCTGAGGCTTTGAAAAGAAGGTTTCGCTGCGCATAAAGGAAGCTGCTCAAGAAGGGATAAACACAGAGCAGAGCAAAACAAATGTTTATGATAATCATCTTTGAGAAGACTACAGCTTCAGATTTAGCTTAATTGAATTGTTCAGTCCTTTGAATCAAGTAGATCACTATTCTGAGAAGCCAAGTGTGGCTACGGATTTGGTCTTTTCTGTGAGCGCAAGACACTAAGTAGGCCTCGCGCGACGACATGGGAAGGAGACACGATGTGAAAATGGCAACACCATATTCTTATTCAACACTCTGAAACATCCCCAAACCCCGCCCTCGTAACCAAATCCTCTCTATCTCTATGTACATTAATGAAGATTTCAGCAGATGTCTATCACTTCCCCAACAAACTGCCGCAGGACAAAATTGTATGCATGCAATGCAGCAGCTTCGTTGCTGGTAAACAACGTCCAAGCTCCACCCTTCATACAAAATACCCGTTTAGTATGCCCCATCCCTTAATCCAACTATTATCTCTCATTCCTCCAACCTTTCCGTACCGTTTGTCGTTAATGATGTGTGACTGCGTCGATAGCCATGCTTTGAGGGGCGTCGAAGATGACAATCGCCGAAGTCGTTAATAATATCTATTAGTCGAAGGCAAAACCAAAGGCGAACCCCACAGGAAGAGGCGCGTTTCGGTTTGCAAAATCTCCGCCCGTAATCCAAGCCTTGTAGGCAACGTCTATCCGCGTGCGTCGTTGCCCGTCACTCCAAATCCCTGTGCTCGATACCCATTCTTCCAAGAAAGCTCGGAAGCTGTTGAATCGGGCGCGTAGTCTTGGACTATTAATGTCTGACGCGTTGTTGAATTCCGGCCAGAGGAGAGTGTAGCCTTCTTCCTTGAATCTCACGCATCGGAGAACGAAATGTTCTGTTAATCGATGCAGCTCTCTCAAGAATGTTCCCGGAGGGCCTTTGTATATTAGCTTGAGCTGTAGAGGTTGTAGCGGAGAACTTACCACACAGAGCAGGATATGCCTCCCGTGCAAAGCACTTGGTCGTAAACCACGGCTCGCTCGTCTTGGAATTCCACCCAAATTGAAGCTCATTGCTCCACTTGTGTAATATCTCCTGCTTCATGGCAGCCGCCTCAGCTTTTTGTTGGGCTGCTGAGAGGGGTCCATTTGCCAGGCTCTGATTCGGGAAATCAGAGCTCGAAGAGGTGTTTGGTAATGATAATTTTGAGAACGCGATCGCTAATGATGTAATCGCTGGATCGACTCCAGTGAAGGGCCTGCTTTTGCCGACTAGTAGGTTTAGCAATACTCTCTAGATAGCCTTGTAAGAAGGGCTTACCATAATATTCCCAAATATTGGACTCGGTCCTGAAGGCCTTAATGTCTGCCGAGGCTTCAAGAGATAGAGGGCAGTCCTCTGCTTGATAGAACGCCTTGCAAACCTTGTCGTAGGCGTCCCGACTTGCCACTGGTCTCTTAATCGGACCTCCGGCCGTAGCGAGCATGGAGAGATTAATCCACATCGGCTCAATCTGGCTTTGGTAATTCATTCTCAATGACTTAAGTGTATTTCGTCTAATGAAGGGATGAGATTGAAGTTGGTGTGAAGAGGATGCAGAGCGTGGTTGTGTGTATGGAAGAGGTTGAAGAGTTTTTCTTAGAGTTGGATTTCGCCAAATGCGCTGACGCGAGATGGTCGATTCAGATTCGCTTTTGATACAAGACAAACTTTCTACCAAGTGAGAGCCAGCAAGAATTCAATACTTGCGATCCAGTATTGGATCAGTTTAGATATGCAACCATATTATCGCAACCACCGCTCTACACCAACTAAAATTCTCCTCATTATACATCGAGAAACACAAGATGCGAACCGAAAATAATGCAATGATGGTTCCATCGATAATGGATGAGCATTAAGGAGAATTCTTCAAACATCTCGCCGATCTAGTACATGCAAACCCCTAAATCAGCCATTCCGCCATAAATAACACTTGAGATAACCGTTGAAGCTTCTAGCACCAGGCTGAAGTACAATACAAGGGAAAGCGTCGGGGAGAGCTGATTCCATGCATCACGGTGTTCGAAAAATGCTCACATCTTGTGCATGGTTGGCACCCGTTGTGATGATAACTTGCCACGCACAGATCATCCAGATCTTAAAGAGAATAATAAGTTGTCATGTGTATGAACATCGAAGAAAAATGTTGTGCAGCTGTGCGATGAGATGAGGTGGAAAGAGAAGTTGCGAGGTGATGAGGAGAAAAGGGGTTCGAAGAAAAATTTACACTCGTTTCACGTGATCGGAGATGTCTTCAGGTTTTGGACCCTACAACAGCCCAACTCCCTTCTTCTCGCAATCTCATCTTCATGTTTATAGGAAGGGCTAAATGAACATTGCCTTTGGGGGCAGAGCTGTCGACATCAATTCTGGTCAACGGGGGGTTTTCATCTTAATCTTTCTGGTCCCTCTTTTCCAACCTCACTTCTCAAGTAGTTGCTCTGTCCAGGCTTCGTCACCCCCACTGCTATCAATCTATTTCATGATATTTTCACGATCTCCAATCCCAATGCTAATGTCATTTATGAGTCGTCTCTCGGTTCTCCGCCGGGTAGTCCTGGCGAGGACAATGTCGCGCCGAACGATGATCCCTCGGGCCAGGCTTGTAACTCCGTCTCCCAACACGTCTGTAAAGAGGTATAGATAATTGGAAGGTGGCATAATTCAGGAAACGTAGAGAAATGGGCTCTGTGAAATAAAACAAAGGCGGAGCCAACGGATGGTGCCTGAAATGAGAACCGCGGGGATTGTGTCTCATCTACTAAGGTGCTAAATTCTTCAAGTCAAGGTTTGCGAGACGCCAATGAGATCCGCTGCAGGAGTCCCACATGTCCCGTAATTGAGAAGCATCTTACACCTTCGTCAAAGCGCTTTTTGTCGATAGTGCTACAAACACCACGTTCTTTTCAAGTGTTTACAACAGTTGTGCCTGGCATAGCTGACTGACCATTCGTCCAGAAGAGTTCACGAGCAGCCAGCCACACATAGCAACAGCTCAAATTCAAAATTGATCACAATGAGAACGCGTATGCAATATGAAGTTGACATTTGATTATTTTTGCTTAACACTGCCTCGCACGAGAAAAGATTTCAGGGAACCAAAGAATGAGATGGCTAAAGCGCCAAAAGGGATAAAAGGTATCACCGCATATTCCTCTTAACCCCATCTGGGGAGAAAGGAATCGGTCACATTAATTGACGCTGTGTGACTATCGAACATTACATAGTGTAATGCCATTTCTTATGCAGCCATCTCTACCGGCCTTGGAGACACTTGTCCAGTGTCCAACTCCCTTGGTGCAAATCCAGATGACGGATAGCTCTGTTTAGACGATGGGACCCCACTCCCAGCAAATGCAGATTCCCTCCACCCTTCTCGAGTCTCGTCTGAAGACGGTTGTCGAAATTGTTCTTTTGCCGAGTTAGTCCTGCGCCGGTGCAGACACCATGCTGCCAATCCACACAAAGACAAGCCAGCTATTGCCCCTACCGCGATGCCTGCAATAGCGCCATGAGAAAGACCCCCAGTTTTCTTTGCTTGATTGCTTCCGCCCGTAGATGGATTGGTAGAGTTCAATACAGTCCAAACCCCCTTCCAAGAATCTTTCCAGCTGCTCGTTGACCCGATGATAGAGTTATCAGTGGGATTTATTGATGTCGATGGATTGTCTGAAGGTGTATTTGGTCCGGGAGCTTGTGCGAGAAACCAGACACCACTTCCAACTCCAGTTGCCGTCTGCCAATTGACGCCAACGAAGGCCGCCTGCAGGAAAGTTCTTCCCAGCTCATAGCTCCCGCTTGGTCCCAGACTCGGTCTTAGTGGAAGATACTGTGTCGGCGTGTTTATGATTGGCGCGGACAAGGTCAGGTTGAGTAGTGAGAACGGAACATTAATTGTCATGTTCTGAGATATACTACCGTTCGCACGGAATGTGAAAGAGAGGAATGCGGGGGACGACACTATGACTTTGTAGTTTGGATCTGCGGTGTTCCAGAAGTATAGGCCATACTTTGCTTCATATGTCACTGGTAGATGTTTGGTAATAGCATCGCAAGTGCTTTGCGGTAGGTAAAGATACGGCACTGTTGCTTCCACTAGGACCGGAACTGAAACTCCAATAGAAGAATTGCTGGCACCTAGGAGCCCCGTTTGAGACGAAAAATTAAAGGGTGAACCGCCTTCCGCAACCTCGATGCCGATATCTAGTAGGTCAATAGGCAAGTGGTCGATAGTGTAGGGTTGACCGCTGACAGGCTGAAGAGCTCGACTCTGGTCGTATCCTCCGATATTCAAAGATCCAGGTATACCTAACGTTGTTGACCCAATGTGCATACCATATGAGATCGATGGGGTAATGCCGGCAGCGAAAAGATAACTTGGTAGAATCGTGCCATTCCAGTTCGGACTTGGAGGAAAATGGAGCCAGGTCTGATTGAAATTCGACGCACCTAAAGCCAGCTTCCCGATCTGGGCAGGATATGTTGTGCCATCTGGAAGTATGTCATTTGCGGCAGTAATAACCAGCAAGTCGAAATCGAGGATGGATCGTCGGTTTTGATTTCCTCCAACGTCATCAGTGGTCTGAATGGTAATAGTATCAAACCACCAGTACGCACTACCAGTCAATGTTGAGATTGCTCCAGTTGTTGAAGACATAGTAGTATTATCCACAAATCCAGTCTGCCCAATGTCAAACGCCGTACTCGATGAATGTGGATCGTAGAAGCCGGCGGCTTGAGCAACGCTGCACGCTCCTCCGTCCGCGCATACGGATGGTGCTATAACATTTGTCATCCAAGATCCACCGGGAAGGAGATCAACTGTCTGCGGTGGAGTTCCAATGTTTATTGTAACTGCTTACCATGGTCCATCTAGGCCGTACGATTTCGACGACCATTGAACCAGTTGTGGGATCAGGGCAGCCACAAAAGCATGTGCCCCGAACGCAAAAATAAGTAGGCTTTGCCTGGAAGGTAGGCATAACATAGTAGGGACGTCTCGATCTTGAATCGAAGGCTCTGGCGACGAGCGAGCAGGGGATTCAGGTCCTAATTGTGGGTATGCGAAATGAAGCAAGGACAAGATTTCAAGAACAAACACAGTGCCAGGAAGAGATTTTGACCTCCCAAATCACTCACAGATGAGCTGGGAGCTAGTCAAGTGTGAACCAAACCTGGGTCTTTGGGAACACCCTCCCTTTCACCGCTAGTGACAGCAATCGTGCATAATCAAGAGGTTGAAGCGATCGCTGGTTGGAAAGACAACGAATGATATCTTATCTGTGTCTCGGGGAACGGGTGGACACAGCCGCTTTATGAGGCGTTGCTTTTGTTATACTTAATCTTTTCAAAAGGAAATTTGAGCAGTGTTTAGAAACGTAGCTGAGCTGGCCTGCTTGGCGTCTCCACCTGGCCTAGTATTGCGGGGGTTTTGGAAGGTTGTTTTCTTGGCGCAGCTGGCCTTTGATGCCTGAAAATTACTTGTTTCTAAAGTATCTGGCCAGCGTAACAGGCCAATAGGGTTAATATATTTCTATATCGTTACTCAAATGTTTCTGAGGTGTTCCCAATGCGGGGGGCTCCCACCGCCCCCCAACCCATGCGACTTGGAAGCGTTCTAGAAACGTTTCTACAAGTTTATTAAGAATAAGAGCTTTCAGAAGTGAACTTGTATTTGGTGAAGTGTCTTTGAAGCGTTCCAGAAACGTTCCCAGCTGGCCTGTTTGGCCTATTGGCCTGTTACGCTGGCCAGATAACTTAGAAACAAGTGATTTTCAGGCATCCAAGGCCAGCCACGCCAAGAACACAACCTTCAAAACGCCAAGCCGGCCAGCTCAGCTGCCTGCCTAGGCTGCCTGGAAGTACTTAACGAAACGAACACGGCCAACACACATTTGGCGTTCCACTCTTTCCCCGGCCGCAGCCTGCTTCGCGCGGGACTACTAGCGGCGGCTCGGTCGACCTACCTGGCCTAGAACCTCAAATTTCGAGACGCGTGTCATAATCCCAGATGACGTCTGTCGTCCCCAAAGCTCTTTCCATCATCCGCAAGCAGACATGGGATTTCTGCTGCCGCCGGGTATCAGCCGACGATATGCTGCTTTGGGAGCCAGTACCCTAGTCGTGATATGGCTCTGGGTGGCCTTTGGTCGTGTCTACCGATTACCTGAACACATTTCTTGGAATGTCAATTCGAATCGGCCTCAATATGGGCAGTCATCGCCCGTTCCTGACGCCTTCGACCTTGCGCCCATCAACTCCGAGTCTATCAAGAGCGTCTGCGGCGATACTCGGTGGAATGAAAGCTTGGTATTCACATGTGATGAGTCCGTAGGTGGAATAGGGAACATTCGCAACTCCATCTTGAACTGTGTACGATACGCCATCTCAGCAGGTGCGGGTCTCGTTGTGCCTAGTATTGTCCTTCGGAATTCCTCGGATATCTCATATATACGGACTGGAGTGAAGACGGATATGTCCTTTATGTTCGACACTCAGCACTTCATCGAGTCGCTCCGCCTTTCTTGTCCTTCAATGCCCATTTACAATTCAATACCCAGTATCCCCAACTACGAGAAAGCTCATAATCATATACCTCTCATTCCCGAAAGTATAGTCGGATACGTTCCCAAGACAGGCCTGTCCCAGCCAGAAGAGTGGCGATCCACGTTCTACAACTGGCTGCTGCAATATCAAGACACTCCTGATACGACCCGTCCCACAATCGTCGAACTGGGCAGATCGTATCTCCAATACCCCATCTACTCGGATGGTGAAGGGTTCGCTCTATCTTTTGGTGGAATTCTGAAAATACGCTCCGACGCTCGACGATTGGCAACGAAAACTCTGACAAATCTAGCAGAGACATATTCCTTCGACGCGGATCTCAGCGCACCATTTCTACCGAACTCGTTTTTTGGAGTCCATCTTCGCACTGAAAAAGACGCAGCGGAAGGCTGGCCAGCCCCGGATTGGGTTTACTCCCGGTACGACACCCAGTCAAAGCTCTACTTAGAGCAAGCCCCCCGATCTAGCCCTGCGGTAATCTATGTTGCCTCGGGAGATCTCAACGAAGTTGCCAAATTTGCTTCGGACGCAGCAGCTCGCAACATGTCCGTCACTACGAAATTCGACCATCTCAGTGGTCAAGACTTGGAGGACTTGACAAATTTAGCGTGGGATCAGCAAGCTCTCGTAGATTTCTTGGTTATGATGAAGGGGGCGGATTTTGCAGGAATTGCCCATTCCAGTTTTGCTTGGAATATTGCGTTAAAAAGGCATCAATATGCCCAGAAGAAGGATCATTTAGATGGCCCACAGATGCTGAGTGATGAGTTGAGTCAAATGTATGGCATTCCGAGAGGATATCCAGAATATGCTGCCTGTTTGTGGCCGTAATTAGAAATGAAACTGTACTGATTAATCCCCTGTATATATAAAGAATACTGCTATAACATCCTCAAATGAACCAACCACTCATGGGGCCGGATGTGGGCGGTGTCGAAACTTCGGCCAAAACAAGGGAAAGATCAGAAAAGAAGGAGGGGTCACATGCCGTGACAAGGGAAAAATGTCGAAGCAAGAACTATTTCAACCCTCAGCAAAGTATCTACAATCCAAACTTAAAATATACTTAAATAGAAATATCCACTACTAGCCCCTAGTATTTTTAGTCTGTTAACCCCGGCTCAAGAGAGGTAAGAGTACCTTTTTACTTCTTATAACCTATTATTCATAAGTATTAAAGAAATAATATCAAAATTCATATATTTAAGAGTTTCTTGGCCTGCTTAATATCTTAGATTTCGCTTAAGTTCTTAAGGGATAATACGTAAAATTTGGGGGGCTAGCTAACTTATTAGAAAGGGCTCGATATCTAGATTCAATAATGGCTTTTAGTCATTTATAGTAAGGTTTTAAACGCTTTAAGGTATTGCGTAAGAGAAACTCACAGCAAAGCAGTGCTCAGCCTCAAGTTGAGAGCGCCAACGTGAGCAACAACGTAACCTCTCCGCTCCGGAACCTCTTTCTTGATCAACAATTCCGAGATTTCGTTTCAATGCACCTGACAAGCCTTAGAGCTCTGAAAGGAGCTCCTGGAAGTTAGCTCGGGCATTGCGAGCCCGGTCGATGCGCTGCCCGGACGATCCTATTGACCAGCTTCAAAGTCGAGAGAACATCGCCGTTATTCCATTCGATAGAAGCCATTGAGGCTAAGACTGATGATCCACTTCCACATCCGACGGAACCTCGGCGCCTACAGGCTACGGGTAAGGTTCATCGACTCGAGGGCAGTTGGATTTTTAAGCAATCGAGATGGTGAAGACAGTCCGGTACTCTAAGCTGCAAACAGCGCAAGAAATCATGATCCAGGTTGAATGAGGTAAGCATATTCACGTGACTGACTGGGCAGCGCCCATGTGACCATGCCAGTCGTCGATGATTGGTGGGCTTCAGGGGTGATCCGGAGAAATATCAATAGCAAGGTAGATGATATTGGATTCCAACATAGTTATTGGCCAGGAAATGGAGGGACGGCCGACGCAAGTGAGGGAGCCCCCGTTCAGGAGTGGAGAAAAGGGGCTTAACCGAGAAAAAGAAAGCAGAAGAGAAAGGGGCACGTAAGTCTATTACCAAGATGTTACCACAAGAATGATAAGAGCCAGAAGGACCACTTCGCTTTCTATTTCAATCCATGAAAATGCCTCGAGTCCCCTCTAGTAGGGCACATCGAGCATCTTTATCTGCGCAGTCAAGTCTCAACAGTGATGCCCCACTCCTGTGTCTCACGGCTCTTCATCTTGTTGACGAACTGCTTGAGCATGCATGTTATGACATCCAAAAGGTCTCGTCTGTAAAGCTGGAGAACTTGCAGCGCGTCTCCTTGAAGGTGTGAGAATCTGTGCAACTTCGTCTCCGCCCAAGTCTTGATCACCTTGCCCCATTTTAGGCCTACGTAGTTGAATGGACGTAGATGTCCTGGCTTTTATTTATACTGGAAGATGTATCCCTAAGATAGATGAGGAATCCAGCTAATGAAATTCATCTCCGGTGTCTGATACACACCTTCCGGGACCCTTCTCAAAGAAACAAACGACTCGATAACTAGAAAAGCACGAGCAGCTAGCGATAAACAGATGAAAGAAGAAACTCCACCTAGCCACAAATTCTTCCATATCTGACTCCAGACATCGCGACGACGAAACATTTCCAATTCCTGCCTCATTTGGTACTTCAAGTAGAGCGCCTCGAGGGAGCGGGGACCAAATATTAACCCATACATCACACCGCAAAAGAGACATACGCAAGTGAAACCAACCAAGATAAGACAAGAAACTCTCCAAAGTATCATCTCGGCCATAGTGCTGAAAATGGAAGGTGCACTGAGGCTGGGGATTAAGTGAACCCCGCCATACATGCCAGGGATACTAACTGCAGCAACGAATGTAGCCCAAAACCAACCACTGCTGGAGTCAAGACAGTCGAACAATTCGTCTAAGCCTGCCCAGTTTCTTGCGTGATGACATATCAGACGAGGGCCGGTATGCCGAATGCTGTGGTCGGAGAATGGATTTGGGCTATGATCCGAGGAGCCGAATTCCTTGTTGTTGATGAGAAATCGCTTGAGTGGTGAGTCTTCACGCAATTGAGCTACTTCGCGGAAGAATACTCCCGCTGCTTCGAGTCTGCGGAGATCGTTGTGAGATATTCCCACCCGGTAGCGTGGGTAAGGGGATTGATTGACATCTGCGAAAGGGACTGCCGCAGTGAGACCAAAACCAGTAGTCAGAGACTGGCCAGGTTCCAAGAAGAAAAGGGCCTCGAGGCCTTTGGCTGGGACAAAGGTGTTTTCTACTTTGTTTGCAGGGTAGTAGGGAACATCCAAGGGCGGCTCCAGTATGCCATGTTGTCCAACGACCCATGATTCTCTCGGTGGGAATGTGCCACGAACATAGCGAGCTCGGACGTGGGGACAACCCCTATCCAGAGGATGTGTACCAGGGATAGGAGCGTCTGACAAAACTTTCAGTGGTTGAAAGAGGTTTCCAAACCAAACAAGTGGGGGATCACGAGTTTGTGAGTAACTTAGCAGCCATTTCCTTCTCTTCGATCGCTCCTCTTCGAATCCGCTACAACCAGCCCAATCCGAGCTTGACACAATGTACCCCAACTCGTTGAACCATTCACCATGACTGAGAATGGTAGGAGATTGGACGTCGTAGGGCTTTCGGAGCCATAGCAGATACATGGCTATCGCGCAGACCACATGGATAATGGTATGGTATTCAAGAAGGCTCACAGGAAGCTCCTTGGTTTTGCGCTCAATAAAGTTTCCAATCACTTCGATAATTTGAAAGAGAACAAGGAACTTGGCCAAGAGGTCGAGTTTGCTTTTGTCTGGAATAAATTCGTGATCCAGATATTGGCCGAATCCTTTCCGTGCGAGTAGTAATAAGCCATGTGTTGTGAGTGTTGCGTGTTCCAAGGCGTTGTGGAAACCGCTGATATCAACTCCAAAACCACCCATGATAGCATAAAAGGCGTACGTCATATCAAGCTCCTGCTTTCGTGAGAGGTACCATGAGCTCTGTGAAAGTAATTAGTATCTGTCGAGGCAATGATTTGGGTACCAACCTCCGGGGCTCGCTCATCTTGTATGCATTTGAGCTCTCTGAGAAATTTCCGAGCTGCAAGCCACTGCTGGAACGCTGTGAAGACCAAGAGCTCAGGCGCCAGAAGAGCAATAATTACCCACTTTATTTTACGTCGATAAGTGACCCATTTGTCTTCCCGCACTGCTGGAATGTTGAGATGGACAGAGTTCCATACACATAAAACCAGAGTACATGCAGAATTGTAAAGAATATCAGTAGTTCCGCGTCCTGACGGACCAGATTCCCAGTTTGAGGTGAGTTGGGTATCGGTGATATTCTGAAATGGAGCTGCAATTGCCGCGCGCCGGCCAAGGAACAGAAGAACAAGCAATAATGTCAACATTTTATAGCTGGATTGACAGTGCTTTGAGAAAGAAAAAAAACGGGGATTTCCAGATCCTTCTCAAAAACAAGACCAGATCATAGAAGGGAAGTGGAGAGCAAGTTGAGAAGACGTATCATGAACAGTCCCTGAGGATATTGCGGAGCTGGGACTGGGGCCATCTTGCTATGCAACCTCACCATGCGGGTACCCGCTCAACGAACCACTTGACCTTCGGGAACAACACTTATTGTTCACAACATCGTGAAAGCCTAGCGCTTCGCCAGTGAGCTCCTAGCGATAGGCTGTCAAGGGAATGCAAGTTCCAATCTGCAGCTGACCAGGCTGTCGAGGATGTTTGCTTCGGGTGCTTGGTCATCGAACACGCCCGATAGCTGTATTACCTCGGACTGTGTCACCTCTTTCTTCGAACCCCTAAGAGGCAGAGAAACCATTAGGAGAGGCGGCCTGGTGCAGAACGCTTTCGAACGAATGGCTTGCATATTGTTAAGCGGAGAACTTTGACTCGAAGGGAGAGTGAGAAACATCCCGATATCCCTCGCTCAAAGCTGAGAATTTGAATGTACAACATTTTGAGGGCCATTTGAGTAGCGGACCTTGATGAATGTACCAGAACCTCTCCTACATTGACATTATCCGGAACTGGGTTGCACGCAGAGCAATGGCAGCAGCTCTTGCATTTACTACTCAGAAATTGCCCCTTTCCCTCCACAAGAGCAATGCATCGACGAAACAAAAACAGGATGTAATAATACAGAAGGCTCTGAGAACGAACTTCGGCCAAGCGAGCTATGATATATGAGGAACAAAGCCCAAGTAGGTGATATTAGGAGTTTGATACACATCGATAGGCACATGTCTCAAGGAAATGAAAGATTCAACGATGATAAATGCTCGAGAGGCAATGTAGACCACGCCGAAAAAACCGACTCCGAGAAGGGATAAGATTCGCCAAGGCTTATTACGCTTCCTCCAGGCGTTGTATAAAGATTGCCAATTAAGAATCAGAGCCCAGTCGCAAGTATTTGTTGGCACTTGGAGCTTCACAGAAAAGTAGTCATCAACAAGTCGATATGTGAACGTGAAAATGGGCAAATAGAGGACGACGACCACACAGGACATTCCCCATAGACTCCCTTCGAGCTTTGTAGGGAGTAGAGCTGGGTTGGCAAATTCGTGCAGAAACCCATAAGCCGTAACCGTCATAGCAAGAGCCACAAGTAACAGGAGAAGCCAAGCACCGATGCTTTCCATAAGCTGCTCAACTGTCGGCCAATTTTCCACCCGGCTGCAAATCAAACGGTCGCCAAAAGGCTGAAGAGCCTTATCTGCAAATGGCTTCAACAGTTGGACCTTTGGTATACAAGTTCCACCAGCGACGGAATCTCGAATGGCCAGCGGTTTTTTGTAAGACCCAAGTAGTTTTCGCATATATTTGGCAGCTAGTCCCAGCCTGTCGGGTCTTTTTGAGAGAGCCCAATTTGGTACTTTCCATGGCTCAGACCTATGAGCTCGGACTCATCAATTGGCCCAAAGCCAGAAGCTAAAACCTGACCACTTTCAAGGAAAAGTAGAGGTTCAATGTTCGAAACAGGAAGGTAAGTCGCGATATTGGGGTAACATAGGGCTTGTCGATCTGGTTCCGACGATTCGCATCGAGTAGTGACAAGACATCTCTCCAGCGAATTGTCGCTACTGGTAGAAGTGTTCTGACTCTGGTCACCATCGCTTATCATTTTGGGCATGTTATCGATAATTTCGTCCGAGGTTGCTGAATCCTCTATTGAACTGCCAAACCAGGCGAAGGGGGGGGGTCGGCAGAGCCCAAAATCCGGCAGGGTATTCTGTCTCGTCGCCTCGTGGGCTTCGCTGTTTCAAATCCGCTGCTTTGTGGCCATTGCGAGCTTGTGACGATAAAGGCCAACAAATCCGGTTGGTCATCCAAAGCGACAAGCGTTGGATCCTGAATATTGTAAGGCTTTCGAATCCAGAAAGCATACATCACAACAGTACCGACAATGTGAACCGCAGTATTCAACTCAAGAAGGCTGATCGTCAGGTGCGCAACCTTCGGTTCGATGACCTGGCCTAGGAATGAGAGTGCTTGGCAGCATACAAAAGCTTTGGTGAGGATATCCATCTGGCTTTTGGATGATATGGACCCGGGGTATGGTGAAACAAATTTCCCTTCCTTTGCGAGAAGCAATATGCCGTTGGGGTTGAGGGTGGCGAACTTCAATTTGTTATGCAGGTGGCCGATTTCCACGATAAAGCCTCCCATCACAGCATACATCGCATACTCCATGTCGAATTTGTCCTTTGGGAAGCCGCGAGCTAATTCCTCGCATGCCGTCAGAATTGGCACGCTTTGAAGTAGGTACTGGTTACTGACCTTGCCGTGAGAATTCTTTTCATAAAGATGCTGAAGCTCCTTGAGAAAGGACCGTGCAACTACCCATTGTTCGAAGCCTGCAAATACAACCGCTTCTGGAGCCAAGAGCGCTATCACGACCCACTTCGCCTTCCGGAGGTATTTAGTCCAATCAGACTCATCCATCGCTGGGACATTGAGATGGAGTGACTTCCAAACGCAGAGACCGAGGGTAGACAAACAACTTCCCAGAATATCCCATGTTCCCCGCCCCGAAGGAGCCGACACCCAAGTTGGTGCGGTTTCGTTGCTCGAGGAAGTATAATTTTGGAGTGGTGCCGCAGCAGTAAGGCGGGAACGAAGAAGAAACATCGAGAGAAGCAAGATCGACATTTTGGTTGCAAGGAGTGAAATGGTATGGCGGGTAAAGTAAACGACGGTGCAGGTTTGGGGATCTCGAAAGTATGGAAGGCCGAAGGAGCTTTGAGGCCTGACTGTCGTCTTGAAGATATACGAACGTGATGAACGGCGAGGCAGACCAAGGGAGCCTGATGTATGCATGTACCCGATCCACGAACCAGAGGAAGGCTACAAACAGCACAGAGGCTACACAACGTATCGAGTATCCAATTACCACACGTGCTTAACTTCAGGGGAAGAGAGCCCGCATAGACCGCCCCGGCTCGTCGCAGCTGAGAGGCTACTGACTTGTTTGCCCTCTTTCGAAACGTTTGAACTCGTTGAGTACGCAACCGTCTCCAGCCATCCGGCGTTGCAACCCCAGCATGTAACATCCCGCAACTCAGGCTCCACGGAAACAATCACCAAGTCCAGAACTCCCACTCTCTCGTCGTCCTTTCCCAACAGCGGAAGTTTCCATTTCCATTCGTACCATCCCTAGCCTCCTCGAATCTCTCAATTTCTCTTCGATATGCGGGATCCGGGGGTGTCGTATCCAGTCCCCAAAGTCCAAGTCTAGCAAGCTGCTGATCGAAATGATCACCCAATGTATCGTCCTCGTCCAGTGAGCTCGGTACAGCCCATTTAAATTTAGCACTGAAAGACGTAAGAAAGTCGGGACGTCTCCCGGTGGTATCCGATGCCAAAATCAAAGCTCTCCCTTTGATTTGCCTATCAACGGGCTCGATGGGAATCCGCTGGAATCCGGGAACGACCCACGCCACATCGCTTCCATAGAAACGAATTATCTCATCCGTATCTTTGATATCGCAGGAAGTGAGCCCAACCCTGCCGGTATGTGTTGTGAATGGCCGTATTTTTGTAGAGCGTGGCCCAGGACCAACGGCTTCACCAGAGACAGACTGACGAGGCAGTGGGGATTTGGTGAGCCACTCAACGTGGTTGAAACTTTCGAGGCGGGCGATGTCGTCTTCGCTCAGATTCAACAATGCACCCTCAAATCTTGAAGGCGATGGAATTCTGGGCCCCAGGAATTGGCTGTACCATTTAAAGAGTGGAACAAAGTCCGGCGCGGCGGAGGAATGCTTTGATCGTCGATGCCCGACTTTAAGTGGTTTCTTTATATCGGGGTACCACGTGAACTCCGGACCGACACTGGACACTCTCCCAGGAAGAGGAGTCTTGCATGCAACCTTCCCCAGGAAATTCGGAGGTACCGGTGTTGGAGAAGTAGTCCACGGCGCTGGCAAATCCAAAATTCGCTGTAGCATCTGCATCCATCGCACCAGAAATCCATCCCCAACCTCAGCCAGATACATCAACGTGAGGACCTGAAACAGATCACGAGGGGACCGAGTATAGTCAATCGTCAACCAATCCTGTTCTACAAGCTTCGCCGACCGATTCGTCAGGCGTTTCCCTGCCAGACCAACCAACGCATACACCTTGTCCCGTGGATCACAGCAAAAGGATCCATCGTACGACATAAGAAGCGTCTCTAGATTTTGAAGCCGAGCGGTCCGATGATCAATGAGTGTTGTTGCCGCATTATGACTGAGAGTATTGATTTCTTCGCTGGAAGTTGCAATTTGCTGTGCATTGTTGTCCGGCAGTCTCCTGACTTGACGGAAGAATTTTGCGAGATCTTTCCATGGCAGCTTTTCGTGCCCGCAGTAAATCATAATCTTGCGGGCTCTGAACACCTCTTGAACAATCCAAACTCTCCTCCAGTACTCTCGGCTCAGGAGATCTACAATAGGGCGTAATTCGATGGAGGAGGGCAGATCCGAAGATAGATCCAATGCTAAAGCACGGGAGCGAGGCGTTACGCTGTGTCTGATGAATGAGATTGCAACATCGCTTCCATCCTTCTCCGGGCCCAGCCACACAATCACCTCTTCTGCTTGGTTGTATAGCGTTCCCATTCTAGACACTTGCTCGTTTCTCTCGGGTATATCTTCTTGGTTGATACAAAGTGCGTCGACCCAGAGTTGGAGGGTGGCATTCTGTTGGCGAATGTGGTACAAAGCTTGCCAGAGATTCTCGCGAACCTGGATTTGAATACCATCAAGTAACAGTATCTTTGTTGGCTCTGGGGCTCCCCACGTGTAAGATAACGCTTTGTACGATGCTCGAGACTTGTTGGCGGTGGGAACATGCTGCAAAGCGCATTGTAAGGGAGATAATGCCGTGCCTGGCTTCAAATTAATGATTCGGATTTCTGACTTGCTGGCATCCAAAGGTCGATAGGGAAACGTAAACGCGGTGTCTTCTGGGTCTTTTGCTAAATCTCGTGGACCATGCACAATAGACATGTTGACCACTTTTGCATGAGATCTCGGCCGGTTTTGAGAAGTAGTAGCATTTGATAGATCCTTTAGCACTACCTTGCGCCGCTTCTCACCCACATTGCCACTGCCAGCACCAGATCTCGAGCCATGGCTCTGCTCATCAATCCATTTCCGGGCAGCTTTGATTTTCATGACTTTGAGGATTCCTTGCGGCCAGGATGCTTGACCACCTGAATCTCTAACGAAGGACGATGAGGAGCTTGCGGCGAGGAGACGACAAAGAGACGACGGATAGTGAGAACATCTCAAGTGTTATAATCAGACAGAAATAGTTCATCACTAGAAATAACGCGCCTTCCATTTCAAACCGGAGACTTTGTTGGATGTGAAGAAGTCGAGATCCACAGCTGAACCCAAAACACGGCTCGGCCCGTCGTTTCTCCGCATCTACAACTTTTCCTCGATCATCAACACCCTTTGCGCCAATCCCCACATCCGCCCCTCTTCCACTCCAATTGGCCTCAAAATGGGCAAAAACAAACGCCAAAAGCACCTCTCCCACGGGAAGAAATCAAACCCCCAAAAGTACACCCCATTGACCCGTCCTTCTGGAGTCTCAAAACCCGCTTCAAAATCATCCACCAAACCTTCGAAACCGCAAGCCCAGCACCGAAAGCCAACACTGCCCTTCTCGCCTCACGAACAGATATTACTGATAGGCGAAGGTGACCTCTCCTTCTCCTCCTCCCTAATAATCCACCACAAATGCCAGCACGTAACAGCCACGGTCTACGAGTCCTCCCACGAACTTCTATCCAAATACCCGCACGTTGAAGAGAACATAAAAGCAATTGAAGACGGAGGAGGGGCAGTGCGGTATGGCATTGACGCTATGAAGATGAGGCCGTTTACAACCGGGAAAGAGAGAGAAGGAGTCATGGATAGGATATTCTTTAACTTTCCGCATGTGGGGGGAAAGACGAAGGATGTTAATAGGCAGGTTAGGTATAACCAAGGTCCGTCCTCCTTCCCCTCTTCCCTTACCCCTCAAAACCTTGCTAATTATATGTTGTGTGAATAGAATTGCTTGTTTCGTTTTTCAACAACGCCATGCCGTCGCTGTCCCCAAAAGAGGGAAGTTCGATTGTTGTGACATTGTTTGAGGGAGAGCCTTATACGTTGTGGAATATTAGGGATTTGGGGAGGCATAGTGGGTTGGAGGTTAAGAGGAGCTGGAGGTTTCAGGCGAGTGCGTATCCGGGGTATAGGCACGCAAGGACGCTAGGGGTTGTTAAAGGAGGGGGTGGATGGAAGGGAGAGGAGAGGGCAGCGAGGAGTTATGAGTTTGTGAGGAAGGGGGAGGGGGCTGTGATGGGGAGTGGGAAGGGTAAGAGGGAGGAGAGTAGTGTGGATGAGGACGAAGGAGACGAGAGTCTACATGAAGATGATGTTGAGGAGCAAGGTGACGAGGACAAGGAAGATCACAAGAAAGAGAATGACGACGACGAGGACGAAGGCGATTGAAAGTCAGATTTTTTGGCTATGATCCACCCAAATCATCCGCTAACTCCTTACGCACAACGCCACCCGGTATAACCATCCCACCCACACTTTTGTCGGAATATCTGAGCGCCTGCAATATGGATTGCTCCAGCCAGGTATGATCCAATCGATCAAGACTCTAATAGCTGAAAGATCTCTAAACCACTATAGGTTGGAAATCCACGCCATTCATCGGCATCATACCATTGCCCATCGCCACGCCATTGCCTGCTCCAACTGAGAGAGGCAGCAACGCTTCGCCCAAACCACCTTCCGGGTGCAGAGCATACATCGGCGCTTCCATCGAATCGCCATCAAAGATCACCATATTCTGGATCGGTTGTTGACGAGCTCCAAGAACGTTAATCACGTCTTGAGCAAGCTGGCCACCAAGAACCGCCGTCACCGGAGCAATTTCACTGCCCAGATTTTGCAAGAACTTCCGAAGCACCACAGATCGCAAGGTCTCGCTCGGAAGTTTAAGATGTTCGTGCTTTTGCGTTGCAAGGACAGTGAACATCTTGAGATCGTCACTCGTGCTTGGGAGGCGTCCGTCCTGAAGTTCAAGGAACTCCCAAAGGGCCCGAAAGCACGAGAGAATGGGTGTGACCGCCTTCAATCGTCTCCTACTCTTCAAGAACTCGGCTGGCAAGATCGCAGCGTCGCTAGCCAGGAACCACGTAGAATACAACTCTCTCTTCGTAACCATTTCGAAATTCTTTCCATTCTCCTTCTTGTCCTTCACATCAATTACACTGCGTGTTCGTGTCTCCGCTTGAATAGCCGTAGCAACATTGCTCTTCTCCCTCTCAATCACATAATCATGCTGAATCAGATCCGAGAATATGAAGCCGTAGAAACCATGCACACCCGCCGCATAGAATGGCCTATGGTTGATCCTCGTCGCCGTATTGATGATATTCAATGTATCCGGCTGCAAATCCGTCGCAATCACAATATCAAACTGGCCAAAGAAATCTGGTCCCTTAGTCTTGATATCGCTCGGATCGACAACCACATTGACTCTCGGGTTCAGCTTTCTGATTTGTGGTGCAGCGGCTTCTGCTCGGTTTATGCCAATGTCTGCTTCGGAGATGAAAAATTGCGCGCCAAGATCGTTCTCGGTGACTTGCTCGTGGTCGACGATGGTGAGTGAGTGGATTCCGGCCAGGACGAGGTTCTTGGCTATCTCGTTGGCGAGAGCTTTCATGGTTATGAGGAGGATGTTGGCGTTGCGGATTTTCTCTTGGGCTTGGACACCCCATAGTCGGATTTGACGGTCGTAAAGAGCGATTTCATCTGATTGAGGTTAGATAGGACTTGCAGCAGGTCATGGGGAGCTTTACCTGCGCTGATGCCTTCTGCAGGTGGAGGGGCAACAGCCTGACCATTCGTAGCTTGTGGGACGTATTGGGGAACTGGGAGCACCATTGGGAGGACCGGGAAGTCTGTTACTGGTACATTGGGTTCCATGTTTGCCGTTGTTTTCGGTTTGTGTGGAGGGGAGAGGTTGTGAAGCTCGCGTGGGCGTGTTAAAGTTGACGGTTGCTCAAGCGGGCGAACTCATTCCCAGCGCAGAGTTGTATGCCACCCGCGGGCCAGAAGGTGACTTCTTCGCTTTCAAATATTCAATTTTGGTTGACAAGGAGAGCCCTCCCCGAACAAGCAGACGCGGCTCCAAATTTTGATCAACGCGGCTGTGCCTGAAATGGTAGAAGCCGGGTCCAGCCAATTGCACGTCATTCCCCCGCCAAACGCTGCGCTGCCCTCTAGCGAGAGACAGGTCATCTGGGCCCAACATCAACGACATTCGAATCCTCCAAATCCCTTCAAAGAAGTGTTGCTACATCTGCGCAACGAGTCTCGACTCCAACAACCCCATTTGCCCCTTGTATCATCGACGCCGTCTGCTCGTTGTCGAAGCATCGACAGGACCTCTGACGACGACCCCTCAATCGGCTTCATTGCCTCTATCCTATGCCGAGGCCGCTGTCATTAATGGTGAGTGATCCATCGCGACCTGTCAGCGAACTCTGTTCAAACACACGTAATTGATTCACGATGCAGTCTGGCAATTTTGATAGTCCGCCTGCGTCCGACTCCTACCGTGAAACCGCCGATCGAATCGTCCGCGAGATCCTCGACAATACCCAGTCGCCCGATGATATTAGTCCTTCTGGCGAATTATACAGGGCGATAGAGCGTTTCCACAGAAGAAGGGGAGGGGCAAATTATTTAAGGATGGCTTCAGATCGAGAGCAAGAGCAGCGTCGTCAGGAATCGCGGAGAGATGAATCCTCGCCACTGTTCGTGTTACCGCCACAACCTCCTCCAAACGAATCGTCGCCCAGGGAGAGAGCCATTTCGCGACTTGCTGGAATGACTGCTCGTCGTGGAAGACCTCGAATGCCGCCAAGCGATAGATGGATGGAGAGGGCTAGAGCTGTTCTTGGGGAGAGTAACAATGGCCTCGCTGATTTACAGCATGCCGGAAGACAACTAGAGCAGGCCAGCTCCAGCCTAAGAGCTCTGCTAGACGACCCAGTCCCAAATATCTCATCCCCCATTCTCGAACCAGCAGAATATTCCGGCGAGGCTGAACAAAACCGACGGACTAAGCGAAGGAAGCTCGATTCCGACAAGTTGGACTCTACCTTTGCAGGCTTCAGTTACGGCAAATACGGCCAAGTCGAACCAGGGAAGCTAAAGATGGAGATTGTTAGCTGTGATGGAGGTATATTCCAGGACCACGGTGGAAATTATGCAAATTATTCGGCGGAAAATGTTCTGAAGAGCGATTCTTCGGTATATTGTACAAAGAGTAATCGATGCAATCTCGTTCTGCGACATCAAGGAGCTACAGTGTTTTCACTTAAGGAGTTGATCATCAAAGCGCCTCACTCTGGTTATACTGCTCCGTAAGTTTTCTCCTTCATGGTTTGAAACCACCCTAACAATTTTGCAGTGTTCAAGAAGGAATGGTGTTCATTTCAATGACATCAGATGATCTATTAGCCAGAACAGCTCAATATCAAATCCAGTATTCCCCGCCTCGACCCCGAAGATCACCCTCTCAACGGTCCAACGAACTTCCACCCATAGTATCAATTCGGCACAACGATGATGGATCCATGACAGCAGCCCAAGTTCGTGCTCGACGACTTTATGACATTGGCCTGCAAGATGAAGACTGTGATTACCGCACCGCACAAATACCCTCCGATTTCACCGAAAACGCACCCCCTTTCCAAGTAACTACCGAATGCAGCGACTCCGAGAACGATGAACCATCCGCCTCTCGCCGTCGATCCCTACATCGTGTTATGGGCCTTCGATTCGAAGATTCGGACAGTAGTGGCGAGGAAGATAGCAACGAGCATACCGGTCCCTGGCATGACGACTATCTCTTGGGCATTGGTCGAAGTCGTTTACGACGTCGCGAGACAGCGAGTAATATCACATTAGCAGAAGCCGCTGAGGCATCACAAATCGCTACACAAGAGGCAGTGAGAGCTGTTGGCGGCGAGTTGATGGCTCCGCATGCGAGATTCTTCATCGAGAGAGACAAGAGCAAGTGTACTGTAAAATTCGACCCACCTGTCAGCGGACGCTTTATCTTGCTGAAGATGTGGAGCCCGCATCATAGCGCTTCGAGCAATATCGATATCCAGAGTGTAGTGGCGAAGGGGTATGCGGGGCCGAGGTATTTCCCTGCTGTCCAGATGAGGTGATGGAAGGTTGAAGCTAGGTACGAAATTGCCCTCTTGGAATGAGAGCGGGGGAGGGAGGGATGTTATGGTTTTTGTAACCAATGAGCATTAGATACCTCGTCTAATAGAAACGCGGTGATTACAGCTAACTCTTAGCGGAGTGTGTTCCAGATTTTTCCTCGGGCCAATATTAATTTCCCGGTTGCACCTCAAGCGAGTAGCTCCGTCGACTTTCCCGTGATGCAGTGGCTTTCTCTTTGTGAAAAAGATTCCTAAGAATAGCAGATTAACGAGCCCTCCCATTGAGCCTGCCTAAGCATACTCCGAACGTGCTGCTTTCCTTTGTCCTCTTGTTCCTAGGATGAGACATTCCTTTGTCCGTGCATATCGCAGAACAATAGCATTGTACAACGTGGACTTCCAAGTAACCATCATCGTCTTTTCTGTGAAGAATGACGCCGAACAATAAATGCTGCTGTTCATAAATAACATCGATCCCACGACGTAGCTCTATCATTCGATCCGCATTCTGTGTCTCTGCCAGCGCCTTTCGTCCTCAATATTGTCCAACGTTTTGGCCAAAATCGAAACCTCTCATGGCGCCTACACAACCGACATTCTCCGCTAAATTTCTCGCCGAGTTCGGGTATTTTAGGAATACCCGAAATAAGGAAGGTATGGAAATTTTTCTTTACTCACACCTGCAAGGCGTGCTGCCGAGAAAGCTGAGAAAGCCCAATGATAAGATTGCATTTGCGTTTGACATCGACGGGGTGCTTGTACTGAGGCCATTAGCGGGCTAGCGGACAAATCCGAGAAGCGAAAAGTGATTTTCTGATTTTCTGATTTTCGCGCCCACACCCCCCCCCCACCACACCTTACCAAAAAAAAAAAGTACAGCATATACACCTTATTCTCGACTACTTCTAACCCCCCCTTAGCTTGCATAGTCTATAAGGCAAATCCCATAGATTATAAGGCATATCTCTATCTCCCTTACTTTCTATATCCTTTATACTACCTATATTACTCAAATTATCTATATCTCCTTTATTCTCTTTTTCTCTAATATCCTTACTTTCCTCTACTATAATCTTCTTCCCTATTACCTTCTAATCTTATATCTATTTTTATATTTACTTTCTATATCTTATAAATAATTAAGGCTTTAGTATAAAAAGTTTTATAGATATAAAGTAAGGCTTTCTAGATTTAGTAAAATTAGTATTAAGTTAATAGAAAATATAGATTTTATTATTATTATTATATTTATAATTTATATAAGTATTATTAAATTTGCCTTTTATAACTATATAGTATTTAAAAGGGCTCCTTAGTCTTTTCTTATTACTATAAGTAATATAAGCTTAAGAGAATTCGGTTCTATAAATATATATTAAGCTTGCCTCTAGATTTATCTTGCCTTTCTCTAATCTTTTTAGTTCTTTACTCTAGTATAGCTCTATCTTTCTAATTTTAGCCTTATTATTAATTTACTTTATTATTTTAGTAATATTATTAGATAATATAAGAAAATTAAAGTATTATTATAAAGAAAAAAAAGAAAATTATATATAAAGAGAAAATTAAGAAATAAAGAAGTTTATTAGTTAAATATATTAATAAAAAAAAATATTATAAACTAAGTCTAGATTATTAGAAAATATATTATAAATATTATTTTTTTACTTATTTATAGCTTTATTATCTTTTCTATTACTTTTACTTTTATTAGAGCTATTATCTAAAGTTATATTTAATATATTTTTAATAAAAAAAAGCTTTAATAATAGTATTATATATTAAAATTAAAATTATTTTCGAAAAGAGATTAAGATTAAGGTTAAGGCTAAGATTAAAGCTAGTATAGCTATATCTTTATTATTTATCTTTAGAATATAAAAATATATATTTAATATAATTATTTAAATCTAAATAAATTTATAATAAATAATACCTAAAAATAGAAATATTAGTACTTAATAGCCCTAGATTAAATATATTTAAATATTAAAAAAATTATAATTTTAGGTATTATAGTTATAAAAATAAAGATATAAATATTTTTTCTTTTATTAATTTATAAAAGCTAAAATATATTAATAATAATTAAATTATATTTAATTTATATAATTAGCTAATTTATTTTATTAATTATAAATAATTCGAGATAATTTAAATTTCTTTAAATCTCTATATATAGCTTATTATATAAACTTCTATATTTTTATATTTAGTAATACTATAATTATAATTTTTAAATAAGAAAAATTCCCTTATTCTAGTATATATAATTATATTTATTTCTTATTTTTCGAATATATAATTATTAAATTAGAAAGACTTAAGAATTTTAAATAATATTTTTTTCTAAGAAATATATATCCTTAATAAATAATAAAAGTAAATATAGAATTATATAATAATATAATTATCTTATACTAGTAATTTTATTTTCTATAAAACTATAATTCTATTTTATTTTTATTTTAAAACCTTTATTCTTCTTTTATATTTTTTCGATTTTACTATTAATACTAAAAGCTTTTGCCTTTTACTAATACCTTTTCTATTAATATCTTTATTAATATCTTTATTAATATTTTTATTAATACTAAAAACTAGTATCTAATTATTTTATAACTTTTTTCTTTTTTTTCTTATTTCTTTTTACTTCTTTTTCTTATTTATTTTTTTTATTTTTTATTTTTTAATACTTTTTCTATTAATACTAAGAACTAATATTTAATTATCTTATAACTTTCCTTTTCTTTTCCGAACTTCTTTTTCTTTAATACTTCTACTAATAATACTAAAAGCTAGTATCTAATTACTATTTCCGAATTACTTTTATTTAGAACTCCTATATTATAAGTCTTTAATTTATTTATTTCTTAGAAAGCTAAATTTTAGATTTCTTTTTTCTTTTTCTAATATTTCCTTTTTTCTTTTTCTAATATCTCTTATATTTTTAGGTTCTTTAAAAATATTCTTTTTCGAATTTCTAAAAAAGAAACTAATTCCTATTTAGATTTCTCTAAACTTTAATATCTCTTCTTTTCCTTTAATATTTATAAAAGCCTTTAGGCTATTACTAAATATTTCTATTCTTTATCTTAGAATATATACTAATTTATTTTTATAGGAAATAGCCTTTTTCTCTCTAATTTCAATTTCTTTAATATATATTTCTTATCTTTAGGCTATTTAGATATTTCTTTATTTACTTTTATAAAATATATACTAATTTACTTTTTAGTTTCTCTTATCTTATTTTTCCTTTAATATTATTATATATATATCTAGTTAGTACTAGTTCTTATAACCTATAATTAGGCTTTCTATTTATTAAATATCCGGATATTTTATTTTACTTTTATTTTATATATTTTATTTTATATATTTTATTTTTCTTTTATTATAGATTAGAATTTAAATAGTATTTATCTTAAGTACTTATACTCTCAGGTATATAAGACTTTTATAGATTTTTCGGGATTATAAACTAGCTTATTTTAGTTTAGAAAAGCTTTCTTAAAAGTATTTTAAGAATTATAGTATTTACTATAATTTCTTCTAAAAATTAATATAATATAGGTATTTCTAGTTTATTCTTTCTTTATAAAATAAACTACTATCCTAAATTTATATAAAAGTCCTAATTATTTCTTAAGTTAAAGTATAAGTATTTCTTATTTCTATTAAATTAGATATAAAGAATAATAGATATCTTTAGGCTAGACTATAATACTAGTTAAGTACTAAGATTTCCTATATCTATCTTATAAATTTATAATTCGAGATATATTATATTTAATAGGGCTTCTATATCTAATTACTTTATATTATAATAAAATATCTTAATATTATAGTTAGAGAAATTTTATTTTATAATCTTATTTATTATTTATAGATTTTCTAGCTAATAAGTCTTAGCTAATAGCTAAGAAACTTATTAGCTACTTTATTTAAAGCCTCTAAAAATAGGAAATTATCTTAATAAAAACTTAGTATTAAAAATAGGTTTAACTAATTAATTTAAATAAAGAGTTTATAATAAAAGTCTTTATATATAGGTAATTTTATATAATAAACTTAAGTTTTTATTTCTGGTTATATAAATAAGTTATATAAAAAACTTTTTCTGGCTTATTAAAATAGTTTCTATTTCTAGTTATATAAATTATAATATATAATAAACTTAAACTTTTTTTAAATTATTTTTAGAAAAATTAGTAAGCTTTTCTAAATAAATTTATTAAAGCCTTAGTTTTTAAAAGTATTAGTCTAGCCTTTTTACTTTTTCCTTAGATAATAGTTTGGCTTTTAGAAATTATATATAAATATTAGAATAAATAAGGAAATATATTATATATATTTTCTAGATAAATTAAAATAGAATTTATAGAATTCCTATAATATTTTTATTAAATCTATAGTACTAGCTAGTAAAGACTTTAATAATCTTAATAAGACTTAAATTATAAGCCCGGCCCTTAGATTTCTTACTTAACTTAAAGATTAAGTAATCTATAATAGGTTACTTATTATAAAATATATTATACTTTTTTCCTAAAAAGTACTAAATACTAGTAATAGTCCGGAAGCCCTAAAGCCCTTAAGACTCTTTATAAGTTTTAGGCTTTAGGGCTTTTCTATAACTAGCTAATTATATAGAATTATATAATTATATAAATCTAATATTAATATAAAGTAATTAGTAACTTTATATATAGATATAATATAGTTTTTAATATAACTAGTCTAATATATTATATATTTATATATAAATACCTATAATTTTATTATTATAATATAATATATTCTTAATATAAAAATTCCTTTATAATTCTAGACTTTTAAGAGCTTTCTTTATACTAAAAGTAAAGTATATAATACTATTTAAATATTAAACTCAAAAGGCAAAGAATTATAAAGACTCTAATAATTATAAGACTTTATAAACTTAAATAGATTTAAATATTATAAAAGTATTAAATTTAGTAACCTAATTTTTAAATTATATAAGAACTAATTAAAAAGCATTATTTTAAAGTATTAATTATAAATTCCAAATATATATATATATTTATAAGGAAATAAGACCTAAAATAGTACTAAGCTAATTATAAGATATAGGAAAAAGTATATTAAATATTAGACTTATTTTTTCTTAATTATCTTAACCTTAGTAAATATTTATATATAATTTATTAAACCTTATATAATGGGTTTACTTAGGAAAAGTAAGATTAATTAGCCTAGGAAATTTAATAATAGTTAGACTTCTATCTAAAGTAATAGGTAAAGTACTAGTAATAGCCTAGATATTTTAGGTTTTACTTATAAAGCTAAAAATATTATATTCATTAATTCTCTATATCTAATAAGAAAAAGAAATAATATATTTATATCTCTAATATATCTATTATTATAAAATAATACTTATATAGTTTATAAGATTAATTATAGTTTTCTTTACTAAAGAAAAGAATAGTAAAATTAAAAAAGGATCTAATAGCTTACTATTATTATTATTATTATTACTATTAGAATTAGCTTTAATAGTACTTTTAATAGTATTTTCTATATTATCTTATGGCTTCTAGAGATTAGTAAATAAAAAAGAATCCTGGTATATATAAGTTAATTAAACCTAAAAATAAAAAAGGGTCTATAGAAAAAATAAAAAATAGAAACTAGAATTAAAAGAAAGAATTATATATATATCTTTATTTATTTACTAGTTTATTAGATTCTTTCTTATTCTTAAAGTCTTATATTTATATTAGTAAATAATACTTTTCTGGGCTCTCTAGGCCTTTTTAGTTTATTATTTAATCTTTTTAAGTTATTATATTTTCTAAATATTTTCTAGTTTTTTATAAGTAATTTTAAAATAAAGATCTTTATATAAAGTCTCTTTCTAAGTATTTTCTAGCTCTTTATAAATAATTTCAAGACAGATATCTTTATATAAAGTCTTATTTTAATATAAAATAAGAAAAATTATTTAAATACTCTTAGAGCCTAGATATATATTATAGTAAGAAAGATTAAAGATAGTTTAGATAAAACCTAGTAAGATTATAAGTTCCTGGGCTCTTTTATTATTAGAATTAATATAAAATACTAGTTTATTTATATTATTAATAAATTAATAATAATAAGTAAATTTACTAATATAGAGAAAGAAATAAGGAAATAACTACTAAGAAACTATATTAGAAAAAATAGAAAAAACTTAATTATTTATTTTAAATTAAAAGCTACTTATTAAAAAATATTTATTAGAATTTATATAAAGAATCTAGTAAAAGAAATAAAAGAAAACTTATTATTAACTTCTTTAGAAAGTTAGATAATTCTTTATTTAGCTTTCTAATTCTTTATATTATTAAATATTTATTTATAGAAAACTAGCTATAAAACTATAGTCTATAATTCTATAAGACTAGATCCGGTTATATTTTAATTTATAAGACCTTAAAAGGCTTTAAATAGCCTATTACTAATATAAGAAGCTATAGCCTGGGTAATAATCTAAGTAACTCTTATATTTATAGCTTATTAAGCTTATATAGTAATATAAATATTACTAGAAAAGTAATTAGGTTAAGTAATATAACTTATAATAAAAGGAAATATAAAAGGAAGTAGTTATAGGACTATTAGAATAGAAGAAGTCTGAAATAAAGTAGAACTAGTATCTAATAGCTATATAATAATAGTAACTAGAGAAATAGATATAGTAGATATTTCTAAAAAAAAAGATATAAGATAAAAATATTAAGAAAAGCTAGAAATCTAAAGTATTTTAGATATAAAAAGAAAAGCAGATATAAACGGAATTCTAGAGCTATAAGATTTAAGTTTACTAGTATTATTACTTTAGATAAGTAAAATAATAGCTTCTATATTATATTTATTATTAGTAAATTAATAGAACTTATAATATTAGATATTACTATATTAGTATTTAACTATAAAATATATAGTATTAAGGCAGGTTTTAAGAAATAATAATATTATTTTAAGAAATAAGAATTTAAAAATATAGAATATTTATATAATAAATAAACTTAATAATTCTATTAGTACTATTCTTAAAAATAAGAAAGGAATTTCGAAAATAATATATTTAATAATAAATAATACTTATCTTAATATATCTAATTACTTTATAACTAGCTTATTTAATTACCCTATATTATTAGAAGTATTACTAATAAAGGGCTATTCCTAGATAAAGTCCTAAACTATTAGAAACTATATAGATATTCTTCTAGCTTATATATTATTTATATATTCTATATTTATTAGAATAACTTATTTAAGGATTTTATTTTATATAATAATAGTATTATATTTACTAGTTAGCTTTTTAAACTCTCCTAATATTAATAGCTACCCTAAGGCTATATATATCCGGACTATATATTAGAACTAGTAATAAGCTTAAATATATAATTAGTTACTATTTCTATTAGTATTTTCTATATAAATATTAGCTATATTTATATTATAAAATATAAGCTTTTAATAATACTATTCTAATATTTCTCTTAATAAAAACTTATTAATATCTATATTAGTATATAAGTAAACTATTTATATAGAGCTATATAAGATTATATTACTTATTCTAAACTAAATAATTATTAAGAATTATATTATAAAGCTCTATATTTATAGGATAACCCTAGTACTATATCCTGCCTAGAGGCCTTATATATAGTCTAAATAGCTTACTAGCTATTATATTAGGCCTAGATCTATTTTTTCTAATTCTATAAATATTTTATAAGTCTATAAACCTATATATTTTATTTTGGATCTATTATATATAAAGTACTAGTAAAGTAATCCGGTTTTATAAATATTAGTAATTATAATTCCCGGTATAGGCTAGTTCCTAAAAATAGTTTTATATATACTAATCAGATTTAGTTATATAATCCGGTATTATAATACTAGACCTAATAGCCTTAATAAAAAGTAGTATAATTATTAATATCTAATACTTTTTCTTAATAATAGAAAAAATAAGAAATAGATATAAGAAAACGGAATTACTTATATATTACTAGTATAGCTAGCTTTTCTAAAGCTTCTATTACTAGGATTTAACTTACTAATTCTCGGTACTTTTCCTAGAAATAAAGTAGTTTTCTATATATATAACTAATAAATTAGTTATTTATAAGAATATAAAATATACTTTAGTAATAAAAGAAAGTTTAGAGCCTTAATTAGCCCTAAAGAAATAAGAGTAATAGCTTATTTAAGTATAAATCTAAAGATACTATTATATAACTAAATAAGTAATTTAATTAGAGATTCTAATATATATTTAGATAATATTATATAAATAAGTATTAATATAAGTATATATCTTAATCTTAAATAATAATAGTTTATTATATTTATTAATTAACTAAATCTAGTCTAGCCTAAATATAATATATTCTCTTTTCTTAAACTATATCTATTATATTTATAATATAATTATTTCGGGATCTAGGAATTATAATATTATATATAAGCTCTTTTTATAAATAATAAAATATATTAGTAAATAAGGCCCTAACTTTCTAAGCTAGAGCAAAATAGTAAAATATAAAAAAACTAACTAGGTTATTAATAAACCTTATTAATAAAAGTATATATATAAATACTATTATTTATAATTTATAATTCACTTATTATTTAGCTTATTTTATAATATTATAAATAGTTACTTATTTACTACTTATCTATTTATTATAGTTATATAATAAATAAAACCAAGCTTCTTATATATATAAATAACTCTAGTAATTAAAGCTATATAATTATAATTCTTAAGATTTTTAAGTATTTCCTTATTTATATTTTCTAGATAATATAGAATTATAATTTATATATAAAAGAAAGATATATTTACTATTTAAATATATATTTAGATATTTTATTTTTATAATTACTATTAGATTATATATAAATTAACTAAGATTTTATATAAATCTTTTAATCTATTTATAATTTCTTCTTAATTAATATTTATATAAGCCTATTTAGTAATAGCTTTATAATATAGTAATAGATTTATTAAAAGTTATAGTATTATTTTAATAAAATCTATTAAGTTATTTTAATAAGAATTAAGTTTAGGGTATATTTTATTATTATAATATACTTTTTAGTAATATAAGTACTAAAAAACTCAAATAATATTACTCCTATATAATTTTATTAATTAATTACTAAAAAAAAGTAATTAGCTAGCTTTTTAGTTATTTTAATAATTTAATTTTCTTATTTCTAATTTCGGAAATATTAAGGAAGTTATTAGATTCTATTAATAATATTATCCTAGAAAGGCTTATAGCCTATAATTACCTAATTATAGTAATTTATAATAAATATTTAATTTTATATTATATTATTCGGCCTAATTTTAGTATAATTTTATATAGTAATATAGGCTCTTACTTTATTAATTAGATAAGTAAGTAGCCTTACTATTATTATATTATCTAAGCCAAAAGTCATATATAAGTACTATATCCCTAATTAGGAATTCTGCCTTAGGGAGGAGGGGGAAGGGGGGGGGGTATGCGGGGTACTAGTACGAAAATCAGAAAATTAGAAAATCACTTTTTGCTTCTCGGATTTGTCCGCTAGCTAGCTATGGGCCTTAGTAAGTGAGCTCGACCTGAGGATAGGCAGTTAGTTCCGCTTTATAGATATCTAAAGAAGTCAGTACGTGCTTGAAGCCATAGGAGTTCGCTATTTCTCTTATCTTATTCCCTATTTCTCCCAGGGCGAGGATATTCTTATCCCCTAGCAAAGGGACGAGATTCTTGAACGGGCTGTGGGACTGGATGAATTAGTACTCGGAGAGGCTGGGTATATCTAGTCTTTTACCGAGGAAAGCAATATAGTCTTTCTCGGTAGCCCCTCCGCTATTTGTTAGGAAGATAAAGGAGATTTCATTGCGTTATAAGAACTCCAAGGTTTCCTTTGCACCAGGCAAAACAGTCTTTGAGCGGACAAGCTACTGAGGCCCATAGCTAGCTAGCAGACAAATCCGAGAAGCAAAAAGTGATTTTCTGATTTTCTGATTTTTATACTAGTGCCCCGTATATTCCCCCCCTCCCCCCTCTCCTCCCTAAGGCAGAATTCCTAATTAGGGATATAGTATCTATATATGACTTTTGGCTTAGATAATATAATAATAATAAGGCTACTTACTTATCTAATTAATAAAGTAAGAGCCTATATTACTATATGAAATTATACTAAAATTAGGCTAGATAATATAATATAAAATTAAGTATTTATTATAAATTACTATAGTTAGGTAATTATAGGCTATAAGCCCTTCTAAAATAATACTATTAATAGGGTCTAATAATTTCCTTAATATTCCCGAGATTAGAAATAAGAAAATTAAATTATTAAAATAACTAAGAAGCTAGCTAATTATTTTTTTTTAGTAATTAATTAATAAAATTATATAAGAGTAATATTATTTAAGTTTTTTAGTACTTATATTACTAAAAAGTATATTATAATAATAAAGTATATTCTAAACTTAATTTCTATTAAAATAACTTAATAGATTTTATTAAAATAATATTATAACTTTTAATAAATCTATTATTATATTATAAAGCTATTACTAAATAGGCTTATATAAATATTAATTAAGAAGAAATTATAAATAGATTAAAAGATTTATATAAAATCTTAGTTAATTTATATATAATCTAATAGTAATTATAAAAATAAAATATCTAAATATATATTTAAATAGTAAATATATCTTTCTTTTATATATAAATTATAATTCTATATTATCTAGAAAATATAAATAAGGAAATACTTAAAAATCTTAAGAATTATAATTATATAGCTTTAATTACTAGAGTTATTTATATATATAAGAAGCTTGGTTTTATTTATTATATAATTATAATAAATAGGTAAGTAGTAAATAAGTAACTATTTATAATACTATAGAATAAGCTAAATAATAAGTAAATTATAAATTATAAATAGTAATATTTATATATATACTTTTATTAATAAGATTTACTAATAACCTAGTTAGTTTTTCTATATTTTACTATTTTACCCTAGCTTAGAAAATTAGGGCCTTATTTACTAATATATTTTATTATTTATAAGAAAAGCTTATATATAATATTATAATTCCTGGATCCCGAAATAATTATATTATAAATATAATAAATATAATCTAAAAAGAAAGAATATATTATATTTAGGCTAGACTAGATTTAGTTAATTAATAAATATAATAAGCTATTATTATTTGGGATTAAGATATATATTTATATTAATACTTATTTATATAATATTATCTAAATATATATTAGAATTTCTAATTAAATTACTTATTTAGTTATATAATAGTATTTTTAGATTTATATTTAAATAAGCTATTACTCTTATTTCTTTAGGGCTAATTAAGGCTCTAAACTTTCTTTTATTACTAAAGTATATTTTATATTCTTATAAATAACTAATTTATTAGTTATATATATAGAAAACTATTTTATTTCTGGGAAAAGTACCGAGAATTAATAAGTTAAATCCTAGTAATAGAAGCTTTAGAAAAGCTAGCTATACTAGTAATATATAAGTAATTCCGTTTCCTTATATCTATTTCTTATTCTTTTTATTATTAAGAAAAAGTATTAGGTATTAATAATTATACTACTTTTTATTAAGGCTATTAGATCTAGTATTATAGTACCGGATTATATAACTAAATCTAATTAGTATATATAAAACTACTTTTAGGAACTAGCCTATACCGGGAATTATAATTACTAATACTTATAAGACTAGATTACTTTACTAGTATTTTATATATAATAGATCCAAAATAAGATATATAGGTTTATAGATTTATAAAATATTTATAGAATTAGAAAAAATAGATCTAGGCCTAATATAATAGCTAGTAAGCTATTTAGACTATATATAAGGCCTCTAGGCAGGATATAGTACTAGGGTTATTCTATAGATATAGAGCTTTATAATATAATTCTTAATAATTATTTAGTTTAGAATAAGTAATATAATCTTATATAGCTCTATATAAATAGTTTACTTATATACTAATATAGATATTAATAAGTTTTTACTAAGAGAAATATTAGAATAATATTATTAAAAGCTTATATTTTATAATATAAATATAGCTAATATTTATATAGAAAATACTAATAAAAATAGTAACTAATTATATATTTAAGCTTATTACTAGTTCTAATATATAGTCCGGATATATATAGCCTTAGAGTAGCTATTAATATTAGGAGAGTTTAAAAAGCTAACTAGTAAATATAATATTACTATTATATAAAATAAGATCCTTAAATAAGTTATTCTAATAAATATAGAATATATAAATAATATATAAGCCAGAAGAATATCTATATAGTTTCTAATAATTTAGGATTTTATCTAGAAATAGCCCTTTATTAGTAATACTTCTAATAATATAGGGTAATTAAATAAGCTAGTTATAAAATAACTAGATATATTAAAATAAGTATTATTTATTATTAAATATATTATTTTCGAAATTTCTTTCTTATTTTTAAGAATAATACTAATAGAATTATTAAGTTTATTTATTATATAAATATTCTATATTTTTAAATTCTTATTTCTTAAAATAATATTATTATTTCTTAAAACCTGCCTTAATATTATATATTTTATAGTTAAATACTAGTATAGTAATATCTAATATTATAAGTTCTATTAATTTACTAATAATAAATATAATATAGAAGCTATTATTTTATTTATTTAAAGTAATAATACTAGTAAACTTAAATCTTATAGCTCTAGAATTCCGTTTATATCTGCTTTTCTTTTTATATCTAAAATACTTTAGATTTCTAGCTTTTTTTAGTATTTTTATCCTATATTTTTTCTTCTAAAAATATTTACTATATCTATTTCTCTAGTTATTATTATTATATAGTTACTAGATACTAGTTTTACTTTATTCTAGACTTCTTCTATTCTAATAGTCCTATAATTACTTTCTTTTATATTTCTTTTTACTATAAGCTATATTACTTAACCTAATTACTTTTCTAGTAATATTTATACTATTATATAAGCTTAATAAGCTATAAATACGAGAGTTACTTAGATTATTACCTAGGCTATAGCTTCTTATATTAGTAATAGGCTATCTAAAGCCTTTTAAGGTCTTATAAATTAAAATATAACCGGATCTAGTTTTATAGAATTATAGACTATAGTTTTATAGCTAGTTCTTTATAAGTAGATATTTAATAATATAAAGAATTAGAAAGCTAAATAAAGAATTATCTAATTTTCTAAAGAAATTAATAATAAGTTTTCTTTTATTTCTTTTATTAGATTCTTTATATAAATTCTAATAGATATTTTTTAATAAATAGCTTTTAATTTAAAATAAATAATTAAGTTTTTTCTATTTTTTCTAATATAGTTTCTTAGTAATTATTCCCTTACTTCTTTCTCTATATTAGTAGATTTACCTATTATTATTAATTTATTAATAATATAAATAAACTAGTATTTTATATTAGTTCTAATAATAAAAGAGCCCAGAAACTTATAGTCTTACTAGGTTCTATCTAAACTATCTTTAATCTTTTCTATTATAATATATATTTAGGCTCTAAGGATATTTAAATAATTTTTCTTATTTTATATTAAAATAAAACTTTATATAAAGATATCTGTCTTGAAATTATTTATAAAGAACTAGAAAATACTTAGAAAGAGACTTTATATAAAGATCTCTATCTTAAAATTACTTATAAAAAGCTAGAAAATATTTAGAAAATATAATAATTTAAAAAGATTAAATAATAAACTAAAAAGGCCTAGAGAGCCCAGAAAAGTATTATTTACTAATATAAATATAAGATTTTAAGAATAAGAAAGAATCTAATAAACTAGTAAGTAAATAAAAATATATATATAATTCTTTTTTTTAATTCTAGCTTCTATTTTTTATTTTTTCTATAGATTCTTTTTTGTTTTTAGGTTTAATTAACTTATATATATTAGAATTCTTTTTTATTTACTAATTTCTAGAAATTATAAGATAATACAGAAAATACTATTAAAAGTACTATTAAAGCTAATCCTAATAGTAATAATAATAATAATAATAGTAAGCTATTAGATTCTTTTTTAATTTTACTATTTTCTTCTCTAGTAAAGGAAACTATAATTAATCTTATAGATTATATAAGTATTACTTTATAGTAATAAATATATTAGAAATATAAATATATTATTTCTTTTCCTTATTAGATATAGAGAATTAATAGGTATAATATCTTTAGCTTTATAAGTAAAACCTAAGATATCCGGGCTATTACTAGTACTTTACCTATTATTCTGGATAGAAGTCTAATTATTATTAAATTTCCTAGGCTAATTAACCTTACTTTTCCTAAGTAAACCTATTATATAAGGTTTAATAAATTATATATAAATATTTATTAAGATTAAGATAATTAAGAAAAAATAGGCCTAATATCTAATATACTTTTTCCTATATCTTATAATTAGCTTAGTATTATTTTAGGTCTTATTTTCTTATAAATATATATATATTTGGAATTTATAATTAATATTTTAAAATAATACTTTTTAATTAGTTCTTATATAATTTAAAAGTTAGGCTACTAAATTTAATACTTTTATAATATTTAAATCTATTTAAGTTTATAAAGTTTTATAATTATTAGAGCCTTTATAATTCTTTACTTTTTGAGTTTAATATCTAAATAATATTATATACTTTATCTTTAATATAAAAAAAGCTCCTAAAAGTCTAGGGTTATAAAGGGATTTTTATATTAAGGATATATTATATTATAATAATAAAATTATAGGTATTTATATATAAATATATAATATATTAGACTAGTTATATTAAAAACCATATTATATTTATATATAAAGTTACTAATTACTTTATATTAATACCAGATTTATATAGTTATATAATTCTATATAATTAGCTAGTTATAAAAAAGCCCTAAAGCCTAAAACTTATAAAGAGTCTTAAAGGCTTTAGGGCTTTCGAATTATTACTAGTATTTAGTACTTTTTAAAAAAAAAATATAATATATTCTATAATAAATAACCTATTATAAACTATTTAATCTTTAAGTTAAGTAAGAAATCTAAGGGCCGGGCTTATAATTTAAGTCTTATTAAGGTTATTAAAGTCTTTACTAGCTAGTACTATAGATTTAATAAAAATATTATAGGAATTCTATAGATTCTATTCTAATTTATCTAGAAAATATATATAATATATTTCCTTATTTATTCTAATATTTATATATAATTCCTGAAAGCCGAACTATTACCTAAGGAAAAAATAAAAAGGCTAGACTAATACTTTTAAAAACTAAGGCCTTAATAAGTTTATCTAGAAAAACTTACTAATTTTTCTAAAAATAATTTAAGAAAAGTTTAAATTTATTATATATTATAACTTATATAACTAGAAATAAAAACTATTCTAATAGGCTAGAAAAAGTTTTTTATATAACTTATTTATATAACTAGAAATAAAGACTTGAGTTTATTATATAAAATTATTTATATATAAAGACTTTTACTATAAATTCTTTATTTAAATTAATTAGTTAAACCTATTTTTAATACTAAGTCTTTATTAAAATAATTTCTTATTTTTAGAGGCTTTAGATAAAGTAACTAATAAGTTTCTTAGCTATTAGCTAAGACTTATTAGCTAGAAAATCTATAAATAATAAATAAGATTATAAAATAAAACTTTTCTAATTATAATATTAAGATATTTTACTATAATATAAAGTAATTAGATATAGAAGCCCTATTAAATATAATATATTTCGAACTATAAGTTTATAAGATAAATATAGGAAATCTTAGTATTTAATTAATATTATAATTTAGCCTAAAAATACCTACTATTTTTTATACCTAATTTAATAAAAATAAAAAGTATTTATATTTTAACTTAAGAAATAATTAGGACTTTTATATAGATTTAGAATAGTAATTTATTTTATAAAAAAAGAATAAACCAGAAATACCTATATTATATTAATTTTTAGAAAGAATTATAATAAATACTATAATTTCTGAAATACTTTTAAGAAAGCTTTTTCGAACTAAAATAGGCTAGTTTATAATCCCGAAAAATCTATAGAAGTCTTATATATTCGAGAGTATAAATACTTAAGATAAATATTATTTAAGTCCTAATTTATAATAAAAGAAAAGTAAAATATATAAAATAAAATATATAAAATAAAAGTAAAATAAAATATCCGGGTATTTAATAAATAGAAAGCCTAATTATAGGTTATAAGAACTAGTACTAACTAGATATATATATAGTAATATTAAAGGAAAAATAAGATAAAAGAAACTAAAAAGTAAATTAGTATATATTTTATAAAAGTAAATAAAGAGATATTTAAATAGCCTAAAGATAAGAAATATATATTAAAAAAATTAAAATTAGAGAGAAAAAGGCTATTTCCTATAAAAATAAGTTAGTATATATTCTAAGATAAAGAATAGAAATATTTAGTAATAGCCTAAAGGCTTTTATAAATATTAAAGAAAGAAAGAAAATATTAAAGTTTAGAGAAATCTAAATAAGAGTTAGTTTCTTTTTTAGAAATTTAAAAGAAAATATTTCTAAAAGACCTAAAAATATAAAAGATATTAGAAAAAGAAAAAAGGAAATATTAGAGAAAGAAAAGAGAGATCTAAAATTTAGCTTTCTAAGAAATAAGTAAATTAAAAACTTATAATATAGGAGTTCTAAATAAAAGTAATTTGGAAATAGTAATTAGATACTAGCTTTTAGTATTATTAGTAAAAGTATTAAAGAAAAAGAAGTTTGAAAAAGAAAAGGAAAGTTATAAGATAATTAAATATTAGTTTTTAGTATTAATAGAAAAAGTATTAAAGAAAGAAAAATAAGAAAAAGAAATAAGGAAAAGAAATAAGAAAGAGTAAAAAAAAGAAAAAAAAAGTTATAAGATAATTAGATACTAGCTCTTAGTATTAATAAAGATATTAATAAAGATATTAATAAAGATATTAATAGAAAAGATATTAGTAAAAGGCAAAAGCTTTTAATATTAATAGTAAAATCGAAAAAATATAGAAAAAAAATAAAGATTTTAAAATAAAAATAAAATAGAATTATAGTTTTATAGAAAATAAAATTACTAATATAAGATAATTATATTATTATATAATTCTATATTTACTTTTATTATTTATTAAAAATATATATTTCTTAGAAAAAAGTATTATTTAAAATTCTTAAGCCTTTCTAATTTAATAACTATATATTCGAAAAATAAGAAATAAATATAATTATATATACTAGAATAAGGGAATTTTTTTTATTTAAAAATTATAATTATAATATTACTAAATATAAAAATATAGAAGTTTATATAATAAGCTATATATAGAGATTTAAGAAAATTTAAATTATCTCAAATTATTTATAATTAGTAAAATAAATTAGCTAATTATATAAGTCAAGTATAGTTTAATTATTATTAGTATATCTTAGCTTTTATAAGTTAATAAAAGAAAAAATATTTATATTTTTATTTTTATAACTATAATACCTAAAATTATAATTTTTTTAATATTTAAATATATTTAATCTAGGGCTATTAAATACTAATATTTCTATTTTTAGGTATTATTTATTATAAATTTATTTAAATTTAAATAATTATATTAAATATATATTTTTATATCCTAAAAATAAATAATAAAGATATAGCTATACTAGCTTTAATCTTAGCCTTAATCTTAATCTTAACCTCTTTTTAAAAATAACTTTAATTCTAATATATAATACTATTATTAAAGCTCTTTTTTATTAAAGATATATTAAATATAACTTTAGGTAATAGCTCTAGTAAAAGTAAAAGTAATAGAAAAGATAATAAAGCTATAAATAAATAGAAAAATAATATTTATAATATATTCTCTAATAATCTAGATTTAGTTTATAATATCTTTTCTTATTAATATATTTAACTAATAAATTTCTTTATTTCTTAATTTTCTCCTTATATATAATCTTTTTCTTTTCCTCTATAATAATACTTTAATCTTCTTATATTATCTAATAATATTACTAAAATAGTAAAGCAAATTAATAATAAAACTAAAGTTAGAAAAATAAAGCTATACTAGGGCAAGAAACTAAAGAAATTAGAGAAAGATAAGGTAAATCTAGAGGCAAGCTTAATATATATTTATAAAACCGAATTCTCTTAAGCTTATATTATTTATAGTAATAAGAAAAGACTAAAGGGCCCTTTTAAATATTATATAGTTATAGAAAGCAAATTTAATAATACTTATATAAATTATAAATATAATAATAATAATAAAATCTATATTTTCTATTAACTTAATACTAATTCTACTAAATCTGGAAAGCCTTATTCTATATTTATAAAATCTTTTATACTAAAGCCTTAATTACTTATAAGATATAAAAAGTAAATATAAAAATAAATATAAGATTAGAAGATAATAGGGAAGAAAGTTATAATAGAGGAAAGTAAGAATACTAAAGGAAAAGGAAATAAAGGAGATATAAATAATTCGAGTAATATAGGTAATACGGAGGATATAGAGAATAAGAGAGATAGAGATATGCCTTATAATTTATAGGATTTGCCTTATAGACTATACAAGCTAAGGGGGGATTAGGAGTAGTCGAGAATAAGGCGTATATACTATACTTTTTTTTTTTGGTAAGGTGTGGTAGTGGGTGCGAAAATCAGAAAATCAGAAAATCACTTTTCGCTTCTCGGATTTGTCCGCTAGCCCGCTAATGGCCTCAGTATCACCACCGACTACCACTTAAAGCATGGAGGATCCGATAATATCTTGTTGGGTCCAGATGGCAAGGTCAAATTTTCTGCGATTCTGGTATGGTCTTCTCCTCGAGACTGGGGATTGGACCTTCAGGTCATCATGGATCTCCTCCTCTCCGAGAAAGGACATCTTGGCACCAGGTCTCCTATGAACGGAGATGTAAAACTCCCAAATCAAGGATACCTTCAAGATGAGCAGCCAGCGATCCATTTCTGCAATCCAGATTTGACATACGCTACTTCGCACCCCCACCCAAGAGCAGCTCAAGGTTCCTTCAGAGCTGCCCTGGAAGGTCTATGGTCTGCGACAACAGGAGGCGCAAAGCTTCTGAACTGCAAGACGGTAGGGAAGCCCACTGAAGAGACGTACATCTTCGGCGAGAAAACACTCGTGGAGTGGGAGAAAAGCATGAATGGCGGAGACGGAAAACTTGGGACGATCTATATGGTGGGTGACAACCCGAGTTCTGACATTCAGGGCGCCAATAACTTCACCAGCAGACTTGGAACTGAGTGGAAGAGCATCTTGGTGGAGAGCGGGGTGCATGTTGCTGGGGCAGAGCCTGCGCATAAGCCCGATGCCATCATGAAGAGTGTGAAGGAAGCGGTGGAATGGGCGTTTTGGAACGCGAAGTTGAGTGACTTGGGACACATCCGTGAGACCTCGGCAACGCCCGAGTCTGTATAAAGGTATGTCTTCCATCCTTTTCCCTTCTCTACTTCGGCGTCTCAGAAAGCTTGCTTTTTCAATTGCATTAGAAGAGTATCAATGATAAAAAAGGCAACTCTTACAAATTGACCTCACGAAAATTAGACCCTCGAACGTGAAATGTGTCTGACCTTAGATGTAGCCAGAGCAGTGAATATTTATAGGTCGTCTCGATGGCCTGGGTACCCAAAGGGCAATGAAGATGTAGTACGCTTAAATCTCAAATCGCGATGACGGAGTCTGCTAGCAGAGTCTCCTGCCGTGTTCCAGTCAGCTCAGGTGCATTGAAAAGCAAAATATCCTGAATTGTACATACCATCTCCGGCATATTAGGGAGAAGTTCATTTCATTCGGAATGTTTCCACCTTGGCATCCTCCCAAGCGCTTCCTCTCATGATTAACGACGTGCCAGGGTCATTGAAGAGTTGGTCGGGAATGTTCTCTCCAGGGCCTTGAAGTTCCCGTCAATGAGCCAGCATCCACCGACGAAAAGGTAAAAGTCACTATCTCTTCTGATGATCAGTGGAATCGGACATATGGCTGAGATGATAATAAGATCTCCAGTTTCAACCTAGAACGGCCCCCAGCTTGTGGTGTACATGTTCTTTGACAAACTGTGACCACCTTCAGGAATTGGGCTGTCTTCTCAATTCGAGTGCAGGTTATATTGCAATATTTTCATTGTCGTATGACTTTCTTTCTCCCAATTATATTCGAGATTGCAAGTGAAAACGAGAGTAACGACTCCGACGCAGACTCCTGAAAAGATTAAGAGGCTGGCATCTTTATGGACTGTAAACGCGCCCTCTTTTGCCATTTCAAGTTCATTATTGGGTTTATGTCCAGCACCGGCGACCCTGATATCGCAGATGCGGACACATCTAAAAATCCAATCCGGGAAATGAATCCACGGTTAGGCTGTTTATCATTCGTAAAAGCAGTGAACTATCTCAAAAGGTGCAGACGTAGATAGAAAAGCCTGCTGCGCTCAGGGCAAGAGCAGCAAAGCGAAGCAGAAATGAGCACCCTGGAACGCCTGCAGCTACTTCCATCTCCCAACTCCTCCAAGAAATTTTTTACAGAGTTTTTAACACCTCACTGTTGCCAATTACTTGTTGGAAGAACATCATCACCTTCAAGAGTATATTGCTTCCAAAACGCGGCAGTCACGTGTTCAAGGCTTGGACGTGGTCCCTCTTCATTCTTGACGGTCTCCCTTCCCCTTTGCTCTTTTCTAAGGCGTCCGTGTGAAGCACTGAGACTGGAGTATCTCTGCTGCAGCTCTTCGTATTTGTTGACTACCGTCTTCAACTGTTTCTCAAGACATTCAACAAGTTGTCTCTGACGAGCCCTGTTGTGTCATCACGTGACCTCTTAGCGCGGCACTGAAGATCCTCAGAAGAGATAGGCAGAAGTGAACCAAGTACCAGGTTAACGAATTACCGGGTAAAACGCATGCCACGTAATACGAAGGAGATTTCTAGAACTCTGATTAATTCTAGAAGAGAAGCGTGAAGCTCGTAGAAGCTTGGGAGCGAGGCTAAATACTCCTTAGCGCCATAATTAAGCGAAATATGTGCCTGAGGCTCAAGCGAATTTTCCCCCTCACAGCACCCTGTATCTTAGTCTCGAGCTCCCCGCTCCTTCTTCCCTCTTTAGACGTACATTACACACCCAATTTTCCACTGAGAACACCAGCCACTGGTCGTGATAAGCCCGGAAGGCTTGCTGAGCTTTGCAATTTTGACTCAGTCTTCTCTGCCAAACAGCTAGTATCTTTGAAGAAAGAATGTGGTCCGATTCAGCTTGCGCTGTGCGCTTTTTCCTTGCTTATAGATGCCGAATTTGAGGAGAGCCCCCGTCCCGGACAATTCGGGCTTGCAAGACTCTCTAGTATCAAAATATCACCGGGATCCCATTCAAAATCGCCAGTGGAAAAAAGTGTTGGGTTGGCTATAGTCTCACTTGGGAAATGGTGGTTGTTTCTGTTCTTGTCAGACTCGTCCAGTGTGGATGCAAAGGGGTTCTCTTGCCTCGCCCATCCTCCACTCAGACGCAAGCGAGTCAATTCGACCTTACAGTAGCAACCACAACTTAGTTCGATGCTGGATCGAAAATGGAAGCATGTCCATTAGATAAAGAAGCCCGCTTTTCTTTAGTTCGGAGAGCGGCTCCATGTGACGCCTACGGCTCCCCACCTTGGGAACCCGGCTCTTGGGTTGTGCATCCATATGTACACTGCCATAAACCTTTTTCTTTCCTTCTATATTCTCCAATCAACTGGGTTGAAGCAATGGCTTCCGAGGGCCCCAAGCTATCTGCTGATTTATTCATAGGGTACAAGGAATACAAAAAGGCAACTACGACAGCATATTTGGATGGCTTGCAGCAAATTGTGGAACCGGTGTGGAAGCTCACGAAATCTAGGCACTGGAAAGTACCAGGCGAGCCACAAGGTTCATTGCAGGAACAGAATCGAAGCTCCTGACGACGTCCTCATTGCTCTAAATGACACGATTGAACGAAGAACGAAGCTGCATCGTTCCTTCCAAGAAAGAGGTGATCCCGAACAACCAAAGGTTTGCGAAGAATCAGTCGCATGTTCATTTCATTTCAATATCAACGTTGTGGCGAGTCTATATTTTGCATTCTCTGACGTTCATAGTATGGTAAAGATTTAATGATCTCTCTGGGTATGAAAGTTTTCTCAGAGAAAAGTCGACGCCCCACTCACAAGAAATAATAAGTGCCAATCTCGATGGCATCCTCTCTCCAAACCTCTTTCTCACGTTGCAAGACTTGAGTATTGAAGCCGAAAGCACTGAATACGATAGTTCTCCATCTCAATCAATCTTCAGAATCCGGAGCCCTCAAGCTGTCCTCAAGACCAGGACCAAAAAGAGAGACGAAAAAAGTCGGCAAGAGCAATGACATACGAGTCCGAGTATGATTTCGATCGACAACTTTACGGGAGATATGAACGCGCTTATTGCTATTCGGTTTGTCTGCTTGAGCTCTCTGCAGGTGATCCGGGAAAGGGGCTCGCTCGGCTCATCTTGACCCGAGCAAAAACGTCAAAGCTGGGGTATCAAATTGACACCTCGGTCCCCTGGACCATCAATAACTACGTCTCAATTAGCCGCATCGCCGCACAATTCTTCCGTTATGCCCTCGCCGAAGCTAACGGCCCTGTTTACGAAGTCATGCACACGCTGATTGCTGGAATTGAGGGTGGCAGGGCCGTTAGCTCTGCGGGGTGAAGCGTGTCTTCGCGGACTGCATCCGCGATAATGTTACTCTTGCTCTACACTTCACCAGTTGCTATATAACTAATGCCATAGCTAATCACCTTTCAGTATGCAGCAGATCAGTTTTTCTAGGCAGCCTCCTTCGCCATGCGTGTCCTCTTCATGTTCATCGCGCTCGCCGCGCTTCTCTGGGCCGGCGTGGCTTCGAACGATGGGCTTTCAGACGTGGTGACCTGGGACCCGTATTCCTTGACTGTCAATGATAGCAGGGTATTTGTATTGTAGGTCATTGGACTCACAGACCTGTCCGTACTAATAACTTCCAGCTCTGGCGAATTTCATTACCAAAGAATGCCTGTACCGGAGATGTGGTTGGTAGGTTTGGACACCCAATTCAATCGCAGATGCTCACGGTTATCAGGATATTTTCCAAAAGTTCCGTGCCAATGGGTTCAATGCTATTAGGTAAGTACCTTCTATTGGAGATTATGACTCCTCTAACACTTTCAGCGTATATTTCTTCTGGTCTTATCACTCGCCTGCAAAAGGCGTATACGATTTCGAAACGTCCGGGAAGAATATTCAACGCTTACTTGACTACGCGAAGGAAGCTGGGCTATGGGTGATTGCTAGAGCGGGACCATATTGCAATGCGGAAACAAATGGAGGTGGCCTTGCTCTCTGGGGCTCGGATGGAAGTCTGGGAAGTTTGAGAACGAGCGACGAGACATATCATCAAGCATGGCTTCCTTGGATCACCAATGTAGGAGAGATACTGGCAAAGAATGAGATCACAAAAGGAGGGGTATATTCGTGACTATCTATCACCAGCTGAAAAGGAACGCTTGCTAATTCCAACAGCCAATCATTCTCAACCAAGTCGAGAACGAGCTTCAAGAAACAACGCACACAGCAAAGAATACTCTCGTCTTATATATGGAGCAACTTGAGGCAGCATTTCGAGCAGCTGGAATAACGGTTCCATTCGCACACAATGAGAAGGGCGAGAGGAGTATATCTTGGAGTACCGATTATCAAGATGTCGGAGGTGCAGTCAATGTATACGGTCTGGATAGCTATCCTGGCGGACTCTCTTGCACGAACCCCAATACCGGATTTACAGTTGTTCGAAATTACTTCCAATGGTTCTCAAACTACTCTTATACACAGCCAAGCTTCTTTCCGGAATTTGAAGCGGGCTATTTCACGCCTTGGGGTGGAAGCTTTTATGATGATTGTTCTGCGGAGCATGATCCGGCATTTGCGGATGTCTACTACAAAAACAATATTGGGCAGAGGGCAACTATGCAGAGCTTGTACATGGCTTGGGGTGGCACAAATTGGGGGCATTGTAAGCATCGATACAGTATTCTCGATGAACGCCAATACTGATAAGAGTAGCTGCCGCCCCTGTTGTCTACTCTTCGTACGATTACTCCGCTCCATTACGAGAAACAAGGCAGATACAGGACAAATTGTATCAGACAAAACTCATTGGCTTGTTTACGAGAGTTTCTACCGACCTTCTGAAGACGTACATGGTTGGAAATGGCACTGGCTATGCAGTAAGTCTTGTTTATAACATAAATTTGACTCGAAATTGACCTATCAAGACCTCCTCTACCGCAGCCTGGACCTGGGAGATTCGCAACCCAGACACTAACGCGGGATTCTATGTCGTACAACAAGCATCCACAAGCTCTCGTGCATCCGTCACGTTTTCTGCGAATCTCAATACCTCTCAAGGCTTGATCACTGTTCCGAACATAAATCTGAATGGACGCCAAAGCAAGATACTAGTCACGGACTACGTCCTTGGAGACCACACTCTTCTATATTCCTCGGCGGACGTACTCACCTACGGAACCTTTGATGTTGATGTCCTGGTCTTCTATCTCGAGGAAGGGCAGGCTGGTCAATTTGCGCTCAAGACCGCCAGTGCCTCCACTCACACGGTCTACGGGACTACGGAAGCCACGGTCAGTTCATCAAGCAATGTTACAACAGTCGCCTATACTCAAGGCGCCGGAAAGACTGTTCTCAAGTTCGATGGACTCTTGATCTACCTCCTTGACCAGCCATCAGCATGGAACTTCTGGGCGCCGCCAACCACTACAAACCCAAATGTCAAGCCAAATGAGCAGACTTTTGTTCTCGGACCCTACCTTGTTCGAAGCGCATCGATATCCCATGGAGTGGTTCATATCTCCGGTAACAATAATAATTCTACGATCATTGAGGTGTACACTGGGGTGTCTGGGATCCAGACAATCGACTGGAATGGAATTCGTCTCAATGCCGTCAAGACTCCTTATGGTTCAGTGACGGCACAGATCCTAGGCTCCGAGGATCGGGCAATCTCTTTACCATCTTTGACGAACTGGCGCTCGGCAGACTCTCTTCCTGAAAAGCTCTTATCTTATGACGACTCGAAATGGACTGTATGCAATAAGTCAACTACTTTAAGCCCAGTGGCCCCTCTTACAAAACCTGTCCTATTCTCAAGCGACTATGGTTACTATGTTGGCACCAAAGTCTATCGTGGCTATTTTGACAGCACGGCCCTTACCTCCGTCAACCTCACATGTTCGGGGGGTCTTGCATTCGGCTGGTCTGCCTGGCTGAATGGAGTTCTGGTTGGAGGGCATGTGGGCACTGCTTCATTACCAACGACGAACGCTGTCCTGTCATTGCCACTCTCTTCCTTGCAGGCTACGGATAACCTTCTCACCGTCGTGGTCGATTACCATGGCCACGATGAGACCTCAACTGCGAAAGGTGTCGAGAACCCTCGCGGCATATTGGGAGCTTCCCTCATCCCACCCACAAACTCGTCCAGTACCGGCTTCAAACTGTGGAAAATTCAAGGCAATGCTGGAGGATCAGCAAATATCGACCCAGTTCGTGGTCCCATGAATGAGGGTGGATTATACGGCGAAAGAGTTGGCTGGCATTTACCTTCCTTCACCCCCGATTCCACTTTCGACCACTCAAGTCCTTTAACCGGCCTCAACTCGCCTGGAATCCGCTTCTACATTACAACCTTCCACCTAAACCTCGACTCTGACCTCGACGTCCCACTTGGTATCGAACTCAGCGCTCCAGCTGGCACAGTGGCAAGAGTAATGATCTGGGTAAATGGATACCAATACGGGAAGTTTGTTCCCCATATCGGTCCGCAGACGAGATTCCCTGTTCCGCCAGGAGTTATCAATAATAGGGGGTTGAATACGGTGGCATTGAGTTTGTGGGCTATGAGTGATGAGGGGGCCAAGTTGGATAGCGTGAAGTTGATTAGTTATGGGGCTTATCAGACTGACTTCAAGTTTAATGGGGATTGGAGCTATTTGCAGCCGGGTTGGGATGAGAGTCGGTTGGACTATACCTGAGCTGTGGTAGCCAGAGGCTAAGTCACCTCAACCCTGTATGGGAATCTGGATGCATTATCGCAAATCTTGACAACAGTTTCTCAACAAGATCAAACAGTTTACGATCGTTCTTCCCCCTTCCTTTCATGAATGTATCTCTTATTAGTACAAAGGCACGTTATGGTGATATGGTGGGGCGATGGCAGTGACTTGCAGGACTGAGACATGAACTCGCGATCTCAATCTGTAAGGCTTTGGTCTCCACATCTCTCCAAGTTTCAATTCAACAAAGCACCTTTATTACACAAAAATCAGAGCACTAGGTCAGATATCAACAGGCGCTTGTTCAAGCTCGGAACGGTTGTAGAGCTCGATAGTTGATCTTGGTACCAAGTGAGAGGCACGAGGCATTGGTGGCAATTAATGTTTCTAAATCCGACCTGGAAAATTCGCTGAGGAGATTGGGTGTGGGCATGATGCAGTTGTATGTTTCTTCTTGCTGTATTTCAATTTTCTAAGTTTCAGCGCTCATGTGGAATCAGTGAGCAAGACTGACTGAGAGAACGGCTCTCAGGAGTCAATAACGACCAGCAGGAGCGATCAAATGCATTGTAACAAATACTCTTGGATCCTATAAATGGAGTAGAAAGTCATGAAAACGCGGCATCGCCTCCAAGCGCCATCCATGATGAAGTGGTAACCCCAGAAGATACCGCGGCTTCAGTTACCGCTCCAAGGCAAGGAGATTTCATGTGGGAGCCCCCAGATGGTCTTCCACATTCTGAGGAGCTGCGGCAGACTTCCGATGGCGGCAAACTAAGAAAGCCGAGAGAACTTCAATTGAGAACAAGCGTCAAGAATCTGATCCTCTAGGGGCAATTCTGAGGTCTTAGACAAAGCACGTAGCGCCCACAATGACGAGCGAAGATGGGAACGACAAGGTGGGCGAGCAGAGGGCTGCTATGCCAAAGTCTTGAAATTGCAAAATTTTGTTGGAATGTTCAGGGGCATGAGACTGGGGATATCTTCCCGGGAGGTGTCGTCTGGCCTGGGGAGAGGAGCGGTAGGCCAGGGTGTATTTGGGTTACGCAAAGGAACAAAATACCTAAATTACGGACGCGAGGCCCTCCCTTGTGCTTCAACTAGATGGCAATCCCTTCTCGAATCAAGGTCCACAGTATATTTTCAGACCAGGCTGACCCCCCTTTTCTGGCTCGCTTAGCCACGGCTCCACATTTTCTAGTGAAACTTTTGCAAACATCTTCACCATGAAGACTTGTTTCACTGGCACTGCGCAAGTCCAATACAGCCTATCACTGAAATTTAGGTCGTGCCTCGCTGATGCATTCGAGGTGACTCTGTCTGATGGCACGACTCGTTGCGCCTTAACCAAGGCCAACAACTAAATGTTTTCATTGGCTAATCTGCGTGTGTACGATGTCAAACGTCGAGAACCCAGCGATTTTACTCAGATGGTCCCTTGTATGTTCAAAGCATTAAGGCTAAGAAGGAAGTGAAGCTGAGCATTTGTACTCCGCCGAGGGAAGTATTGTCATTCCCATGATACTTCACTTTCCAGCTCTTCCCCCCTTTCCCATCAAACTGGAAATAGCACTGAACCGTGCCTCTGTGCCCTATGAAATGAAATGAGCTCCTAAGTTGGCCACTCAAGCACTTAATATCCAACCGGTACATACAGCACAGCACGGTACCATCACTTTGGCAATTCCTGGAGCTCTGTCTGCAGATCATCTTCATCACTATGGCTAATATATCATAGGATCACAAAGGCGCCGGTCGCAGTCATAATTGCACAAACCATTATCGCGGCATGGTTCACAGACTTTGCGAGCGAGGGTACGGTCCAGAGCAGGTAGTGCGAGACCAGACACGCTGACAAAGGCGACGATGCCGAGGAGGAGGGAAGTGAAGCGCATGTTGGGAGCTGAGTTCGGTCGCTTAGTTTTAGACATGGCAGCAGATTGGAGGGTGGCTCACCTAAAACGCATATGTCACTTGTAGATTTGGGAAGACAGATGAATGAAGAGAGTTGATGTGAGGTTGATGGGGGATCACTGCAAAGCTGAGGGGGTTCTGTAAGAAAGAAACCTGCGACATGAGCGGAGTGTGCTGAGTTTTGAGTAGAATTCTACGTTCATACACGGGTTCGATTCCGAGGAGGGGTAGCCATCTGTGGCTCCCTCGCTTTGGAATACCCGTGGCACGGGGATGGAGGGGAATGGACCTTGAAATCCAGAAGAGATTATTGGTGCAATAGAGAATTTCCGTGTTATATTAGAGGAGCTATATAAGCCTAAAGCTTTAAGCCTGGATTAAGATTCTACTGTGCCTCCCTGATAGTTGTCAACACCGGCTGACTGCTGGAAAAGCCTGGAAGGGGGGCTAACCGGCTAAGCGAAATTTTTGAAGAAGGTGGTCGTATATAATTGAATAAAGCTTTTTCCAAATATCGGCAAGCGACACGACGTTGGTAGTTAGAGCCCTAAAAAGCGATAACTAAACAGCGCGGGCACAGGCTACTGTTATGGTAGACTTGGGGAGTCAGCTTGGGACTTGCTGGTAAAGGATTAAGGCTTTGGCATATAACCTTTTGCCATTTTCATCCTCTGGAAGTACATTGACTCAATTGGGTGTCTTTTTTTGCTATAGCTAGGTATTATGTTTTTGCAACTTTTTGAGCGTTTGTTGACTCGCTTAAGTGAGGTAAGAACTCGCAGCTCGCTAAACTCGCTACTACCAACCCCCATCCCCCCCTAAATAATTGTTAGCACGTATGTTTTGGGTATAGGTGCGGGTAGGGATCCAGGGTGCTTAACCAGTGAGAAACTGTCTTCAGCTAGCTGGGAGCCACTGCCAGGGCAGAAAGCCCTCGGGAATCTTCTACGTCCACCCTTGATTTAATAAATAGGCTAATTTTTGCCCTGTGTAACATGGCTGACCAGGTCCTGAGCCACTTAAAAATCATGCCTCATTGAAAACTGGGGCGGTGGAGGCCGCCAGCAATTATTTAGGGGGGGATGGTAGGGGGGATAGTGACGGCAGCAACTCCAGCATACCACCAACTCCGACATTTTTGAATAATCAAGTAACTATATTAGATATCGTATTAATTGTTTTACATGTGTATAGATACTAATTAGTTTATTTAATTCATTAAATATCTAAGCCATGCGATATGTTGTAGCGGGACAATTGAATCCTTAAGCAAAAGTTGTAATATTGGGTTCACGTCAGGCGATTTTCTCTAAATTATGAGCAGATTCATATGTTATGAAGTCAACTATTTAGCTCTGCCACGCACGAAAATTATGAAATTTATATTAAGGTTTTTGTTATAAAGAAATCATAAGCCTCTATTAATAGTTACTTTTTAAGTTTTAATTAAATATGTTAAATATATTAAACGAGCGATATCGGAGTCGATTGGTTTCGGCCCGTCGGAGTTGGTGCGACCGACGAGCGGAGCGACAGGGGGAGGAAATGCCGATGAGTTAGCATGTGGAGTTCGTGTTTTCCGCTTCGGTATCTACTTGGAATCTTTATGAATTGAAGGAAACAGTGAGATGGCAATTCTAGTACTGTAGTAGTCTTTACACAGCTGAGAGTTCAATAGCGAAGGCCTCATCTTCAAAGTTACAGTAATTGCCTGGGAGGCAGTCCGGAGCTTGTCCGGGGGTTTTCACACCTCCGACAAAGGAGGAACATTCCTATGTCAGTTACAGCAGAACCTCGCTATAACGATCCCTCGATATAACGATTGGTCCGTGCACCCCATACAAAAACCTCGCAGTATCGTTAGATATTTTCGGTCCCAAACCCCTGTCACCACCAAAAGTTAACGATAACCTCGCAATATCGTTAAATATTCTCGGTCCCGAGGCAATCGTTATAGCGAGGTTCTGCTGTATTGTCAACAACCGAACCGTGGCTACCTGAAATAACCATCTTGGAGAATCATCTGTTATTTTTAAGGCGTAAAAACTCGATCATCCAATAGTGAGGCCAATTCTCTATACTTTTTGATAAATGTCAAGTGTTCTCAAACCTGTTTGCGTTGGTTGTGAAGTGAAGCTGGGCTGTTTTGCCAAATTTGGTGGAAGCGGGACCGGACGTCGTGGCCGGAGGGATATCGGAGGGGGGAAGGAGTGACGTGGTAGTGATCAGGAAGGGGCGATGTGCAACGAAACTTTGGCACTCGGATGCAGCTGTCGAATCAAGCCTAGCCCCCTTTGCCCCTGCAGCCATGACGAGCCATTCTTGACATCAAAAGCGAGTGGCTGAATGCTACCCCTCCATTCCCCCGCCTAGTGACTAATTCCAAGTCCCGTTTCACCATATGTTCTCCCTCCTCTTTCTCACCGTGATCTGAGCCTGAGTCGAGGAAAACGGAGTTCGGTCATCGCTGTTGTGCCGGAATTCAACTCCGTTTGTTTGCTAGGAATAAGGTTTCAACGGCGGTCAAGCCTGCACGACCGACCCCACTTCTACGGACTGATAAAAAGTCTGCCCGATACTCCTCGCCGCTCCAGAACACCCTCTTCCCTTTCTCACCATCACAATGGCTTCCCTCCGAGCAGCGGCGCGATTGCGTCCAGCAGCCTCTCGTGTCACCAATTCCACCCTTCAACCACGATTCTATGGCGCGGCGGGCGCGGCGGCAGCTGTCCAGAGCCCGCCTTCCTTCGGCGAGCAACCATTCTTTCGAGGTGAGCCGGTGGGACCGATTGTCAGGACTGCCATTCCTGGCCCGATAACCAAGAAGGCAATTGAGGATCTGGATAAGGTGTTTGATACCCGGAGCCTGAACATGATGGCCAACTACCAGAAGAGCTTTGGTAATTACATTGCTGATCCGGACGGAAATCTACTGTTGGATGTGTATGTCCTGGAGTGCTTTTGATGCTATGGCAGACTGATATTGGTAGCTACGCACAAATCGCCTCCATCCCCGTTGGCTATGGCAACCCCTCTCTCCACCAAGCCATCCTAACCGAACAAATGGCTTCCGCCCTCATCAACCGCCCAGCCCTCGGAAACTTCCCCTCCCACGACTGGGCCGACATCCTACGAACCGGCATCTTGAAGGTAGCACCGAAGGGTCTCGACCAGGTCTTCACCGCAATGGCCGGCTCCGACGCCAACGAAACCGCCTACAAAGCAGCCTTCATGTGGCGGCGCCAGTACGAGCGCGGAGGCGCCAATGTCGAGTTCTCTGAAGAGGACATCGCATCCAGCATGCTAAACCAGGCCCCCGGTGCCCCGCAACTCTCCATCCTCTCCTTCAAGACCGCCTTCCATGGCCGGCTGTTCGGCTCCCTGTCCACGACGCGCTCGAAGCCCATCCACAAGCTCGACATCCCTGCCTTTGATTGGCCACAAGCTACATTCCCGCTCCTCAAGTACCCACTTGAAGACTACGTCGAGGAGAACGCAAAGATCGAGGCCGAGGCCCTCGCGGACGTCGAGCGGATAATCACCACTCATCATCTCCCACCCTGCGCGGTGGTCGTCGAACCGATTCAATCAGAAGGCGGCGATAACCACGCCTCGCCCGCTTTCTTCCGCGGCCTCCGTGCCTTGACGAAGAAACATAACGTCCTGATGATCGTGGACGAAGTGCAAACTGGTGTTGGCGCAACGGGCAAGTTCTGGGCACACGAGCACTGGAACCTCGAGACGCCGCCGGATATGGTTACCTTCTCCAAGAAAGCGCAGACCGCCGGATATTACTTTGGAAACCCTGAACTACGACCGAATAAGCCGTATCGCCAATTCAACACATGGATGGGTGATCCTGCTCGGGCTATCCTCTTCCGTGCTATCATCGACGAAATCGAACGTTTGGATTTGGTCACGAACACGGCGAACGTGGGCGAGTACCTGTACGGTGGAATTGAACAATTGGCGAAGGAACACCCAGGCGAGATTATGAATTTGAGGGGCAAGGGACAGGGGACCTTCATTGCGTTCGATAGCCCGAGACGAGACGAGTTCTTGAAGAAGGCGAAGAGCGTCGGTGTTAACATTGGAGGGAGTGGTGAGAGGGCGGTGCGACTGCGACCAATGTTAATTTTCCAGAGGCACCATGCGGATATTTTGTTAGAGGCGTTGGAGAAGATCGTCAGGTCGTAGGCGGTAGCCTGGGCTTTTACTTCTCTTGAGCAGGATCGGAAATGGAGTTGTGGCATGGGATGGAAAGCAATTTGCCTATAGATGATCGATCATGGATTTGCACCGGATTTCGGGGCAGGTACCCGGGATTTTCTTTCACACTGATGGCGAGATGAGCTAGAGATACACATGGGAATCAACTCATGATGAACAATGGAAAATAATACAACGGAGAGCGAGGCGCTGTGCAAATGCCTGCAGACATTCATCCATTTATTTACATTCACATTATCGCTTACCTGCCCCGCCCCGCCTCGCCTCAGCCACCCTATGTACCCCCCTTCGCCAATGCTTCCATTCATGCTCCGTGAAAACACGCCGAGGTAAAACTAGCGATCCCCCTCCCTCCAAGCAATGCAGAAAATCCATGCAAAACCCGCGTTGATCATTCGTGTCCATCCAAGAAGCCAGATGAATGGATGGATATAGCAGACCCCGGACGCCAATGCTGTGTTCTCGTTGTTTCTGGGGTGTATGATACATTGTGGTACATTAGTACAGTGCCCATTCCCTCTAATCAGTGGCCCATGAGACTTTCCCTCTCACGCTTCATACCATTCGTATCCTCCACGCCTTCCATCTCATCACCATTGCCGTGATCAGACTTAAGGCCGTGACAGTTAAGATTAAAATGGTGATGAGCATTCTCGGCCGTCTTAAGAGAGCCATCCTGCTCCATCTTAATAGCTTCCTCATTCTCGCGCATGAGATCTTCTTCCTGCCTCCTCAGCTCCCTTTGCTCTTCCGTTTCCTCCTTCGAGACAACCGGTTCCATACCCTCCATTTCCGTTTCATCGGGCATCCCCTCCGCAGGCGGCGGCGGTGGTGGCGGCGGCGGCGTAAAATCTTCCTCCTTTAACCGCTTGCTGTCCGAATCATCGCCCGGTGTCTCCTCGCCCGTCCGCTTGCGTTTGAGCTCTGGCGAGGATTCAGTGAGGGACGGCGTAGTCGATGCACGCGGTGAGCTCGGAGCGCCAGGCGGGGAAGGCGACGAGGGGGTGAGGTCGATGTCTTCCGCTTTCTCATCATCGACTTCACCCTCCGCGTCCGCTTCTTCCTTCCCATTTCCATTCACCTTCTGAGCACTGCCCAAGCCGTTCGCGAGTTTAGCTTTCTCCTTTTCCTTCTTCCGCTTATCGAGCTCTTTTTTCTTCTCTACCGCCTTCTCGAAAAATTGCCGCACGTATGCTTTCACTTTCTTCTCCTGTTTCTCCGAGATCTTGGTTGGATCGTCGATGCGCCCGTTCTTGAAGTCGGATGCTACGAGCTTTTTGCCGACTTCTTTGGCGAATTTTTTGAGGTCGTCCTTTGGGAGTTGCTTGGTGAACTTTTGCATTACGTGTTTGATGTGCGGGAAGAGCTGAGGTGTGTTAGTGGCTGGTGGCAGTAGTTGGAGAGAAGACTTACAGTGTTTTCGTAGAGCTTCATCTGCTTTTCTTGCGGAAGGGATCGCCATTTTTCGGAATGTTTCTTCTCTTTCGGAGTGGAGTCGGCAGTAGGGGTGGGATGAGTGGGCGTTTGAGAACTAGGGTCGGGCTTGGTGATACTGTCGATGATGTCCTGTAAAGCTTTCGCAGTTTGGACGCTCTTTGGAGGGGCTTTTGGAGGTGGAGGTGGCTCTGGCGCAGGAAAAGTAGGCTTGATCCATGTTGTCTGGCCGGATTTACTGTAGTAGTATGGATTTCCCTTTTCATCCATGGCAGTGAACCAACCAACTGGTAAGGTGTTGAAAGGTCTTCGAATAGGAGGGCGAGACGGGATGAAGTTCAGGTTCCGTTGGGGCATGTTACTTCGAGGGCCAGTAGGAGCGACGAGAACTGGAGTGGAAGGGGATTTGGTGACTTCTTCTGGTCGATCTGTATTTCGTCGTTCAAATACAGAAACTGCAGAAGGGTCAAACTTCTTCCTTGGTATTCGGTAAGCGACCTCGAGCTTGCTCCATTCTTCCAGAAGTCTCTTTGATTCAAACACGACATCTTCGTGCTCGGAGCCAACAAACGTCTCAATTGTGGCTTCGATTTTGGAGTCGCTGATTTTGTTCCGAGTGAGCCGAGGGAATTTATAAAGGATGTCGAAGATCTGGAGAACAACATCGTTGTCGTCCTTCCATGTGGTCAGGCTGGTTCGGAGGATTTGGTAGCCGTGCATTTGGACGACTCGGTTGCGGACCTTGTCATCGTCGCACCGTTGTATTCGACTGAGCAATTTGACAGCGATCCATTTTTCCTTGCATTGCATGAGAGTGGCCATGACCTTTCGGACGCCATCCTCATCAAGACCTCGTGGTTGGACGTTATTGACATATTCTTCATCGTCTTCGCCAGTCTTCTTTTTGCGGGGCTTCTTGGCGACGGCGGAGTCCCACCCATCACCATCATCAATACCGAGAGCCTCGATTGTCGCATGGGATAAGTTGGTGGCACGCTCCGTCTGTGTCTTACCTCCGATGAAACCGGAGCAATTTGGTTCGCCACAATAGCAAGGTTGAGGGTCAGCTCCGTAGCGGTCCACATTGTAGTTGAAAACCAGCTCCTCACCAGCTTTGATGTGTCGCTCGGCAAAAATGCCCATGCGCAACTTCTCACCTACCACCCATTTGTCCACGTAGCAATTGGGATTGCACGAATGGTTGCAAAATCGACCGAGATTGCCCTTCTTCGTAGCATCGACGAATTCGCTTTTCGTAAGGGACATAAAATAAAAATGTTTGATGCCTTCTTCGGCATATGTGTACGTGCGCTTCCTGAACGTCGGCTCGTTGATGACTTCGCCGATGTACTCGAAAATGAAGTCATTGGGATTTAAGTCGGTATTTGCACGCAGCCCGTACCCTTTTTTCTCTGTCTTGATGACTGAGACGTTGGCGTACTGCCTGCGTTGGAATCGCTGATTTTGACAGCGGACACCGCAATTGCAATCTCCGTCTACGCATTCCATTTTAGTTGCACGGTTGATACAGTCGGTTTCCTCCCCGCACGCATGATTCTTGCCATCGACTGAAGCACCCGTCAGCATCTGTAGACCCAGCAAACCAGGAATACTCACCCCACTGCTCAGAGCAGTCGCAGTCCAAGGCATCGTGCTCTGAATATCCCATGTACTTAGATCCATAGATGCAGTCCTTGATTACTTGGAATACTGTAACGGCCTCCTCTGTAGAATCCTCGACGTGGTCGAAGAGCTGCGGCGGGCGTGCAACTACTTTTCGTGATGATTTTCGTGAGAGTTTAGGCGCTTTACCGGGCTCGACTGTGACCATGATGTCTCCCCCAATGATTTCTTCCTCGCCATCTTCGGATTTAGGTGTTTGGCTTGCACTCTGCTTCTTGACTGGAGACTGGGATGAGGACTTCCTTGCCGTAGGGGTCGAGGACCGCGATCGCTTGCTATCTTCAGGAGTGGGAGCATCGTATGTGCCGTGGAGCGCAATTGTATCTTCTGGCTCGGAGGGTGAGCTTCCATCCTCTAGCTTCACCTCGCTGAGCGCAGCGTCTACCACCTCTGATCTTGTGTCTCGAGTATCATCGGCCATATCTGTAGGGGTTTAGACGCTCGAAGGTGCGCCGGGTTCGTCGCAGGGTCGGAGAAGAGATTTGCTTGCTCGGAGTCGAGAGTCGGGCGAGCTCTACTCCGCACAAGTCGACTCTCTGCGACACTCCCACAATTGGTTGGCCCAGGCACACAGCGTGCTATCGAAAGCAATTGTAGGCGGAGCAAAATTCTTCTTTGTCGTGCAATGGGTTGCCGTCGGTCGCAGACGTGTGGGGCAAGGGAATGGTTGCGCCTGGCAGGCGGTTTGTGCTTGTTGAAGGAACCGTAAGGATTGTGGATGCGAAGAGGTCTGCGACGACGATGGGAGAGGGATATAGCGGAGCTGGACTGCTCGCAGACGCAAACATGAAGCGCGACCTCGATGTGAGAGACTTGGAGACTTCGGAGACGAGGTGAGGAGAAAACTCGAGGACGAAGATGATGATGGAATAAAAGGACGGCGATACCACCTTTACCTCTTCCACATTGCTTGTCCAACCCCTAAATCTCCTTTTTATCGCTCGAATTGCAGCCAGTATTCACTCTTCATTTGTTCACCTCTCCTTTCCCCTGCCGAAGTTGGTTGAATATCAATTGCTATGAAGAAGAGGCGGAGACTGTTGATAATGTACACTGGGAAGGCTCGTGCTCGGCAAATGCCGTGTCGGCCTTAAATATCCCTTGGAAGACTGGAAAGTAAACCCCATTCCATCCAACTTGATAGGCTCCATTACATAGGCTCTTGCGAAACTATCATTGTATAGATTTCCATGGTTTGGAGGAAATCTCCCATGTTTTGTTGCTTGTCGGGGTGTTTTCTCCCCCCTAGTGGCAATCCATCTTGCACACTGACCCCGATCCACCTACACCTGACGCTGTAGAACGCACATGATTCGAAATAGAAGCTTGCCTACATTTTGCCTGCCGCAGATGGGCCAAATCGTTGCGGTGTGCTTTAAGGGCTTTAAGGCAGCAGATCTTACTTCGGGCTCCCACTATGGGCATCAAAACTCCCAAAGACATACTGGTGCCCGACTCGCAAGTGTCCCTCTTGAGTTATTGCGCTTCTCCCATCTCATGGTGTTCTCCTTGGGAGGCTCTTGATGATGGCACCATTCCTCCAATATGGTCTTAAACAAGCTGGCTTGCCAAAGAGCTTACCATCTCAGTGGTCAATCGATGCCAAAATCTGGACTGGTCCATTCGGAGAATATTCCTGAAAAGATCCACTCCTCTGCCACTCCTTCCAACAGGTGTTGCGGTAACAGAATCCGGAATATCAGTCGACCCGCTTTGGGCAGACCGCTTCTTGCCCAAAGCCCATTTTGCAAGCCGAAGCCCAACCCTTCTCCGCAGTGACAGATCGGATAGAGAGGTACGCACAACGAAGGGTGCAGGATTCAATCTACCAGCGACGTCAGTCAGGGCCAAAATAGGGTTGGGTGGATTATACTGGCCATCGTCCTTCCTATGGAAGAGTGACAGCGCAACATGCAGAATTGGCCCGCGTCCGCCCCACAAAGTGGTGACGATAGATCGAGAGGGCAAAACCAGGAAGAACTATAAATTGGACGCGACTCCCATCGATGGGCCTGCCCGATCCTGCTGTCCGCGCCCGCGGAGCGTGCGATGTGGCTGCAAGTGCCCAGCAGCGGAGTTCAGGAGAAGTGGCCGCCGAAACGGCCTTGCGATGCTTCCCCCCCCCCTCGCAGCCAAAGGGCCATTGTCGACGTCGTCGGCGACACTGCGCATCGTCAAGTCTGATGTCGCCGTTGAGGCTCAGTCCTCGGTTTGCGGGTGGCAGCCTTACGGAGATGTGATGTGACGAACGATTGGAGTGTGCTCTGTGATTCTGATCCCGCTAACGGTGGGCAGGTCGTTTCGGCGCACTGATTCGCTCTGCGCGCGGCGTCGCTGTCCAATGCGAAGCTCCAGACACCGTTCATCTTGCGAGTATGCAAGAACAGCTCAGCAAAAGCAGCTGGCCAATGGGAGAGCCGATCTTCTCCCCTTATTGAAGCCCCCCGCGAGCTCGACGACACTTCGCTCTGTCGCTCTGGGAAAAGGGAAGACGAAAACACGACGCTCTGCGCAGAGGGTGTGTCGGCGCACCAGCCGGCGCCGGCCTGCCAGCGCCGGCCGCCATGATTGGCATCGCTTCGCAAGGCCCCGTCCAGCGCTGGTGCCCGCGCTGTTCAGTCTTAATTCTGCCGCGAGCATGCAGCTGGTGCAGCCAGCACCCAATTCTCCAGTCAAACTGTCTGTTCCAGACTGCTTGCATACGGCTGCATATGCACGACTTCACTCTCATTAAACTATGAGGACCCGCTCCTACTGCCTTAACGCCAGTTTGACGCTGCGTCTGCGGGCGACTCGACTCCACTCGACCCTAAGCTTTTTCTTGTCGCGGCGCGCTTCCCTCTCCTGCTCCAAACCTATGCGGCCTCTTTGACCTTCAGCCTTCTGCCCACTGCCTCGTTGCCCAACGGCCAGACGCTCGTTCACGACGCTCGAGACACGTCCACGCTCCCTAGATACTTGCGAGAGTGTAGTAGAACTTTCAGACATACTTAATGACCTATAATACACCTTTCATCCCTCCTCCCTCGTCCTCCCTCCGCCCCCTAGCTCCCGTCCTGCTACGCGTGGCAGACACCCTTATTGCGCCAGACTGTCCACTCTTTCACGGACACCCAAGTTCAACACCATGGAACAGCCGTTCACGGAGGTAGAAAAGGTATGTAGAGCGCCCTGGAGTCGCGAGAACACCTGGGAGCTGCCGTGCCACCAACCATGGCTCCAGGCGCAGCGTCGATACCCTTACGGTTCCTCGTCAGTCGCGTCTAATGATGACAGCTGCTAACTCCCCACCTGTAGCGCTTTGTTCTCGCCGAAGCCATCAAGTTAAGCACCATCTCCGTCGACAGGCTCTTCTCAGTTCTCGCCGAGCATAATGTTAGCCCAGACTGGGAGCAGATGCTCCTGCCACATGGTACGTTCTGCGATCTGATCTACAAGTGAAACTCCGAACAAGGTTCCCCAGGTTAGAAGCACGACATAATTACACACAGACGTTGGATCGCAAGTAGATATCAGATATTGCTTACTCTGCTAATTGTACAATAGGACGGAATTTATTACAGTGTAAACACGCGTTCAATTCCCTCCAACATGGGCCATCTAGCCAGCTCTCAACTCCGCAGCCTTTCACTCAAACCTTCCTCAACCCACCGCCAGTATATTCCAGCTCTTCTGGCGGCAAACGCCAATCGATGAACATGCCTCCAGGCCCAGGCCCAGACCAAAAACGACCAAGAAAGTCTGGTGCCGAGACCCCAACGCTCGCACGCGATCTCCTGCCGAAGCCTGCGAATCCTAATGGCGGCTCCCCAATGTCAACGATGGCCTCCTCGCCACCAGCGACCACCAGTCAAAAGAAGCGCGGCCGACCATCAAAGGCAGACGTTGAACGCAAACAAAGAGAGGCAATCGAAAGAGGGGAAATTATAACACCAGCAGCACAGTCACCGGCAGGAATGCCTGGACCCGACGATAGTAGATCTGGATATGCGCCCGTATCAATTCTGCCAGCGCCTCCTGGTCCAAGAGAAACGGTTATGGGGGGCATCATGCCAAGTATTTTATCACCGAGAACTGGGTCATTTCCGCAAATGGTTATGGGACCTGACTCACCTGCTTCAATTGGCGCAGAGCCTACCGGGAAGAAAAGGAAACCGCGGCCACCTCCTAAGCCAAAAGTGTGTAGTCCAGTCGATTTACTGAGATTGTTGCTAACTAGAAGAAGGTCCAAAAGCCAGGTGAACACCAGTTTTCAATTAATACACCAACTGGACAGGCAGGACAAGGAGAAACCCCGTCGGCTCCAGTTCCAACGGACGCTGCACAGGCTGTTCCCATAGCTGCTGCTCAAGACCTTGGAAACCCACCACCAAATATTACCCCAGCTGCAATGCAGGATTCAGCACCAGGAAACCAATCCGCGCCTGATGATAAGTAGGCTGGCTATCTTAGTCCTCGAATGAGATTTATGGTCTTCTAGGCGCTCGAGTCGTACCGGCGAATACCTGAACTTCCAAACGCTTCTAATGACCCGATTTCCTTTACGGTTCCGTAATTCGATCGAATTATCAGACGCATTTTACTAGATTTTACGCTTCTACGATCGCATAATTGGAGCATATCTTCACGCCGTCCAATACTAATGTACTAATGCCCGCATTCGACAACAAAATTTTACGCATTCCATGTTCTAACGAATGGGAGCAATCTCTCTTGAGCTGTTCCACCTGCTTTCGAATTCAGTACCTCGACGCCAAACGCGATAACGCTTTTCTGTCTCTTTTGTCGGACTTCCAGAACTTCACGCTTCCATGCACGCGGACGATACCATTGAACTTACGGAGCAAGGCAATCATCGGTGGCTAGCGCTGTATTATCCATGCATTTTGCATTTGCATTTTCATTTTGTCAGATACACAGGGACACATCTTTCCTTTGATCTAGTCTACTGTACGATTTGTGTCTCTATTTACGGGAATATATATATTAGGGATAGGGATAGCTTGCCAGGGTTTGGGAGATTTGCCGGAGATCTGTCATTCAGCGCTTTCGAGAAAGAGGGGGTGATGGACGAGCCATGACTGTACGATAGACACGGGTTCTCAGGACTGTACTGTATTATGAATGAATGTATCACCATCAGCCAAGGTCTGGGATCTTGGGGGCTGCAGCTCCGTGAGGCGGTACTCGGTCACTGGCATGTTTTCGGCGGCTACGGCTCCTCCTCGACAAATACTGCACGCGGACAGTAGTACAGTAGTACATTTAACTTTATCCAACCGCTGTCAGCACTGACGTCTGGATGATCTGACGCGGATCAGGATCTTGAATGAGAGGAGCATGTCGATCTCTGTCTTGTATTCTTCCAGATGAGTTGCACACCACCAGCAACGCCCGCCCCTTGCCGTTCATTAACTTTAGCGAATGGTTCGCTCCAAATTTAGATCTGCTTTCTGCGAATAGATTGATTGAATTATCCTGCCGCCGCGCCAGGATGGGAAGGCAGCTTTGCTCCCATCTTCTGCTACTTTTGGGCCCTCTTGCACGTGCAGCAGAACGCCGCAGCGGATGCATCCCGCGAAACACCCCAGTCGATCTCCCGAGTTTAGGCAACTCGCCCGCCCGGTTCGAGCGAGGTGGAGTGCAAAGGTGGCAGCATTGGTGGGATGAGGAAAAGAGGGTTGATTGGAGGATTGCATGCATATGCATTGAGGTAGGTATGTCTTGCATTGCAATCAATACTACTCCGTAAACGTGCCGATCTGCGGACATGTTCATTGGAGGGGAGGTGGCGAGGTGTGGTACCTCAGGGCAAGGCGGCCGAAGATCTGCAGATAGGGATGTACTGGGATGGGGATCGTGAGGGTGGAGGGCAAAAATGCCAATCTTCGTCCTCAGGCCCTCGGGGTCAGAGGGAGAGGGAGAGAGTGTCAATGCACAGGGAAATGTGGAACAGTGAGCCCGAAAGGTCATTCCGAGCGCTTCCACATGGGCCGAAGAATGTCGGAAGAGGAAGGAGGAAGGAGCTTGCCGAATCTCGGATGGCAGAGCAGAGCGCACACCGTCTTGATCCTTCGGCCACACTCTGCCAAAGTAGCCGTCATAGGAAAGTCAAGGACTTCTGTTTTTATGCTTGCCCTAGCTCATTTCGCGCCGGATGGACATTGATTTCTTCCTTTCAAGGTTAGGTACAGCATCCTTCGCTGGCTGCCTAGAGAGTTCGTGCTACCTCCGTTCTAAGAGAATTTTGACGGGAGGGGTGGGTTAGGAAGTTGCGTTGGTGCAAAGGGCAGAATGGGTAGCGATTGCTATGATAAAGGGGTTCCTTGATGACCGTATTGATGGGGTGTGGTGGACTAAAGAGTTCTGATCGTGTTGACTCTCAGGTGAGTGATTGGGTTGCGGGTCTATGAAATAGGGGGGGGCATGTCTTAGCTTGGAGGCTCACGCGAACTTGTGGTCCATGTTCATTTCCCTACCCCTTTCTGTCCTTGTCCGAGAGGGGCGACTTCTCTTTTTGCCAAATCGTGTCACTTTATGCCGAGACATAGGTGCATGCCGAGGTGCGAGACCCGGTTTCGAATGGAATGTTTGGGTTTGGCTTATGCAAGACTTCGGTCCGTCTTCGCTTTCGTTGAAAGAGATGGTGGATATCTGGTTCCTTGTTGCCGTTCAAGTAGAGCATCCAAGTTGAGTGCTTCCAAGTTCACAACCCACTGCTTCATACGGGGACGTGACGAGACGAAGAGGCTCTAGAATTCCAAAGAAATAAAGAATGTAGCAAGCTGCCGTATACAGATAGACAGCCACTTCATAAGGAGAGGTCAAACTTTTGAATTGTTTGGTCGTAATATGATAGAAGTATTCTTTACACAATACTGACCTGCCCCTAGGGCAACAAAACTTCTCCCGTAGTAGAGGAGATCGTGCACATTTTGGGGCAGTAGTGGAGCGAAGATCTTGCCTTGATCTAAAACAAGCTTTAGAAGTACCTGTAAAGCGACAGGTTGACAACTCGTCTGCAAAGTGCGACAGAACTTGAGGTTCTCCTTTGCAAATTTGGTATAGTATTTAGGGCTACGGATGTAACGAAGACTGGCTCCTCTCTTGAAAGCAGAAGGTGGTGCAGGAAAATTAAACGTTAGTGAGCGCCACTCAGCTATATCGGTCAGGAATAATGTCACTTACCATCCCGAGAATGGAACTTGAGTTCCGTATTTAAAAGGGTGTATCTCGGGAGGCTCATCCCGCTGTAGCACCAGATCGACGGCTCCGTTATTCCAAGAAGCAAAATCATCTCTAACTTGCCTCAATTTGAAATATTTCGCGACTTCTTCAAAGAACACATTGCAAATTTGACAACTGTTCTCAGAGGACTGCTTGAAGGCATAGGCAGAAGTTCTGACCATTCGGAACCCCCGCCTTTCAAATAGCGAGATGATATCTTCGGACTGTGTTGGCGTAAAGGACATAGTTGAGATCTAGACAAGTCTTGCAGCTTGCCTTGTTGCATCGGAAGTATCTGCGCTTTGTCTTTCTTTTATTGTTGATTCCACCGTCGCATTACTGGCCATTGCAGTTCCAGCAGAAATGGTTCGGAATTGCCGTCCCTCACCAGAGAGCGGATCCCGAAAGTCGTACTCTTTGAGACTCTTGGGTTCTTGCTCGACCTGGTCCTAGTGTGTGGGTTTATGGAGGCTTTGTGCAGCAAGACGTGGTAACCTGACAGGTTTTACTGAGATTATATCAGCTAAAAGAGCAGAAAAAACGGGCTGGGACATCGAAAACTCACCAATTGATCTTTCGTCTTCTCCAAACCTGGGTAGCTGCGTATCAGTTAAGATAGAGTCTAGCTTCATTTGGTTGATCAAGAAATGTGGGGAGTCGAGCACAAAGGAGTAGAAAATTAGCGGAGAAGGTTGTGGGAAAGAATCGGCACCCATGAAGCTGACATTAGAACTCACATGTGACCTGTCCTCCCTTTAACTTAGCGAGGTAAAAGCTTCAGCATTGACTTAAATGGGACCAGCAAGCAACTATAACTTCTAGAAGGCAAAGAATTGGTATTGAGACGTTGAATCTGATTCCTGCATCCGGTGTCAAGTATCCAGAACTTACCGAATACAGGGACTACAACCCCCGTGGCATAAGGGTGAGCTTGGATAAGATTAGTATTCATCGTTCCTCATCCCAAGTCAGGGCAAGACCCGGTTACTTTACATCATATCAGTTGCTTGGATTTTGAGGATTATCTCCAATTGCAGCTCGACTTGTACTCGTTCATTTGGCACAATCTTTCGGGCATTCGGAGACTCAAATTGCCTACCTCGTAAAGCAAGATTTTACCATACTGTTGGAGTCTTTTGGACAACACCCACGAAAGCAACTGAGAATAATTTTGAACATGACAACTGCTATTCCTATCAATCACTGCAACATTGACCATGATCGGGATCTGGTTGGCGATCATATGATGGTAAACAATTACCCCTTTCCGCTCGGTGATTGGGGCCTTCAAAACCAACAGATGTGATGAAGTCGGAATTCAAGGTCGATGAATGTTAAAACATTTAGCCTTTATAAATTCCGAAACTTACTTTAGAAGCATCGATAATCTGAAAGAGGTTCAGCTCACACCTTGTTCCAAAAGCTGACTGAAATTCAAAGAATAGCCTATTCTCTGTAATTATTTAGTAAAATCTTAATATATATCCACGACTCCGTACTTGCCAATAGTAGAAGGGGCCACGCTTAGAGTTTCCGACTAAACCAATAATCATTTTAAATAATTAAATCAAGTTTATAGTTCGGCCGAGAGTTTTACACCTCGCGTGTGGCTTGTCGATCTGCTTGCCAATCTGTTTACCACGAGCCTTCGCCACCGCCCACAATCCCCTAATTTCTCCTCTATGACGTTTCAGTCTCCGCAAAACCAACCCTTGGGGATAACAAAACAATAATACTTTGTTAAAGATAAGGCTTGGACTTTTGTTTTATTGCAAATCGCACACGGCTGTGGCGTGTTGATCCTACTCGCGTACCCCACCTTTTCCCCTTTAGCCTCTCGGAACCCATTTGATGATCCCGCTAAAAAGCCACTTTGCTTCGCCACCATGTGTTGACGTAAGTTTATGTCGTCGAGGTTTAATATGATTGTTCTGGCAATTCTGGGGACGTCTTGGATGAGGATTCGTGCTACTAGATTTCCCAGTCTTTAAAGTGAAGATAGGGGAATTGGAATAGTGAAATATGCTTTTGGGTTTGTCTGATCCATCACCCTAGAATTGTGTGACTTGGCAACGGATCGAGTTTACAAGAATACTGTTAGCGATGCACTGACAACGCTAAGCTTGGTTGAAGTTCCTGCGTCAGGAGGATGAATTCGAAGTCGGCCCGGTGCTGGAGTCAAGGTCAAAGGGTCAGCAGTTCTGGAAGTCCATGCTTCGCCAGCTTAACGCTTAACACTTCCTGTATAATTCACAATAGTTGGCACCCAGAATAATTCAAGAGCGGGAATAAATTTTTTGGCTCTAAAATCTTACTTACTTCGCCTCAGCTGAACGAGGCTTTTGTGGAGGATAACCTCAAGGTAAATTCCGAAACAAATCTTGGCGGCCTTGTGATTCTGTTACCTTGAAATTGACAACAAACGAAAAAAGAGTTGGCGCTGTAAGAAGTCAGGTTTCTTGGGTTCTGGGATTTTCCGTACAGATAACTTCACATCGGAATATCTTCCAGACTTTTCTCATACCGGCTCGAAACGTCCACACGTATATAATTCTCACAGATCATTCAACAAGAATGAGCAAGAAGAATGTTTCAGTGACACGTAGCCCTGGGCTGACATTTCAAGTATTGCAGGGGCCAGGTCGAATAGAATCCTAGTTTCTCACTTAAGAAAAGTGATTGGGGGCCACTGGCGACGCCCATTAAGTAAGAACCTCCTTAATACATGGGTTCGACGGCAGGATGTGGAAGATACCCGTTTGGTTCAATTCTCGCACCTACGATCCGTTTTTAGTTACAAACAATCCTTCGAATGTTTTCCCACATGGCATACCTCCAAATGACCTAACAAAATAGTATACCTATCTTTTTGTATTTTGCCATCTTTAAAATTATTAACTGATTTACATGCCATCCCACTGAGAAGACTCCAGGTAAGTACCCGAATCTGAGACAAGAAGCACGTGGGATCTCCTTGACGCGACAGCGGCAGGGCCCGCGGTTGCCGTCAATGCAAATATGAAGCGAAAAGGGGCACCGCGGCCACGGCAGAGGAATTCAGTCACGGAAATTAGCAAGTGTTCGAGATAGGAAGGTTAAGTGACTTTGTTGCAGGTCTGCAATCCACGGGGAAGACGGCTTCAACATTCCGGTAAGCTTGCGAGGGGGTCGCGGATACGGTTTCGGCTTGCGTTTAGACTCAGTCTGGATGTTTCCTGCTGGTGGCGGAGTGGGTCACGTGAGCCGGAAACTTCCCCTATTCGTTCTCGGAGCGAATGTGCATGGATGGTGTTAAGTTTTGGCCGCCGGCATATATCTTCTGCAAGTAAAATTGCTGTGCACTGTGCAGATACCCAACCCAGGAATTTGAGATCTAGGAAAGTTGGAAGGAAAGGGTATCCTGGTAAGATATTGGCGACTCAGTACGGGATTTATTCCCGATTGCCAGCCCTGACCCTAACACATATATATCGATTTTCTTCCACCGGCCTGACCCTCACGCTCAACGCCAATTTTTTCTACTAGCCAGCTCTAGCTCTCAATACTCGTACCATCGCTCAATGCTGCCCCTCTTTTAATATTCGTACCGTCAATTCTTACTGCCTGCTGGTATTATTAATACTAGCACCGCTGATTTACTCTGCTATCCCTCTCCCAAAACTCGAACCCCAGAACCTCAGATTTAGCCTACTTTCTCTTCTCCTACCCTCGGTTGCACGTGTTTTCTACTCTCCCCTTCAACAATCAAGTCTCGCAACTTCAAGAACGATACCTTACTCCGCAATAAAGTCTCACAGCTTCCATAATGTGCATGTTACACCCCCGGCACCTCTTATTATGAGACCTCCCTACTGTGATAGCGCATGGCGTCTGTACTACTTATTCCACCCTATCGCCCACCGCTTAGCCCTGAATAGCTCACGTATGCAATCCTCTATTAGTAATTTTCCAAGCTCCACTAGTCGTCGTATATAATCTGCAATCTCCTCTGGCCTTGAAATCTTTCGCGTCTATACCGCCATATCCACCTCCCTAAGCTACCAGCTCATTCTTTCCTTTATTACTAGCGTGGGGCTTCTAACTTGTTCGCAAAAAAAAAGTTTGTTGACGATTCTCAGAGAAATCGCGGGAACAGGATCAATCCGTTGGATGGATATTCATATTCAAACGAATACCAGAAATCACTCTGGATAATCCAAAGGCAAACGAAAGCAAGCAGCATATATGGCGATATCACTGACCCGAACATTACTGTCACTTGTTGAGTTGCCGTGACCCCGACATTAGAGACAAGCTGAACCAGGCCCTCAGCTCGGCCGCTCAGAGACCCAGAATAAAAATAAAATTCAGCGCTGAATGATTACAAGCCAGCCGAATTGCCCCGACGGGGACCTATACAGAATTAAGACAACTGCAAGGAGTCAATGCGCAGGTGAAAGCAGAGAATGCAAGATTGTTCTATCGAAATCAATATCTAGAGAAGGAACTATCGATACATGGTATTGAGTCTGGATGGAGGGTTGATCCGCAGGCAAGTCAATCAACAGTGCAATTTCTAATCGTTTTACTTGTCCAGCTGCACGGCTAATAGCTTCACGGGAGGGAATGTAGTTTAGGAACAAGGCGTGTGTTATTGCACATCTTCTTGTTTTGATGGAAAGCATGTACGTAAGGGTGGGAGTTTGACTGCTCTGAACATGGGACTGTGCGAAGATGAAGAGAATTCAAAGTCTAAACCTGGCTTGAAAACCGAAAAGAAGTCAACACCAGTGTCCGAACAATGCTACATTTAGAGTTGGGTATTTAACTGCGGGGGAGTGAGGGCAGCTTTCTTAAGAACAACGTGTCAACACCAGACGATAACTCAAGCGGTAATACAGGTGAGTTCGCCCATTGCTCCCAATCGTAGAAGCAGACGGCCAGTTTTTCTAATGTAGCGTGCAAGATCCAGTTGTGCTGCTAGGCGATGAGGACTCAAGTGGCTCTGAAGCTGAAGCCCATGGCTGCGGCCTCCTTGGCGAAAATGCACCGGCATACGAAGGCTTTTTCGATAGCCCCGAGGCTGCCATCGATTCGACAACTCCGACCCCTCTTTCTGGTGCCGACATGTGCGCACCATATTGATGGCTACCATGAGACGGCACGACGTTTACAGCGCTGACATTCGATTGCATGCGCCCTCGTGCCTCCTCTTCCCGTGCCTCGAGCAAGCCATTGCACGACCATCATCTTCCTATGAATCTGTTCTGAGTTGTTCGTTAATACTAGAATTGATCAATAAAATTGCCTCATCGACTAATTCGACTAGCTTGACCAATGATACGGCTAGCTTACCAAGGCTTTCTTATGATTCCTAGTTCGGTAATTATGAAGCTGGATCTTTGGTGATCACTGCTCGCGCAAGCATCCCCCTATTTAGTGATGTGTAAATTATTATCCACGCCTACATGTCTATACTTCCTAATAACGCAATTATGAAGCTTTTCTATTAATTTTGAGGGAAGAATAATGAAGTGAGATTTAAGAAAGAGATATTTTGAACCGCCAATTAAGTAGCCTTACCTATTCCCTTTCCCTTACTCGCCTTCTCCATAGGCTCAAGCCTCACTACCCTCTTCCTCACTCTCCTTGCAGGTGTAGGGGTAGGTTGCTCCTTCTCAATAAGGCTCGCCACATCGCGTGCTTTTCACTGGGCGCAGTTTTGTATGCAGGAATTGTAGATCACAGCCAGTAATGTAAAGTGATTGCGATGCAGTCATGCAGGCACGAAATCGTGCTCAAAGCGCGCGCAAACTGTGCTGGTTGGCGGCATGGTTAGTCACTAAGGCTAGGCTCGTAAGACCCTATTGAGAAGACCAAATTAAATCCTCGATTGGGTGTTGATTTAAATAATTTTTAAATTATTATTGACCAAAAGGGTAATTGATCAATAAGTCCCTTTTATCGGTCAGTCCTGATCTTGACGAGCAACTCAGAACAGATCGAAGCGCAGGAGACGAACATGGCCCGATCTGCCCCCCCTTTGAATTCTAATATCTTTGACGTGGAGGAGAGACAGTGACAGGAGGAAAAGGTGGAATCAGGCTAAGACAGCGACAATGAGGACCACGTTTTGCTAAGCAGATACGGCTGTCTTCATCCAACAGCCTAATGCACAAGAAGGGCAAGAGCCATGGTAAGCAGAGGACTACCTGTAAACATGAATCACACTACGAGCCCCACCGGCACGCGGAGCTTTCCAAGTATTTATCCATAGATTTTCGAATTGTTTGCTCCCCTATAAAGCCATAACCTCATTTTAACCGACACTCAATCACTGTCTGACTTCCAAGCTTGCCCCTCCAGATCTTGACCAAGTTCAGCCCAGCCGAATCCAACAATTCCCAGAATTCCTTCTCGGAACGTTCCTTCCCACCAATGATTAGCATACACAGATCCATCCAGTATACAGTTTTATCAACGCCTTCGGGTTTATCTGGAACCACCATTTCGCCGATCAGAAGTCTCGAGTCGGGCGCCATTGCGTCTGCGATGTTTTTGAGGATTTTGCGGGCTTCGTTGTCTTGCCAGTTGTGCATTATTCGGCGGAGGTAGTAGATTTGTGCATCTGTGACGCATTAGCAAAACTCATCGTGACGAGCGGAGAGATTCATTATTACTCTTGACGGGCTGTGGTGTGAAGAAATCGATCACCATCTTCTCCACACCAGGGAGCTGCTCATCGGGAATGGCGTCAAGAACAGGTTTGCGATCTTGCAAAATGACTCGTCCCTTTGCCATTTCTCCACCCGCCGTTTCGATTTCCTTCTTTATCTGAAGTAAGCTTTGGCCTCTCCCACCAGCAACATCCACTATAAACGCCCTCGAAGGGTCTGCATCGGTTTCGAGGAGGGAAGTGAAAGGAAACATTCCCAGAACAGGTAGTGCAGCTTCCTGCGTCGTCATCGCCACATTGAATCTCTTCAATCGATCAGGGTGAGAGAGGAGGAATTCGTAGAATGTGGTTCCTTCAGCATCGTTTCCCCATGAGAATGGTGACTGCTTTGGGTTGAAGATGGAATCTGATTCGTGAGTTGCCATATATTCTGGCATTTTGTATGCCACAGGAGCAATTTCGTCGACGCTGAGCCAGTTAGTAATTTGCTCATATCTACCACAGGTGGACTTGCCATAAGTCCCAGAACTCAACTTCTGGCGTATCGAGATAGGCTAGGGAAAGCGGAGTGTGAGCGAAGACGTTATTCCCAAGTGCTTTCAGTATTCCAGTAGATGTGAGAATCCTCATCAAACGAACTGCATGAAAACAATCAGTATTGCATGCGATCTAAGCAAGAGAAATATACCCAGAACTTCTTCATTCTTCCCAACTTCAGAAGCCAGCTCTTTTGCTGGAATGCTTCCTTCACGCGGTATCTTTTGAAGGACTCTCATCTGACGCAGAGTACGGATTGCAGACGTTTCTGAGTACTAGAGACAAAGTATGTGAGCTCTACTCTGTTCTATCCCTGGCAGGCCACATTACATTCGTCAATTGTCGAAACATGGCTTCCTCCGGTGACTCCAACTGATAATGGAGGGCGTCCACCATGCCCAGCATCTCCACCCTCGCTAGGCGATCAGGCTTCTCTACATCGTAGGACTTTGCTTTGGCGAGCAGAGCTTCAATCGAAGCAATTAACTCAGCGTTGGACAACATGATTGTTTGCAGGAGATCAACAGAATAGATCTCCCCTGACAACCAATCGAGGCACCGGACCGATATTTATGTGCTCTCCCCTGATTCTCGCCCAGACGGCGTGGACTGGTTCGACTGCGTGGGGGCGGGGCAATCTCCGCAAACTGGGGCTTCCCCAAATGTGGCAGCCATCTAGAGCTTCAGCGTATTAAATTGGGGGAAGATCAACCTTGGAGGCGCGGAAGACGTGATAGTTCCCGGGAGCTTGCAGGCTACCCCCGCGAATGCCCCTGACTGGGCCATGTGGTTAGAGGGCTTCAGCCACGCTACAGTAAGGGTGCCTTGCGCAATATTTAGTCCCAGTGTCCACTTCAACAGGTTTGACGCTTTCCAAACGCCAGACGCTCATACATCTCTCCTCAAGCTCTAGACTCTGGATTGGATTTCTTGCCTAACCGCCAACTAACAAACCAGCACGATGGACGAAATCGGGCCAGATCACTTTGTTGTGCGTACTGTCCAACCCCCCCACGCTTCACTCCAAACAGTTGTGCTGAGACCCCATCATAGTTCGAAGACGAGGGTGCGGACGGCATCTCGTTGTGAGTCGCAGTGGAGCAATCATTGTCTCTCAGGAACTGCTATTAACATTTTTCAGAGCCGGAAGCTCAACAGCGTCAGTGTCTTCAAGTATCGTTCAGGGTATCGATGAATATGGTAGGCGGTATGCATCTTACGGGAATGTCGGTAAGTATCGAACTCTCAGAAGTTATGGGCTTACTGATCTCTTTCAGGATACGGCATGCCGATAGATGAGGATGAGTTGGACAGGATTGACCTCAAACATCGATTATACACACTTTTGTTGGAAGAGAAATTCTTCCTGGCTCCAATCGGACGAAATCCACAAAGGATATTGGATCTTGGCACTGGCAGTGGAATATGGGCCATTGATGTTGCGGACGCTTTCCCATCGGCGGAGGTCTTGGGAATAGACCTAGCTCCAATCCAGCCAGAATGGTAAGCCCCAAGTCAACCAGCAGCTTTTGCACCAAGTTTGCTGATAGTTTCCAGGGTTCCCACAAACTGCCGCTTCGAAATCGACGATGTTGAAGAACAATGGACATACAGATGCCAATTCGATTTCATTCATTCTCGAGATTTCTTGTTCTCCATCCGTGACTGGCAGAAACTTGCTAACCAGTGCTTCGAGTAAGCTAGCCACTCCAATTTCTTAGTTTCATACTGACGGCCCTGACTTCAGGTACACCAAGCCTAACGGCTATACCGAGCTGCAGTGTCTCCTCCCAGAACCGCATTGCGACGACGACAGCACACCCTCCGACTCAGGCGTTATAGAATTCAGCGAGAAGATCTGCGATGCTTCGGCACTAGCAGGCTGGTGCCTTCGAGAACCCAACCACTTCAAGACATACCTGCAAGAAGCAGGATTCGAGGACGTGACAGAAGTCCGCTTCAAAGTGCCGACCTCGCCGTGGCCCAAAGATAAACGCATGAAGCTCATAGGCGCCTTTGAGATGCAGAGCCTGCTGCAAGGAGCTTCAGCGTTCAGCTTGAGAACTTTCTCTAGGGCATATGGATGGACGCAAGAGCAGACGGAGTTGTTCCTAATGAAGATGAGAACCGATGTGAGAAATTTAAAATATCATACGTATTATGAGTTGTAAGTTGTCGTTGGATGAAGTTTGACAGGAGTGCTGACTGGCGACGCAGTGTTGTGGCGTATGGACGCAAGCCTGGACCTTCTGGGAGAAGCAACGATCTTCACGATTCCGCTGTGGACCTGGCTGCCACATCTCCATGATGATTATCTTCGAGATAGAGGATCTTATTCAACAACCCAGTCTCCCCCGGCCTGGAGCTGCCGCCACGCGAGAAAGCGCTGTGAACCTTCCTGGCAAATTTGAGAAAGGACCCGAGGAGGGAGGAAGTCTTGATGGGGATTGCCTCATGGATACGGGAAGCAGGCATGCATCGAATCTAAAAGGATGATAGCTGCAGGGCCTGCCATGCTTCGTTGCAGCATGACAAAGACGACATACCTCAGGCCTCCACTGCCATCAGTCATAGACAAGAAAGCAGGTGACACAGGCTGGTCAGCGCGTTGCAGACGGCTTACTCGGTTGAGTTCTCTGCATGGAAATCATGGCCCATCCTTGATATTTTCGATGCTGCCCGCCTTAGCAGGCTGCAAATCAAGCAATCGGCTTCACTTAGCAACTCCCTAAGCTACTTACGACTGGAAGGATCGGACTTGGCTCTCTGCTGAACTTTGACACGTGTAAGTCACGGAATTCTCTCAATTATGCCCCTAATTAGCGAGGAGAACTTATGTTAGCAAGATCGTGGAAAGGCGTTTTCACTGAGAATGGGACGCATTTCTCTCCTCCCACCGGTCATTATTTTTAATTTTAATGTCCAATATGCGAGGAAAAGTGAAGCTGCAGCGGCGGAAGATCAGCTGGTGGAATACCTTCCCTCCGGACCTTTTTCCGAATCAATCAAGTAGACTTTATTAGTATCTGTGGCTGAGTAACTAGCCTATGCTAATTATCGTCCCTTTGCTTAGAACCAGCACCCCATGGTCGCTCCGGCGTCCTCTCTTCTACGCCTCCCTAATCTATCCATCTCCTCAACCGAATCCCCAAAATCTCCTAAGCAGAAACACCAAGAGCGTTGTTGAAAGCGTCAGCGGTCGTGGCATCCTTGGTCGTCAACGCTGCAACGACAGCCTTGGCAGCCAGACACTTGGTCTCTCCCTCAGAATCCTTCGCAACACCACAGTCATTGACGAGGTTGTTGCAGATGGCGTTGGTGATGATGTTGGGGTTCAAGGCGTCGCTTTGTCCCTTGGCGACGGTTGGGTCGACTGGGAGGAAGGTGCCTTCGGTGGCTTTGCGGCCGGGTCGTCCGAATTGGAAGTCCATGGCTGGGTTGCAACTACCGAATAGGGCGGCGTTGGCAGCGCGAGCGGGGATGGTGGTTGCTGCTGCAGTAGCTGCTGCGAAGAGTGCGAGGAGGAGCGTCTTGGTCTGCATTTTGAAGTTGGTGGTGGGAAAAGTGAAGGTAGTCGGGCTAGCCGGTTGCTATTAAAGATGTATAGTTAAGAATGGAAGCAGTTCACAGAACTTTCGGGAACGATTGTATATGAATGTATGTGATGAATGAGTGAATGGAAGGAGTAAGAGAGCCGATGGCCTGACTTTATTGTGTAGACTTCTCTTGCAGGGGAGCTTAAGCCGGGAAACGGAAAAACGGCTCGCCGAGGAAGAAATGAGAAAGTCTCGGATACATTGGACGAACGTCAGTTTTTCTCTCCTATGTGGACGGGACGAAACCATCTGATCAAGGGGCCGCATTGATCTTTCGTCGATTTGGCGGTTGGGCTGAGCTTGGTTGTTCGGATGAAACCTTGGTAGTGGCGCTGCATCGGTTTGAAGTGCCGGATAATTGATCGGCTTGCCTCAGAACGATCAGATCGTCGTAATCTGATCGTTCAAGTTTTAGAGATCCATCTGATACGGTTCCGCAACCCGATATCAGATTTGGGAGCCACTCAACAGATACGCGCCCTGTCGATGCCTTGGCAAAGGCGGTGGCTTCTCACCCTTCCTGTCACGGCTAAATCAGCCTTATAAAAAGTTGGCTACCCAACCTGGAAAAGTATTTGGTCTAGGAGATTCCCCGGTCATTCCGCAATCCTTCATTACCTTACGGGCTCGGAGAGCTTGAGATGTCACCAGTGGCGAAGTGTTTCTGAGATCGACGCCTGATTGATGCCGAAATCAGGCGCAATGCAGAAGGAGGCCTGGCCAGGAGTACGAGCCCTTCGATGTCGCAAGACATCCTTTAGTATTTGCCGATATATGATACGCATGCTTATCTTCTATGAACTACTAAACCAAAGAATTGGGTCGGTTTCACTCAAGACTTCTTCAACCTCAACAGGTTAGGTGAATCAGGGAACATCCAGAAGAGGACAAGGACAATCTCGCTCAGTGGTGGCAAAGAGCTATGAAGACATGATTAGCAGAAATAGAAGCAAGTGTAGATATTCGATACTACCTTGAACTTGACGTGCAGCATGCATGTGATTTGAGGGGCCACAGGTCATGCACCAAAAGACACTAGCCGATGCTCTCCGTAACCTCCCAAACCCAGCTGGCAGGCTGGAAGTATCGCCATGTCCTTGCGGTCACCTGCAAATTATTTGCTCCTTCTTTGCCCGTTGTGCATCAGTTCCTGGTCCCATCATCGTCCAAAAACTTCCAAAAACTGACAACGTACTACTCCCTAGCACAAACACTCTGCTCTAGCTTCGTCCATCATGCTTGATGTATATAGAGTAGAATATGGCAAAGCAAGACTACAATTTTAGGCGTTGGAAACGATGGACCCGCATTTCCTTGTCGTGAGTGCATTGAAGGAAGACATGATAGTGGAGAGAAGTGCTTAAATCATTTGGGTAGGGGATGGTGGTGATGAGAAGAGGTGAATCTTGATCACTTGATCTGATTGTCAACACCAAAGAAAAATTCCCTCGTAATGAGGGAGCAGAATGTTCCAAGTGGTCCGGGACAATTGGCTGATCACTTGATCTAAACGCAAATTCACAATCACCAAGGAAGGCAATGTTCCAGATATTTCTCGTAGATTGGAGATGTATGTAAGATCTCATCCACACAAAGTGGACGGAGTGGAGGTCCTCTCAGCCCATCCCGCCATCTATCTCTACCCACCCATTTTCTTCGCCCAAACGAGTATTCCCATCAAAACGCCATCGCCATGCAATCAAAGCCTTTCAAGGGCCACCAAATCCCCGTGTGTAATATTAAGCGAAAGAAAAGAAAACATTCCTTCCCCAATGCAAGCTCTACGGAGCATGCTTCCCCAAACTCTGCAGGTTAACAAGCTCCGAGTACCTCCCGTTCTTGTTCATCAACTCCGCGTGTGTGCCATGCTCCACGATAACACCTTGATCAAACACATAGATGATATCCGCTTTTTGAATTGTGCTCAATCTATGCGCTACCGCGATCGTCGTTCTTCCCTTCGCGGCCTTGTCGAGTGCTGCTTGCACGACGTTTTCAGACTCTGAATCCAGGGCACTGGTCGCCTCATCGAGGAGAAGGATCTTCGGGTCGCGGAGCAGAGCACGGGCGATGGCTATTCGCTGTTTCTGACCGCCAGATAACATGGAGCCTTTTGAGCCGACCACTGTAGAGAAGCCGTCGGGGAGGGACATGATGAAGTCGTAGATGTTAGCTTCGCGACAGGCGAACTCGATTTCCGAGTCGGGAACGTCGTCGCGGTCGGCGCCGAGGAGCACGTTCTCGCGGATGGTGCCTTGGTAGAGTGTTGGTTCTTGGGAGACGAGGGCAATGAAGGAGCGGTAGTCGTTGAGGTTGAGGGAGGAGATTTCTTTGCCGTCGATGTAGATGCCTCCTACGAGCGGGTCATAGAAACGTTCTAGCAGGGCAATGGTGGTGGATTTACCGCAGCCGGAGGCTCCGACTAGGGCAATGTACTGGCCAGGGGAGACGGTGAGGTTGAGACCACGAAGGACGGGCTGCTCGGGACGGGTTGGGTAGCGGAAGTGGACGTCACGGAACTCGATAGTGCCTTCGACTGATTCGAGGCGAGCTCCGTCTTGAGACCAGGAGTCGATGGTCGGCTTCCGGTCGAAGAGGATCTTCAGCTCTTGTGCTGCTTGTTTGGCTTTGCCCATATCCGGCGCGAAGGAGAAAATCGTACCAGCGGACTGGGCGCCGAAGATGACGGCAGAGAAACAGACGAAGAATTGGAATATCGTATATTCACGATCAGCAATACGATTGCCACCATACCTGTTGATTGTTAGTCTTTGCTATGGGGTCTGATGAGATGAAACTTACCAAAAGCCAAGAGCAACACAAGCGAACATCAACGATTGCGATGCAGCGTACAAGAGCGAGGACTTCGAGACGGATTCCAAACTCTTCTTGGCCTGCACATTAATGGACTCGATGTAGATCCTAGAAACGTCGTCCTCCCTTGTCAAGGAAGCAACAGTGCGGATGGCGCCGGTTGCCTCGCAAGCAAAACTGGCACTCTTCTCATACGCTTTCTTCGCTCTGCGTCGAAATTGAGCCAAGAGCCAGAAACGGAAGAAACCACAGCAGAGGAGAACCGGAATCGCGGAAGTGCAAACGAGGGCCAGCTTCCAGGCAATAGCAGTTCCAACAGTGATTGCTGCAATTAAGGTCGTGATGACAGTAAGAAGAGTGCCAAGAGTGACACCTGAAAGTCCAGCCACGTGAGTTGTCTCAGTACTGAGGAAGGAGGTCAAGGCACCAGCTGTATTCTCTTCCTTGTCGAAGAACTCGATATCCTGTCTCAGCATCGTCCTGAAAGCTCTGTCTCGTACGCGGTGGATGAGTCTTTCGGAGCAGAAGGCAAAGGCAACACCTTGGGTACAGAATGCTCCGAATTGCACAAGAGCAAGCATCAAGTACATGAGTGACCAAAAGTCGACTTGGTGGCGGATTTCATGTGCTGCTCCTGGGATTACTGCACCTGTACGCGGATTGGTGAGTGGTATTGCCAAGGCGAGAATCTCCTTGGCAAAGAACACGGCTTGGGTTGGATTTCCCCCACCGCAAATGATAGAGAAGAAAAGTCCAACGAACATCAAATGGATTTCCTGCTTGTTGAACGAAGCAATCAATTTGGCCAATGTCCAGAGAGAATCCTGTTGCTCCCCATTGCTTGTGCGGCGCTGCAACGCCAATGATGATTGAGACTTCTCGGATTGCGTGCGACTCAACTTGTTCGAGATATTCTTGTCATCTGGATCCTTTTCGTAACCTCCAGTCAACTGGCGAACAAGCTCATCATCCTCAGCGTCGATCTTCCCCTGCTCTTCGGATGATACCTCATCGAGAGCAGCTATCTTCTGGGCTTCGACAAGGCCAGCATAGGCACCTCGCTTCATCAACAGCTCATCGTGAGTACCCTGTTCGACAATGCGGCCTTCACTCATAACAACAATGTTGTCGGCATCTCTGATAGTCGAAAGGCGATGGGCGATAGAGATTGTTGTTCGGCCAGCCGCTGCAACCTCGAGCGCAGCTTGGACCACACCTTCCGATTTTGTGTCGAGTGCTGAGGTTGCTTCGTCGAGAAGAAGAATCTTTGGATCACTGACAACAGCTCTGGCAATTGCAATACGTTGCTTTTGACCTCCAGAAAGTAGGAAGCCTCGCTCACCGACATGGGTTTCGTATCCTTCCGGTAATCCAGTGATAAAGTCGTGGGCATTTGCCATCTTAGCAGCATCGATAATAAGCTCCTTCTGCTTCTCCACACTCTCGTTCTCGAATTTGGTCCCAATCATTCCATGGCGAATGTTTTCGAAGATCGTAGTGCCAAAAAGTGTAGGCTCTTGGCTGACTAACGAGATCTGTTGCCGCAACCAACGCAGATTTAAAGTACTGACATCGTGCCCGTCTAAGAAAACCTGGCCCTTGACCGGGTCATAAAACCGCTCTACTAAGCCGACAATTGTACTCTTACCGGATCCAGAAGCTCCAACCAATGCAGTCATTTTGCCAGCTGGAATAGTCATACTGACGTCCTGCATGACCGTCACGTCTGGTCGCGATGGGTAGATGTGCTTGATATTGCGGAGTTCAAGGTTACCATCTACATGGTCCAGCTTGATTCCAGCATCCGAGGTTGGATCCAGAGGGGAAACACGATCAATGGTGTTGAAGATCTTCGCAGCAGCTGACATGGCGGTTGTGAATGCTTGTATGTTGGGGGCAACGTTTCCGAGCGAAAATGCACCAATCATGACTGACATCAAGATTGTGAGGATTTGAGAAAGGGTGATCTCGTTCTTCACCAAGAATCTGCTGCCTATCCAAAATGCGAGGCCATAATTAAGGTAAAGAATCAAGAACATGCCACCGACCATACAAGCAAGGACAAACTTGACCTTGTAGCCATATTTCTCGGCCTTGGCCAAATGTTCGTCATATTGGCGAGCAAGCTTGTCCTGGGTTCCGAAAGCAGTAGCATTTCTGATGGAAGAAATGACTTCCTCTGCGATTGTACCTCCCAGGGCATAGGATTCCAGGGATTGCTTGCTGAACTTGATAATGAAGGTGGAACCACTGCCCATGATCGCGGTAATTGCGAAAACCGTGGATGTGAGAATCAGGGTAAGCTTCCAGGACTTGATGAAGCCAATAATGAAGGCTGTGACAAAAGTCGCCACAGCAGTCAGAGTCAGTCCGACCTTCTCGGAAATCCCATCTTGAACCAAATTCGTATCTGCCGTGATCCTGGTGGTGATTTCTCCGGAGCCAAGCTTGTCAAAGAAGCCAATATTCTGCCTCATGCAAGCCTCGAGATAATGCGACCTGATCTTCCCACTGATATGTTCTCCCGTGTAAATGAACCCGACGGTAGAGATGTAGACTGTGACGAACTCAGCAATTCCGATGTATACAAAGTAGAGGACCATATGCGTGATCGTGTGTTCGAATCCGGAGCGGGAGGTGAGGCCTTGAAAGTATCCATTGAAATCGCCTGCCAGGTTACCAAAAATGACGGTCATCAGTGGCAACGCAGCTCCAGCAGCAATAGCGCATATTGCGCTGACAACGATAATTAGGATGTCCCATGCCGTGGAGTAGCGATATAGTGTTTTCCAACCACTTTTAACATCGGGAATGTCAACCTGTCTCCTTAATATTTGTGCCTCGGCTGGCGGAAGGTGGGCGTAGAGATCTTCATCCTTGACTTCAACCTTGATGTTAGAGTCCAACTTCGCGAGGGCCGCAGGGTCATCGGAAGGTACTTGTATGGCATCGGGTTCGGTTTTTTGTTTTCTCGTAGATTCGTGCTCGTCTGTCGAATCACCATGGCTTGATGTTCGATGCGATTGGCCCTCGCCCTTCTCGGACGGTTCGCCAGCCATGACTGGCGGCTATTGGGAGATAGTAATCGCAGAAGGGTTGCAGTACTGAATCGAGTGCCCTTTGCAGGTGTGTCCCCCAGAGTTCTAGGTGTTTTGGGTGTTGCTGAATTAGCTTGCGACTTGAAAGCGCAGTATTTACTTATGGCGACGCGGCTGTCAATAAGACTTTAAGTAAGGTTAAAGGGGATGCCGATGACGACAAGGTAGGGGCGAAAAGTCAAAGGAGAAGAGAGAATTGAAGGGAGTGCTTAAATAAGGCTTCTTGTATGGCGAAAGAAGAACACGATGAAAGCAAGAAGGTAAGAGGGCAGGAAGGCAAGAAGGCAACAGAGGTGGGAGCATTCTCAACCACAGTTATACAAGGCCGTCGGGACATTGACATCCCGCTGGCGGACTTTTGGTCGTATTCTTATTTCGGGCCCGAGGCATACGGCGCTAGCAGCCGGGCTAGCAGCCATCGAACGAACCAAGGGCCAAGTCGCATCGAGTCGACTGTTGGCGGAACCAAGAGTTGGTCTCTTTGTAAGGTGTGGTGCAGCCGTCTGTGGCTTGCCGGGTTTCGCTCTGCCTGTATTGACAGGGTACTGGCGGCGAGGATTACTTGCCTGCCTGTGGCGTGCTCTGGAACGTCATCTTGTCCAAAGCCACACATAGCACCAGCATGGGAGCAAGAATGAACCGTTAGAGCCCAACTTAGAGGCGACTCTTACGGAGTAGATTGCAATTGAGGGCTGCACAACAGGTGTTCGGACGACTCAATAGGGCCGCTGGAAACACAGCGAGCGCATCACGTCCATATCGCTGCCTTCTGCAGTGGGAAGGCAGCCCTGCAGCCTTTCCCATGACACACATGCTTCCTCGGATCCAAATTTCAAAAATAAGATAAATCGCCTGTCGGAGAGATCAAACTTCAAAGATAAGACGGAGTCGGCATTTCCACCCTCCTACCCCCGAGTCTGGACTCCACAGCATCAGATGTTCAATTGTGCGGACCGCCCAGCTGTCAATTTCAACATGCTTGCTCCCGCCCGAGATGAGGCCCGTCCAGAGTCCCCCCACAGTCCACTTCGGGAAAGCTCGTTGTTATCTCCACATGGAGAAGGTCTCGTCCAATCAGACTCCTCTGGATGCGATCCGAATGCGGTTTACGAGAATACGGCGTTCCAAAGCACAACACGCGGACGCGGACCCACAGCCTTGCCGCAGATGTGCGCTGTGCAAAAAAGCCATGTCTCCAGGTAGGCAGGCAGTCTGCGTGAAGTTTCCGACAACGTGGTTCGCCGCTTCGTTTAGCATTACCCGAACACTCGAGAGTTGAGTCACAGAAGAAAAGTTATGCACGCTGTGCATAAAGTAGGAGAATGCGAGCGTCCGAGGTGCTCTGCCTTCTATGCGCTTTTCCTTCGGACCTGCCCGTGCCGGGCTAAAAAGCTTCTTTCCATGGCCGAAATCCTACTGTACGGTATTGAGACGACTCATCGGTGTACGCTGACGCATCGGCTGCCAACACGAAGCACTCATATTATGAAATCGTTGCCCCTGTCTGTGACTTCTCATCGATACTCATTTTGTTCTGTTGCGTTTCCAATTAGGATTTCTGAGCAGATGCTGCTTGCTGAATTGTCAAATCTCTCCCTAGCTAGAACTACGGCTAGCGATCTTAACACCATGTCAGAAAACGGGAGGGGGTGATCCTCTCAGCGCTAGCTGCTTTCAAATGTGGACTAGCAATTGTGGGGCCGATACTATGTCAATTGAACATGGGGACAACAGTGGAAAGATTTCAGAGAAGACCTCGAGGTTCTTGAAAAGTCCGAATCCGACCCCGAAATGACCGAAGTTGACAGCATCCACCGCTGCAGAGGTTCGAGGACCACCGCCGATTTCAGAAATTGACAAAAGACATCATTGATCTAGCAGCGCCGTCATGCTGGAGTCCTCAATGCCCTCTTCTAAGAAGATGGTAAAGATGAGATCAGAATCTTGATCATGGAGTTCTCGCATGGCTTATCATTCTTGCATTGCTGATGAGGAGGCATGACTTCCGCGGCAATCTGTAGAACTCAAGATATCGGGCTTTTCAGACGGATATTCCAATTCCCCGCTGGCCCCGATGTCCGAGAAGAAATACGGTGTCACTCGTCTGAGATTGGTTGAGGTCCGGCACCATCATTAAACTCGGAGGATATGATGCATATTCCCAGCCGCCACAGTACTGAATTTGGAAACTCGGAAAGCCAGCAGCCTTCCTGACGAAGAGGGAGATTTCTGATGTCAAAGAACGTCACGTAGGCTTTCCTTGGAATCAAATGGATGCATCGAACGCGAGTGGGATTTGATGGTTCTTCTCATCTGGGAAATGGAAAGCAGGGGGTATGATGCAGAGTCAGGAGGGGCAACGACTCTACCAACATTTGCTTAACCTTCCTGATCTTCTTGCTCTCCACATGATCTCTGCTCCCTAAATGCGTGCCATCTAGTTGTCCAGTGTCCATTGTCTCAGGGAAAATATGTCAATGAAAGATTGTAGAAGTACTTGCTTTAATGGAGATAAATTTCAAAATCATGTTCCAATAACTGGTCTAGCATTGAAAGGAACACATGATTTAATGTGCAGCTTGGCCATGGAATGTTGAGAGCAGCACTCCTTGAGATATCCCACACGGCTTGGAACATTGAATGCAGCACTTTCGAATATCCAGCTGAACCTTGGAACATTCACAGCAAGAGATGAGCTGATTGTCCTCCAAAGGGGTGAACAATGGATCCTCTCTTTACTTCACCACTTGCACTTTAAGGTTTAGGACTTCCGCGGGACATTTATTCCAATCTACACTCCACTGTAATTGGGCAAGATGAAACCCACAAATTCTGTCTAGTCCAGTATCCCTGTTGAAGAATCTTTTGGGTGAGATTCAATTACAATGCTGGATGTGAATGTTCAGAGTTGGCATGAACGTTTATTCCTAGTCAAAGTTCATGCTTCTTGATTAGGATAAAAACAATGAACTAATTCTACCTAAGGATAAAGTTTCCATGTGAGTTTTGAAGAGGGGGATTTTTCTGGCAGCTTTTGGTAATTCCCGCATTCAACTTCTATACTTACCTTTATTCTTTAGAGAACATGTAGAACATTGAGACCCATGTCTACTGCATTGTTCTTAAGTGACCTTGAATATCTAAGCCAAGAGTTCTCAGTGGTGGATTGAATGGTTCATCACGTGACAAGGGATAATGCCCTGCCAGACTTGTTGCTTTCAATGTTTAGGGCGGTCTGGAACACTGCCTAAAGCAAACCCCATTGTTCTTAACTAATATGGAAAATCCACTAAGTCTGAACTTCAGCATAGACTTCAGCAGGCTGTAAATCTTGCAACTCTTAGACTTATCGTTTGCTAATGTTCAGCACATGCCCGGGACGTTCAGATTAATGTGTAAACCATTATCTCTGGCTCGTATGGGACATTCAAATTTAATTAACGTGCAAATAATTGTACCTAATTCACTGGAGCAATCAATTCTGATCCTGTTCAAGAATTAATTCACTCTTATATATCATGTGATTTTATTCGCTAGTGCCTGAGGACTCAAAAATTCCCACACCGAAAAGCGGCGAGTAATTTTCTCACCGAACAACACCACAGCTTCGTAAAGCGGCGGGCCACTACCTTCACCGCCCACTCAAAGAGCACCAAAATGGCAGATCGCTCCTTCCTTGCGCGTCTTGCCTTCCACAATTTGCAACACGGTTATGATGCCTGCGATTGTCCCAAAGAGATCGTGAACTTTAACGACCTTAGCAGCACCAGAGACAAGTCTTGCGACGAGATGGTGGGCAAGAAATCTGGCAAGGCGCTTCTGCGCGAAGAGGGTACGGGTTCTCTCAAGGATAGCTCACTGTATTGAAGCTCACACGTTCAATAGGCCTTGCGCGTACCGACAATGGCATGAAGCAGTCCAGCTGGCCGGAGGTGCAGATGATCAATCAGAAGAATTACTACACGTATGTGCTCGAATCCTATAGGCATTGCGCTACCACCGTTTGATTTGACATTGCTCACGGCCGCAACCCCCTACTCTTAAATTATGTACACCTTTGGAAAGAGCTGACCGTTCACAGTGATTACATGAAGAGGGACGAGCAGGTCCTTTCGTTTCGCCTTCGAGATGACGATAACCGCGAGAAGATGATCAAGAGCGCGAAGGACAAGGACCGAGCATTGGCGAGAACCGGCAACACGGACGTTCCTCAGTCTACAATGGGTGATGGCGACGTGGAGGATGAGGATGCAGGCGCAACTGACGGTCTCGACCCTTCCAAGATAATCGTCATTCACCCAGGAAGTCAAAATCTGCGGATTGGCTTTGCCAGTGATGCTCTCCCTAAGACTATCCCGATGGCAATTGCTTGCAAATGGCTTCTGACCGAATCCGAGGAATACGATGCACGTCCGAAGCGCCAAAAGTTAAACACAACACCCGACCAGCAGTTTGGAGAAGAGTTCACGAAGAAGGTTACGAAGATGTCCAGTGAACTTAAGATGGACATGCGAGCAAACAAGCGCAAAGTCCTCCCAAACGCAAAGGAGTTGGTGGTAAACTACAATCGGCGAACAGAGCCTGAGAAGATCCTGGAACACAATGATCCAATGCGAATTGAATGGACCGACGTCTCGAAGGATGATCCCAAGGACCCATCGTCTTATTTCTGTGGAATGCAGGCTCTCCGTATCCCCGATGACTCGAAGCCAAAATATAGGTTGTTCTGGCCTCTACAGTCTGGCGTATTCAATGAGGACGAGAAGGACTACCTCTCTCGCGATCATCTCTTCGGCGACCTCGAGTCTGTCATTGAATCCGCTTTGAGGAATGAACTTGGTCTGAAGCGCTCCAGCCAGTGGGAGGAATACAGTTGCGTCTGGGTCATTCCTGACCTGTATGACAAGCGCTACGTGGAACAAGTTCTGGATATGTGCTTGAAGGACTTCGAATTTAAGCAAGTTTCCTTCATGCAAGAGAGTTTGACGGCTACATATGGTGCTGGCTATAGCAGTGCTTGCATTGTTGACATTGGTGCTCAGAAGACATCGATGTGCTGTGTTGAGGATGGTATGTGCATCGAGGACTCCCGCATCAACCTCAAGTACGGCGGCTACGATGTCACAGAGACCTTTATCAAGATGATGCTAGCCGACCATTTCCCGTATCAAGATATCAATCTAAAGCGCCGCTACGACTTCCTTCTGGCTGAGGAGCTGAAGGTGAACTTCTGCACCATGAATCAAGCTGAAATCTCAGTCCAGCTCTACAATTTCCACCTCCGGGCCCCCAACCAACCTACACGGAAGTATCAATTCAAATGCTACGACGAAGTCATCATGGCTCTAATGGGCTTCTTCGACCCTTCTCTGTTTGACAACAGCGAGAAGCTTGCTGATCGCCGCAGATTGGTGGACCGCTCATACAACACATACGACGTCAACATGCCAGACGATCCCACCTCATCAGCCCAACTGGAGATTTTGACCGCCATCAAGCCTTCACTCGCCACTACTGCCATTGGATTTTCAAACGGCAATGGCGTTGCAGATATTGGCACACCGTCAAAGGAGAAGCTTAATCCACTCAACTTCCTCTCCCGTATGGATAGCGAGGCGAACGGTGCATCGCGTGTCACTTCTGCAGCTGGTTCTCCTGCTCCTGAAGGTGCCAACACCCCAAATCCGTCAGGACCGTTCGTTCAGGGCGCGAATGGCACGAATGGAGGCTCACCCGGACCAAGCGGCGGCATATTTCAGTTTGGGGGAGGATCTCACAACAGCGGCACGCCTATCCCGGCAGGAATGTTTGTCGATCAACACGCCCGAACTGCAAAGGACTTTGCTATCGAGCGCGATTCGGTTCTCCCCATTGCTCCATTGGATACCGCCATCATCACCTGTATCACTCACGCTGCCAAGAATGACGACAAGAAAGTTCGAGACTTCCTCGGTGGAATCATGGTGATTGGGGGAGGTGCTAAGACTCCCGGACTCGGACCATATCTCGAGGAGAAGCTGAAGGCTAGAAGACCAGATCTGGCGGACAAGATCTTGGTTGGTACGAGCCCCAGAGAGATGGATGGCCAAGTCGTGGTCTGGAAGGGTGCGAGTGTCTATGGACGAATGAGAACTCATGAGTCTTGGATTGGACAGAAGGAATATGAGATGTTGAGAAGCCGGGCCTTGTACCACAAGCTCATTTGGCACTACTAAGCCGAATTTCAAATCTCATTGATACAGGGCATAAGTGTTGGCGTTCAGGGGTTCATTTCTCAATATCGACGGCGTACAGGTCGATGAGATTTAAAGGACTGGCGTTTAGCGGCATATTGAATGGCTGGGTGGATATGTGTATGACTAGAATCGCAAAAAAGCGCGGCAAAAAGTGACAAAGATCGTCACCACCATTTGACATAGAGGAATGGGATAAAGAATCAAAAGGAGCCGGTCCGGCATGCATTGTGAAGTTGAAGTTCCTCCCACATCTGTTCGGGGCCCTGATCTAAGATTTGAAAGTCGCGCAAGATCTCTGCGTCTAGTTGCGTTTCATTGTTGACGTGAGAGCAGCGAATTCATTCTAGTTTCTCTATATTATCCAGCTCATATATCTAAGTCGTTCAATTCTCTTGAAACACTAGTGAGTTGCAGGATTGGCGGGGTTGTCATCTTTCCGCCACTCACTAGTTTCCATTCTTCCTAGGGCCGCATCTAGGCCCCCAACTTTATCTGAAGTAGATCTTTGCTTGGCTTGCTGTGTTGGCTAATCCATATCCCTGCATTTGCTGGCATCCCTTGTCCAGATCGGACTCGGTAGAGGCTTCTCCTTCCAAGTACTGGACGGAGAAACGTCTTGACCTAATTGTTTCTTGTTGAGTAATGGTTCTAAACTACCGTTATGCGGATAGTGGGATCGCAACGAAGCAATCGAAGGATGTTCATTCAACCCCTATTTGAGTTCAGCCTGGAAGGATCAGATTGCTGATATATGAATATCAATTTACTTTCGGCCAACTGGTCCGAGATCTCCTCAATCATGATGTGTATGTTGTGCCTCTCTGCATCCTTAATCTTGAGCTTTGGAATTCGGCGGGGCAAATAAGCCCTCAAGCGGTCCTGTTCATCAGAGGGGATCAGGCACTCCGACTTCTCGTCGGAAATTTACCTCCAATCGGGACTCTCAGTCAGACTCTTTGCTGTTGATGAGTATGCACAAGAGTACTCACTGTGCTTTCCCTTACGCGAAGGTTTGCTCTTGGTCATATGAATGGCATTCTAATTTAATCTAGAAAGCCAGGTCCCAATTTCCCATGATGTTGGCTTTCGATAGATTTGAGGAGATATATAATTGATGAACCTCCACATGCAACCATCCTCCGCATCACGATTCTGTTCTCAATCTCTCGACTCATCATGCGTTCAAGATTTGCCTTCACTCTTCTTCCTCTTACTTTGGTTGCTGGGCAACAAATTGCTACCCTTACCGCTGAAGTCCACCCATCTCTCACATGGCAGACATGCACAGCTCCCGGTAGCTGCACCACCAACAATGGCAAAGTTGTCCTCGACGCCAATTGGCGTTGGCTGCATTCCACTGACGGTTCTACCAATTGCTATACCGGGAACACTTGGGACGCAACTCTTTGCCCGGACGATGCCACATGTGCTAAGAATTGTGCACTTGATGGTGCAGATTACAGTGGCACCTATGGCATCACAGCGAGTGGAAGCTCCTTAAAGCTCAACTTCGTCACGCAGAGCGGACAGAAGAATGTTGGATCCCGCCTGTATCTGTTGGCGGACGACAACAACTATCAGATGTTCAATATGCTGAACCAGGAGTTCACATTTGACGTCGATGTTTCGCATCTTCCTTGTGGATTGAACGGAGCACTGTATATGTCTGGGATGGTGGCAGATGGGGGCATGGCTCAATTCCCAACCAACAAGGCCGGTGCAAAGTATGGCGTGGGATACTGTGATTCTCAATGCCCACGAGATCTCAAGTTCATCAACGGTCAGGTTAGTTGGCCCCCCTTCCTCACCTCCATCACTTCCGCTGACCTCTCGTGCACAAGGCCAATGTAGATGGATGGACTCCCTCCAGCAACAACCCAAACACGGGAGTCGGCAACCACGGCTCCTGCTGCGCAGAAATGGACATCTGGGAAGCCAACAGCATCTCCACAGCCCTGACCCCTCACGCGGCCGACACCCCCCAACAAACAATGTGCACAGGCGACGCGTGCGGCGGAACCTACTCCTCCTCCCGGTACGGCGGCACCACCGACCCAGACGGGTGCGACTTCAACTCCTACCGCATGGGCAACACCACCTTCTACGGGCCCAGCATGACCGTCGACACGACCTCCAAGTTCACCGTCGTCACACAATTCCTGACCGACGACGGGACAGCCAAAGGCACTCTGTCTGAAATCAAGCGCTTCTACGTTCAGAACGGCGTCGTGATCCCGAATTCGGAATCCGATATCGCTGGTGTGACGGGAAACTCGATCACAACCTCCTTCTGCGATGCCCAGAAAACGGCGTTCAATGACAAGAATGTGTTTGCGGATCACGGTGGGATGGCAGCTATGGGTAAGGCATTTGAGGCGGGCATGGTGTTGGTTATGAGTCTGTGGGATGATTATTATGCTCATGCTCTCTGGCTGGACTCGACGTATCCTACAGATGGCGCTGCCACGAGTCCGGGTGTTGCGAGGGGGACTTGTGCCACGACGAGTGGGGTTCCGAGCGATGTTGAGAGCGCGGATGCGGCGGCTTATGTCGTTTATGAGAATATTAAGGTGGGAGCGATCAATAGCACTTTTGGGTCAGCGTAGGGGATTTACAAGGTCTGCGAGTTCGGCAACGAGCACATAGTGCGAGATGATTAACCCTTCTGACTAGCGATGCGGGTAGTTCAATTCTTGGGAAGTTGGGCGGTGCACTGACCTAGGAGAGGGAGTAAGACTTGCAAATCGAGAGGCAAGGTTGGATTCTGTACTGTACATACTTACGATTGCAAAGTCAAAGAGGTCTGGGACTTCGAAGTTTTGGCACCTTCCGAAGCTTGAGAGGTCATGCATTCGGATATAGATGTTTCCCCAGGTGCTCAAGTGAGTCAAAGTTAAAAGGATGTTTAGATCATGTCGTACGATTGAGCTCAAGTCTGTCCGATGTCGACGGGAGGTGTCTGTAACTCAACCACGTGACTGCTGGCAAAGCGTGATTAGACCTCCCCTAAGCAAGCTCTAAGGCAAACTAAAATTGGCTAATTACGCACAACCATGAAGATTTGCTCATCAATACGCGAGCCCGTCTGTGGAACAGTGTCGTGGCGTTTGCGGTCGTCGGAGGCAGCCTTATGAAGCAGTTTTTCAGCAACTGAGAAAGAATCCCACTCTTGACCAACCTCAATTCTGATCTCGCTCATCCAATCAACTAATGACATGCCACTCGGTAACGACACCCTTGGAATCTCAATTTACTGATCACACATTTGCGGCTTTAAAATTTCCCACAACTTCCATCTCTGAATGTTGAACCACTTTCGCCATGACCTCCAACAAAGATACCACCCAGCCGAGTGAGACCACGCCTCTGATATCAAGTAGCACCTCGAAACCAAAGAAGTATGGAACATCTATCGTATATCGAGCGCTGGTTGCTGGATTCATGATTTCACTATCCTTCAGCATCACTCAAGTCCCGTGAGCCTTCCCCCACTTTCCACGTGCCTCAACTCGCCACGTGAGGTTACTCGGTAGCTCAGGTATTTACTTACATTCTCTAGAATCATATATGTCTTCCGCTTGATGACATGTGAAGCGTACTACACGAACCATCCACTCCCTCCGCCTGGTGGCGACCGTTGCAACAATCACCAGATCGAAGCCAGTACCGCAACTGCGGTCTCACTCCTTGGAGTGTCAACCACATTCTTTGGGGTTATAAACCTATTCATAACGGGATGGACGATTAAGAAACTCGGCATTAAGTCCTCTTTGATCATCCAAGTCTTCTGGCCGGCTGTCCGCCTCGCCATTCAGAATGTCGGTGTCCAGACTGGAGGTGGAATGGGGATCCTGATCATCCAATGTTCACAAATCATCAATATCATTGGAGGACCTGCCGGGTATCTCTTAACCTTGAACTCATATATCACAGAAGTTGTAGAGCATGAGGCGAGAACAGGAGTCCTGGGCCAACTCACCGGGTGCACGATGTTCGGCACTTCTCTTGGATACCTCATTGGAGGACTCCTCAGCGATATCTTTGGTATAATTGCACCATTCAGAGTCACTCTGGTCTTGTTCCTTATTTCTTGTTGCTACGTCTTCTTCTTTTTGCCTTGGATTCCACCGAACGAGGATATGGAGAAAAAGGCTTCAAAAAAGAGAACTGTCTTGAACTTTCTTGGTCCGTTGAAAATGTTTGCGCCTCAGAGGTGGGTACTGGGAGATGGAAGGATTCAGAAGGAATGGGGTACCTTATTGCTTGGAAGTGGGGTGTTTTTCGGTGTTCTGGCAACGAGCTATGTACCGGTGCTGCTTCAGATGTACTCGACCGACGTCCTTGGGTTTGGCACGACAGAGAACGGGTACCTGATATCGTTGAACTCTCTTATTCGAGGTATTTTTCTCACTTTGGCTTTTCCCAGGATCATCAAAGCTGGACGAACCTGGTTGGACCGCCGAAATGGAAAGAAAAGTGGAACAAATACACCACGAACTCCAGATTCAGAGGCTACGTTGACGGAGCCAAATCAAGAAATTGCGGTTGAAGCGATGGAAAGTGAAGAAGAGCCAAGGGAGACGCCGAAATCAGCGGATGATGATAGAGAGACTTTCCATTTTGATCTGATGTTCACAAAATACAGTTTGATCGCTGACGGCCTGATCACGGGAATCGCAACCTTTGTGACAGAAGGTTGGCAGATGTATGCGGTAGCTATGCTGCTTCCGTTTGCGTCAGGAACAGGATCTGCGGCAAAGGGCACGATTTTGCAGATGTGTTCTGCTGCTGAAAGGTCTGATGCATTGGGTGCTATTACCTTGCTTGAGATGATTGCAAGACTTTTGACGAGTAAGCTCTCGAGAACCTTTTTAATCTCGAAAGCACTGACACCGTTCTAGCAAGTGTGTTTGGTCTCATATTTGCGGCATTTGCGAATATTGGGCGGACGCACTTTGTGTTTACATGTAATGCTGTGAGTGACACCCCTGGATTTCAGGAAGAATTCTGCGCTGACTTTCCACGAGGCTGTTGCAACTTTAGGATTTATTATTTTGCTGTTCTGCAAGTTTCCACGCGAAGGGAGTAAGAGATATGTAGAAGAACATGATCCCGAGCCGGCTCCGGCATAGCCGCTCGAACCGGCAGTCTCAAGAGGTCAAGACCGCGACTCCTAGAATTCTTGAACTCGTTCATTCAGCGTAAACTATCAGGATATTCAATGAAAGATGCCCAAGGGCGGTCGATTTCGTTGATTGGTGATAAGACAAGGAAGCTACTAAACCCAAAAGGAAAGTGGCGCCTCCCGATACAACATCGCCAACTTGCAGCTGAGGTTTCAACGAAGCCTGAACGATGAAAGATGTTTTCCTTCGTATCGCAACAAGAGTCTGTGGCCGAGTTGACCTAATTGCCAGGACTATTCAATACCAATCCTTCCGTTCTCGCATTTCACCTATACTTCCAACCTTCTCAAGGCCCGACGCTCACACCACCAGCTTAGCCACAGCCTGATGCGCTGTTCGATGTCTGCGAATAATGTCCTCCGAACTCAAGCACTGGTACCTTGACGCGACAGTCCATAACGACCGAGTGGAGGAGGTCTACTATATATCAGATCCTGTGCAAAACGTTAGACGCAGCCGCCAGACCCGGGTATGGAAGGTAGAGCAACTCTTGGGCCACGGCAGCTTTGGACAAGTGCGCCTGGAAAAGAACCATGAAGATGGACAAGTAAGGGCCGTGAAGAGGATTACGACGACGAGCGCGACACTGAGTAATAGCGAATGCGAAAAGGAATTAAAGGCTCTGCTAGAGTTTTCCAAACCCAAGGTAAGTTGAGCCTACTATATAGGAACATTAGAAATTGGTTGTGGCTATCGCTGACGGTATATAGTTCAAAGAAGCTGCGGTATTTGTCGAGTTTTTCGGTTGGTTTAAGGATGGCTATGACATTTTTCTAGCTATGGAGTACGCCCCTCTCGGGGATCTCCACAAGAACCTGGTCGCAAATTCGGGGAAAATACCAGAGACCGAAGCTCGAGATATTGCCGAACAAATACTTTTGGGGCTGGAAATTATGCATGCCGAATCTTTTGCACATCGTGACCTTAAGCCACAGGTATTTTTACCTAATACTTTCTCTGGAACTTGCACTGACAGATTTTGATTTGTAGAACGTTCTTGTTATTCATGGACCGCCTCAGTGGTGGGTGAAGTTGGCAGACTTTGGTCTGAGCAAGAGATTAACGAATACTACGGGCTATAATACTCGGGCTGGTACTCAGTCATATATGGCCCCCGAAATTCTCGACTTTCTAAATCCGTATGAGCCAAGGTCGGATTATACAAATGCCGTTGATATATGGTCTGCTGGGTGCATTGTTTATCGTCTGATTACAGGTGTGGTCCCCTTTCCCCGAATCACCTCATTAATCAAGTATTGTGAGGATAAATCTTTGTTTCCTTACGATGCTTTGTTTGACAGCGGGATTAAGAGTGAGGGATCAAAGTTTCTTCGACAACTTCTGGTGGCAAAACCAAGCGCAAGACCTTCTGCAATCCAAGCCCTCAATCATAACTGGATATTTTCCGGTATGTCTTCGATTATTGTTGGATATAACTAGTTTTGTTAATTTGCTATGCTCTAGGCTCTAGTATCGAGAGAATGCCTCCTAAGATAATGTCTAGTGAACCACTCCTCGAGGAGGATTCAGGACTTTCTCCAACTTCTTCTGAGATTGGCTACAATACGGCTTCACATGCTGGACTCCAATCTGACCAACCGTTACTGTCCAGCTTCTCGCAAACGGTATTGCCGCCCCCATCAGCTCCCAAAATTTCACCCCCCTCTAATGGCACAACTCTCGATCCATATCCAATCCGCTCCGCGCCTATATATGCACAGGACTCAGATTCGCAAACTGCGTCTCAGAGTGGGCAACCCCAGTCAGCAATACTGACTAAGAAGACGGCCCCTCCTTTCGATCGAGAAACACACCCCACGGCGGAACCAAGATCTAGTAAGGCAACTGATAGCCTATTTAATTCATCGACTGCCAGCAATTTCGGAAAGGAAATGAGGAGAGCCAGCTCGATCACAAGGGAGGCACGTAGCACGCTCAAGGGCCATACCGGGTCCGTTTGGAGTGTCACCTTCTCACCAGACGGCAAGCTTGTGGCCTCAGGCTCTGACGACATGACCGTGCGGCTCTGGGACTCGGCCACAGGGGCGCCCCGCGGTATACTCAAGGGCCATACCAGCTCCGTTTGGAGTGTTGCCTTCTCACCAGACGGCAAGCTCGTAGCCTCAGGCTCTAACGATATGACCGTACGGCTCTGGAACTTGGCTACAGGGGCGGTACGGGGCACGCTCAAGGGCCATCTTAACTCTGTCCAGAGCATTGCCTTCTCGCCAGATAGCAAGCTTGTGGCCTCAGGCTCTAATGATAAGACCGTACAGCTCTGGGACTCGGCCACAGGGGCGCCTCGCGATACGCTCTTTGGCCATACCAACTACGTTCAGAGCGTCGCCTTCTCACCAGACGGCAAGCTTGTGGCCTCAGGCTCTGACGACACGACCGTGCGGCTCTGGGACTCGGCCACAGGGGCGCCCCGCGATATGCTCGAGGGCCATACCAGCTCCGTTTGGAGTGTTGCCTTCTCACCAGACGGCAAGCTCGTAGCCTCAGGCTCTTGCGACAATACCATACGGCTCTGGGACTCGGCTACAGGGGCGGTACGGGGCACGCTCGGGGACTATACCAACTATATTCAGAGCGTCGCCTTCTCACCAGATAGCAAGCTTGTGGCCTCAGGCTCTGATGATAAGATCGTGCGGCTCTGGGACTCGGCTACAGGGGCGACCCGCGGTATGCTCTTTGGCCATACCAACTTCGTTCAGAGCGTCGCCTTCTCACCAGACGGCAAGCTCTTGGCCTCAGGCTCTCGCGATAAGACCGTACGGCTCTGGGATGAGAAATGATAACCTCCCCTTCTATATCCATCATAATCAAACCTTGTTATATGCTCTTTAATAAATTCTTTTCTGCTTTGAAATTTTTCTGCTTTGGGATCGATTGCTCTTTCTGCTCTCCTTTTATAACAGACAGCGTTTTACAAGTCAATTCGCCACTTGCTCTATACTGTCGATTGTTAGGCTGGAAATTAGAACCTAAGAGCTTTCTTTTAACAAGCAGGATTTGCTTACCTAGGAGTATAGCACGATTTAAGCACTTTAGCCTAATAACCCATTTGCTACGTGCGCGTGTATCCCGTGGTATTATCCCGTATAAACCCCTTAAGAAAAAACGTTTCTGGAAGTTTGCAGAAGACCTATTCTAGAATCCTTATGTCCAATGGGACATTATGTGTTCTCGTTTAGTTTCTTTAAAAGCGCGAGGAACCTTCAGGCTTCCTTTGATTCCTCGCGCTATGTCTTGTATCTAGAATCAATACACACCTTGACTTAAACCCTCACGCCCTCCTGTGACTGAGGGAATGCTGAGACGGTCTGGAGGCCAGGTAGAAAGTCCCGGATGAGAATTCAAGCTATGTGAGGTTTGAGTCAAGGCATGTATTGATTCTAGATACAAGACGTAGCGCGAGGAGCAAAAGAAGAATAACGCGGGGAGCCATCCTTAAAGAGAAGATCGATATGACTCATCATGTGACTCGGGGTCACGTGATTTCGTGATTTCGTGACAAGCTAGGATCTCACAGTTAGGACGGACTCACATCTAGGGCGGGTTACCCAGCACTCCCAGAAATCTGGGATTCCAAGAGTCACAGGAAGGTTATCCAACGAGAGTTCTGCGTTGGGACAATGACGATGCATTTATGGAGATTAATTGAGTTGTGGGGACGTTTTCACCTTCGGTATGGACCAAAGTTGAGTCTGTACTAGAACTAGGTAGGCATGCAATCACGTAATGACCGAGTCTTGGTAATCTCGGAGAACCAGACAGAAAATCTCTGCTGGAATTTGGTCCAAAATGATTGCGCAGTAGAGACGTAAGTAATACTTCTGATGCATCCAGATAGCTGAGTTAAGCAAACTATGCCAGGTTGAAAATAATTTGAGGGGGTCATGCCACGTAGCGGGTCATTACGGTGCACGATAGGGACAACAAAATCTGCCAGCGATTTATTTTTAAGTCGGAAGCTGCCGCTGCTTGTGTCTTGCAAGGGCTGCTGGGTCTTAGACGGACTCGCCCAGGCTATAGCAGGGAGAGTCGCCAGATTGAAAGTGGTCTTAGGAAGCAACTTGCTGGAGCAGAACTGCAAGTCGTCCAGCAGCGTCTCGACAGCGCGGCCAGAGAATTTGAACTGCAGCAGCAATTGCGCCAAGCTGAGAGAGAACAGGACGAAGCAGCAGTCCAAGGTGGCTTTCAGACTCCCAGGATCCAGCAGGTCATCCACCGACGCAGTCTAGGCGATGTGGCTTTCATCCAACAACAGCAGCTTGAGAATTATGGCTTGGGGGTTGATCGCGCTCGCCTCCAGCGGGAGAACAGAGAGCTTGCTCGGCTGAAGAAGAGGAAGGAGCACAACGAGCAAGCCTAGAATTCTTGAACTCGTCCATTCAGGAGCTTAGAATTTTAGGCAGCTCGCTTGATAGTTCAGTGATTTGGTCGTGCCAGATGACGGAAGAGGGGCTTAGTCACGGCTTGGGGGAGACATGCGATTTGTTCCGGCTCAAGCCATCTCCCACAGCCTTGTATCACCCGAAGACCAATCACTCGCTATGAGATACGCCGGGCAGGCTTCTCAGCTCTGCCCCGCAGGATTCGACGCCCGACTGCTTAGCCCATTGTTTGGTGGTGAAATATCTGACATTGGAATATGATCTTTCTCCGAAGCTCCCCCTCTCACCAATGGATATCTATCATCTCTCTCGATTTAGCTCAGCTACCAACGTAACTATGCCTTCGAACTGTCACTCATCGCCATACTCTCCCTCTCAAGGAGAGAGTCGTCGGTATCCTTCCGCAACTTCGTACTCCGAGAAGGATAATTATTCTTCTTCACCTCCATCGTCTCCACCGCCGTCAAATTCAAACAATGATTCTTCGAGCGGGAGCAACGACCTCAGCTCACGGACCGGTCTTGCCTCCCTCATTATCGCCGGTTTTGCCACAGTCATTGCTACAACAGGGCTTTGTGTTGCGATCAAGCAACTTGTAATCTCGAAAGCGCAACTACGACAAGCAACAATTGGCACCGCTACAAATATGCCAGTACTGCGAGTACGAGGGACTGGGGGAAGTGTCGGTTCTGGGTCTCGTGCCACACCTGGAGGAGTTCAACGTGCCGGTGGAGCCATATCGGCCAGAGGAATCGAGGCAGCCAGCGCTTTAGGGGCGGCAGCGAGCTCTCTCATAAATGGCGCACAGGTACAGCTGAGCTCAGCATCTACCTGGGCAGCTTCCGTTAATTCGTTAGCTTTCCCAATGCCAACACTGGATTTCGACAACCGAAGCCTTGTCTCTCTCTTCGGAAACCCTTGGTCATCCCCTCCAGATGAAGGGCCATCATTTTAGAGGATCTTGAAGACAACCCTTTCAGCAACTTCTCTCAATGAAATGGAGTTACCAGAGCGGAGTCACTTTCTAGTATTGGCTCGGATTCTGATGCTAGCTCCATCAGTGCCACTAGTACCTACATGACTACTGAGCCAATGGAGGATGAGATTTGGGAAAGTATCATAGCTGCGAGGAATGAAGAAACGGGCCCCCATTCTTTGGAAATGTCGACATCGATATCATCTTCATAACGCTTTTGAATCTCTTTAGGGAAATGTCTACGTGTCCTTTCATCTGATTCCTAGTTTTTGCTCCAGACAACCCTTGGCCGCATTGTTTTGATATGGACTGGAAGAATGGAATCCAATCGTCAGTATGATAGAACTTGAAAGTGATCGGGTATTCAAGATCAATTGAATTCTGGGGAATTCTGGGCTTTTGACCAAGTACGACATCTTCATGTCATATCCCATTGTTTAGCAAGCGAAGTAACGGCTGGCAGATGCACTTCAGGGTTAGGGCGGAACTCTCTTAGGACTGTTCTCAATGTCATTATTCTTGTCGCTGTTAATATCCCTTTTGCTCCCAGCTTGCGCCATACCTTCCCAGAGCTCGAGTCGCTTTAGATACAATCTTTCGCACACATAGCTTTATGCTCTTGAATCGGTATTCCTTGACAGAAACAGAGACGTGCTTGAAATAAACAAATAACTGCAGTTGTTTTCCAGGCGTTCTAATCACTTTGAGAGGATTGTCATGCGTTGCGCGAATCGTCTATTGCCTACGGTATATCGTTGTTTGCTTGAAAGTGTCAGACCTTAGTCCGCGTACAATTTCCAGTTTTGGATCGTTTGAAATCTCACTGTATTTTATAAACGTGGGTTAAATAAGGGAAGGGGGGGGTGGAGGGATATTATAGCTCACATAGGACATCCGAAGTGAAATAGGGGTATCACGTGACTAAAAGAAAGTATTCGGCCCCGAAAGGAGTTGAGAATCCTCTGCATGAGATAAGAACCTGGAAAGTGTAAGTTGAGGGTTCTAGAAGGTTTGAAGCTCAGTTGAGGGTAGTTAAAATCACAAAGGAACAATCATTGGTAACCCACACTCAACTTAAAAGAACTCTTGCGCCCACGCTCTGTTAGCAATGGGGGATTTGTCATTGCAAACTCTATTGCAATGAGAATATGCGCTTTGCACTTAGTGTTCTTAATTCTCCAAGCGAAATAAGTGACAAAAAACTTTGTTTGTCAAGCCGCTCTTGTCGATGCCAATGTTCAGACAAAATCTAGCTCATTGAGAATAGACTTGGAATTGATCTTTATTAGAAAAAAGAGAATTCTCGCATGCTAACCCAAGCCAGAGGGAATGCAGAGTGCCACTCCACCTTTAACTGCGAAGTCTTCGAGTGTGTCCTGAACCATTAAGGGAATGCCTTCGCCAAGTTTCTGTGGGCTTTTGGAAGATCAAGACCACTTTATTTCTAGGCGTTGAAATCGACATGGGCATTGAAAGTATGAAATAGATGATGTAAAGAATTGCATCTTAGGCAACTGAGGGTGAAAGAGGTTTGGGGTGGGATGATGGCTTTGCGAGGATTTAAGGAGAGATTGCCCCTGCCTAGCATTGCCCCTTGATTTCGTAACAAAGCCTGCGAACTGCAAATGTCTTGGTAACTAGAAAGAAACCTATATAAGCAGCTGCAAGTTCGATAACCTTCGCCCAAGCAGACGAAATTCTCGAGCTGAGCTCTGATGTCGTTGCCCTTTGCTAATTTCCTCGGGAGGTGCCTTAACGCCTAGCTAGCCTGTCATGACCTATGTTATTTGAAAGCCGTTAAATTCTACCGGGGCTCTTGAAACGTAGAATCATTTAACTTTGTCTGAAGAAACACACTACTTCGACTGTCACGATATATTTTATGCCGAAGCTGAAGTTCAGACGAACTTCAGACGAACTTTAGGATATTAAAGAAGGACTTGTTGTGGATGAAAGAATGGAATTGGCCATGCAAAGTCTTTGGGAATGCTTGATAAAGGACTGAGGAGACATATAGGGTTCGACGGCGGGTAGGAGCATAGCCCTTGTCCAGCGTGCCTAGGGACACATGCACTGTATTCCCCTTGCTTTTAAAGGTAAGAACTGAATTTTCTGCGAGTTTACACTACGTGTCAAAGCATGCTTGACGCAATAAAGAAGTCAAAGAGGCTTGACCTCTCCTTGTAATAAGCGCGCAAGCCAGACATAGAAACACCCTGTTGAGTCCCTCCTTCCGCCTCTGGATTGTGATATAATGATATTGCACTCCGCACCCTAGATGCTGCAGATTTAAGGGGGGAGGAATGCCTTTGATTCAGAGGAATCTGCTCTTTATTCACCTTGCAAAAGTTCCCTCAATCCTTAATTCGACACTCCGCCTAAGAAAACGGCCATCTTCCACATTATTCCCAAATTGATACTTCGGTTGTCCAAGAGCTCTAACATATACCTAGCCAGATCTGGGAGATCCTTCAGGGGGGTTCGTCTTTGTTCTGTTGGATAGCAACTTCAGTGATTGCATCGTAGTGAGCATTATCAACTCCCTTGCCAACCTCACTTGATGTATAGAAAGGGAGAGGGGTATTATTTGATTCGCCTCTGACTTGGCTGCACGGGCAAGGGTAGCTAGTTGACATTACTCTCCGATATTCTTGCCATTACTAGTGCCGCAAATCAGTTCCAGAACCTTCCCGGCTTTGCTGGTGACACTCTAGTGTTCTGGAATAGCACAGTCTTTAAGGCGAAGAATTCTTTCCAGACTTCGAGACTGGCAGAAGCAAAGCCTGAATACTTGGTATTTACCAGAACATCTCTGAAACAATGGGCTCAGCACCTCTCAGAATGTGCCAAGCTATATTGCAGTATTAGAAAGTTTGAACCTGGCAATCCCAAGCCTTCTTGAAAAATCGAAGCCAAGAAATATCAGTGTGTCTTGTATCTCACAGAACATTGTGAAGTGAAGAATTTGTAATACCCCAAGTCCCTGAGGAATATCGATGTCACGAGCAACTCAAATGTACAGAGATGCTTGGAATATTCAAAAGTGAATTCTTGACACCCCTCAATTCTCTCCAAACAATGAATCCATCGAATTTCAGAATGCCCTACAATATATAGAACATTCAAGATATAAAGACTCTATAGTGCCTCAAGCTCATCTGGAACTTCGAGATCACGAGTCACTTCAATTGTTTCGAGGTTCGAGGACAATGCAAGTGGAGAGACTGGAATGTACCGAGTCCTCAGGAATATTGAAGCAAGGGTCGTTTCAAATGACCCACGATGGTTTGTGCAATGCAAGGTGAAGTGCTTGATAATATTTCAGGCCACGAGACACATTCACCCTCCCTGAATTAGAAATGTGGAGAACTTAAAAGGAATTGAGAATGTGAGGTAGAGGCATAGTTACCTGCGACGTTACTAATACTGAAATATGGCTTCTTATATTGCTATGTTACTAATAGTTTGACTTGCCATAATCTATGTCGTTGTTTTGGAGCTATATAGACAAGTAGGGAACTTAGGACCGGAAGGAATCGTGGTATTGGAATTTCCAAAACGGGACAGTGGGATTTGCAATGTGTTTGAGTGGCATTGGATATTGAACATGAGTCTGCAAGCCTGCATGTGGATATTAAAAGTAAGTCAATGCTAGACGTGAGCCCATGGACGGTTCTCGTCGAGGTATAATAACCTTCTCGACTTCGACTGCGACTGGCCCGCAATGCAGACTTCGCACTGAGAGGGACCGAGCTGGGAAGGGTCGAGCGATTCCTCTAGGTTATTAAAGGAAAGGAGCTGCTGCGGACGTGGGAAAAGTGTCTCGCCCTTATTATATAGAAGAGAACTCCTTAGCGCCTTTCGTTTTGTGGTGGGAATTAAGAAAGTCGGGTATTGTGAAATGAAAACACAAGCAATGACAACAAAGTTAAAAGTGACAAGAAAGTTTATCTTTCACGTATAAAGCAGCTTATATATAAAGACTCTCTAATATTAAGCAACGTTGAGCAAAGAGGACACGGCCTCTCACAGAATCTAACCCAATATAAAAGATAGCTTTAACACAACAACGCGTAGTGTGCAATCAATCTCTGTGGTCGGTAACTACATGCTCAACCCTACTAATAAGAGATTACTCTCCCCAGCGTAATTAAATGTAACAGTGGGCCCTCTTGGCCGGGGTGTTTTGTATGGTAGAATGCCTGTGCTCTGTGGACCCACTGTTACATTTAATTAGGGGGAGGAGAGAGTAATACGCCCTAAAAAAATTAAGGTAATTAATTATGTTTGGTTACAATTGTGACGGCTGGCATAACGGCATGATTTGCCGGGAATAGGGATTCGGAAACAGGTCTAAAACGGAACTAAGCCAGAAGGCTTGGCCAAAGCACTACTAAAGATCGAGGCATTCCTCCCTCCTTTGCTCTCTAGCTTAGTATTTTCAATACATGAAATTCATTGAACTTTGAGCCTTCGACCATTGCATTAATCCCGCCATTACACACGTAATTACTTCTCCTTATAATCTTAGATCTCTTTATAAACTCTTTTAAGCTTTTCTTTTTCTTCTTTACCTAGATTAAAGCTATTCATAAAACATTAATTAAATCTTATATTAAAGTCTTATATAATATCCTAGCCCTTAATAGCTCCTTTTATAAGTTCACGTAATTAAACAATTAATTCTTCAACTTTAATTATTAGGTTTCTGTTCTAATATAATATAATTTAATTATTGCCCGACAATTATAGCTAAATTGAATGATTTAATATATTGTAAGAGATAAACGGATATTTATATATATTTAGTTATTAGAGAGGGCATTATAATATACACTGCGCAGCTATAGCTTGCAAATGAAAGTTTGCAAATAAGGGCAAAGATAGTTCTTATTAATATAAAAACCTTCTCAACGTCGACCACGATGGACCCACGCTACCAAACCAGAGATCCTGGATTGCTGTCCCATCCAATACCAAGCCGGGATTGCAGGTTTGCTGCAGGTACTGTACTTGAAGGGAGGCAGCTACTATGGATATGAAAAGCTGTCTCAGATTCCTAGGCAACCTATGCATTCGAGGATCGAAGTTACGGAGTCGGGTATTGTACGACGAAAGCACAAGCAAAGTATCTGTTGGAAGGGAACGGAGATGTTTCTAGTTGTGGATTACACGCAGGTAGGCCGAGAGAAGGAGCTCGGCTCGGCGTTGAAGTGTAAATGCCGCCTCGTAACCACTTCCCCGTCATCGGCACACCCGACGTTCGCAGCGCTGCTGGGACGGAAGCGGGGCTGGTGGTCGTCACTGAATTTCAAGGTTGTGAGTATGGCTAGAGGTCAGTGTGTAGCATAGGGGGCGACAGGAAGTACAGGCTGGCCGAGAGCAAGGAATATTGATGGGAGGGAAGCGCAGGTTTTGGTCACCTCGACCCGCTAGAGAGCTTCAAGCTGTGTAGGCAAGCTCCCAAGCAAAGGGGACAGGATGAATGCTAAGGACAACGCCACAATACCTGACAACAAGCTTCGTCAAATTGAAAACGAAAAACGATGCCGAGACTTGATTTGCCGAACATAACTCTGCAAGTTTGAGCATCATGAGAACCCGAACCGGGGAGGGAATGTCAGGGCGCGAAAAAGATATCGATGCCTTGAAATGCGTGCGGAGATGATCTTCTTCGGCACCAATGTGTTTGAGATGTTTAATCTAGATACTGTGGAAGTTTGAGCATTTAGATACTGGGTCTGTGGTTCCAGAGTGGGGGTAATTGCAGCGGCAGGAACTCATGGCCGCATTTCTGAGGGGATTTGTTCTCTATGGGTGTATGATGATTGCAAGCTCACTCCCCGTGGGAGCGAGAGAAAGCAAGGTCTCCACAGCCAACACTTCAAGCGTCAGTTTTGGTCCCCGTATTGCTCCAATGGGTTGATTGCTTTCCAAGAACTAACGTCGGAGCACATCACGACGAAGAGCACCGCACGGAGTCTCTCGGCGCACTCCTCTGGTTATTAATTAGTCCTTGACACCGCGTCAATGCTGGCATGCACAATTACTCGGACCGAGTTCTAAGATTGGAGCATCAGGCTCACGGAATGCGATTTGCAAGGAGGATGGGATGGATATTTGACAGCAGTAATAACATTGACACCAAGGATAAGAGTGGGAGCAAAGAGTGGAGACTGCAGGATTTGAAAAGCAGGAGAGTAATTGTTGAGTGGCGAATTACACAGGTATAGCATTGAGACTCAGGTGTGGAGAAAACTCTATGCCTTCCCCGCTCCCGGCGACACAGGGGGGATGTTCGCAACAAGTGAAATTAAGTCTTTGCTTGAAGAGAGCTATCTGTGACGAAGCTGACTTAAGTAGTTGTATGTGAGGGCATGTGTCAAGTTTATGAAGGGAGACCTCGGTGCAATTCATTCGAAAAGGGGCGTGTTATTTGAGGCACGTGATGAGGGCAAATTCAACCACAAACGACAAAAAAGGTAACAGTACTTCGAACGCCAAAACTAAAAAATCCAAAATCACAACCCAAATTTCATCAAAAGATCCAGACTCTTCAACTCTTCAACAAACTCTCATCGACTCACTCCCACCAAAGATGGAAACATTCATCACATGACTCAACAATCAAAGTTAAAACATCAAACATAAAACCATATCTCATCCGATCTCGATTAGATCTGCGATTGCTACTTGCAACAAAACCTCTCACCCATCTAACCTATCGGGCCTCCCTCTTCTTCTCCCTTCTTCTCTTTCTCCCGGAGCATTCTGCTCGTTTCATCAGCATCAAGGTGGGCAGGTGGAGCGTGCTCCCCGTCCACAAGTCCATAGTCTTCGACAACACAACGGAGAAAAGGAAGAAGAAGAAGAAGAAAAAAAATGGAGAATCCTTGATGAACATCAGACTTGAGTCGGCAAGGTGCATCTCTCGCCTGAGAGAGAGGCAGGTGGATACCCGAAAGGGCCGACAAGGGGGGAGGGAAAAAGAGAGAGCTATGTTTCGGAATCTGCGAGACATGTTCTCTTGTGAACGTGGGAAGGAGGTTAAGCTTCATGTTCAAGCTTGGAACGGAGGCGGGCAGAAAAGGGAATCTGTTTCTGGCATTTGGGGAAATTGGGAAGGGTGATGGCCGCCGAGGTGAGTGCGGAAGCGGGAGCTAATCGTGCAAGCTGGTAAGGAGAGGAGGGGCAAGAGTGCTTTGACGGCAGGTGGAGGCACAACTGTCATGTTTCAGGTGTTGTGCGGTGGGCTAACGACAAAGAGAAGAGGTGTCTGTGTGATCTGGAACGGGAGTCTTTGATGCTCGGCGCCAGAGTAGGTGATCTTGAATGCATCAGGTACGCAGGTACGCAGGACAGAGGAGAGAGAGAGGACGCGAATAGCATCAACAAAGAAAGGAAAGGAAACGAAACACGAGATGCAAACAAACGAGATTACTTAAACGCTAGGAGGGGATGGAAATAGAGGCGGCGGTTGGCAATGACTCGGAGTCACGGTACCAGAGGCTGCAGATTGGTGCTGAGGTCACGATTCTCGGCCGCCTGCGGGCCTCGACGGAGGTCAACTCTATGTCGGTGAGGACGTCAGAGGACGGTCTGGATGAGGGCCAAAGATTTAGGTTTGATGTCCTGGTTGGGTGGTTATTTTGGATCTCTCATGCCATGCATCTGCATCTGCCTCTCGCTGCTCCCGCCGTTCAAGATCTGGGCGGTTCAGATCAGCGGCTTTGTCGGGCCCGGGGTGAGACAGGCGCCGTGGCCAATCAGAAGGAAAGAAGCCGTTGGGGGAGGGCCTGTTTCATGCTGGAGGTGCGTCCCATCCCTACCACTGGCCCTGGAGGCGAGATCCTGAGAAGCCACTCTGCCCAATCGTTGCATGCCACCCCAAATATATCCCCAAGTTGAGCTGCGTGATGGAGAATAAGCTCTCAAAGGATTCCACCCTGTGCGGCGACACGCTCGGATGCTGGTATCTCCATGAGCGACAATGATCCCATCCCCAGATCTCAGATCTATCCGCGGACAGGAATAGCCACAGCATGTTGCTCGCGGAACTGCATTCGCATCCGGCTGCCCTGCTGGGATTTAGCCCCATTGCTGATGGTTGGGTACAGAGAGCTTCCCCAAGCTGGAGCCCTTCTCCATGTACCGTGAGCGTCCCTGACGCGATGCAACGTTATTACCAGCGCCGTCACAGCACACCGCCACACCTGCCGTCGGGTGCTGACTGATACATCGCTGATGCCCGTGATGTGATGTCCGCTGCTGGCTCAATTGGAGCCTTGGAGGGCGAACTCGACGCGGGCGGCGGGACGATCAAGCACCACGCTTCACCCACGACCCTTGCCTTTGGGACCCCTTTTCTGTGTGCACAGGGACTGTATGCGGTTTCAGACTGCTGATCAAACAGGTACAGGCCGTGAGGTCCCAAGCGATCACGTTTTTTGACGTCTGGGTGTCCCCGAATGTGTGATCCGCTCAACGGGACGGCCTTGGCCCTCACGGGTATTCCTGCGTTCAGACAAAGTCCGCTGTGATGCCAACGATGATGGGGGCATTTTAGCACAGCCTCGTATTATTGTTTCTACCTTCTGTTAAGAGGTGATTTGCATGGCCCGCTCCAGATCTTCGTTGTGCTGCTGACCTGGGAAGGAGGAACATGCGCCATCAAAGGAGAACCTGGTCTGGCAGCATGCATCTTTACCAATGTGGCCGTGGATCCTTCAGGACCACGAATCGGCACCACCAGAGAAGTCAGACATGACTAAGTCAGCATGGAAAGGATAATAAAGACCATATCGAGCAGCAGCTAAGGCCGGAAAGCGGGGTTGTGTCTCTCAGGTCTGTGAAGTGTATCGATGGCGAAGAAAAAAGAACTGGACTCAAGGGGGTTTCCATCCTGGGGTCTCTGCTGCCGGGTTTGAATCTGCCCCAATCATGAGTAATGGATTAGAACGCATAGATCATGCCGAGAAGCGTGGAGGGCCCATGATTTTGCATGAATTGAGGATTGTGATGAACTTTGTTTACCGCGCTCCTGGGAGCACGAGCGAACACACTTCACCGCCGCGTAGTCCCTGATTCTGGAGATCTGAGGATCAGAACCATTCGAGGTCGTGGCTGCTATCGTTGGTCGGTTGTCTTGATGCATGGCCTGCGATTTTGAAGCAAGCCGAGCTCTCCCTCAGGCTCGTTTCAGGTCGCCCGCATCCCTCCCACTGGACTCGACGGAGCGACCAGCGCCACCTTCACTGCATCACGGCATCGCATCCACAACTACTGCGCGCATCGCGGAAGAGCGATCCTCTTCTGGCAGCTCGTGTCCAACCACTTCCCTTTAGGTTTTGGGCCTCTTCCCAGGACGCCGACCTCGAGGAGAGAGAGAGAGGGCATTATTCCCGACATCAGCTCGCTCCACAGCTGCAGAGCACAAAGTCGTCAACCGAGGGCCGGAGGGGGGGGGGGGGCATGATCCTCGCCCTTAACGGTCAGATCGGCCCCGCCGTTGGGGGTTCGAGAAGCTCTCCTGGCATTGATCGATTGATGAGCGACGGGGAGGAGCCTTGGGGATTCTCTGCCATCAGTAGCTGCTACCTGTGAAGAAGGTCTTATCATTATGCACATATCACCGATTCAGCAACGATGCAAGGCATAAATCACGCACGCTGTTAGCAACCGCAAGTACAATAACGAGCCGGCTCAGGGCCTCGACTGGATTTGGCGGATTTGCCGTCTAACGATTGTCGTCCATCAGTTAGTAAGTCCGCCCATTGCGGTTGAGCTCCACCCCGTAGAGCACGGCTCCAAGTCCGAAGTGAGCAAGCCGTGAGCGAGTCCGTGAGCAGCAAAAAGTGGCACCGGCACGGGCCTGCACGAGTCAACGGAAGGAGTTTCTTACGAAATCATATGATATTTCAATTTGCAGCCCGAGTTACGTCCAGAGTCCAGAGGCGTTCAATTTGTGCCCGTGGGTGCTGCGGGAGCGCGAGATTGATGGGCTGACAGAACCAGCTCTCACAGGCCCGCGTAAAGGTCATATGAGTGAGAGACACAAACGGAACGGGAGCGACGCCAGCACAGAGAAAAAACCGTGTTGTGGTGATGCAGCGATAGTCCGTGGTCCATGACGGCGAATTCATATCAGGGGAGAGAGGAAAGCAGTGAAGTGTGATAATAAGCTCATCCAGGGACCAGATCGGCATCGGATCATGCAATCAATTGCCCTCACTCACCGCCTCCTCAATTAAGCCCAGGACGGACTGAGACTTTAATATCTGCGAGTGCGACACGGCGACACAGTGACACCATTCAACAGGACACAGAACAAAACAGTTGTTCTTCGTGACCTCTTCGTTCGTGCCCTTCCCATCCACCGCAAATCGCCCCCTCCGCCGCCGTGCCCGCCCCGCTCCCGCATCCATCCCTTACATACCGTACCGTATCTCCTTGCTCCGCCAGCGACCAGCGACCAGCAACCTCAGCTCACTCCCCTTGAATCCAACCGCCAGCGGGACGTGGATAATTTGAATCTGCCCTCAGTGTTCTCTCAGCAGATCCGACAACCCAGTCGCCTCACCACGATTGATACCGGTATCCCCCACCCCCCTCCTCGCGCCAAAAGCAACGCGGCTACACAGGCTCAACGGGCCTGCTCTCACCCACTTCTTGCGTTGACGTCGACTTTGGGCCTTACCCCTGAAGACCGGCCACTCTTGGCTGTGTGTTTGAGATATTTTAAACCGGCTTTCTTTCGACTTGGGCGCGTGTTTCGGCTTCTCGCTAGCCAGCTGGCTACGGTGATTCGCGGGGACCCAGACGAGGGTCGCAGTCCAGCCCCAGGCCGCAGGACAGGGGCGAAGAAGGAAGTGCCTCCGCGGCGGCCACCGAGAAGAGAAGCGTTCCGCAGACGAACCAGCCAGGCCGTCAGGGAAGGTCAAGAGCTGTGCCCGAATTGGAGCGTTTGTTCGCAGATTACTAGAGTATTGTTCGCGCACAACCGGAGCGGACAAGACAGACCAGAACAAGGACCTTCGACAACGTGCGCACCGCTGCGCTGCCCGGCCTGCTCTGCTCTGCTCCACCACGGTCCCTCTGGTGGCTCTGCTCTTCTGCCCTGCCTGCCCCCCTCGTCCGCTCCCCCTACCCCCGTCCTCTTCTTCTGCTCGCTCGCTCGCGCGCTCTCTCCCTCTCCCCCTCTCCCCCTCTGCTCCCGCGCGGCCTCCCTGTCTTACCCTGCCAGCCAGACAGCCAGAGTCCAGACAGCCAGACAACCAGACAGCTAGCAAAGCGCTGCAGCAGCCAACACCCAACAGCCAACAGCCAGCCAGAGGAGACAGTCTGACGGACAGGCACCATCCCCTCCCCACGAAAGCCCAGCCAGCACCTTTTATCCTCACCCAGAAGAGCTGCACTGGCGCACGTCTCCAGTCCTCCTGCGAGTCATCCCTTTCCGCCAAGTTCCCTCCTCCCCCATCGTCCTCCTCCGTCTTCATTGCCTCGAGAGTCAACACCTCCTGTTCCCGCAGCGCTCCCTGCGAATATCCACTTCCACGGTCCATCGCGCCTGAGCATCCAAGCATCGGTGGCATCCCTCCTCTGCCGGCGATACCCCCCCTACGCGGCCTAGCCCCAGCCTCCTACTCGGACCACTCCCCCCCCCCCCTCCCAGCGAACAATCTGCCCCATCCTGGACCCCAGTGCCCTTCCCTGCTCCTTCGGCCCTGGCCCAGCGACTGCCCTCATCGAACCCTTTCCTCATAATCTCCCTGTTCCGCTTTCCAAAACGCTTCTCACACTTCGAATTCACGCTCTCTTTCTTGTCGCAGGTCCGTACCTCGAAGCTTCAGCTTCATCTTCCTGGCCCAGCAGAAGCACCACTCCCCGACCGAAAAAGTCACGGGCTACATACACCACGATCCATCAGCCTGTTCGGACGCGCGTTGCATTGCACGGCGGCTTTTCCATCGCGGCGTGCCTTTCAAATTCGGGTGCTTCCTTTTTTTATTTTTAAAATTATCAACACCGTCGAGCCGGTTTTTCTCACCCGAGTCGAGTTCTTGCTGGCCTCGAAACTCCTCGAACAACAACCGTTCCATCATCTGCATTTCTGAAAGATCGGAGCAGGCTCCCCTCGACACGAGAAAAGTGTCTATCCTTACGACACAGTACGACACTCGCTTCACCCGTCCATTTTCATCGACCTCCAAAGCCACTACTGCTTCATCGACGTCGCTGATCTGAACACCCCGACCATCATCAACGCTGATACCGTCCTTCAGCCTTACAACATTGGCGGCGTTTCAATACAATCTTGACGTGCTGACCATCTTATCAACATCCCGACGCTGTTCTGGGTCGTTGTTTCGACTCCTTTGAATGGCGCATATGATGTATTCCCAGCATCATGCGACGATGGCACCTCCGCAGAAGCCAGAGACCTTCATGTTGAGCAGCGAAGCTCAGCAAAGTTTGCCCCAAGATGCCCAGGTTGCGCTGCAACAAGTCGACAACTGTAAGTAAAGATCGTGGTCGCCGTCGATCATACGAGATCTTATCGCTGATAAACATCCGCAGTGAAATATTTTTTAATCTCTGCTCCCGTTGACTGGACACCAGACCAGTACATTCGACGATTCCTTCTGCCCACTGGCGAATACGTTTCTTGCGTATTATGGTATGTTGTCGACGTGCTCTCCCCCCCCCAAGCTTCGTGTGTTGACTCGTCTGCAGGAACAACCTTTTTCACATCTCTGGCACGGATATTGTACGATGCCTTTCCTTCCGATTCCAGGCCTTCGGCCGACCCGTGAAGAACTCGAAGAAATTCGAGGAGGGTATCTTCTCCGATCTGCGAAACCTGAAGTCTGGCACCGACGCGTCCCTCGAAGAACCAAAGAGTGGATTCTTGGATTTCCTATACAAGAACAACTGCATTAGAACACAAAAGAAGCAAAAAGTTTTTTACTGGTACAGCGTACCGCACGATAGACTCTTCCTCGACGCTCTCGAAAGGGACTTGAAGAGGGAGAAGATGGGACAAGAAGCCACCACCGTTGCCGTCAACGAACCCGCATTGTCGTTCGAATTTGATTCATCCCAATCACTCTTCGAGCAGCTCACCAAGGCCCAACAAGCCAACTCTTCCTCCTTCTCTGCACAACAGCCTTCATACTCCCAATCACAATCGCAATCGACGTCCCCAGTTATGCGAGCGATTGATTCCATGCCGCCTCCACAGATGATCCCCCAAGCCATGGCGATGCCCGAAGAGATGAACTCAATGGCCGCGTACCAACAAATGGCAATGGCCCCAAACATGGCACAGCAGGCGGTGAAGAGAGAAGATACCTTTGGTCGCGTTCAATATAACCAAAATGGCGTTCCCATTTCGCAGACACACCAACGCCATGCTTCCATGCCTGCATACGGTCTTGAGTACTCTCCCGCGCCTTCGTTTGTTTCATCCCACTACGAAGACTACAGCAACCGCGGCATCTCGTTCGAGCCCATCACCCCACCTCAACAAGCTTTAGGAATGGGTGCTGAGCCTGCATACATTGCAAACGAGGAGACTGGCTTGTACACTGCCATCCCAGATCACATGGGAGGTATCAATGGCCTTCCAGGAGTCATGCAGCTTCCACCTTCGAATTTGTCCGGTCCTCAATTCTCTCATGCTACGCGAGGATATGGTGCGAATAATGTCTATTCAGTCATCGAAGGATCACCGACCTACAAGCAAAGACGGCGTCGCTCGTCGATTCCTCCCGGAGTCGCCGCCATGGTTGCTGCCACTGCTGCTGGCCAGGCCCACACTGCCCACCGACCATCAGATCTGAGACGGTCTGTTTCCACCTCGGTTGGTCCTGTTGCTGAGAGTGACGAGTCTGGGAACAACTCGCCCCCTGGTTTGAGCTACAGCAATGGCATGCATCAATTGGCACAACAGCACAAGGATTTGATCGACATGTCCCGACATGGAACTCCCCTTTCCACTGTTGAAGACAGCCCCGCCATGAACCCGATGGCTCTCCAACACAACGATTTCAGTCAGTTGTCAAATGAGGAACTCTCAGGTGATGGTTCAATCCATGATTCCCCCCAAAGAAGACATATGCAAGGTCCAAATGGTGTCGTCCGAAGAGCTCGCAGTGCGACCATGATGGAGCTTGGCAACCCCTACCCCCAAAAGTCACATTCATGTCCTATTCCCACCTGCGGTCGTCTCTTCAAGCGTTTAGAGCATCTCAAAAGGTATGGTACTTTTTCTTTTTAATGGCTGGCACTTTCAGGCCGCTGACTTGTACCCCTCCAGACACGTGAGAACACATACCCAAGAAAGACCCTACATCTGCCCCCACTGTAATAAGGCTTTCTCCCGATCAGACAACCTAGCACAGTATGTCACATACACTCTTACACATCGCTGCACAATCACAACCCCATAACAAAACAGTAACTAACATGGCTCGAACAGACATCGCCGAACACACGATCGCAGTGACGGATCCGAGGGCCCATACGGCAGCTACAGTGGTGAAGAAGAAGACTACGAAGGCGAAGACCACCTCGGGTCCCTCGAGGAAGCGTCCCCGAACTCCGAGAACGGCTACCTTCCAAACAACATGGGCGGCTCCTTCAACGGTCTGCAAATGACGATGAGCATGTCAAATTCCGGCATGGCGGCTCCCAGCCAACTCATCAGCAACCACCAACTGATGCAGCAACCGATATAAGGTCCTTGGTGTCACTCTTCTGTCTTCGCTTCATGGTCTGGTCTGGTCGGCCTCATTTCTTGTATGAACTTTATTGCATAGCCTTGCGCTGTTTTTGCTCTCCTGTTCACACGGGTCAGCTGCTGTTATCTTTTGTGTTGCGTCTTACTTGCTTGGGGCTCGGGGGGTTTCTTCATGACGGTTACGATCTCGGGGCTTGGATGATCTCTTGTGTTTGCTGAATCGATGTTCGGGTGTGTGATGGCATTTACTGCCTGGATTTTTCTTTGCATGTCGAATGTGTGAGATGATGATTCATAATCATCGGAGGTGGAAACAAGGGTGGTGGTAGCATTGTCGGACCAGCGTGCTCTCTGCTGATGCGGGTGGAGCATATGGTCTCTAAGTTCGAGTCGAGAGTGAACTTGCATTTTGCATGGTGGTGAACCAGTCGCGGTGATGGCTGGATGGAAGGAAGGGAGGGAGGATGAACCTGTACAAATAAATGGTCGGATATGTCTTTTTTCTGTTGTTGGTTTTTTGAGGGAGGGTGGTGGAGGCGAGGCATTTGCGTTTGCGGCTTGCATCGAGATGTGAGATGTACTTGGAGAAGTGAACGAGAGAATATAGATTGCATCATACCCGCCTCGGCTTCCCATCTTGCGTTGGATTCTGAGTGATTGAATCATTTGCATGTCGATGAAAGGGGACGCGGCACATCTCATCCAGATCTCTCCGGGGCTCGCACTCGGACTCGTAGCACCAGGAGCCGACATTCTTTGAAAGTTCGAGTTGCTGGAAAGAAGGAATCCATACATTCTCTCCCGCTTCCTCAGGAGCTGTTCCAAGGGAACATTGTTTGCTTTGACAGCATGTAGGTGTTAAAAGAAAAGATAACCAGCCAGCACACATCATGCCCCCCGGCGAGCGCTTCATCCCATAACACCGTGATGACACAACGGTCCCTGAAATTCCGTGCCGGGGAGCCCCTTGGGATTTTCCGCACCTCTCGCTCTTCCTTCCCTATTCAATTCAATTGGGTTCGAGAATAGTGTCTCTACATACACTCTTCTTCTGATACGAACATGATCTTCAGGACACCATGTATCACGACCCGTGGCTGGTGTTCTGGTAACAGAATCAGCTGTATTGGGTGTGTATGTAAAACGTCTAAAGAGAGAAAAGAAGAGAGGAGCGGGGAGCTCGAGCTAAGTACAGGGTGCCACGCTAGGGCCAGGTCATGTGACGCTGACGTCACAACACCATGCACCAGAGCTGCTAGGTTGCCGGCAGGTACGGTATACTTTGTTATCTAGGAACAAACTGTTTCGTAATCCCTCTGCCTACTGAAGTGCTTCCTAGGTGCGTTGAGTAGCCGTCTTTTATATATAAATAATTTTCCTAGAATTCTTCCAAGGAAGACGGGAAAGTTGGTGTGTTTTCATTAAAAGAATGCAAAGTGCAATTGTCAAGTTTGATTGTTTGTTGTTCATTTTTCATTTTTCATTTTTCATTTACTTTATGCCCGGGATTAGAGAGATCATGTGTGGAGCAAGGCTTCGCTTTCTGTCTGCACTGCAGGTGGAGAAGTTGGGTGTGCATTTCCCCCGGTATTAGGGTTTCGTCGGGACTGGTTAAGGGATATCTGCAGGTCCGCAACTACCGTATACAACAGTACATCTTCGGCAGATGGGTTGTCGTGGCTTTGCCGAGATGGAGAGGGGGAGGGATGGTGGGTGTTTTATACAGACTGCCTCCAGCGCAGTAGCGCTTTTTGTTCAAGTGAGATTTGTCTCCATCCATCCCTTTTTTGGGGAGACCAGATTGGGATTGAGGTTGGTAGCAAGGGGTCGGAAGGGTGGTTCGACTGTATATAAATCTCGCCGTGAGTCAACGGTTCACCACGTCGGCGAAAGAAGAGCACGAGTCGGGCTTCAAGACCTCTGAAGGCGTCAGCTGCGTCAGCTGCGTATCGACCTCGTCCTCCCTCTAAGAAGTTGGCGAAATTCTCTTGGCTTGTCTGGCTCGCAGAGTGTACTGTACCGAGGGCCTGCTCGCATATAGATCATTCAACTAGACGAGAACGCTGTTGCTGTCGGGTTATTTCTTGTTGTCATTCCTGTACATCCAATATTAGCTTCTGCGCCAATCGCGTCTCTCCACTTGTGACGGCAATTCAGATATCCTGATATTAAAGGGGAGAGGATCAGTCTCGAAGTGAAATTCAGGGGCTCGAGAAGATAGATTCGAGGGTCATTGGGCTCAACGACCTCGCCACGACTTTATCTGCCAGTACTGAAGACCATTTACTTAATGTCTCGTCTTGCTTGGGATAATGAAAGGTCTCAGTTAATCAATCAGTGGCTGAATTCCTCCAAAATGTGACAATGGTCAGGTGACACGAAATTGGAGGTCGACCTACCCTACGGGGGGCATTAAAACGTCAAGTAGTATTTAACTGCATATAGCAAGAAAGACTGGAGTAAGACAGGTGATTGGTCAGACCACCCTGCGATTCTAGCTAGTTCGCCGATCAAAACCCTGGAAATAGGTGAGTGACAATTAACATTTATTTCCCACCTGTAGGTTGTATCCCGATGGTGCCGGCGGGCAGTCCATTGACAGGCGAAAGGCGTGCAGATCCACATCCTGAATCAGCAGAGGATAAATTCTACACCTGCTCTTTTCATAAGGATTCGTCTCGACTGAATCGTTCTACTACTGCAAACCATCTTCCTCTTTGCTCGCTTTTCCTCCTACTACCTTGGTCAATCCAAAGGCGGGGCAGAGTACTTCGTAACCCCCACCCCCACCATGGCGTCCACCACGACAACCGAGACCATCGCCCTTGAGCTCATCAACAACGCTGCGCGAGACTCGGATTCCGCCAGGGATCTTGCAGGTCCAGGAGCCTCAAACTTCGACCCCGCAGCGGACGCAGTGGTCGCCGAGAGCCGCATTGCAGACGCGGAGGTGCCCGACGGGGGATATGGCTGGGTTGTGATAGCCGCATGCAGCGTGCTCTGCTTCTGGTTTGTCGGGACGCCCTACTCCTGGGGCGTAATCCAAGCGGCACTCGTCAAGGATAGAGTGTCTACTCCGGCGAGCCTCTCGTTCGTGGGGAGTCTGACGGCGGCTTGCATTTCCTTCCTTGCGCTTGCAAACGCTCGACTCATCCGGAAAATCGGGGGCAGAAACACGGCGTTGGCGGGCGCGGCGTTCTTGGGGACGGGGGGGATCCTGAGCAGTTTCACGACGAGGAATGTGGGTGGGTTGTTCTTCACGACGGGGGTGCTGATGGGAACTGGCTGCAGCTTGCAGTTCATGGTATGCTGCATTCTGGAAGATTTTCCCCGACAATGTTCACTAATCCGAGTGGAAAAGGTTGCTTCGACCATGCCCGCGCAGTACTTCAACAAGAGACGTGGGCTGGCGAATGGTATCGTCTACGCAGGAGGGGGGGTTGGAGGCACCGTAATCAGCTTTGCCATGGATGGCTTGATCCAGAAATTAGGCCCTGAATGGACGTTCCGTATTATCGGGCTCGTGACTCTGGCAACTAGTCTCCCGGCAGCGTGGCTGATCAAGGAGCGGGCCCCGATTAAGACCACCACGTTGATCGAATGGTATGTTTTCCAGTCCGATTATTGGCAGTGGCTGACAAGACATAGGCGACTCTTCAAGAACATGCAGTTCACAGTTCTCTTCTTGGCTGGCGCCATTGCCACTTTTCCCTTATTCGTACCGCCCTTCTTCCTTCCACTTTATGCCGCTTCTCTTGGACTGTCGGCATCTGCGGGAGCTGGTATCGTTGCAGGATTCAACTTCTCATCAGCTGTTGGCCGTTTATGCTGTGGACTTCTGTCTGATTTCATGGGCCCAGTGAACACACTGCTTCTTTCGCTGATCTTGAGTGCATTGAGCATGCTCGTCTTGTGGCCGGTGTCAAATTCGCTTGGTCCATTGATTGTGTTTGTGATCATCAACGGAGTAGCTAATGGTGGATTCTTCAGTACCATGCCGACAGTGGTTGGAAGTGTATTTGGAAGCAGGAGAGTGGGCGTCGCAATGGGTATGATTGTGTCGGGCTGGGCTGGGGGGTATTTGATGGTTCGTACCCTCCGGATTTTGCTTGCAGGGCCACAAATACTGGATACTGACTGACCAAAACAGGGTGCGCCGATTGCTGGATATCTTCTTGCTGCATATGGAGGTGAACACAGCACGCTGAAGGCGTACCATCCCGCGATCTTCTATGCTGGTTCGATGGCTGCTGGAGCTGCTATACTAGTCGGTGTGGTGAAGGCGATGCTCAACAAAAGTCCCTTGAAGAAACTGTAGAGTATGATAATAACTGTGTTCGATCGGACTCAGCAGACTGTGAAGCTCTTGGCGAGGAGTCTTCAACATGGGAACTTTTGGATTCGATTTGACAGGATCGATTAAATATGGAATTCTATTCTTTGCCATTGATGACAAAAGACACCCAAAATATCAGTCGCAGAAAGAAGAAAATTTCCTGGCAAGAATATTTGTTCCAGCACTTACTGAACATTAACGCATGACGGAAAAGGGGTTCGCTTAAAAAAGGAGGTCGTTAACACGAACTTGACACGCTCGCGCGAAATGACGCGATCAATCGGACCCCACAGCCTCGCCATTAATAACCCTCTAACTTCCTACCCACCCAATCAGTTGTGCCCAAGTTTTGGATATGCGCTCTTGCATACGGTAGAAGTCGCAATGCCGATCGTATTCGACGACCTGCCAACGGAAATCCAGCTCCAAATCTTCGAGACCGCCGCGAAATCGCAATGGACGCCGCGAGTCGTCGAGATCTACTTCAAAGGCGGACAAATCTACTCGAAGACCCTACCCCCACCTCTTCTACACGTCAGCCGAACATCGCGAGAAGTTGTGCTGAAATTGTATAAACCATGGCTGCCGCAATTCAAGGGAATGGCGGTCAACGAGCCCTGGGAGAGAAAGTTGGGGAACAAGGCCGTAGATAAAATGTCGCGGTTGCAGAACGTATGTGTCAGCTTGGAACATGATACCCTCTTGATCAACGATAAGCAGTGGTCGGACTGGAAATTTGGAGCCATTGAGAGGGCGTACTTGCGCAGATTGGCGGTCAACCTTACAGGGTGGTTTGGCTGGTTCGGTCAGAGGGACCTGTACACGCAATTTACGCACTTGAAGCAACTCGATGTTTTCCATCGCGGCGGGGACCAGGAGGTGCTATTTTTGAAAAGGGAGACCATTAGAAAGGCCCTATCCGCCGAACAGAAGACCAACAAGAATAAGAGGAATAAGAGAAGATATATTGCCCCCGTTCTTGGTCGCGAGAAGGTACCAACAGCCGCGGAGTGGCGAGGTAGCGTGGAGCAATGGATCACGTACAAGTATCCGAAGGGGTTCAAACCTACCGTGCCCTCTCGTCGCCCAGGTTGTTCGTGGGAAGAAGAGGATACTGGAGGAGTCCAATCGATGACCGGCGAACCACAAGCCGCTCGGCGCCGACGAGGGCGCCCACGTCGAGAAGAGGTAGCTGGGCAGAACGGAGCAATGCCGGGTGGAACCAAGTCCTCTTCTCAGCGCAGTGTTCCTCAACAAGGAACCAAACGAAGCCGAGCAGAGTTCGATGCAGACGGTTTACCCGAGACTAAGCGTCCTCGTGGAAGGCCCCGGAAGGTGGCTGCTACTCGAGATGTGGGAGGCCAGCAAATTCCAGGACGACAAAGCTCACAAGTATCGGTGGAGGATATCTTTGCCAAGATTCGAAGTTATTTGGAAACATTTCGAACCCCAACCCCAGAAGCAGAGCCTCTCAGGAAGGCATCTGCTCCCCCAAGCCCGGAGACTACCTTCCAGAGCCCACTGGACAAATATGAATTCCTTCGCGAACTGACGAAAGACGGTCCGGAACCTCTGGAGATATCTGAAGAATTAGCTCCATGTCCATGTCCGACATTCGTGGATCCCCGCGTTGTATTTCAATGCGAGGGCTCGGTGGAAGGTCCAGAAATCCAGGAGACAGCTCTACCTCCTTCACCTTTCATTGACCCTCGTGCTGAATTCCAAGATCTGTTCGATACCTCCAACGACAACGCAAAGGCACGGGACTCGGAAAATCCGCAGATTCCAGAAGAGGATGACGTCCTCTCTTTAAGTGTCGAGAAGACCGGTCCTGCTTCCAAGGAAGTAGTCCTAGGATCCTTGAGCGGAGGTTACGGCTTTGAAAATGTTGTTGAACGTGGCGGCTGTTTTGGAGTTGGCAGTGAGCGAGACAATGACAACCACAATCACGGAACCGAGACTGTTTTTGAGATGCCCGACCTTCTGGCCGCGGCACTAGAATCCCCACTCCTGGACGTTCCTTCCCTCGACGACGAGGAGTACACTCCCAAGCAATTCATGGCAGAGCGAAGGACATCTAAAGGTCTACAGTTCCTGGTCCAATGGCGAGACTACCCGGAAGAAAAAGACTGGACCTGGGAGACGGAGGCCGCCATGATAGAGACCGCGCTTGATATGGTGACGGCTTGGCTAGCAAAGAGCGATGTGGAAGTGGACGAAGAGAACCCGATCGCCGTAGACTATATTGTTGAGAAGATTTTGGGTCGGAGGAAGTTCAGGGGGGTTGCGCATTATTTGGTCAAGTGGAAGGGATTCGAGGAGGTGAAGGATAGAACTTGGGAACCGTGCGAGAGGTTGAGCATCGACGTGCCGCTGCTTGTGGAAGCGTTTGAGAAGAAGAGGAAGAAATGATGACAACATTGCAATGTCTAAACCATCTTGGCTTTTGCATACCTTCTATTCATTCGACAATTCTGACATGGCGCATGGCGGCACTCGTTTCTCACAACCCCAACCTTGCCCTTCCTTCTCCCGGGTCCTGATGGGACAACTGACATGTCTCGTGTACCGTTACTCACCCGACATGGTGGGGTTTAGTTCACATCTCTTTGATGCACAATAGACTCCACCCAGCCGGATCCAGCTTGAAGTGAGTGCGAATGTGTATATACCCCCGTGACCCGCTTTCATGTGACTCGATTCTTCCATAAATCTTGAAGCTGCCCTTTGCAAAGTGGATCTTGAACCAAGAAGTCAAACAGCGCAATTTTGGCATCCCGCATCGCCAACCAGTCCATTTTAGTGCATGCTTCAATTAACGATGACACCTCCGAAGTAAACGAATCGGCTTCGAATGCCACGCCAGCAAGCAGGAGCTGGAAAGTGTTCACAATCACTCTCCCCAAATCAACCGAGTCTTCCTTGAAAATCTCTTTGAATTGAGAGAGGAAAGCGTCTGTTGTAGGTCCTTCATACCCAGATATGAAAGTGGCGTATAGTAACACCACGGTTGGGAATATTTGATTCAAGTGGTGTCGGCGACTTGTGTTGCCTGTTCTGTCGGGTAGGCATCTTAATGCGAAAACTTTGGCATCCGTTTCGCTGATAAAGGTTGAGCTTTCTAAGCGCTCTTCACTCGTGGAGCTGTCGCCTTTAATGACCGAAGTCACATTTCCTAGTCGCTTGAAAAGATCCGGGAGCACTTGGGTCATATCGTACCCTGGTGGAAGACGAGGGGCAGATTTTGGAACTTTATCCTCTGGTACTTGCTTTGAAGACACATCCGGAGGTTTGGGGCGACTGAATCGGCGTTGAGAGTAAAGATTACAGGCCGCAACCATATCAAGCCTGGAATATAGTCAGTGGGAGTTTGCGGAGCGGCGGATGTAGAAGAAATTGCCAAGATATCGTTGCGTATAGCCCCGGCTTCGATTTTCGGAACGCATCAACGCCTCCCCGAAGCTCAAGCATTGCCGTAAGTCCGTCCATGTGTATATTGTAATTCCCGGGACATCCGAACATGAGCTATATCCACTGTCAGCTGCATTCTCAAAAATATTTGGAAGGTGAAGACCTCTAATCCTGCAAGCAGAGCCACTGAGGCAATGTTGGAATCATCAGACGCGGCTGCTCGTTTTGAGAGTCTCTCGTTCACAGTTTTCACAGCCATCCAGCGATGTTTAACAGATTCTTCCGAATCTTGCTTCCCGCTCATAATTGCAATGCTGTAGAGGTCCAGAAGTAAGCAAGCGTCGGGTTGATCCGCGCGGAGATATCTCCGAAACAATCTAGACAATGAATCCCAATTGGCAATTACTTACTGACTGGCTCCTAGAGCGAGTACGACATGAAATGCCGAGGGGTGCTGAAGAGCAGAATCAAAGCTGAAGTTCTTGATGCCTTGAAAGCTGGCGCGAGACTCGGTCGTGAGGCTTCCAGGTGCATAAACGAAGAGATCTTTGCGGCGCCATTTCAGTCTTCTCCGTGCTGATGTGGACGGCATTCGAGACCACTTACAATGATCCAAAATAGCCTGGTCACGGCGAGAGAGTTTTACGGGGAAACATTGGAAGGGATCATCTCCTCGGCTCCCACCGCCAGACCCCAGCGTCCTCTTGAGAATCAAGTGTTCAATCACCGTCTGAGCAGGCCTGACATCCACCTCATTATTTGGTGGGGAACCTTCTGCCGAGGTGGCTGGGGATTGTGCTTTCTCTGACTGAGATCCTGGACTTGAGCTGCTTGTAGACCCGGCAATCTCTTTGCTCACTTGTTGCGCCTGTGCTTCTTCCTGCGCCTTCCTCCGTCTGAAGCCCCTCGAAATATGAGCTCGAGCACGTCTCCGTGCAGTCGGATCGCCTTGTACTGGTATCCATTCGAAAGGCTGGGGCTCCGCTGCTGAGTTCCGTGGCGTAACTGTCACTAAAGGGGCAGCATTGGAACCTTTACGGTTAGACTCTGGTGGACGAGCCAATCTAGCTTCAAAGAAGGTTAGAGGGAGTACACTCTGCGCCAATTGCTGCTCTGGCTTGGGTCACACATACCTTCTTTATGCCTCGTCATCATCGCTTGCTGTATGGCGTTGCTTTTTCAGAGGTTGCCAGCATAATTCCCCAACCCAAAAAGGCGCGTAATGAATACGTCCCCGCCTGTCAGCACCTCACCCATGCTATTTTCCTCAAGAAGAATAGCGCTGATTGCAAAGCTGGTCAGCATGCAACTCGTACCCTATCAGGCTAAGAATTCCCCACTGTAAGTAATGACAGGGGAGAACACGGGTTTGGGGCTAACTGGGTACGAAAGGGGGTCTGAAGATATTAAGGACACCCCCTATAAGGCGGTGAGAAGCTTAGACCAATCAAAAGCATAAAGTCCTGGCTGAAGTCCCATAAATTTCCTTTTCCAGCAGTGGCAGAACAAGGGGGGTGTCCTTGATATCTTCAGACCCCCTTTCGTACAAAACGTCGCGCCATTTCCCCACACAACCACCACCCCAACATAATCGGCGTCTCTGGTACTCCAAAAACAAGGAAGCACAAAGCGGTGTGGCTCTGATATGGATGTTTTGGAACAGTCACGTTGCAGCAAGTGGCTGAGAGTGCGAAGTGTCTGCGTACCGATCGCGTATCGTTCTCAGCAAGCCCGATCGTATTCACGGTTGGGACTCTCCAGGTTCTCGAACTGGTCTGTAGGTTGCTGACCTTCCATCAACAACCCCAGGTAGGAACGTACATGATAGTGGACTTCATGGTCAGATGTGGATGTGGTCGAAGCAAGATGTAGTGCGACATATTATACATATATTCGTCAGATATGTATGAATTGTCGGTTCGCTACTGGCGGCCTATCATCGCACAACTGTGCTCTTGTGCACCTTTTCAACAAGATTTCAACTAATTCCTTAGAGCACAAGGTTCAATTTGATGGTTTACTATTTGAATCTCAATTTAAGATGTACCAGCTCGTTGAGAACACTGACGTTCTTCGCCGTCGGCAGCAGCATGACTCCGGGCATGCTGCGCTTCGGACATGGCGCTGGGTTACAGGGCATGTAGTGTACTTGATGAGCATGAAAGGGTTGCAAAGATGATTGAGGGTGATAACGTCTCACGTTGTTGGGGGGCGATGTTGATCTTAATTTCAGTTGTGGTTGAAGTTCATGTGTGAAACCAAGAAAGGTAATCAAAGTTAAGAGTCCGCTGGCGAGATCGCCAGGCTCGGAAGTACGCAGGCATATTTCCAGCGGTATTTCTCAGAACAGGCCCAGGATATCAAACTTCTCTTCCGCATCGTTCTTCTCCCAACTCTATTTTGTATTCATGGGGCCAAAGACGACCAAGTGAAGTATCACAAATGGATCAAGCCACCAGCATTGTCCATTTCCCCTCCATTCAATCATGTTCCGCAAAGATTTTCGTACCATATGGGTAGGAGACGATGTTTCCCAGGACTCCCAATGTACGCCATCACAACCGCGCCATTGCCCGACTCATCCTCCAGGGAACCACAAGACAAGAATTACAGCTCTCCCTGGTATGCAAATTTATTTCTCGATCAGAATCTTTTAGCATTCGTTATTTTTTCGCGGGGTTTGCCTCCCACAGGTGACAGCTTGTAGCCCATTTCCGAATGCAAGGTTGCAATGAAGGACGAAAAGGAAGAACCCGACATTGTTCAACCGTCTCATATTCTTCGTCAGCTTATCTCTTCCCTCGTTACCCAGGCTACTGTATCATGAAAGGCGAAGAGAAGGAGTCTGGTGCTGCCCCCTCATAATTATATTTTCATTTCCTGCTTGACTTTTAACTCTCGCCTATGATGGCCGTGCTCAAGATCATTCTTTCTATCGCAATCGCACTCATATCGTGGCCAATCCTCAATCTCCTCAAACATTACATCAAAGCACGGAGCGTTGGCCTTCCTATCATCATAAATCCCATTGATCTCCTCAACCCAATCTGGATCCTCACTCACAAACCACTCTTACCCTTGTTCTAGTCGCTTCCATTTGGCTTGGTTGACTGGATAGTCTGCAGCGGGTTTGTGAGCGTGTTCCCGAATCGCCACAAGTTGCATAACAAACATGGACCCGCCTATCTCTTGGTGACTCCAAAAGAGATCGCCCTTTTCATTGACGATCCGGACTTGACAGAGGAGATCCTTGGAAAACGAAAAGACCTCATCAAGCCGGATGAAGCTGGCGAGGCATTGAATTTGTTTGGGACCAATGCCGTGACTCTCAATGGCGAGGACCGGGCGCGTCACTGCCGGATCACGACGCCGCCGTTCAATGAGCGCAATAGCAAAAATATCTGGAAGGAGTCCTTAGCCCAGGATACTGGGAGTGAGTTTGGTTAGATGTTTAGATCATCTCTCCTCCCTTTGCGGCGAAGACGGAAGCTGGCCTTCGTCAAGTGCTGCAGTCTTGGACATCCCAGGGAAAGGATAGAGTCTCCAAGACCGCCGGTGACTCTATGACCCTCGCTCTCCACGTTCTTATAGCTGGAGGCCTCGGGAAATCGTATCCCTTCGCAGGAGGCGTCGGAACTATAGCCGAAGGACACACAATGTCCTACCGAGACGCCTTGAAGCTGACCTTTCTCAATTTGCTGCCAGCCGTTATCCTGGGCTCATTACCTCCAATCCCATCGTTTATCCCCACCCAGAAAATCCGTGAGATCAAGGAGGCAGTCGGCGAGTTCAAATATCACATGAATGAGATGGTAGAAGAAGAGCGAACCAGAGTCGATAAACTTGGCTCGGAGAAGGACAACCACCTGGCCACACTGGTCCGTGCCTCTGATGCGGCGAATAAAGGAAAGGGACGAAGCAGCCTTTCTCATAGTGAGTTCATGGGAAATCTTTTCATTTACAACGTGGCTGGCCACGACACCACTGCAAATCCCATCTGCTATGCTATCTATATGTTGGCAGCGCAACCTGACGTGCAAAATTGGCTGGGCGAAGAGATTGATTCGGTCTAAGACTGTCTTTGCAGAAAAGGATGAAGTGGAGACATGGGAGTATGAGAGGGCGTTCCCCAAACTCAAGAGATGCCTTGCGCTATGGTTAGTCTTCTTTCCCTAACGGGCTACCGCTCCCACTGATTATCTCACAGTATGAAACTATGCGTCTTTACAGACCCGTTGTCTTCATTCCGCGAGCCACTAGTACCTAATCTATAACACTAAAGCTCAAAGGAAAGGAACACTCTTCCTCCCAAAACTTTCATAATCGTTACTACCGACTCATTGCATACCACTCCCACCATCTGGGGCTCCGATCCCTTGTCCTCCCGACCTGGTCGCTGGATATCTAAAGTTGGAAAAACGACAGATTCAGAATACGAAGTGATGAAGTTGGGTATCTTCCCTGGAGTACCGCACCTCGCTCCTGCACAGGAAAGAGATTTGCGCCAGTCGAATTCGTGGCTGTGATTGCTCACCTCTTCCGAAGACATCGTGTCAAGGCGGTTATGGAACCAGGGGAGAAGGAGGCGGTGGAGAAAAGGATATTTGAGGTCCTCGAGGACTCGTCTTTGGAAGTTACGATCAAGATGAACCATCCTGAAAATGAAGCTGGTATGGGAAGAGCAAACATGATTGAACCACCGCTTGAACGAGATATCTAGCTGTCCAATGCTCTCATTCTTATTTTTGTAGGTTCTAATTCCAGAGATGCTGGTCATCATGTGTTCCTTGGCGGAGCGTTCAGCAACAGAACGCCACAATTCGAATTTAGGCAGCTTTTCTCGAATAGGATGCCAACATCCAAAAGCACATCAGTAAATTTGGAATATGAGTCAGCAGCACACGACCAAGCAGCTTCTGCGGCAGCTGAGTAATGCAAAAGTTTGGCCAGCCAAATCCTGCGCATGCACGGCTGAACTCCACATCTGCAGGGCCTCCCTGCCCAATTCAACAGCAAGTATCATTGGGCAGTTTGATAAAAAAAAAACCTTGACGCCTCGGCCCGGACGGCCGTTTCAGGTGGGTTGTCCTTTATTTTTTTTTTCGATAAGAAGCGTCAAAATTCCCAGCTTTTCCTTCTTGGCTCTAATTTGAAGTTTGATTTCATACTCAATGCTTTAGAAATGGATGCCGCAACGGCGACAGCTGTGGCTGTAGCTGTAGCAGCTCAACTTTACATCTCCCCCATCCCAGAAGTCTCGACTATCAAAGTCCTGCTCACTTATTTCTCCGTTAATACTGCTCTTCTCCTCTACCTCCTCACTTCAACTTCGCAAATCGCATACTCCCTATTCCGCCTCACATTCCTGAACTTCATCTTCCTCTCTACAGCAATAACACTAACTCTTTTCCGACGCCTCTACTTCTCCCCCCTCTCCTCATTCCCCGGCCCTAAACTCGCCGCTCTCTCAAATTTCTACAAAGCAAATGCCTACCGCACCGGCCGAGGCGCTAAGGTACTCCTCAAACTCCATGAGAAGTACAATAGCGATATCGTGCGCGTTGGTCCCAATGAGTTGAGTATCAGGAATGTCGATGCCGTGGAGAAGATTTATAAGGGCAAGTATCCGAGAGGATCGTTTTATGAGGTGGGAGCGATTAATGGAGCGTATAATTTGAATACGCAGAGGAATTATGATGTGCACACGCCTTGGAGGAGAATTTGGTGAGTTCATCTGCAGTGTTGTGAAAAAGGGGGTTGCTGATGTGTGAGGTAGGGAAAGGGCTTTCGTGAGTACAGAGTTCAAGGACTACAATCCTCGTGTGGAGCACCATATCACCAAGTTAGTAGAGGTAATTCGGAAATCCGAAGGGCAGGAGGTTAATGCCATGAAACTGTTGGAGAATTTGGTATTTGACATGTGAGTCTGTTTCAAAGTACTTCGGTGCTGTTCCCTGACAATGTAGCTAGAATGGCGGATCTCAGCTTTGCCTACGATTCGGGAATGCAAGATGGAAAAGGAGACAACCAATATATGGACTTCACCCACAAGTATTTCCCCCTATTTCTTTGTTCCACACACTGAACTCCCTTTCTCACTGGTCGGGAGGATGAGACATCCTCCCGGCTCCCTGCTCTCCAAAAGAAATGTGTTGCTAATTCGTTCTAGGTACATGTTTGCCGTTGGGGTCCGTCGCCTCTCCTCTTTTCCATTCCGTCTATCACTAACACCAAAACCAGGTGATCGCCGCCCTCCGCCCTCTCTGCCAGCTCCTCCCTCTCCTCCCCGAAACCTCAGATGTCCGAGACTTCCGTCTCCGCGGTGAAAAACTGCTCGCAAACCGGCAAAAACTTGGCACCTCTAGAAAGGACATCTTCCGCCACCTCCTCTCCCCTGATCCTGTGACTGCTTCCAAATTCGATCAAAAAGATCTGAACTCCAACGCCAACCTAATCATCGTTGCCGGAAGCGATACCACGACTACGGCCATGACACAGATGTTCCGCATGCTGGCCAAAGACAAGAGAGTCTTGAAGAAATTGCAGGAAGAGATTGATGAATTCTGTTGTGAGGGGAAAGAACTGAGTATCCAGACGACGACGAATTTGACGTACTTAAATGCGGTCGTCAATGAAGGCCTACGATTATGCAATCCACTTCCTACAGGCGTGTATGCGGGCACTTACCCACAAGGCGTTGAAGTCGCGGGAAAGTTCATCCCAGGCAATGTGCAAGTAATGGTTCCCCATTTAGCGATTATGACAGATGAGAGATATTTCCCTAAAGGGTGGGACTTCATTCCCGAGCGGTGGACAGGGGAGTGGAGCGAGGGTGTTAAGGAGAGGAAGGCGTTTATTCCGTTTGGATATGGGGTGCACAGCTGTGTGGGGAAGCAGTTGGCGTTGAACGAGATGCGGTTGACGCTCGCGATGGTGGTGAGGGAGTTTGATGTTGTGCTTGGAGAGCGGTATGATGAGGGGACTTGGGAGGAGGAGTGGAAAGATCGTGCTGTGCTGCAGATTGGGAAGTTGTGGGTGCATTTTGTGGAACGGAGATAAGAATCGAAATCATGTCAATGCACCAGAAGACTGCTTTGTGATGTTTTGGTTTTTTGTTTGTTTATGTGACATTTCCAGTCCTCAATCCCAAAGAAATCCCCAAGGCACCCGTAAAACCTCTTGAAGAGGGAAAAGGATTACCTCTCTCCCGTCCGTTCCGACATTCTCCCATATCCATAAATCCTTCTCACATTCCAGGGTCCTTTGAACAGAAGTAACACAGCCATGTGTTTTGTTTGTTGTTGTTTGTTGGTGGGGGTCTTTGTTGTGGTTGTTGATTTCGAGATCATGATATCATCACGCCAGTGATGTTTGTTTTTGGTGGGTTTGCAACGAGAGTCCTGCAACTTCAGACGAGGAAGTATGGTGAGGTTGTTGTAGATCGTTTTTGGGGTTTGTTGGAGGAGGTTTCCCGATTCATTGGGGTATCGAATTTTGTTTGGTCTTGCCCGAGAAACAATTTGGGACGGTTATTTTTTGGTTTTTTGTGGGTGCCGACTTTTTGGATGGTCGGGCTTGAGGTGGGTTGTTTGGTTGTTGATTCGATGAATCGTTGCCGATCGTTTGGATGATCGGGGAGTGTTGCACTGCTGAGAGCTTTCTTCGAGGTATGCCGTTGGTTTTTTTTGGTGGGTGCCGACTTTTTGGATGGCCGGGCTTTGGTGATTTTGTTTTGGTTGTTGATTCTGTCGAGTTTCTCGATGAATCCCCTGCCGTTTGGATGACAGGGCGATGTTTTCCTTCTCCCGTATTGGATTTCTCGTCAACGGCCCAGTTCTTGCTGGTTGAGCTATCGAAACTCAGAGGTGGAGGTTTTTTTTGAGTTTTTTTGGGGTTCGGCAGTGGGTCTTTTTGGTGGGTTGGCAGACTGTTAGAATAGTCGGATGTTGTTGACTCGTCGTCGGCTCTCAGTAGCGTGTCTTCGTTGTTTCTCGGGTGATCTGTTGTTGCAATTTCGTTGAAACTGCAAAATTTCTCGTGCGTGGTGTTGTGAAAGGAGAGTCCTTTTGAATGGAAGATCTCGATTCGTTGTTGGTTGTTTTGTTGGTTGTGATCCGGGAGGTGAACAAGGCTATCAGTTTGATTGAAAGCAGTTGGTCAGATTGCCCTCAACCGAATCTGGCGTGGTGGTATCGATGATTCGTCGTTGAAAGCTAGGCAAGTCTCGGTGTCGATTCTGGAGAGGTTTGAAAGGCGCTCAGATCCCAATCAAATTTGTTCTCAGCCAGGGTCGAGGGTAGTTTCTCGATGCATTGATGGTGGTTTGACTTCGAGGTGCCTAGCTTTTTGGTTTTTTATTGTTGTCGATCCTCTGAAGGTATCATTCTAGAAGATTTCACCATAATCCTCGGTGGTTGTCTGAATCATGTGACTTTCGATGAGTGTTGGTGGTTGCGAGCGTAAAGCTATTGATGATGTAAGGATTTTAAGCTTTTTCTCGATTTTGTGTTGCTCTTTATGCATGCGTGCAAGGATCCTGTTACCAAGATCTCGGGGTCAGTACTTCTTTCAGCGAGTTTCGGGAGTAGTATGTTCCACGAGCTGTTGGAAATATTGCTACAAGAGGGATTGATGCTCTGAGAAGTTGGGACTTACTTGTCTGACTTCTCTCTCTTGGGTGCGAGGTCAAGTAGCAATTCCCAGAGCTTGTTTTTGATAGCTGCGTTGACTTCTTGTACGGTACCGCACGCGGTAGCGTATTCTGGATTTTTGAGCTTGATTAGCTGAAAGTCAACTTTGTGGGAACTAGGGCAAGGAAAACTCACGTTCAAATCCCTCTGGAATAGCCCCAATCTGCTGGGCCTGGCCCCACAATCCCTTCAGTCGTTTGACTTCTCCTACTTGGCGTTGGATGAGAGCCTCTTGTTCGACAAGACCGTCTTGGAGCGTGACCAGTTGCTGACAGAGATCTGCGTAGTAGGTGTCTTTTCTGATGGTGTGTTTGTATTCGTTGTCGACGACAGATTCTTCCCAGCAGACCTTTTTGTTCTGGCCACGCTTGGAGAGAATGGAAGACTTGGTAATTGGTGTGTCAATGTCCATGAGGTCGTCGAAGACTTCAGTCTGGACAAAGGTAGTGAAGGGTTGAGAATGCATCGTGAGATGAATGATACTTTACTTAAAGTTCGAGTGCTTGAAAATCAAGTAAAGTGAAGAGTAATAAGAGTTGTAGGTGGCAAAGTTCGAATGTTCGATCAGTGGAGATACAATTCTTGGGGAAAAAGAAAAGGAGAGTTTGACCGGGGTGGAATGTGCGAACTTATAGTTGAGAGTTTGAGCTAACATGTCGACTCACATGGCGTACCATATTCTTCTTCGGAGACAAAAAAACACAGCTATTTAAGCGTCGACCAGATATATCTTCATCAGGTCTCCCGAAATATTGCAGTCTTGACCCGAAATGGAGTGAGTACATCGAAGATTCTAGAACAGAAAATGTCGACATCCAGTGATGGGAGGCCTTGGGCAACGAAAGAGAACACAATGGTTCAGCTGCACCCTTCATGAATTTGAAAGGTTGAAAACCGATCAGACGACGAGAGAACTTTGCGAACGCTATCCAAAAATAAGTTGGAGTACCATTGTACGTGTGAAGATGGGAGAATAGGAAGATGATTCTTCCAGGAAGGCACCTCATGCAAAACTCGCGAACTTGGCATCTGATGCATCGAGAATCCGAAGAATCCAGTTCACACCCACGGTGGGTATTCGAGGGCATCTCAGCCAACATACCCCTTCACAACAGCCGATGCACTCTACTCCGATCTCCCCATGCTGCACGTCTTCTTCCGATGCTCTCACTGTAGAACCAGGACCGCCCATTCAGCGAAAACAGCCCAAGCAGATATCAGAACTCTAGAACATCCGTATTCATCCATCAATGGAACAGAGCGAAGTTATCATCCCATAGCGGCATTTTCACGGCGCTCCAAAGCTTGAAGGAAGATCCCTGTCTTCAATGACTCATCTCGTACTTGCAGGGATAGAATCGGCGCTTGCCACAGCAAATCTTCAAACAGAAAGAAGAAAAACTTCGAAAGCACACCCTCAACTCCTCCCAGTGGAACGAGTCTTCAATATGAAGCGCACAGCAAAGTACAAACATCACCCAGCTCTCCAAAACAAAAAATACTGCGAAAGCCTCAACACAAACCCACAGACCCCTATTCAGGAAAGGCACTTGCCCAAGTTGTGGCCGTGACGTCGAGATAGAGTTCGAACCAGAAAAAGAGAGCCATGTCTTAAATCCGGGGAAGCGCTAACTTAACCCAACAACTTCGTTTGACGGACGGCTGTCGATTTGCAGCCTTGCAGGGATGAAAACCACCATCCACGGCTGCTGAAATGTGGATAGAAGAGTAGAGGGTCGTCCCCCTGTCCTTGAAAGCTTCACTTTCGGTCCCATGGACCCAAAGCCGCCAGCTAATAGGGAGATTGGGAACGGTCCTCCAATCACCCGTCGCCGAGTATCCTTTTCAAAATCGTCACTGCCGTTTTCGAATTGTTAAATGGTTCGGCTGTAGGTTTGATGTGTTTGCTTCGGATTCGATGAAAGGAATGAAAGAGGAAAGAGAGGAAGGTCGACGAGGGTTGTCGTAAGACCAGCCCTCGCTTCGCTGCACTAGTCTAATTTGATTGCACGTGATACCCCTTTCCATTCGACGAGCTTTCGTGCAGATGAAGGAATGAGGAGTGGAGGGTTGATGCGTAGAAATTCTTGGAGACGCAGTGAGGGGGTTGTTATATATTGGTGGGTGAAACCAAGAATTTTTGGGCTGCTAAAGCGCGCTGATTTCAAAACAGACCTGGGGTCTCCCAACGAAACCACATTTCAACAACAGTCCAGTACTGCTCGTGCCCTTGCGGAATGGTATCTATCTGTCTACACGGGTATTTGTGCGTCAGTGCTAAAAGAAGATGCGAAATCGAATTCCAACAAATGTAATTATACACTCCATGGGCTCCCCACTCCCATACTGCAATCGCCGCGAGATACTCAAGTTTCCGTTACTTAGTGTAATTGCTCTAAAAGTTCCACTGTCACGAATATTTGACACCTACCGCATATCTGACACCTACTGCATAATCTGACAACCTCAACTCCTCTGGCGAAAACTTCTGATACCGGAGCTGGAAGCCAATGTTCTGGAAAGAGTTCTGCTGATTGGTTCTCGAGTTTGGCTCGTTCTCGATGAAAGGTTGGAATGGAGCGCATCTTGTGCCTGGAGCGGGAACAGTACTGAACGAGAACATGCTGAAGAGGTTTGACGTGCTTGTGGTGAAGGCACCAACAATGTGGGTTCGGTCAGAAGACTTGAAGGGATTGATTTTCTCTTCGCCAAAATCGACACTAAAAGCAGCGCTGGTGGTTGCTTGCACATTTATGGAGCCACATATGTTGGTATGAACTGGGGCCGGAGATGGAGCACCAAATAAAGCAACCGGCGGACTGCTCGCTGAAGATCCGACGGCAGCTGCAGAGCTGGCTGCAAGCACTGAATCGTTCCAACTCTTGATTGATGGGAACTGGAACGGCGAAGCGGCATGTTTGATGCCCCCAACTGCTCCGCTTCCAGCTTGAGGTACCCCATGAGTGGGCTTTACGGCAGGTAACCCGAAGGCATTGCCTTTCGTCTTCGCAGTCGGCTTAGCACCCATGGCAAAGACGCTCCTGCCGCCATCTGAAGTCACTCGGGCGCGAATCTTGATCTTGAGATATCCGATTCCCAATCTCTGCATGTCTGTCTCCTCAGATCCATTCTCACTCCGCTTTTTTTCCACGCCAATGATCGCGCTTGGGGCGAAAAGCAAGGCTTCTCCAACCCTAAGCTTGACAATCTGATTGAAAATATTCATCAAGCGGACTTTTGACTTCTCAGGAGAGTTTTCGTCATTGTCCAAGGAAGCAAGATGACGTCGTAATTCGCTGAGCCAATCCGGAGACGTGAATCGATGAACGATAGTCATGGAGCACAGATCGAGGAGTTTTGGGGAGATGGTCGGCTCTTGTGTGGAAATGAAAACTCGAGTCCCGAGATGGCGCTGCAGACGAATCGCAGAAAGGAGAGTGTTGGTCAACGAAGAAGCTTCGGCGCCTGCGTTCATGTACTATTTTAAAATCTGTCAGCAAGATGAATTGGAGGAAGTCAATACACTTACCTTGTGAGCTTCGTCCAAACCAATGATTCGTCCGACTGTGGTATGCTGTTCAAGGAAGAGGCTCAAACACATGTTAAAGAGGGCACATGCTCCCTCGGCCGTGACACATGGACATGAGAGGTCAACGATAGTGAGAGTTCCTGCCTTGATCGACCAATTACTTCCAAAGAAGTCGTTTCCTCCGCCACTCTTGGACTGAGCAGCAGGCTTCCCTGATGTCTGCGACCGCGGCATAAAGCTCTCCAAAGTTTCAAGTCGTTGATTCAATGGAAGCAGTTGAGCTGGAGTCATATCGCAGAGGTCCACTTGTCTCTTGAATTCGCGGTAGTTGAACCCGGCGTTGTTTTGTTGCGATATAAGACGCATATCGCGAAGAATCCTGCTGATTGCATGCAAGTACAATGGCAATTTACTGCCCTCCTGGTCTACTGCCATAAGATCCATCATTCTCTTGGTGTTGAGGTCGGTCTGGTTGATTCGTAACGGCTCGACAGTGACATTTAGATCTGCGTACGTGCGCTGTGAGGGTCGGTCAGTTGGTTCTCCAACGGGGTTTCGGGTCCGAGACTCACCTTCATGGTCTGGAGATTCGTCGGAGATACCAGAACTCTGACTTTGACGTTGGAATTGGTGGAGATATGGGCAGCTTCGCAAGGTGTACCTTTAACATCAGACGTGAAAGAATCATAATGGAACATAAGGCCCGCAAGTGGATTATCTAGCTTGCTGACATCCGACTTCATCAAGCAATTCTCCAAGAGACAAGACAGAGTATGACTCTTTCCCGATCCTTGAGAACCATAAATGAACGCGCTCGAGGGTGCCGAAATGTTGAAAAATAGGCGCGGATCCGCAGGTCGACTTTTGCCCGTGGCGTTGATATTCATTGCCGTATTCGAATCAAGGACGTCCGACATGCCAGCTAAGAAACCATACTGGCTGAAGAACTTCTCAGAATGGTCAAGGACCTTCTTGGTGTATAATGGCGTCCCTGATACCTCGTGCAAATCCTGGGAGACAGAGCCGGTGTCAAGAAGCTTCATGTGGGCAGCAAAGAGACGCGAGTCTTCTGTTTGTGCCATCGTAGTTTTGGGAGTAGTAGGTGCTGGCGTGGGAGTACTCGAAGACAGAGAAGCTGGTCCAAAAGGAGTGTGAGCCTGAGAAGTTTGAGTAGTTGGGCTTTGGAAAGCGGAGGAAATTGCTGCTTGTGCTGTCCGGCTCGTAGCATCTGTGAACAGAGATAGAGTTTTTGTAGCAGCAGACGGTTGAAGAGGTGGGTTCTGGAAAACTGGCCCGGATGGCGGTTCAGTAGCAGGAGAAGCAGGCCTTTGGAAAGCTAAAGAAGGTGCAGCTTGTGGTATAGCAGATGCGCAGAACGGCCATGACGGCCATGACGGAGCTTGAGACTGAGGTACTTGAGGGGCCGTGGCTTGGAAAGGTGATACCGATGCAGCTTGTGTTGTTGCCGTCGTAGCAGTGCTTCCGAAGAACGAGGAGGCTCCTGTAGAAGGTGGCATCGAAGCACTCGTCAACACAGAACCGAAAGCTGACGGAGGTACTGCTGTCGTCGCAGCTCCGAAGAACTTCGTCGTTCCTGAAGCCTCTGTCTTCACAACAGCAGAGCCCAAACCACTCCTTACTTGAGAATTCGGATTCGAAAACGCAGAACCACCAAATCCTGCCCTAAAGCCTGTCCCACTCACTTTTGCCATCCTGGTCCGAACTTTCTTCGGTGTCTCATCATCACTCGAGTCGTCGTAGACACCTCTGCTTTGTTGTCTCGCTCGCAGATCTGGCGAGTCGAAAGAGAAATTGAAGCTTGGCTTCGTATTCTCCGGTTTGATGGGAGGTTGTCCTTGTCCTGCCATGTTGGGCTGTTGTTGGTACAATACTGTACGAAAGGCGCGTCTCACCTTCTGACGCGTTCTAGGATGTGGAGGTTGCCGAGGGAAGAAATTTATGGGTTGAAGTTGTCCTACCGAGACGAGATCGGAGGTGAAGAGGGACGGTGACGATTCACCTTGTCGCTCCTTCCCTTCCTCTGCCGTGTCGTTTCTGAAATTTTAGCTTCGAAAGGTCAAGCACTCTGTTCCGATTCCGAAGATGAAGCAGACTGAACGGGGTCTGAATTAGGGAAGTGTAGTCTCGGAGGGAAGATGCGAAAAGGCACACGAAGTCACGTGCCCCACCCTATTTTCGCTCCTTTTCAACAAACCCGAGCCATTTAGGCCATCACATAGAATTCAGCAAACTCGCTTCACAAGCACAGAGCACAAAGTAAATACCAGACAGAACATCTTTTCTTCTCTGTCTCAAACTAAACGCCTTCCATCCATTTACGGATCGAAATCTATAATAACACAACAACATGCAATTACTCCCATCCATCCTCCCTCCCTTCCTTCCTAGCAATCCCAGAAGGTCCCAGCAAAGCATGCAAAATAATGCCCGCAATCACCGGTAATATCCCAGATCCACTATGTATAATACAGTCCCGTCCGCAACCCCCAGATCTAGATCCCAAAATCTCGCTCTCCATTTTGCTTTTTTCTCCTTTTGTCTAAAACTTCACGCACATGCCAAAGTCGGGTTAAAGGACGGCATGTTATCAACCCATATCCACATCTCCATCCGCCATCGCCAATCGTTGCTTAGCAGTCTTGGCTTTCTTTCCCACCTTCCTGGGTTTCTTGCCTTTAGGTCCGAGAGGCGCATCACCGCCCATACCAGGAATAGGGGTCGCTGCTCCGGAAGGTCGGTTGGATCCATCGTCGAAGTGGCCCTCACCTGCAACGGAACTGTTAGCTTCATCACAGAAATAGCATTGATCAGACTTACCCTCGTGATACAAATCCTCCAAACTCCCCGCGGCGTCCGCCTTCCGCTTTCTCCCACCCTTTTTCTTCACTTTCTCGGGCTCCTTTGCTTCCTGGGCTGCAAGCTCAGCTTCCTTCCTCTCAATCTCCGCCGCTTCGTCGTCGTCCACAAGCCACATCGCGATATCCTTCGTCCGGTTCTCCTTTGACCTAGTGTTGAAGTCGACACCGCCGCCGGATCCACCGGTCATGACAACCTTTTGCACTTCTTCTTTTTGCAATGCTCGCTTGCGGATACGCTCTTCGATCGTGCCACGAGTGATCATGCGGTAGACTGTAACTTGCTTGGTTTGTCCAAGACGATGGGCTCTGTCCATGGCTTGCGAATCAATTGTTGGATTCCAATCAGAATCGTAGAAGATAACAGTATCAGCACTGGTGAGATTGATACCGAGACCACCAGCACGAGTACTGAGCAAGAAGATGAAGATCTCGGGTCTTGTCTGGAAATCGTGGACAGTGTCTCTTCGGTCTTCGAGCTTGGTAGATCCATCAAGTCGGAGGTATTTGTAGTTGCGATAGGTGAGGTACTCTTCCATGAGGTCAATCATACGCGTCATCTGGAAGTAAAGCAACACACGGTGACCCCCTTCCTTGAGCTTGAAGAGCAGGTCGTCGAGCTTAGCCAGCTTGCCTGAATCAGTAACGAAGCGACGCATCGAGGGGACCTTGATGTTCGTGAAACGTTGTTTCTCGGAGGTTGGTGCAGGGAGCATCTTTGGCGGTGGATAGAACTGAAGCGGAACCCTGGAAGAGATCAAGGTCTTCTCCTCAAGTGGGGATGGACCATAGAGAGCCCGACGAACAGGGATATTGAAGAGGACGTTCTCCTTGTCAATGATAGCGCCACGGCTCGAGCAGACAACTTCAATAGGGGGAGCTGTGGCACCTGGTCGGCCACACTGCTCAAGTCGGCTGATGCCAGAATCTGCCCAGACGTCCTTGGAAACATTGAAAAGCTTGTTGAGATAGCCTTCATTCGTGACCCCAGCCAGTGGCTTTCGATCACTGCGATCAACAATTTGCAGAAGTGCCTGGGCAGGAGTGTAATTTTCGCCCTCCTCATCGTAGACGACGCTTAGAGCACCAAGGCTTCGGGGTTTCTGAGCAAGGTCCACAGCCCGAGAGAACACGTCCTTGCGAAATGCCTTCGATGCTTCATCAATAGAAGTATCTGCGAATCGGAGCCACGAGAAGGCTCGGTCGTCTTGCATGTTTTGGCGAATGTTCTCTGGCTTCCAAACGTTCAGTAGCTGGTCCAAGTACTTCCCCCTGAATCCAGCCTTGTCATTGTTCCGTCCAGGCATGTCGAGTCGGCCATCTCCGCGCCAAATTAGTCGAGGAAGTTCATACTCAATTAAATTTCGTGACGAGTAGCCAACATTTATATTAGGCCCTTCACGCATAAAAGAGGCGGTTTCGGCAAAATAGCCAAAGGAGAACGGCGACGTTGTCTCGGCTCGTTCGAACAGATCAGGATGATTGCAGACCTTTCGGAACTGCATGACCAAGTTCATCAAAGTCCCAGTATCGTTGTCATCACCAACGGTTGCCTTCTCAATGAGATCCATGATGCTGATCTGGTTGCGGAGGTTGCCATAGTAAGCTCGTTGACGATATGTGAGGTCGCAGAAGATATCGAGCTCAATCTTGTCGCCCAATTCCTTCTGCACATGCTTCTTGACACGACGAAGCATGAAAGGCTTCAAGATCATGTGCAGACGCTTGAGTTGATCTTCGTTAAGCTTGGTGTTACTTTGTGCGTGACTTTCAATGTCTTTGGAGAACCACTCGCTAAATTCGTCATGAGAATCGAACAAACTTGGCATGATGAAATGAAGCAAGGCCCACAGTTCTTGCATATTGTTCTGGATTGGCGTGCCGGTGAGTAGTAGGCGATTGCGGCAGTGGAAACCTAGAAGACTCTTCCATCTTGAACTCTGGGAGCTCTTGATAGCTTGAGCTTCATCCAAGATCATGTACTGCCATTTCATCTTCTGGAAGTAGTTGACATCTGAAACAACCAATTGGTAGGATGTAACTAGAACGTGGAAGGCGGCATCCTGAGTGTAGGTGATGTGCTTTCGATCCCAGAACTTTCGAAGAACTTTTCGATCCGCAGCTGTACCCCAATAAGGCAAAACTTTGAGAGTTGGCACGAACTTTGTAATCTCTTGCTGCCAATTGTGAAGTGTTGAAGCAGGTGCAACGACCAAGAAGGGACCCCAGATACCATGCTTTTCGGCGAGGTACGCCATGACAGAGATTGACTGGACAGTCTTGCCTAGACCCATTTCGTCGGCCAAGATACCATTGATACCCTGCTCGTAAAGATTGACCAGCCAGTTGAGGCCCTTCAATTGGTATTCCTTGAGCTGTGCTTGAAGCATTCTTGGTTGTTCGATATCGACCTCGCCCATTCCCGATGGATTCTGGAAGTTCATCTCTCCCTCCTCGTCCATTGCTGGGCCGTCGTCTGACTTGTTGAATGCCCTGGCTTTGTTTTGTGCTTCCTGGATCGCGTTTTGAGCATTCGCCATTGCTGCAGCCTTCAAAACCGAATCATCCTCAGCATCGAAGTCGAGGTCTTCAAAGTTGGTAACTTTTGCGGGAGCCACATCATGGTGGTCACCGATATCGAGTCGAGCATGCGAATCAGGCTTCTCTGCAACAGCAACATCAGGGTGATCAGTCGACCGCTCAACCTCATCAGTCTTGATCTTCTTCCCAATGAAATGCGAGTACAGCTCAGTCTGAGAGATAAGGAAGTTGAGTTTCCTCTTCTGTCTGTTAGCTTCTCGATCTGCTTCTGCCTTCTTCGCATTTTCGATCTCCTGCTTCTCGGCTGCTCTTCGAAGATCACGCTCTTCTCGCTCATTACGCTTCCAGAAGGACATCATCTCTCGCATGACACGTTTAGCTCTTGCTTGAAGATCCTTGGTTCCCTTGTTCGTTTTGAGTTGCCATCTTTTAGCTTCTTTCGAGGCCAGAATGGCAGTCTTCTTCAAGTTCGAAACCCTCGTTGCATAAGACTCTCCAGCCAACTTGTAGACCTTGTTGACATCCTTTCGAGCTAGGTCGCGCCAAATTTGATCGTAGATCTGATTATATCCCTTGGAAACAAATGGTTCAAACGTGGCTGGAGATTCCTCCCTGGACTCCTTGGGCTCCTTGGCATTCAACTTGATTCGAATCTTTGGCTCTTCTTTAATCGGAGGAAGTGCCGGAGGTTCTTCCCCGGCATCGATCGCAGCTTGGGCAGCTTCCGCAGAATCCTTCTCCGCTTGCTTCTGCTCCTTGGACTTTCGCGGTCGAGCACCTCCACGTTTAGACTTTCTCGCGGCAGGCTCTGCGTCTACGGCTGTGAAGGTAGACATCATACCGCCAGAGAAATTGGGCTCGAGAGGAGACACAGCTCGGATCTCTGGGCCTTTGTCACCCCGGGCCAGAATAATCTTGGTCTGCTGGGCCTTCTTCTCTGCCCTCTGAGCTTCCCTGAGAAACTTTTGTCTCTCTACCTCGTCTTCCGCCGCCTGCGCCTTGGCAAATGCGAGTTCCTTCTGCTCAAGGTTTGTAGCCACGGTCTTTTCACGCCGGCGCTTCCTCTGCATATCCTTCTTCCGCTCCTTCTCGGCCTGGACCTCTTTCTCTTGCACGGCCGTGATAGCAGCATCCGCATAAATCTCTCTGTATCGGACCTCCCCATAATCAGCATGTCTGCCAAGCTTGTTCGCCATCTTGTCTGTGTAAAGTGTCCGTCGTGTCTTATTCTTAGTGTTCTCAGCCTCTTCGACCTCAAATTTTCTCTTCAAGCTTCGCATCCTGAAAAATTTCTTGTCCGTCTCGAACTCAGGTATATCGACATCGCTAGCTTCGGCATCGAGATTCGCCATTATGGATTGTATCTCCTTTTCTTGCTCCTTCGATATTGGCTTCTGCTTCGGAGGAGTTTTCTTCAACTCGCCATTTGCTTTTCGCTTTGCTGGAACTCGCGATATGGTAGGTGTCGGTGCTGGGGCGAGGGAAGATTGTCTAGAGCTATCTCGGGACATAGGGTCAACGGCAGGGGCGGCAGGTATTGATTGTCGAGGGGTTTTTCTAGGTTTCGCGGACGGAGTCGGAGTTGGTTTGGGCACTGGATCGGCATTATTCGATAGAATGCTTGAGAAAGCCATTGGATCTGCTGGTCTGCTAGGGGTCTAGTAGCAAGAAGTAAATTAGTCAGGCCCAAGAAAATTTATGAGGGTGAAGATCACGTACGGCTGCAGCGGCAGGAGGTTCCTGCTTTATCACCGGCGCACCCAATCCCACGCCATTATGTCGCATATCCGGTGAAGTGACAGCAGCCATGCTTGGCGACTGTGATATAGAAGGGTGACCTAATGGGTGTGCATGCGAGACGGGCGATCGAGGTGGGAAGGTGGCCGCAACAGGAGAGGTGTAGGATCCGTTGAAGTATTTTGGCTGCTCTACAGAGGCTGATGGATAGATGTATGGCTCTCGACTCTGTGAAAAATTATGTCAGATATTGAGATACGAAGGGACCCTCGCACCCCGGGAAAATTGAAGGTTCATACCTGAGTTGAGCCTTGTCCTTCACTCCTCGCAGCACTTTCCGATGGCCGCCTTTCGCTCGAGTCAGAAGTCGGATCGTAATAGTTGCTGGTCGGTTTATCGCGCGGTGCAGGCTGGTAATCGCTCTGATATGCTGCTTGGGCCGTTAGGGTCCTTGGTGACGCCGGGTGGCTAGGAATGTGAGATGCTGATGTTGGCATCGGCAGAGGAGCAGGCGTTTGAGGATGATATGGGTTGCTGAACGGGGGTCGCGGATGATTTCCATTTGTTGGTGAGAATGGCGAATGGAAATCTGTTTGTGTCGGAGAAAGACGGTTGAAGGGTCGAGTGTTTGAGCTACTCGTTCCGTTCATACTTTCTCGCCTTGCGCTATCCTCTTCCTCTTCCTTTGGTCGTTGCATCACCGTACCGTGATAGTTCGAGTCCATCACTGCGCCTGCGTCCACGAGGCGACAAGATCTGCTGAATTACCGCTCCATAGAAGTTTTATCGCCGCCGCCGTACGATATAGTAGGAAAGACAGCGACCGAATTACTGGTGAAGCATCACGATCATCAATAAAGTCGGGTCGTTGATGGAAAGGAGGGTGGTGTTGGTGTTGGGCAGGGCAATGTTGATGGAAGAAGAAAGCCGGCTGATACTGCGAAAAGGTTTTCTTTTGACCTGGTGTTGGATCAGCCGCGCGGAGTGTTCTTAAATGCAAGGCGTAGGTTGCGAAAGGATCACGGCGGTGGAGGTTTAGAAAGTCGCGACGAGGACGCGATATGCGGGCGGTGGTTTATTCAGGTATGGTATTACGATGGGCAGCAGAGGGAGTGTGAATGGGGAAGGGAACAGGAAGTCATTGTTGTTGTGAACCCGTAGGCATTTGGGGGCAGGCACTTTTCGTCAATCGCACCCACGCGGACATGCGGTCTCATGGTTTCTGAGATTGCCTATTCTCGGAATGACGCCAGAAGTCGAGAGATATCTGTTCCAAAGCGGATCCCTGCAAATAGTATGATTTGGGCGAATTGGCTTTCTACTCGAGGGCATTTGTATTTTGTGATTCACGGTCATCAGGTCTGCACACTGATTGAGAAGGGGCGGATGGTGTGGGTGGCAGAATTTCTGAATTATTTGTTTCGCCAGTTCTCTCCGTCTCCCAGATCTTACGCACAAATTGGCGAGACTGTGGGAGGTGCATTGCTTAGCTCAAACTAGACTAGCGTGCTCTAGGCACAACTGGGCATTGTCCCCGGATGCTCGCAACCCCAGGAGGATGAGGGATGCAGTGGCGAGAGAAAGGTCTGGAGAAATGTCTGGAGAGTCATACTATGTATGTGGTTTTCGGGAAATCGATACTAGGGAGTCACTCTTCACTGTAAGTTCCGGAATGTGAATTGTGGAATTGCTCGCTCCTTCCATGTCGTGACATCAGCCCTGCAAGGTCATCTTTGTGCAAAACCCGCATGCCCCTATTTCGATGGGTTTCCTCTCGCACGCCCCGGCGGAAGTTGTCGAGCCGAGAGCTCATCGTTTCCCGCCGCATTGGAGGCCTGTAAAGCCCTGGATTGCCAATAAATGGAAATAGCATCAAAAGCTGTCCGAATTTCCGCATCGCTCGTAAAGCGCTGAGATAAACGTCACACGGCATTACAGATCACAAAACCCAAGAGCTATTTCAAAACATCAATTCAAGGGCGCAACGCCTCTAAAGCACAACAGTCTATTCCCACCATCAGCAACTCATCTCGCGGCAGTAGTAATGCTTCCTCCCAGCCCCTCGAAGTCATCAGCATCCAAGGTACCACCGCCGAGGTATATGCAATACCCACCAACTTCGCCAATAATGCATCAACTTTTTAGTTTGGCCTCAATGATACCCGTCTAGACTGCACCCGTCGACACCATCTTCTTCCTCAAATGATTCTTGTACTCTCCAATGCTGCCGTCCCACCTATGGATGGTCTTGTTCTCACACACCAGAATATCCTTTGCAATCTTGTCGAGCAATCTAAGTATTGGTTAGCATCATTCAGCAGCATCAGCAATGTAAAGCTTACCTGAAATCGTGAGACACAACAACAACACCTCCAGTGAACGCTTTGATAGCTTCCGCCAAACTGTCGATGGTGGGGATATCCAAACCATTGGTAGGCTCGTCCAACAGCAGCATATTCGGTCCATCAATTGCCAACAAGGCAAAGACAATTCTCGACTTTTGGCCTTCAGACAACGTGCCCATCAAAGCTGTCTGAGACTCTCCGGAAAGACCATACTTGCCAAGTTGTTGGCGCCAATACTGGTAATCCTGACTCTTGTCGGCATACTTGTCTCTAACAAAGTCCAGAGCAGACTTAGTGAGATCCAACTGCTCTGACGAGTGTTGAGAGTAGACACCCATCTTCAAGTGAGTGTGCCGAGAGACTTGTCCACCAGTTGGGGAGAGCTTTCCGGTCATCAAGCGAAGTAAGGTTGACTTTCCAACGCCATTAGGTCCGACCAAAGCTGTTCGAGAATCCATATCCACACCGAGATCCAGATGTCTGTAGAGATCGTCCTTGCTGTTGCCGGAGTACGAGAAAGTAACGTCGTCGAAAGACAAAACTGGCGGGGGAAGTTTCTCAACATCAGCAAATCGGAACGTGAAGACGCGATCACTCTCGACTGGTTGAATGAAGCCATCTGCCTCCATCTTGTCCAAAATCTTTTGTCGAGATTTGGCTTGTCTGACCAAGTTGGCATATGTACCGGCGGAGGCAATGAACTTCTTGATGTGAACAATTTCGTCTTGCTGCTTCTGGTAGGCTTTATTTTGGTTGACCTCTTGTTCGTATCGGGTCTTCGAGTAAGAATCGTAGTTTCCACCATAGTAGATAAGCTTCTTTTGTCGCATGTCGATCATGTTGGAGCAGACACCGTTGAGGAAATCCATACTGTGGGAAACGAGAACGAGGGTACGATCCCATTTCTTGAGGTATTCTTCGAGCCACACGCAAGCCTCCAAATCCAAATGTGCAGTGGGGTCGTCAAGCAGGAGGAGAGATGGCTTGACGAAGAGAGCTTTGGCCAAAGCCACACGCATACGCCATCCACCGGACATGTCCTTTGTTTTCTTTTGAATCGTTGTTTTGTTAAATCCGAGACCAGTAAGAATGAGGGAAGCGCGAGTAGCAAATGTTGAGGGATCCATAGTTTCCATACGCTGAGTGTGTTAGCAAAAGAATCTCAAAAGAGATGAGTTACGACATACCTCATACAGATCCATGAGGAGAGGGCTTTCAGGGCCATCCTCTTCCAGAATCCGCTCAGCCTCTTTGTCAAGTCTCTCCATCTCGTTTTCTGCCTCCCTCACGACCCACTCCAAAGCACCGAGATCACTGGGTGGCGCACCCTCGTTGAGGAGATAGATATCGACGTGGTCTGGGATCGGGAATTCGCGCTTGTCGATAGCCTTGAGGAGCGTAGACTTTCCGCAACCGTTCTCTCCGAGGAGACCGTATCGACGGCCATAGGTAAGTTCAAGCGTAGTGTCTGTGATGAGGACTCGACCGTGGAAAACCAGGGAGACTGAGGTGATCTTGACATCTCGGCTCTGCTTCAGCGAGCTGAGCACACCCGTCGTGACACGGTCGGAGAGACCATGCTTGTCCATTTGATCGGCTAATCTCTTGACTTCGTCCATCTTCTTTGCGGAGGTCGCAGGCTCGTCGACATCCTGATCGAGAGGGGGGGTCTCATCGCCAGCGACAGAGGAGGCGCCCGAAGCGGTCTTCGACCCTGCCTTTGAGCGGGAGGCGACGGTCTTCTTGGGAGCCTTCCCTTCAGCGGCTCTCTTGGCATCGCGAGCGGCCTTTGAAGCAGACACCATGATGTCGAATTCGAATGTGAAGTTGTAGTTGATTCGAGATGGTGCGTCTGGCTGCCTTCAGCAGGCTATCAGCGGCGGGGAAGATTAGGATTTTTTGTGGTGGGGGTTTTCAGGCTATGACGACTTTAGCGCCTCCAAGATTTGCTCTCTTAATTTGGGGTCAAGAGCCTCCGTTTGAAACGTGCAGGGAGGCGTTGCTATGGGAAAGAGGACAGTCAAATGAAGGGAAAAATCCTTGAATCAAAATCAGTTCTGTCGAGTCTTTCAGTCGAAACTCACTCTGGATTGCTCGCTAAAATTTTGCTAGAATGACTAGCATCACGTGACAGTCTTGGTTTCTCAAATCTTTGATCGATTTTGTTTTCATTCTCAATCCTTTCTTATGTTTCCTCATATTGGAATCGAAGAAATGGCATACAGAAGACCATTATCCACGGAGATGTAGGTGAATGAAGTGGCCTCGAGTCCAGTCCCGTCGATGAAATCTCCCGAGAAGTTCGGAAATCTTGCATGATTGAGAAGTAACGTTTGCACATTGCGTGACTGTTGGAGCCAAGTTTGGTTCTTGAATTTCGCTTTGTTATTCGTTCTACTAAATTTCCATGCAGTCGATTACTTGCCTATCCATCATTCAACTCCATTACTCAAGATTCTCCCAGGCAGCGTGTTGAAATTACAACCATTCCCATGAAACATGCGATGTGGAATTTTATCTCTGTGGATACTGGAAGCAAGACTGGCTGCAAATGGAATATCAAATTTTGTATCCGAAGTCTCAGACCTACTATGATGCTGGTTAGATCGGAGGAGCCTTCGAGTGAAGTAGTAGACTGGTTCTGCAATCCGCTGCTCGATCCATTGGTTCTTCTCACGGACACGTCTCATGGCCAGTTATTGGGCGGTATTTGGTTCTCACGAGAGACAAAGGAGCCGCTGAGAGAATTATGTACGTGATTTTGGTGGATTGGACTGTGCCCCTCTGATGTAACCTTGATCCTGTCTTCAAATTTCAGGCACCCGTTCACTATATCAACACAGGTACTGCCACTTTTCCAACCAAAATCATTGTTCCCTCAATCCTCTCTCCCGTTGCTTTTCTCTCCACGATATCAGAACTTTACATCGAAAACATGGCTTTCACTCTGGCGCAACAGATGGCACGAACCATTGGCGTATTCCAAGGCCTCCTAGCTTTGCCAATACTACTCTGGACCGCAAGTCTTGCTTTGCAACCGTTGGCTTACCCAGATAAATATATATATTACTTCACGTAGGCCTCTCTTCCCAGATCATACTCCACTTCGCGTGGAGTATTTGTATTGTACTTCTCGTTCAGTGATAACTCTAATTCTCTCCCCAGCGCATCGATGTTTATCAGTCTGTGTGCGGCCGGTATCACGTTCGCGGTCTGGATTCAACGCCGTGTCCCTATGACTCGGAAGGTCACACTGTACTTCGAGATAGCAAAATCCGGCTTTGCTACAGCAATCTGGTTGTGGCTGATCCTCGACGCCGCATTCGGCCCCGGACTTCCAAGATATTATTATGGAGATTACCCTAGGAAGCCCACGATCATTAGAGCTGCCATCAGTGTTATCATACTTTTGTAAGTTGCTTGCTTTGTCTCAAATTTTCAAACTTACGAAACGTGAAGAGCAAAGGAAACCAGCTGATGAGATCAACAAATTAAGCATTCTGTATTACCCGACTCTGGTTTGGGCATTCATCGATAAGAACATCCACGGAGATAGTGTCCCTACTCCGGAACGCGAGGAAACTCAAGATGAGGAGGTCGTAGGGGAACGTGAGCCCCTGTTGAGGTCATGAACGAGGGGGATGATGACAGGAAGAACCCAGACGAACCCGCGACTGTCAAATCTTGTTTTCTGAATGATGTCATCATTTATTCTCAACAAAGATAAAGGTTTCTTGTTTCGAGACGATCAAAGAGATCTACTTGGAGAGAGCATGTTGATCACGTGATGGGCATCAATGGCATTGCCTTTTTCTGAAACCCCTAACTCAAGGGTTATCAGCCGAAGAATCTCCCGGATTCTATTATTGTAGTACGGAGTACTGTGTAGTACTGTAGAACAAAGATCTCACAAGAAGCGCCCTCTCCACGTGGTGGCGGGCTTCGATCTCAATGTGAGACATACCTGTCTGTCGTACCACGCCAGCACACGGCACGCAAGGTGGAAAATGAAGGGCTCGAAGTTAATTGAGTCGCGTCACAAACGGCCGGACTCGGAATTTCCGAACTGTTGGCCCCATGCAAGTTGCAATTGGGCGCCTTTGGGAAAATTCTCCAACCTATTTCTGTTTAGTGTTTGAGTGTGGCGTGCTGGCTTTTCAGCTGGCCCGTTTGTCCTTCCCCTTTCCGTTCTGCCTCCAGAGTCCAAAACGCACAATGCAACCTACGAACGGACAGACAGATCTGCGTTTCATTGCGCCCCTCGACCTCAAGCTTTCTCGGCAGATCTCTCGAAACCCGTGGGCCTTGACTTCGGCCCTCTATCTCTGCTCACTACAGTACTGTAAGTACTGCAGTCGCATGTTCAGGAGACCTCCGGCGGTGCTGGGCTGCACGGACAGTGGTCGTTTGAGGCCTGCAAGGAGGCACCACTCACGATGCCGCCCCCGGCGAACTTTATCTGGATCATGCTTCCGAAAGAGCGCAAGATTTGCCAATCAGCATGGTTCTGGCGTGGGGTCCCCTGGCGGGGCAGGGAGCCTCCGTCGGAGAAGGCCTGTTCGAGCTTGCTGGATCCTTGGCTGAACCTTGCTCCTCCAAGCCGATTCGCATTTTGGCCCATCTTCACCCACATTGTTGCATGGACAACACGGTCAACACCACATGGCAGCCTCACCTCCATATATCCTGAGTATTCTCTGATTCCTCCTTTGTACTCTATTCCGCAAATGTTTATCCCCTTCTCCAGTGGAGCCAGTTCATGCCACCATGAAGCTTGATCCCGCATCCAAGACGTTGTCGCCATTGCCTGATGTTCTCTCTCACGGCTTGGTCGCGGTGTCGACCTTCGGTCTCCTGTCCTTCTTCTGCTCTACCTCTCTCTTCTTCTTCCTGACCTGGCGTCTGATTACTTGGCGATTGAAGAGCGGCCCGAACAATACTCCAAATCAATTCCTCCTTCTCATCTACAACCTCCTCCTCGCCGACATCCAACAAGCGTTAGCTTTCCTCCTCAACATCAGCGCTTTGCACAACAATGGCATCTTTGTGGGGACACCGACCTGCTTTGCTCAAGGATGGTTCGTCTCGACGGGAGATTTGGCAAGCGGCGTTTTCATCTGCGCAATTGCCTGCCATACGTGGATGGGTGTGGTAAAGGAATATCGATTGCCAACACCAGCCTTCTACTGTTGCATCGGAACATTGTGGTTTTTCGTATATGCTATGGCAGCAATTGGGCCCATAGTCCACGGCCGTGACTTCTACGTCCGAGCAAGCGCCTGGGTATGTTCCCTTCTCTCCCTCGCCCGCCATTCAATTCACTAACAGAATCAGTGCTGGATCAACGACGCCTTCCAAATCGAGCGTCTTTGGCTGCACTACTTCTGGATCTTCTGCTCCATGTTCAGCACCGTCCTTATATACCTCTACATCTTCGCATTCCTGCGCAAGAAAGCCTTCTCCTCAAACGACAGGACCAAGTCCCCACACGTGCACGGCGCTACGCCCCTCATGGTTCTCTACCCGCTCATCTACACAGTCTGCACCGCTCCCTTAGCAGCAGGCCGTATCTACGCGCTCGCAGGGCACGACGTCTCACTCGGTTATTTCTGCGCCGCTGGCACGATGATCGCATGTAACGGGTGGCTGGACGTGTTATTGTACGCCAGCACAAGAGCAGATATCGTGTTCAGCGAGCTCCCGCCAGGAGATGATACTGGTCTTGAGACTTTTGCGTTTATGGGGAGGGGCCATAGACTCGGCACAACGACTACGATCGTAGCAGCAGGCTCCTCACAAAACCGCTCAGTGTCAAGAGCAGCATCGAGATCAGCGTCACGGGCGGCACCAAGGGGAGCAAGCAAACTAGGGAAGAGAAGCGGCAGAGGAGGCAACAGTGGCGATAGTGCTGAGAACCTCTACAGCTTAGGAGAGATCGCCATCAAGGGCGAGGTGACCGTCAGCGTGGATGCTCAAGAACCCAATCTTGTGAGACATGATAGAATTAGTATGGACGAGAGCGCGAATCAGAGTCGGACTTTCGACGAGCGGAGTCATAAGAGTAGAGGCTCGAGGAGTTTGAGGAGTGGGAAGAGTTTTGATGATACGGGAATTCCTTGATTGGGTTGAGTTTTAAAATGGCGTTCTGGTTGGATACAATGGGAGGGAGGATTGCATATGGCGATTATGATACAATGGTCATAGATCTGGGCTCGATATATCTCGAATGGTAGTCATAATAGAATACATATAAAGTGAAGGATCGTTAAATTTCCGATCATTCATAAACGGTGTTTCGTATCAGCATTCGTCATGATGAGCAAGTTTGCTTGCTGCATTAGACATGAGAAATGGAGTCTCGCCTTGCCATCATTCAATCACTATTTATCTTCATATCATGCCCGAGCGGGACATAGTTGAAACTTCAGACATCTTAAAACCGCAAAGTTGGGATTTCAAGAGATTCGGGTAGCCCCAATTTCAAGCTCTCAAGGATATTCAATCTCTCTGAATCCACCCTTCCCCCGTCCCAACCCGCTAGACCTCGCCTCTACCCCGCCTTCCTAGGGAAAAAGCAACGCTCACAGCAATATCGCCCGTTAGTGCCCCTCTTCCATGATAACCACAGAGACAAGCATCCCTCACTGTGGACATTCCAGAATAAACAACCCATCGTGTTCAGAAGATTGCTGCTCCTTTACTTCTAGGCTGTCGATACCCCTCTGGGTGAGTGGTCAGTGGAGGCTTCCCTCCAAAGCTACGTTGTGGGTATGAATGTGAATGCTAGGTTTCAAAAGAAAGGGAGAGGGAGTGGGTGACAACAAAAAAAAATTCACATAAACCGGACAAATGGTTCAAGCGTTGAGATAATTTTCATCCCATCTATTCCGCTGCCATAATCTTATTCGCTGTCATTCTGTTGGGGACTGCCTACCTTTCGTTATTTCCCAAGGCTGCAAATAAGCCTAATCTCAGAGCAGTTGACCCATCTTAATCATTCTCTCTGTCGCTTTGTGATACTGCTTGGTGAAGTTAGCTTTAAATGATCCCTATGAGTCTACATTTTGGATGCAGCTTCTTCAAGTGCTGGGTCTGGATTGCTCCACGAATGGGCATCCCAATAAGAAATGAGCCTCCACAACAAGTGTAGATACAGGACCCAGATCTGAAATATTGGGAAAACTTGTCGTACATTGCGTATGGCATGTCATGTACATGGACCAACTTATTCTAGACTTTGATCCGGCAGTATTCGTAGTATTACAATACGGACGCTTCACTTGGGCAGTATAGCATACAAACGTCGGCCCGGCCTCGCAGTGGATCCTCCTAAGAAGTACTCGAGGAACTATTTGTCGCGTTGAATTGACGTTAGGGCGAGTCCTTGCCGATTCTAAAACCAAAGATTCGAAAGCCAGGTTGAAGTGAATTCCCATTGTCCCAGCTTCTCTAGTAAGATTACATTCCAAATTCCCAGAACCTTGCACCTGGAGCGACTTGTCATCATTCAATCTTCACGATATGCCCTTTCATTCTGTTCAGAATCATGCTCGCAACATTGCCCGCCCTTGGATCCCCCTCATCCCTAACCAGCGGCCACTCTATCCAAAAGCGCCCAACCCTCTCATATGTAACCTTTGCACCCTCTCCGTCCACCGCAAAATTCCTCTTCAAAACAATCCCATTACTCCAAATCTCCTCAATCTCCTTCTTGTCCTTCTGCTTCTTTTTCGATTTTGAATCCTCATACATCACTTCCCGGATAAGCTCAGCTCCAAACAAATTCTCCGGGTCAAAGTCCAAGATATCAGGCGCAAAACTCGCTTCCACCCTCCCCTCTGGCGTTTGAAGCTGTAAGATGAACTGCTGGTTTCCACCCGGGAAGATGTTTGTACAGTGGTAAAGGGGGCATTTCAAAATTAGATTGTCCTCCACCCTGGCCTCAGATGTCGCAGAATCTTCGCCGTCTATGCCGGTCACAAGCTCAGCAACTTTACTCCAAGTGCGCTCCTTCCCACGTTTGTTATCGTCATCTGACATTAGTCGTCTTCCAACCTCACCGTGGACAGACTGCCATGACCAAGACCGCGTACGGTGCTCTGATTGCTTGTTCGTCTGTCCAGATTCGATGAACCATAATGGGTCGAAGAGTAAATAGCGGCGCCATAGATCGTGCATGTATCTCAGTTCCTTATCCCCATCCTGGATTGCTTGAGCGAGACCTAGAAGGGCATTTGTACGATCTGAAGGCTCTGTGATTTTGCATCTGGTGAATGGGATGACTAGTTCCGCCCAGCGGCCATGAAGGTAGATCTCCCACCCTGCGCTGAGTGTCTTCTCTCTGTTGGCTCGAAGTTGGTGGAGAGAATTACGATACCCGTTGGCCGGATTAAAGATTGTCTGGAAAGCGTGGTTTAGGAGGCGAGGTTTTCTCCTGTGACAGAGCCACTGCTTCTCTCGAAAGGGTTGGCTAGCATTCGTCCCTTGTGAGGCGATATGTGTGTTGCATTCGAAGAACAGAAATTTGGGCCCGAAATGGATGATTCGTCGCGAAAGGAGCCGTTCTTGAAAGCCCCAGCTCTGCCAGCTCAAGTTCTTTTCATCGACCTCGTTCGTGAAAGACTTGAGATTGTGGGTTTGCCCCTGTGCCCGAACTGTCAAAGCATTGTTCTTTGAAAATTGCAGACAGCAGGGAAAATCTAGCAGAGAAGAATTCCGTTTAGTAAAACAGCCACCATTCGCATCCTCGGAGGATGCAATTGTGCAGTGCGCGTTCACAAACACTTTGCCCATGCTGTCTGGCTCACGCTTCTTCTCCTCGGGACAATCTTGAACAATGCAGAGGACGTCAACCCAAAAGTAGTTGAGGTCGAGCTGACGAGTGAGGTGGATGGCGTGTTGGAAAGTGAGCGGGAGCTCCTTCTCGTTGATCTAGGACTTCCATTCGTCTTTCTTGTCTAGGGTCAATTTTTGTGTCATAGGTAGCTTGTTTTCGTTCCGGCAATAGCTGAGCGCGAGGTATTTGAAATCGAGAAGATCAAACCCCGGGGAATGAGTCTCTTCTAGACGAAGCTCACCTGATACCTTGTCCCCAACATAGAGAGGAATTGTTGGCAGGTACGACTTGGAGGGTTTCAACACAGTTTTAGAACAATACGATTTGTGTCCCACTTCGCAGTCGGTCATCCAAGTTTTTGCAAGTTCGATACAATCGCCAGTCCAAGTAGGAACATGTATAGATGGGGATTGACCGTTCAGTTGTTCTGAAGAAGTAAGCATTCCAAGAACGAGAATCAGAGGGCGAAAACAAACCTTCCCTGATTTCCAATGCCTCGCAGAGATTACGGCGATCTTCAAGTCGTGAAGCATCACCATCAGAGAGTGATATGTAACAGCGGCCACTCTGCTCCTTCCGTATTGATAGCCATAACCACCGGTACGCGTCAGGAAGCTGTCGCTGCGCCGTATAAGGACCGGCTAGTTTAAGTCTCTCCTGCTCATCCAACGAATACCACAACACATGGCAAAGCTGACATGACCTCCTCGACGTACGAAAATCCGAGCACTGAACTGAAACGACCCATTTAAACCATTCAACACGCCTCGTAAAGAGGCAAAAGGATCCAGATATTAGACGGGACCGTTCGATAATATTATAGCACTCTTGACAGAGTTTGCTCGTCGTCTGGCAGTCATGAGAGCATCCAACTTCTGATAGTACAGGGGTTTTAGGGTCCGAAAGGCCGCTAAGTGATCTCCAGCCGAACGTCGAGGCGCAAGAGTCCACTTCTCCCAGAAACATGTGCAGCTGTTACGTAGGTAGCTAGGAACACTAAGAGCCCAACTGATGACCCAACCGATAGCCAAACCGGTGACCCAGAACAAGACTAACAAGAAAAATGCGGCCAGGATCCAAAGTATTGGACTAATAGCGAAGCAGATAAAGCAGCCTAATAGTGCGAGGCCGGGGTGAGCATAGGTGTCGAAAAGACGCTCTTGAAGGGAAAAAAGGCCAATTCAGGTGTGGAGAATGAGCAAAGCGGACCCCCGACCCACAAGTTCGCTGCAGTCCATTCGAATATACAAGCGAAATGGAGACAAGAGTTCAAAGCAGCTGTCGTGGGCTCACGGTTCGAGGTTGGCTGTAGTGATTCTCTTACGTGGCTCAGCCTCCTCTGCCACTGTTCTCGAAGCCTCGTAATTCCAGGCTCTGAACGACTCAGCCGCCGCCACAAACCCGAAACAAAACGGAAGCTGGGCGGCACTGGAGCCTCGTCCTGCACCTCGACTTGATGGGTATTTCTCCAGGTCCCCTTCCTTTCGTCTTGTGGCCCCCGTCAATCCAAAATGGTTGCCCCAGTCTTCGGATTCTCTGTCGGTGACTTCATTGCTGGAGGCCAAATCCTTATCGAAACCGTAAAAGCTTTCAAAGAAGCGGGTGGCGCTTCATCAAAATACGCGTCCGAGCTATCGTTCCTCAATAGCCTCAAGTCAACCTTTGATCACCTGGAAAGATTCGCGAGCAGCACAAGCTCTCCCCAAAGTAACGACCTGCTGCAGGACATCTCGAAACTACTTCAAGACATCCGCGAGCCTTGGCAGGAGTTCAGAACATTCTTGGATAAGTACGAACCGTCTTTGGGGGCATCGTCGAGCAGGTCGAAAGTTGCGAAGGCTCGGAGAACAATTCAGTATACATTGAAAGATATCTCGGGAAAGGTGGAAAAACTGCGTCGGCAGACGGAAAACCCCCTGCAAGCGATCAATTCTCTTCTCTCACTACACGTCATGTAAGTTTTCCGATGATGCTGTTCCTGCTCTTGCTTTTAGCTTCTTGCGAGGCCCCAACCCAACGCTTGAGTCTTCCTTGGAAGTTTCGATGCTAGCAAGACAATTTTTAGAACCTTGTGATTCTGAATGGAGTCTGTGGTTGAGCGTGCAAAGACCAACAGACCATCTTTACTGACCGAATATTCAGACAATCTCTCGAAGTGCTTCCAGGGCAACTCCTACAACCCGCACAGTGTGCACAGTTGGTGGAAGCTATCACACTTGGCATTACAACCGAGCTGGACAAACAGATCCGTGAGCTGAAACTCGCCGCCGATGAACATAATGTCAAACAAGACGAGCAGCTGCAAATTGTCACGACACTGCGCACTCAACTAGAGGAAAGTATCACAGGTGTACAATCGGTGCTCGACAAAGTCAAAGGCCCAGATTCTGCTGCCAGCGAACGCCATATTGAGCAACTAGATGCTTCGAGGACTGACCACACACGCGTGGATAAGCTTTCCGAAGTGTTGGAAAGCAGAGCAGATGAACTGGAGTCGGCGATGAAAGACCAGAAGCAACTCATGCTTGCACTAAAATCATTTTTGGAAGACAAAACCTCTAGGGCCGAATTTGGACTGAATTCCAGCCAGGAAAGTGTGCAGGAGAGCGAGAATCAAAATCCATGGCCCTCCTCGACGTTGTCCGCGGGGTACTTCGCTGCACTGTTGCTTTCGAGTGTGTTGTCGAGTGTCGCTGTGACTTCGATAGTGACTCGTAAACATCATAACCCCAAGGGAGCAGGAGGACCGGCATTTGTTCCAGCGGATCATAGTCTGCCTGGTCTTGGGAAGCTGGATAGGATCCAGGTACAGCCGTCGCTCATTCAGGGCTTTGATGATATGGGTTTGCCGCCGTCAGCAGTGCAACCCATGGCCTCCACACAAATCAAGCCAGCGTGGTCCACGACAGAGACCGTTATCTCGACTGCAGCAAAATCGAAATACACCACCTCGATGACGGGATCTTCGTGGGCCCAGGACTTCGCGGGAACGCAGAATGCAGTGCGGCCGCCAGGAGGACAGAAGTCTAGAATCGAGGATTATGAACCGAGTGGATACTACTCGGCGAGTTATGCACGGAGTGAAGGGTTGTCAAAGCTGAACAACCCAAAGTATGGCGTGGGTTATAATAAACCTCAGAGTTATGGCGTGGGTTATGATGATGAACCTCAGAGTTATGGCGCGGGTTATAGTGAACCTCAGAAGAGTTATAGCGCGGGTTATAGTGAACCTCAGAGTTGTAGCGCGAGTTATTATGAACCTCAGAGTTGTAGCGCGAGTTATTATGAACCTCAGAGTTGTAGCGCGAGTTATTATGAACCTCAGAAGAGTTATAGTGCGGGTTATAGTGAACCTCAGAGTTGTAGCGCGAATTATTATGAACCTCAGAAGAGTTATAGCGCGGGTTATTATGAACCTCAGAGTTATGGCGGTCCTGGCACCGCGATTCCATCTGCCCCTGATGGAGGGTTTGTCTGGGATGGTTTTGATGTTGGGGGAGGAGGCTCCTCGGGCAGCCACCCAAAGAAACCATCACCTCCACCACATCTCCCTGTAACGGCTGCGGAGGATGATTGATGAGAGTTGCCATAATAGCTCCGGATTTCTGACCCTAGTCCATCATAATTACTTTTCGAAGTGGGCGGCATTCGCGTGCAGTTCAGGGGATTTTATTGAGATTAAGAAAGATGGAAGAAGGAAAGTTGAAGGGGCTTGTTGAAATTACGGGTCTATTCTCTTTAACCAGGAATATCAGCAACAGAAAGGGGAAAGAGCAGTTATATCCACCACCGCCACCCTCCCGCAACAAAAAAGAAGGAAGGCAAAGCATCGGACCTATCGTGAAATCTCTACGGAACGCTCAAAGAGGAAGTCGCCCCTTGAAAAAACCGAAATAGGAAATCGCCGAAAACTTCTCGCTAACGCCAATTATTCTTGGGAAATCAATGAAAGGAGAAAATCCCCTGCCAAACCACTCTACTACCAAGTCTGTTGAACTCGGCCGAAGACAACCCGCTACCAGATTTCTTTATTCTCAGTGTATAGCGCTCTGTCGAGAATCAAGCAGTGTACGACCTCTAGTCCGAAACGCAGTCATCCGTAAAATCATCCACCTTCTCCATCATCACAACCTCAAAGTCCTCAACCTGTCCCTTAATAGCATCCACCTCGAGCGCCCCCACATTAGCCCTCAAACTTCTATCTAGCTTCGGGAAATCCTTGCACAACTCCTCGATAGCCACCGCGCGATCCTCCATCACATTGAAATCATTAATCACCTTTTTGAAACCTCTCGTTCCCGCCAACCTCTGGATGTCACCGTGCCAAGCTTCCAGCATCTCGCCTTGAAGGTTGTTGAGGGAAGCAGCGATGTGAACGGCGAAATTGCGCTGCTGCTTGAACTCTGCTGCGTCGCGGGCTTCGGATCTGGCTTCAGCGAGTTCGGCACGGAGGGAAACGATGATCTTCTCGCGAGTTCGTGAATCTTCTTCCTGGTCGGCGTTGCGGAGGGGGGAGAGGACGCGTTGCTTCTTTACTGAAGATGGTGTTAGAAGCTGTCCGTCACTTCGGCCACGCTTTCTGGCGATTTGATTTTGGGTGGTAGGCATCTTGGAGAGTGTTTTGACAGACTTTCCCGAGATTCGCGGCATCGGGAGATCTTGAAATGTGGTTAACAGATTTATTTGGAAATCTAGGGCATGTATTGTACCTAGGCGCTTGGTGGTCGATCTTGGAATGAGGTTGTATGCTGCAATACTTCTTCAGGCCCCCCTTGTTGGAATTTCGGATCCGATCTTAGGACGAAGTTGTGATATTGAAGGACTGGCTAGGAAGGTCTCGAGTAGGTTTGGCTTCCTTAAGGTTCGCGGTGCAAGGGCTATGGAGAAAATGACAGATTTTATCAAGAAGTGGCTCGAGAGCAGTGAGGATGTTCGGGAAGCGCCGAAGCAGGTCTTTGTTGAGAAGGGTTTCGAGAGCAACAAGTATGTTCTAGAAAGATCGAAGACGGTCCTTGACACGTAGTTTCTGGCGAGAAGGTGAACGTCTCCGGTCTGTCGAGAATCTTTTGAGGAGAGAACAGTTTCTATGCCCAGATATGAAGTGTCCAAAGCAATGCAGTCGAATCGAGGGGTCCGTTGAGGGGAAAGAGATCCAGAAGCAAGTCGGAGTTTAGAGAGGATGAACAGCCACGAGATGGAGAATCGAAGTTACGAGTTCTCGGCGTGTATTCATTTCGAGAGCGAGGAGGAGATGGAAAGCAATTTGATGTCCGAAAGAATGACATATTCACCAGAATGGGTCTTGCGGAACTGCCGAGGACCTGGGTTACGGAAGTGAAGGAAAGTGTCTGAGATGTTGAAAGAGACGAGACGGAAGTATTGGAACATTGGAAAGAACCTTCTTCCTTTGTGTTGAGTTGATACTTCTAGATACTTGAAGATCATAAGTAGCATAAGTAGCAAGGGTTCCTAGCATACAATACTTCTCAGCTTGTGTCACTCAAGTTGACGGTCACTTCCACAACAATTGTACTTTCTTGGAGATAATGTCCACTCGCCGTTGTGGAAGATCTTTGGAAGAGTAAATATTCTGCATTATTGCTTTTTCCGTCAGCTCGGAGAAACATCAAGCCACATCAACATTGCGGAGAACCCTGAAGCGAAATCCCCTCCTCGGGAACCTGCAGATCTTTCACCACCAAAGTTTCGACGTCACTTTCAACTCTGCTTTTACCAACCCCTCTTTCCCTAAAATCACAACACACCAAGATCAACAGTTTCTCACCGCCAACAAGATGTCCACCTCCGAATCAACCTCAACCCAAACAGCGCAATCAACCCACCAACAGCCTGCAATCGGCTCACCAGCCTGGATCCGCATCCCCGCCTCTGATGTCCCGCGAGCCCAGAAGTTCTATCAAGAGGTCTTTGGCTGGAAGTTTCACGATCACTCGAAGGAAGGATATGCCGTTAACAAGCTTGCTGTTTTTACGATTCCTGGTGCGCCGACTTTGATGGTAAGCTAGATTCCTCATATTCACTTTCTTGATGGCGAGTTTCATTGGGAGATGATGTTGATGAGAAGAGGTTTAGGGCGGAATTGGCAAGTCTGATGATGCTGAAAGGAAGGATGGAGGAATGGTGCTTTATATGAAAGTTGAGAGTGTTGAGGAGACGTTGGACAAGGCTAAAAGCGCTGATGGTGAGGTGGTTAAGGAGAAGTGGGTTGAGGGAGGCCATACTGAGATGGGGGAGTTTAGGGATACGGAGGGGAACTTGGTGGGTGTGCTGAAGTGGTTGATTTGATGGTAGGGCCTATGAAGGGAGGGTCGTCATCCAAAACTATCTGGTACAAATATGATGGGAGATAACTGGCATTAAAAGCAATAGCTGATTTGTTTTGGCGATAAAGACAACACCTCCAAAGGGGCAAGAGAAAAGTTGTGACCCATATCACGTGACTTATGAAAACACTTCCTGTCGGATATGTTAGCTTGCCCTGAATTCCTCCATGCAAACAGTGTGCTCCGGTTGTGGGCTATGAGGATGATGTAGGACACAGTTAACCACTATGCTTGTTGCCGAGTTCCTAGGACTCGTAGATGTCCTCTTGCTCCGAGAGAGTCTAAGAGTGTCAGTAGACCAGTCCGAGATCGTCTGGTTGTTATACAAGTCAATAAGAGGTCATCCGGTGTAGAGATCCGACGAACTACTGTCAATAAATTAGGCAGATTCTGACCCTTTCACAATAGAGGCAAGTACATGGAAGGACTGTCGGAACGTCACCCGCTGTCACAAAATCAGATATACCGAGATGTGATGTGAATGATGCCGGGGTAGATTTCGTCCGGACCCATACCTTTCTCAGTGTTCTTGCTTGTTGTCACTTTCTCTGTCCTTGTGACCGCTCAGTCAATACCAGTGACCACCAGTATATATCTCATAAAGCCAAGCATTTGCAACAGGACAGTTCAGCACATAGTATGAGCAGAACCTGCCACAGAACTGCAAATAAGTTGCTGTCCCTGGCACTAGCATTGCTATTACCTGGCACGATGTGAGCAAAAAGTTGGCTTCCAGTATTCACTCTCGGCTTTCAAGCACAATCTCATTGTACCAATCTTTTGGAACATTGAACTTTCGCAGATTCACCCCGCTCTTCCAGGATAGTCTCAATGTCCAGAACTCTTGGGGCATCGATGCAATGTGGATCAAATTCTATGAACAGTACTTGATTTTATGCGTCTAACGTATATGCTCCTGTCAAGCGAGGTACCAGAGAAAAGCCCCGCATGTTTATGAAAGATGAGAATAAACATGTACTGCAAAGTATGCATCATAACTTTCAGGACTTTGTTTGAATTCCAAAACGATTGGGTAGATAGGAATGGATACATGGAATATGTGTTGCCATTTTGTTCAGTTGGAATTTTTGATTACATGAAGCGGTGGGAGGGGGTGAGGGTGGCCAATCAATGTCATCTATGCTGACATCTCTCGAGCTTTATCAGGACTTTCATATCACTTAATTTTCGTCTGTTAATTCTCGAATGAACTCAGTTAGAACACTCATGTGAAAAACGGGACTCGGGCATGAACCTCTTTTCGAGACCGATGACCTGGCTGTGGAACTTGCGGGCCTTTCGAGCATGATCTTCATCCCAAAACATCTCAAAATCCAACCCAAATGTCAAACCTACTCAAACAACGATCACCAGGCCTGGAAAGAGCCCAAATCCTAGAGGCAAAGTGGAGAAGCGTCAATCTGACGGCGCGATCAACGGCGCCCTCACCAAAAAAAAAATAAAGTCCGTAACTAGCTCAGGCACACATTCGATTGGTGTTCGACGGCGTGAAACTGGGCGGTTCTGCTAAATATATATGGAGCGGCCGTTTCACGAGGGATCTGTCAAGCTTCAGATGATCGCATCCGCGGGTACGGGTGTATCCATGGCCTGTTACACTGGGAGAATCAGCGCTTGATGAAATCGCCACTCGTCCACAGGCGTCTCGTGTTTCCGCGCTGCTCTTTTTGCCGCGTAAGACGAGCAGAAGGGTTGGCTGGGAGGCCGCCGATGGGAGAGGCCCGTTTAGCCAAAGACAGGAGAGAAAATGTCTCGTTCCTGGGGGGCTCGTGGCGCAGAATGCGAACGAAGACAGAAGCTGTAAAATCCATTGGTGAGGGAATGCTGAGGAGGGTGGGAGGCGTCTGGAGGACTGGAGGACTGGAGATTCTTCTCCGCCAAATCTGTTGCTCGCCGAGTCGCTGGGTATCCGAGGGGCTGCCACGCTGATGCTGCATGCTGCCAAGCATGGACGAGGATATCGCCGTGGCAAGGGGCCATTATCCGTCGATTGGTGGCTTGCCTCATTCGTGCCTTTTTTGGCGGCTGCCCTGAGTGAACCTTCGCAGCCAAGGGTTCCAGGGACACTTGGAGCACGGCGCAACCGCATACATATCGGTAACTTCCCCGTTCTCCGCGACTCGAGAAAAGCAGAACGAACGCAGGCGCAACGGACTGCTCAGACTGCACCTCGGGCTGCACCTCCCACGCCACCTTCTGTTGTTGCATTCTGCACGATTTTGCCTATCTTGCGCCCTCAACCGACTCTTCCCTCGCCCGTCCCGTCAACGACCTCCGCTCGCTGCCCTCCATCGCCATCGCCGGGACCAATTCCCTTGCTCGGTCTGCCAGGGATCATAGTAGTATCCCTCTCCACGGCCTTAATTGCCAATAGCATTGGGCGACGCGTTTCTGATCCGCTGCGCTGCTCTTACCTTTTACTCCAGACACGAACCCCCCCCACTGTCGCTTCTGCCACTCGTTCGGTGTGTCAATATCTCGAAACCCGGCTTGGTCTGTCCTCAGGATAAATTCACAAATTGGGCGGGTTGAAGTTCTTTGGAACGGAGCCGAGAATAACAACAACAAAGCCCCGCCCGCCCCCTCGAAAGACCTCCGATCTTCTCGAATCCCCTCTCTCCACATCAAGAACACATCACGGACGGACACACGACCAATTCACATCCCGAAATCAAGCACTCGCAAAGATGAATATCAACAAGAAGCTCGACAGGGTCAAGCAGTGGGCCGGCGAGAAGATGGGCGCGGAGTCCAAGACCAACGTTTCCGAGGAGTTCAAGGCTTTGGAGATGGAGATGCAACTCAGATATGAGGGCATGTTTGCACTGCATATTCCCAGAAGGACAGTCGCTAACCGTCGCAGGTATGGAAAAGCTCCAAAAGTCCATGACCATCTACGTCAAGTCTCTCTCGAAGCGCAACGAAGTCGAGGACAAGGAGAAGATACTGCCAGTAGGATATCTGGGTCAGACTATGATACACCATGGCGAGGACTTCGAGCCTGATTCGGAATTTGGAAACTGCCTCATAAGTGCGTATATCGGCAAACGTGGGGGATTGGGACGCTGACTCCTCGGCAGGTATGGGCAGAACAAACGACAGAATCGCAAGAATCCAAGAAAGCTACGTTGCAAATGCTACTACAGGATGGCTCGAGTCTTTAGAACGATCATTGGCCATGATGAAGGAATATCAGGTAGGTGGTTTCGCATTAGGTTTCTGCAACCACTAATCCTTGCAGGCTGCCCGAAAGAAGCTCGAAAACCGCCGACTTGCCTACGATGCATCTCTTTCCAAGATGCAAAAAGCCAAAAGGGAGGATTTCAGAGTCGAGGAGGAACTTCGTTCGCAGAAAGCCAAATATGAGGAATCCAGCGAGGACGTCCTCCGACGGATGCAGGATATCAAGGAGGCGGAGGCAGATAGTGTTGCAGACCTAGGAGCCTTCGTTGATGCCGAGTTGGAGTACTATGACAGATGCCGCGATGAGCTACTCCGTCTGAAGAGAGATTGGCCTGCTGGGTAAGTTTGGTATCTTGATGATTCAGCCATTCCTGACGATCAATAGTCAGACCTCTCCATCGCGTGAGCAACGACGACAGAACCCTCGATCTCGTTCAAACACAGCACACTCTTATAACGAGAGATATACCAGCTATGAGGAGACCCCAATGCCAGAACCAGAGCTCCCTATCCGACCGTCCATCCGGTCGCAAGGCAGAGTCGCCTCCTCTTCACGGCTCGATACTCGTCTCGATACCCATGACGAATATCCCCAGGTCGAATCCCCGCAAAGACCAAACTTTGGCAGATCCACCACATTCCAAGGCCCAACTGCTATTTACCGTGCATCAACGCCTGTCAATGGTCGCAAAGCTTCCGTCCCTCCAGACCCTGGCGCACTCAGAGCACAACTTCGCCCTGCCAGCCGAATTAATACAAATGGTCCTGATGTATTTGGTGATCCATCTGACGATTCGACGATGAATAGCGGCAGCCCGGAAGATCGAAGTTACAGAGAGCGGTCCGTGAGCCCCGCCACATCTCAGGGGAGCGTAGCCAGCCGGACACAGACCCATTCAACCTTGAACGGCGCCACCAACGCCAGAAAAGGACCCCCTCCACCGCCCCCAAGCAGGGCCAAAAAGCCTGCGCCCCCACCACCGCCCATGAAAAGGGCAGAGATCAGCTCAACGAGCGTAAACCGATATTAAGCCGGCCGTTCAAAGCCATCTCCTTCAGTCACGCATCAGTCGTTTTTCTTCCTCCGTTTCTGTACAGTGGATCGCGCTCCCATTATCGACGCATTTAGATACAAAAAAGCTCAGCGCGACACGCAACGTTATTTCCAACTTTCATTACCATGCCAGGAGGCTGGCACTTGGCGAATCCGCTCTTTTAATGGAAAAATTACGAATACAACATTTTTGTGGTAGCTCTTGTTGGCGGGTTGGGTCTGGAAGGGTGGATGGATGGATAGCTATACCCGCACTGGCCTCTGCCGGTTTTCTAGATAAGACAGGCTTCTTTACGATTGTCGATGGATGTAGGATATTAAATTGGTATGCGATGGCATTCTTTGGCGCTTGGGAGACATGATTCGTGGCAGCAGTTTGGCTGGGCGTCGCCAGCGCTGTTGCAACGTTTAGTTGCTTTAGCAAAAGCAGAAAAATAGCGATGTTACATTCCAGATTTTCAAACTGTGCCTGCTGTTGTGAGTATTTTGTGCGTGATCTGGATTGTATTCTCTGCCAAGTGGCAAAATTTCCCCCTCGCCAGTTCTATCTCTATTCCAACACCACGTGGTTCTCTCCCAGCTTATCGTAGTTGACTGCAAGATATGGAATTCAAGAAACGAGCTCTAGTACGGGACTTCAGTGTTCCAAGTCATTCGGGACATTGGGAAGGGACGAAACTCAGCTGTTCAAGTATTCATGGTCCCTTTGGGCGAAACAGCGATCGAATGTTCTAAGATCTCCGGGGACGTGTGGAAAGGACAGGGCTTGGATGGTCCAAGAAGTCTTGGGATTTTTGAGGAACGCAGAACTTTAATATTCCAACGACTTACGGACCAATTCGAACGAACGAGATATGACTATTCCAAGAAACTCGCTAGACAATCAAATGCAGACACAGATCTCGAACACATCTAATTCTCGTCGCCATTCCACTTGGCCATCATCCAACAACCTTCCCCTCAGCATTCACAATCGGAAGTAGCCTCGGACCCCTCTCAACCCTCGTCTTGATAACCCGCCTCCAACCTCCTAATCAGCTCCTCTGGATCAAAGTTCCTCCCTATCGGATTCTCTGCAAAGAACGGACTCTTGAGAAACTCATTCGCCTCCTCAATCGTATTGAAATTGTCAACCTGGGTCTCGATATCATTTCCATCCGGATCGTGATAGTAGATACTCGTCGTCGGACCATGGTTAACGCACCAATATGGCTCTAAGCCATGGGCGAGACGTTGACGGTATGCAAGGGCAAGGTCCGTGAGCGAGTTGAATATGAATGCGAAGTGGAAGAGGCCAGCTGCGTTTGGATCTTTGGGAACACTGCCAGGCAGGCCGGCGATGGCGATGCGGTGGTGCTTTTCGTCCTAGGCCAGGAAGCAGAGCATGTCGTTTTCGTATTGGATTGTGGCTGAGAAGAAGGTTTGGTAATAGGCCTCCATTATCTGCATCTTGGAGGGCTCGGTCTTGAGGAATACGTGGGCGAGACTGATGGGCTTGATGACTGTCTTGCCTGGGTTGGCGAAGGTGGGTGTTGCCATTGTTACGTTGTGTTTCATGACCTAGAGATGTAGATTTTGGGTTTGAAGATTTTGATTTCTTGGAAAATGAAGAGCGGGGAGAAGAGGTTCTTATAATACTTGGGTTCGAAGTGCAACTCGTGTTCGCTGACTGGATCAGCTTGGGCAAGCACTGCGACGTGAGCCACCGGAAGTGTTGACTAAACAATGTCACTTCGTATCCTTCTCCATCAAGCATTCTCGTTGCGTTTTGTCATTTCGATACCGTAATGTGCATTCCAGCCGAAGGTCAGAATAGACTGTACCACGAATGTATCCTGACTGCCCAATATGCTGGATCTCCCTTTATCCCGCCAATCAGCGCTTCCCGTCGTCTTCTCCTAAAGCATAGCCATCGAAGATGGTGCCTTGGGACACCTTTGTCATCCAAATATCAACTTGTCAGCAACACTATCCTTCAGAACATGAATTCATGCCTGTTCAACACCATTTAGGTATTAAGGGGGAGAAAGACAAGCCCAATCGGCGCGAAGGATGAAGGAGGCGCGAGAATATATACCTTATCATAAGGCTGCAACCATCTCCAGAGCGCCTTGTAACTAATTGGCAACTTCGCCGTCCGCCCATCCGAAACGGGCTTTGCCAATTCGCTCGGGTCAATGACCTGTTTCGCCTGGAAATTCCCCCGATACTTCGTTGGCACATCGCTCGTCATCAATATCGGGCCGAGGTGGAAGAACGCAGTCACTTTCTGACATGCATTCTGGATAGTCCATGAAGGTAATTTAAGTGACGCGATGGGGAGAATAGGCGTGTATGCATGGATTGGAGTGAAGGGGTCAACGAGCGTAGCTGCTAGTCGGAAGTTCTTATTTGCTTCGTCGAAGGGAGCAGAGGAATCCATCCACATCGGAACCAGCGGCTGTCCGAAACCGACCGGAGAGGTTTCGGAGACGAGTTGGCGTAGGTCTGTGTTATTCGGGAAGAGCTGGTCAGTGAAATAGGTGCGGATCTTGGGGAAGTCAGTAAATGAAGATATTAGCTGGTCCAGTTGTTTGTTCTTGTTTTCCCCCGGCACGACGGCGGGCGGCTTCTCGAAGGGCTCCCGGCTGGGCCACCGATTCGGACCTCAGTGTAGACAGTACCATCGGGGAGGAAGAATTGCAGGCCATAATTCGCGTAATTGATGATAACCCAACCCCAGATCGGTTGTTCCCACACAATTGTTAGCAAAAGGGTGGTCCTTTTCAGGCTTGAAATAGAGAAGAGGAGCTATACCCAATCATTAACAGGCCCGAATGCTGTGGAACTCGCTGGATCTGGTCAAACACAAGAAGTATTCAGCTTCATGTCCTGATTGATACTGGGATTCAGTTGGAAGAACCACGAAAGTGCCTCCTGTCCCGTTGTCGTAAGAGGGATTGACGGCTGCTTAGGATCAGCAACTGCGGAGGGTCGAGTAATTGGATCCGGGTCACGATAGATAAAATTTGGCAAAAGTGTAGGAGCAGTTTTGGGATTCTCAAGAGCCCGCGATATATTGCATTTGGTTGATGTTGTCATGTAGGGCTGAAGCTTCCTCGTCCTTCAGACCGTAGATGTCTCTGACCTCCTTAGTAATTGGGAGTGCCGCAATCATGCTCTCGAGGGAGAAGATTTGTTGCGGAAAAACAGGAGTGCGGCCGGAAATAATTCGCTGGTCCTTCTGGTTATTTGAGTTCGCGTTGAGGTCGTCATCGATTTTGTACCTCACCACTTCATGGGCTGGAACTCCTGAGTTGAATGTCTCTAATTTCCATTTCTCTCTCTCCAAATGGATGTACAGAACTTCCCACTCCATGTAGAGCCTATCTATTATTAGTTCCGATGTACTAGACGCAGGAAGGGGGTAACTGACGGGAACCAAGGTTGGGTATCATTCCACGGCTACCGTCCAGGGGCAGATCGACGCTACTGTTGGACTCTTGAACTTTGCTGGTGTTGACTTGTGGAGATCTACATGATCCAGGTTATGGTGCTGAAGAACAGCGTTTTCAGTCTCAGTCCTGTATAATCCGTCACAGGACATATCCGGGATGTGTGTTTTGGATCACCTGCCAGATTCGTTGTGAGGCAAATGCATCCATATCTATGGGAACTAAAATGTTTCAAGCCGTGGATCCAGGACCAAACTAAACGGTTTCCAAGTTTCCAATTGTTACAATCACGTTATTAGCTTGGCTCAACTTTTCAGGAATCTGGGAGGTTTGCACTAGAAAGGGGCACGGATGAAATTGAGATGCTCTCAGTTTTCTTCTTCTTCTCAACTGAGCTCTATTGGTAGCAGGGAAGTGCTCCGGGAAGGTTAATGACGAGAAGTTGAAAAAAGGTTGACAAGCACTGCAGCACCCACAAAACATGACACGCAAAAGCATGAAGCTTGAAAATTACGGCGAACACAGGTTCAATCGCAAATTGTTTCGGGAGCTACAATTGTAGAGAGAGCCTCGCTGGAGTGCTCCGTCAGAGGTCTCCGAAGGTCTGACCATGCTCGATTGAGCTAGGTCTAGGGCAGCAATGGATGAGCTGCAGGTTCAGCTTCGCCATAGCACGCACCACGAAAGGTCGCAACCGACTGACGATGGCTGGCGCCATTGGCCATCCTGTACTGTGTTACATTTGAGAAGGAGTGGCGTCGGTGAGATGTGAGATGTGAGGTTTGCTGTTCTGCATAAAGAAACAGGTGACTGTGGAGTGACTGCGAAGGCAGGGAGGACTTTCCATCAATTCGCTGGCCAGGTAAGCCTTGCAGACCAATGGCGTACTAGTCAATGGATTCCGGAATACGGGGATTTGGACGAATATTTACAGTAAAGGTGAAGTTCTGAGACCGACGGAAATGTATTGGAAACGGCTGGTAGTCACGTGTAGATGCAGATTAGGGTGCCTAATTGGGCCTAGCTTTTTCATTCTCGACTATCCTCCTCCAGAAAGCTCTGCTTCTGCTCCTCAATTAACCAATATCATAACCTGTGTCGCTGCGGTCCACGACTGACAGGTGACGACCCGGCGAAGGACTTTGGCTTGAATCACAAGGGCTTGATACAGTGGATACGATCCTGAATTGGTGGACTGTTGGAAGTTGGAAGTTTCGAGGAGGGCATCAAAAAGCCAGATCGACTCATAAGACGGTAAATTCCCATCATACCACCCGTGACTCTTCCGGAGTCTCAGCCATCTCGTATCGCCCATGATGCCTTTCCATTCGGATTCACGCTCTCCTCCCGGTCTTTTTCACCGCCGGATCTCTGCAGCATGAGTCCTGCTGCTCCCCACGGCACGTTCCAAACAGCCGCTTCAGCCTTATGCCAAGACGTGGTCACCAGATAGATTTGGGCCAACCAGAAATACCCGATCGTTGGAGGAAGCCATGGCTTGTGTGAAGGTCTCAGCCTGGCGTCGTGCGTGATGTTGGGAGAGAACCACAAACTTTCAGAGGGCCGAGATGCATTGTGGGTGGTCAGCTCAATAAGGCTGGGAATGCCCTCATGCACCCTGCCCAGAAAAAATAAGTCAGAAATGGCTTTAGGGCTGAGAGCCAATGTCTCACCGAGTAGGAGCTGAAGGATTTCGCAAGACCGAATCCTGAGTTTGGCAAATACTCACCAATTGTCTATGTCATTTGTCGAGCCAAAGCTGTGCACCCCAGACTTTGCTATCCATGGTGCTGCTGGAGACGCAATGTCTTAGGAGCAGCTCAGAAGATCAGGAGATCCAAGGTCAGGATAGCCCGTCCGCAAATTACATAAATGACCGGGTGCTCCTAGGATATTGATCCCCACCGCTAGGCATCATCCTGATTCCTGAACAATGAAGAGCGACTCCAACTCCAACCCCCAAGACTGCGGTTGCGGCTGCGGCGGAGAAAAGAAAGCCACCTTTCGTTGTTTCAACAGGACGCACAAGAATGAGAAACAGCTTCGCGAGGCCGCCCCGCACCTCTTTAGTGAGGACGGAGAGCACGGCATCCCTATGAACATCCTCCGTATTCTCCACCGCCTCGATCACCACTCTTCGCTGCTCACCGACCACCCAGCAGTGGCGAGCTTCCTCAGGACGAACAAGCTCTCGGTTCCCAGGTTCACAGCTACCAGAAATGGCGCACCTCTCTTCTCAGGCACCATTTTCTTTGCTCAAGTCAGCTTCACCGTTGCGTCAACACTTCCCGCCTTGAAGGTGGGAGACGACGACATGAAGATGATGGTCAGATATGCAACGCTGGCTCAGACCCCAATCTCGTCTTACTGCGCCCAATACGGGCCCAACCAGTGGTCCGTGTCGCCGCAAATCCTCACCTACTCGGTCAATATCTCGAGTGCAAGCATCGGCAACAGCCAGCTGGCCGGTTAGGTGAACAACCTCAAGCAGATCAACAGTCTGCCAGAAGATTCAGCCATCTTCATCCCCGTCCCGAATGGCATCTCTGGAAAAGATATTGGCGAGAATTCGGGATACCATGACATGGCCGATATTCCCTGGATTGTGGCAGGAACTTGGTCCAATACTAGTCCGCCGCAGCCCTTTCAGCTCAGTGACGCCGAGGATTGCTACGCCATGGTAGTCAGTCACGAGATTGCCGAACTGATTGTTGACCCGAAAGTTGACCATGCAAATCCGGAGGTGTGCGACCCTTGCGACTTGAACTGCCACAACCTCTTCCGCCTCTACTTCGATGCTGCGAACAACTACCTGGGCTCCAACAACAATTCTCCCCCGGGCGGTTTTACCTACGCCTACTACATCTGCGCCATCGTTAAACCTGATGGTGCCGGCAATTGTCCTGCATCAGGTGCCGACTGCCAGTACCAGCCATGGGCGCGATCTCTCCAGTTTAGCATGGGCAAGTCGTCGTTCTCGAAAGACGACATCACGAACGCAACCTCATACCCAACTGCATTCTGGATCCAGGTTCAGGGTTTTACGAACGAGAGCCTCAACCTCACCAAGGCCAGCGACCTGCAAAAGGCGCCTAATCCGCCTATCACCATGACCCCAAGCTTCGACGAGTCGCTGAATGCTCCCAACAACCTGACGGCAGCCCAGATCAATACCATCAATGGCAACCTGCCCTCGGTCGTCTTCGGGCCGGCGCCGATTCTGCCCACCGACGCCTCATTCCAGAGCGACCCTCAAGTCTTCCTCGTTCCCTACACCATCAACTTTGGTTCTGCGAACGCGGTTAATGCACTGAATCCCGACCAATCTGCGTTTATCACTATCGACGCTTCCCTGACTGTTGGCACTGTCACGATTTCTGCCAGGGCCAACATCGTCATTTCTGCAGGAGAAAACCCGCGATTCGAGAACCTCAACCCGAACAATCCGACTTCGTTCCCTTCCTGGCTCAGCTTCGACCTTCGTTTCATCAAGGTTACAGTTCCTTCTACCGCCAACCGCTTCGGGGCCGCTATGTCGAGCAATCCCACTGATGCGCCCGGGTTCATCGCCTCCGTCATCCAGAACCTGACCGCCGGCGGTGGGACGGTCGGCGTCGAGTCCTTCGACAACCTGACACAGGACGAAGAGAAGTCCGCGCTCGAGTTCCTCCCCAAGGACAAGAATGGCAACGCTGTCTTCAACTTCGCAATTGCTCGGGTCAGGCTACTCGGGAACATAGCCGGTGCTGTGGCTAAATCCGTCCGGGTCTTCTTCCGACTGATGAACGCGCAGACCACAGCATCCAACTTCAACACCGCCACGGCATACCGCTTCTACAGCGACGGCGCGCTGAACGGCACCAAGCTGCCCCTTCTCGGCGTGCAGGACGGCGAGTACGTCACGGTGCCATGCTTCGCTACCCCGCGGATCAACTTCAACGCGAACACCAACGCCTACGTGCCCGTCAACATGAGCTCGCAGACCGACCCGCCCAACGTCCACGACATCAATGTCAATCCGGGAACCGAGGTGGACACCTTCTTCGGCTGCTGGCTCGACCTGAACCAGCCGGCGCAGAAGTGGTTGCCGGCTTCCGTGCCGGCTGCCAACATCGACGGCCCGTTTGGCGGCTCGCTGCTGTCGCTGAGCGAGGCCTTCGTGAAGGCGCCACACCAGTGCCTCATTGCCGAGATCCGCTGCGACGACACGCCCATCCCACCCTGGGCCGACACGTCGAACTCGGACAAGCTCGCGCAGCGGAACATTGCCTGGATCGACGGCCCCAATCCCGGAGAGTTCGACTCGCGTCGTATGCCGCATCCCTTTGACGTCCTCGCGTCACCGATAAACGCGGTCCAGCCGGACGTCCTCGTCATCTCCTGGGGCAATACACCACGGGGCAGCGTGGGCGATTTGTACCTTCCCGGGATCTCGGCCAGCGACATTGTTGCCCTCGCCGCGGCGCTATACGATCCGTTCGCGGCGCTGTCGGTCGTCGATGAGCACACGCTGGGGTGTCCCGCCGAGCCCGGCTCTGTGACCTTGGTTCCTCTTCCGCCGGGCTCGGTACGCTTCGCCGGGCTCCTAACGGTCGACCTGCCGGCCGGGATCAAGGCGGGCCAGCACTACAACATTTCGATTCAGCAAACGACTATGAAGAAGGCGATGACGGTGCCGCCACCAGATCCCCCTAAACTTGCCCTGTCCCTAAGTTCATCAGAAGAATCGATCACTTACTACTGGAGGCAGGCGACGGGCGCGTTCCAAATCTCTATAGTCGTCAGCCACAAGGAGGCGCTCCTCTTCCCGGAGCAGAGGCTCCTGTCCTGGCTGCGGTGGAAGCTGACGGTTGTCCCCGCCACGAGCCGTTGGTACCCTGTCCTTCAGCGCTACGAGCAGCAGGTGAGCGGACGGGTCAGCGGCTTCGGCGGCGACCCAGGCCAGGTTAAGGGAAGTCCCGATGGCGACCCGACCGGCTGTGGCTCTGGCGGCCACGGCCACCACGGGTGCCATTGTCACGACCACTGTGGCAAGGGCCGCGGGGATCATTGCAAGTGCAGGACATTCATGGGTAAGGTATGCCGGCTGGCGTTTGACGCGCACGGCGATCTGGTGGGCTTCGGCCTCCGGCTGTCCCCGCGGCGGTCTAAGCACCAGTGGTGGTGCTTGAAGGAATCCGAGCACACCGCTGCTGACGACGTCGAGGTCGAGGTCAAGGACGATGACGAGAAGTGCAAGGAAATGCACTTTTGCGTTAGGCCCGGGTGCCGGGTTAAGGAGCTGTTAGAAGGCTGCAAGAGCTCGGGGCGCACTCTAAACGTCTGCGTGAACCGTGATGGCGAGGAATGCGTTCCAATTGCGTATGAAATTGAGTGAGTTTGAGTGAGTTTGAGTATTTAATTTACTGCTTAATATGAATTGTCAAAAAGTTGATCCTAGCGGACGTGACCGAGGTCGGAATAGCATTCACTACCACAATACAAAGACAAGAATGTGAATGTACCCGGGTTTGAAGGAAATATGGCACTAGAAACACTAACCATTTACTCGATTATAGAAGATTATATATAACAAAATTCTTGGAATAGTAAGAGCTAGGCGAGAACTGCACGAAATTCTTTTGTATAATAAAACTTCAGCTAGTAATCTACCTAGGGGGGGGGAGTCAGGCACAACGACCGCTTCACCTTCAGACGCTTCACCCAATGAGGTAAGTTTAGCCGCTCAAAAGGCCTTCGCACTCGACGATAAAAGCCGAGCATCTCACACAAGGGTGCGAGTAACACAAAAGGTACCCATAAATCAGACTTCCCATGGAAGGATGGACAGGTCTCGAGACGGTCCACATCTGTGAATAAATATTCGAGCTTGGGGTAGGTAGCGCGATACGTGTGGGAGGAATAATATCGGAACGATGCTGCACGACATGCTATACGACATCCTAGATGTTAGGCAGATGAGTTGACAGTAAGATAAAACCCGACAACAACTTTCCAAAGGAAATAAGATGAAAACACGCTCCCCTAGGAGCAGCTTTGGTCCGGTCACTGAAAATCTGTTGTCACGCCCCCGATCGTCTCAATCCCAAAATTGCTGAGTGGAAGAGTACTAAACCTATGATAGGAGTAGGATAACTGTGTGAGTTGAAGCGCCATCATCAATGGAGAGCACCACTTGTGAGTACAAAGGCTGATCCTTTGCCGTCATACTCTGGGGCGTACCGTCTTTGAGGAAAGCATTGCAGCTGGTTGCTCCTCTTCTGTCAGATATATCTCCCCTCACTTGGAAGAGCATAACGGCCAGGCCCAAACAGGGACGAAGTCTGCTAGTGTGAATTTTATAAGTCCGCTTTCAAGGATGTCTCATTCCCAATAACTTTCTCTGCCCAGTTGGCGACAACCGCCCATTCTGAGTATATGAATAAATCAAAACGCTTGCTCCTCCGTCACAACTCTATGTGGATATTTTGCATCTCTCGCCAGCTTGCTGAATTTTTCTAGTTGCCTCGCGTGCAGACGTGGTGGGACCGGAAGCCACAATGGATATATATTCTTCCTGTGACGGCTGGCATAATTGCATGATCTGCCGGGAATAGAAAGGAATCAGGAAACAGGTCTGAAACAGAACTAAGCCAGAAGGTATAGGCAAAACAATACTAAAGGTCAATGCATTTCTCTCTTCTTTGCTCTCTAGCTTAGTATTTTTAATACATGAGATTCATTGAACTTTGAGCCTTTGACCATTGCATAGATCCTGCTGTCACACTTCCTATAAGAACATGCTTCCAAGAGGGGAGGAGTAAAGACCGAGGGAAGGCGAAAATTGACAACAAACCTTGAAGACACTTTGAAGGCAGGGAATATTGACAGAAGCTCTCATCCGGTTGTTAGATAGACGCTCTCAGTTCTTACACCCCAAAGATCCTCCCCTGATAGATGACTGTTGGTAAAGTTTTCAAGCCTGGAATATGTCTTTGCAGTCAAATCCCAATGTATTGACTGCGCTCGAGTATGCATCTCACACTCTCTTCCAGATGTCGCGGGAGAGTTTTTCGTTGGATTGTCACCCACATTTCCGTGCTATATATAAGCCCAAAGCTTTGCAAACGACTTGGCAAGTGATAAATATGACAAGAATAGAAGAACAAACGCATAAGGGAAGTTGACAGGGTTCCATCGAGGGAAGATAGCGAGATCTGCCAGGAGATGTCATTGAGACAAACTAGGAAAGGCAATAAATGGATATAAATATCCGACCACTATTAAACGAAAGAAATAACTACATCACGAGAGCCACCTACAAAGAATACATGGCCAAACGAGACATCGGCCATAACCCACTGAGTGATATGGGGCTCTGGAAAGCCTATGAGCTCTACCCGATTTTTGCTACTGTACTTGGAGGTAAGAGAGCCACATTCTCGGCACTGGGGAGGAAGTTCCTACATAAAGACGGCGAAATTGGCCGTGTGGTGGAACTTGACAACAAAGAGGATGGAATGGGATGAAATGCATTTATTGACAACAATTCTATTCAGTCTCTGGATACCCTCTGAATCTGCGTTACCAAAGCCCTCCCAGAAGCCATCCAAAGCACAAAAGAGAAATTTGGTGCAGGTCATATAGCGTTCAGGTTGTCTGGGTTTTCCATTAAAGCGCGGGTGGCTGACAGGGTATCTTCTAGTTGGTGTTGTAGTTCCTGGAGACTTCCGTTCCTTCCTCTCTGGTGGCGTCACCACCCGTCACCCAACATTCGGTTTCGATCAGAGGCTGGAGCTCCTTTGACTTGAGTTTGAACAGAAAAATCGCTAAGGCCCCCCATCTGCATTGTGTCGTGTCCTACCAACACCACTTATGACCGCCCTTAGAAATCTGATTCACCCCGAGCTCAGTATGAAAGAGGGCCACTTGGCCTATTATACAGAAGAGGCAAGATGCAAGATAGGTGATGCAGCAAAGTGATCTTGTAAAGTGTAAGATTACATTAATATACTTATTAACACTAATTAACTACAGCAAGCAAGCTCGCACGCTATGCTAACAACACGAGAAACGCCGCAATGAATGGGTATGTGGGTATCCAACGTAAGAAAGTGCCCCTTTTTCCTTCCTTCTCATTTTCAGGTACTCTTACATTACAGTTTCAACAAAGGAGATTGTTTTCATGTACAAGGTACTGGGTGGGTTATTGAGAAGCGCGAGAGGCTGCTCGGTCTTCGTCTTGGTTTTGATTCTGTTCTTTGTTTTGGTCTTCGGGGAGAGAGGAGGGGTAGGAGATTTCTGGGTCGGGAACTTGGATGTCGAGCTGAAGAAGGTTTATGTCAGTGATTGAAAATGGAATGAGGGTAGGAAGAAAGGGAGGAGAAAGACAAACATTCATATATCCCGTCCTCCTTAACGGCACAATCTTCGGTGCACTGCCAGGACCCTCCTTACTCCTGCTCTCCATCTCCCTATTCCAGTCCTCCAAATATTGCTCCACTTTCCTCAACCGTCCTTTCACAGCGGTAAACCCCAAATCATCCCAGATATACCCTGTCACTAGCCCCAGAAATGCATCAATGACGTTCCTTACGCCCCAAGGGTTGAAGGCTGGTATTAACTCGTTATTGACTTTTTCCACCAGCGTCCGGAAATCAGCTTCCGAGACACCGGCGGGGTCGAGGATCTCGGGGTAGAGGTTCGAGAAGGTAGGCGCCAGGTCACCTTCAATCATCCAGTCGCGGCGGATGCGGATTATGCGTGTTGTTTGGTAGAGAGGCGAGGAGAGGGGAACGTGAGGGTTCATGTGTGGGAAACATGGATGTTGGGGTCCCCATTCTTCCGCTGGGTTGGGAGGTGGGCCGTCGGAGCCTATAATGGAGGTGTTGTTTGATGATAATGCTGCACCGATGCCAGCGTCGAGAGATATTTGGGAGCCATTATGCGGTAATTCTGATGTTCCGCCTGGGTGGTATTGTGCATCGGGGCCTCGTTCGATATCGGTGGACATGTTTGCTTTGCCTTTTCCCTTATCAAATGTAAGACCTGATTGTGGTTGTATGATCCCAGAAGCACTTTGTCCTCTCTTTCCTGAACCTGTGACTTTCTTTGGTGACTGTTCCGCTCCTTCCTCGTCCTCGACAGCTCGCCCCTTCCCTTTATCGAGAATCGGTGTTACCGGCGAGACGGGCGAGACTTCACCACTTTTCCTCCGCGAAATATCAATGCTCACACTTCGAGGCAACGAAATGCGATTGCTTGTCTCGGCTGAACTTCCACTCCTCTCAACCTGCAGACTCGCCCTCGTAGACCCAGAATGTCGGTTCTGCCTCTGTTCCGGAAGCGTCAACAGCGGGTACTCTCCACCAGCACCAGCGCCTTCTCTTGGACTGTTAAGATCCGGATGCTCGAGCGGGATTGCGATCACCGCTCTATCTTCAGGCGACCTAGTTCTTCGTCCCGCCGCAGATCGATTGTATTGAGGATAGACTCGTGTCGAATTGCTCGGATTCCACAACCGCGCAGCGCTCGGACGCGGCCTTCCTCGCTGTGTGCTGTTGCTGCCAGAACGATGGCGAAATGGAGAAGCGAAATCGGGGTTCCCGCCGCCGATGAGAGCGTTGCGCAGACTCCAGCGCGTAGGACTGGTTATCCGGACGTGAGGGTCTGGAGTTGAGGCGGGGACTGGTGAAGGCGTGGGATAGGGCGGTTGGAAGCTGGGCGATGGGATCCGCGGATTGGCGGTTACGGAGGACGTCGTGTGCTTGTGGGCAGAAGAAGGACCTGCTTGCGACGCCGTTTCAACGGTGCCTCCACGGCGAGAAGGCTGCTGTGTCGGAGGTCGAGGTGCCGTGGCGGGTGTCGGTGTCGTCGTCGTCGTTGTCGTCGAGATGCTGGGGCAGCAGCGGCAGCAGCGATTGCGCGAGAGTGAGGCGTGTCACGGTTCGGGGTCGTGATAGTAGTGATGCTAATGCGTGGTGATGCACTCGGCCGTCTCCTATCCTGCTGCAGGAACAGGAACCGACACCGACGTTTAGCGAGATCGAGTGTTGAAGGCGACAGCGCTGACAAATCGCCCTTGAGACTGTTCATGCTGCGCGCATCTCGTGTCTGCCACGGCCGGCCCAGATACTGCAAATGGGCACAATTCAACGACGGAGACTGTTCTCAGACACGGAGGCAGCGCTGCGAGCGTGGGTGAGTGAAGATACAGGAGCCTCCGAAGTGTCTGGGAACAGACAGACCTGGCACTGGCCCATTGTATATATATATGTCTGCTCATGGCTGCCCAGATCAGGCGCGTCTCGCATCTCATCCCATCAAAGTTCTCGCCTCCCTCATTTCCCTGCTGCCACGCGGAGAATTGACGCAGTTGACCGTCACCGACCAAGGAAACTATGGAATACTCACAGGCCGTTCTTTACCCATGATCCCACTTGCACCCAGCGACGATCGTCCCAAGCCTCAAAGGGAGCCCGGTGGATCGCCACCACGCCTCGCTCCCCCTATCGCTATGGCTGCTAATTCTGGCACATCCACAACCTCACCACTTTTCTGTCGGATGCGACAACCGCTGCATGATCACTCACCGCGCAGACCCCTTCCCCCCGTCTCGCTTTGGGTAGCTTGCTTCCCGTTTTGCTGACCACCTTGTCCGAGCGTGCGGAAGTTTGCTGCAACTTGTTCTTCATGCGCTGCGCTGTGCGGCTCTCGCATTGAGTGTTAGCTCGCCGCTTTCGGCAACTCGACGGACGAGCACCCCTTTCCCCCTTTTCCCCTCCAGCCGAGAATCAAGGACATCCGGCCGGCTCAGCCTTGCAAGAACAATATATTTCGGAAATGAACTGAAACCTGGTCCTGGGAATTTTTTCTATTTATTGGCCGAAGTGTCGGCACCGACGTCAATAAAGATATTGACACTAGGAGTGCGAATCGGAATGACGCACTCCCTTGTTTTTTTCTGTCTATTTTTTTTATGTGAGGGTCGACTGATCAGATCGAGCGATTATTTCGGTCATTTGGTGGGAAATGGGAGGGTAAATGTCCGATGTGTACTTGAGTACAAGGTTGGACGTTGGAGGGAGATCAACGTTGATTGGAGGTGTGTTACTGTTGTGGGACGAGTAACTTCGAGGTCTCTGATCTGTCTAGTCTTCAAACTCTGGACCCATGATTCTTGTCTTCATTTCTTCAAGCATATGATACTCGTTCGGAGAGGAAAGAGGCCGTCGGACTAAAACGAATGAATTCAATACATTATTTAAGATTCACAATTCTGGATTCCTTCAGGAGCACATCAAGTAATTCTTCGATCAGATCAAAAAGAACTTATTCAGCCTTCCTTTTGGATATTTGTGACCCGAAGAAAAACATCGTTCAATTGTCTCATAGCATCCTTGATCCTCTGAAACCACGTTGTCCCCTTGTGTAAAGGGAGCGGACGCCTCGGATTGGACGCCTCGGATTGGACTCATGGACTCATGGACTCATGTAAGGTGATCATATGTTGCTGTGCTGTTGCCATAGAGGCTTTTACACCTAAAAGTTCAGCGGACAGGGTGTGCACGTGCTTTCACCAACAACGCCCGTCTCCGGCACAGCTGCACGTACAGGAGTCCAATCCGATGTGTCTACCCCCTTTATATTGTGGCTTCCGCTGCATTTGCACAAAATGCAATCCTCGGTTATTTGACACAAATGCATGACATCCCAAGCCACCCAGGCCATTCTCAATCTCATGTCTCCCATCCCCTTCAACTTTCATACTCTTCATCCCAACTTCACATCCCTATTTATCATTGACAACAAGCGCCAACTTGACAACCACCACCTCAACTCATGACTTACACCCGCGAAGGATACACCAATCATCTGTGGAGAACAAACCACTCATCGGCGAAGAATCAGCATAGTCTCAGCACGCAGATTTATAACAAGCTGGAGGTCGTCTCTGGACGCGCTGTCCCGTCACTGGGTTCCTGAGAAAGGAAGCATTGTACACCATGTTGCAGAGGAACAAAGTCATTCCCTAGCTATTTACCTTTATACTCTGTCACATATGACAAACTCCCTCTCCCCCACTTTATTTACTTTCTCTCTTAACAGATGGGGGGGGTAAGAAGAAGAAGAAGAAGAAAAAAGAAGAAAAAGGACCGGCCAGAGAAGGTTACCGTGATATCTCGACTGCTGAAATAACAGACGCTTGCTCATTATCTGCCACTCCTGACGTTGAGGGTTGGCGGACAACGAAACCTTATCACAGACGTCTTTTCAGCTGCGGAAGAAGAGGCGGTTGCAAAGACTGTACCACAAAGCCAGCGCCTTAGCCGGGGCGGACAACTGGAGACAAAGCATTCTTTCCTTCCCTTGTGCGTGAGCCAATGTCCCACGAGATTGGTGGGACGCTGCAATGGGCGTTGTAATATAATATGCATTGAGTGGAGGTGGAGGCTGCTTGTAGGTAGGCGTTTCAAGGAGACACGGGATTGGGATTGCTGGCGACAACATATTGTCTGGAAGATGAGATGGAGTGTTGTCAGTGAGCCAACTTCTGAAATCCGGATGAGGTCTACCTGCTGAGGATCTCACCGTCTTAGCCCTCGCCCGGAAACATCGCGGCCTTGACCTTGCGCACCTCATCACACACACCAGAGGAATGGAATTGGATGTAAGCGCGTGGGAAGAGAAAGTATGTTCAATAGAAGGGAGGCTGGTAGAAGGTAGGCAAGAAATCAAAATTATGTCATTGCGACTATGATTCTTCTTGCGCAGATGCGTCCACGCATCGGCTCAGTCTATCCCTCACAAGCCGTTCCATTCCGTTCCCATTCCTGTTCCTAATAGTCATTTTGCCAATTCTGTACATACATTCCCCGAAAGGAAGCGGGACCACTGCGGCCTGCTCGATACAAGCTCATTGAGTTTTTTTTACACTATACCACTTTTTTCCCCTCCTCTTCACTACCCCGCAAAAGCAGCCCTCCCCTCCCTCCTCAAATCCTCCAGCATGCCTCTTAAAGCCTTCATCGGCACCGGCTTCGTCAAAAACAGATCAACACCCGAACTAAACGCCTCCTGTCTCGTATTCGGGTTCGCCGCCCCGGTGAGGGCGATGAGTGCAACGGGTTCAAGGCCGTGCTCCTTTTCGAACCGCCGGATGTGCCGTGTCGATTCAATGCCGGACATTATGGGCATGGAAATATCTGGCGAGCGTCAGCTAGGTGTCCTCAGAAAAAGAGATGGGGGCGAGGGCGTACCCATAAACACAACATCAAACTTCCCATGCACCTCTTTATACGAATTAAACGCCTCCAACCCATTCGTTGCCGTCGCATGCTCGAGCTTCAGTTTCCGCATCGTCGCGATGAGGAGCTTGAGGTTTATCTCGTTGTCTTCTACCAGCAGGACGCGGAGGCCTTGTCCCTCTTCTACTTCCTCTTTGGCTTCCGCTGGGGGTATGGCATCAGTTGCTACTTCTACTATTTCGTTGTGGGTGGGAAGAGGTAAGGGGATTGGTGTTTTGGGGGGTGAGAGAGGGGTTTCGGTGACGGAGGAGAGGGTATTATTTGGTGTGGATATGGGTATCATTCTTATTGCGAAGTCGTGCTTTTCAGAGGTAGGAGGCAATGACGATGGTGGGCTTGAAAGAGGCGAGGCTAGGTCTGAGAGTGTCCGTTGAGGGGCTGGTGGTTGTGCCGTTGAGTCGAAGATCGTGAAACTGAGGCTATCTACACAAAATGCGTTGTGCAATATCTTGGCGAGTTTATGTGGCCCATATCTGGAATTATTAGCTTCACCGGGGCAAGAGAGAAGTGGATCGTCTTACGGTTGCTGAAGATAGAATATCTGGAAGAAATCATGAGCGTCCACTTTCGGACCTTTGTGATAGGTATTGGTCAGGATGATAGCCACTGACTTGCCGCCTCCAGCCTTAGCGGGTTCATGAGTGTGATGATGGTGCAATATATCTTCGACGGATTTATCGCCCAGTCCAGATTCCATAACAACGACGAGATCAGCACTGGATTCAGCTGAAGGTGTGACACCAGTCATGCCAAACCACTCGACCAACGTACTCTGGAAAGACGCCTTGAGGAGCATCGCTGCCTCCGATTCAGCGGACAGGATTCCATCTGGAGTCTCCGTGATATCAGGATATCTATCAAAGCACTCAAGACTAAACGTGAGCTGCTTTACTTTCTCCTTAACTTCACTAACGAAGTCAGGACCATCGAGTTTGGCTGGTTTGAGGGATGCCGTCAACGGTATCCGAACAACAGCCTCGGTGCCCGTTCCAGGTTCGGACGTCATTTCGATTCTACCGCCGAGGTCTTGTACAATGGCCTTCACGATGCTCAGTCCAAGACCTGCACCCATAGCTAATGAATCTTCTTGCGTAAATGGCTTATAAAGCTGATGATTCAAGAATTCTTGCGATATTCCTTTGCCGGAATCGTGAATTCGAAGGGTGAGATTCGATCGGGGCTTTCTGCTGCGCGACGATACGTCGTCCTCCAATTCCAGTGAGACCTTAACAAATCCTGTACTCGTATATTTCATGGCGTTTGAGAAGATATTCATCAATATCCGTCGCCAAGCACCAGCGTCAATCTCAAAAGTCCAGTTTGGGCGCCAGTCAATGTCCACGATGACTGTGACTGGCGACTCTTTCCATCCGATGGATGGTGGGCGAAAATGTCCAGGGGAGAATGCCTTCTTGCTGATCCTCTGGCCGGCATATATACTCTCAATAACTTCTTCGGACAAAACGCAGATATCTGCTTTCTCTTCTTCGCCATTGTCGACGCTTTCTCGTCGGTTATTCTTCTTTTTCTTCTTCGGCAATCTCTTCTTCTCCTTCGATCTCCGGTTGACTTTCGAGAAGTCAAGAACATGATTGATGGTGTCCAATAACACCTTCCCCGAAGCGTGGATATTGTTTACCATATCCACTTGGACTTCCGTCATCTGTGTTTCCTGCAGAAATTCAACACTAGCCAAAACTCCATGCAGTGGTGAGCGAAGCTCATGCGATATGCTCGATATGAAATCTGTCTTCATCTTTGACAAAACTTGTGCTGACAATCTTGCAATCTCTGCCATGGTACTGTTACCAAAAGCAGCCAAATAGGTGATATCCTCGATTGGACATAATGTTCTCGTCGGGAGCGTGGACCAGACCAAGGAGCCAGCAAACCACCGCTCTCTGTTTTGGTCCCACAGTGGGTAGAAAAAGACACTGCGAGCACCAGGAAGCGCCTTTAAAATAGCAGCAGCTTCCGCTTCTCTTGAGATCCTGTTTCGGCGAGATCTCTCTGCTGAAATGTGTTTCTCGGAGTCTGGAGTGGGTTGGGCGTCTTTCAAATTGACGGCGGGAATATGGTCAGATTCGCTGGATGAGAACGAGCCGTCTTCATCGAAGTTGAAAACTTTCCCATGTGGATATCGTTTCAGCAGCTTCCTTAAGACGAGTTCAGGAAATCGCTGGCGTTCCGGCATCACTGGATGACCCCGTAAACTTGACCGACGACGCGTGCTGAAGCCCAGAACATTGCAATACTTCTCAGCCGGCTCTGTAGCTTGTGGTGAAGCGTGGCAGTTATCCGGCATATCGGCCTCATCAGCTGATTTCCGAGCAAGATCGTCCTCACTACTTGTGACGGCCTTGTCAACATGAAAAGCCCCTGGTCCTTTCTCATCCATGACGGCCTTTTCTGCACTCCCACCGAAAGACCCGATGCTAGCATCATAATAGATCACACCCTCAACGCCAATGGATTCTCGAATGAGGTTAGCAGCTCGTCCAAAGACAGCCTTCACATCGGCGGACAGGAGCCCTTCTTGAGGCTCCTTGTGCATGTCAGATGTTGGGGCAGTCGGAAGATCAAATGAGACCGACTTCTCCGGCTCGGGAGTCGGATCCGTCATGGTATCATCGAAGGTAGTGACAGAGCTATTTCGTTGTTGCCATGATCGAGAAACAAGCGTCGTTTGTCCGGAACTTTCTGTAGCAGACAGCAGAGTATCTCTGGTAGGAATAGGGGGCCTTCCATCCGTTCGCTCGCGTAGCTCGGAAAAACTTGAGGATGATGGAGACTGCGGTACGGATATTTGGGTACTGTAGCCAGGCAAATTATGTAAACCGTTGTGGGAGAAGTAGTCCGAGGATTCTTGGACGCCAAATTCGAGGTCCGCGAGCTGTTCCAGCATGGAAGGGTTTCGATGTCGCTTCTTGACTGTGGCCTCCTGGAACTTGTGACCTCTTTCTAACCACCAGTCTCTTAATGTGGATTTCCCTTCAATGAACAAACCGATGGCCTTCACCATTCTCTCCGCTCGATATTGTTGCCTGTTGACTCGTCCCGCTTCCAGATAATCCATGACTGTCACTGCCACGTCTTGCAGAAACTTAATCTCACACTCTGTTGGCTTCTGCTGAACTTGGTCGTCAACCACAACATACATGCCAATCACAACATTGTGAAGCGGGGTTCGCAACGGAACGCAGGCCATAGCTCGTATCTTAGGTCCACCGACGACAACACATTTATCCTTGAATCTATCGTCCTTCGTAAGGTCTTCGATCAGGACTGCTGCAGGAGAATCCGCATCTGAAAACATTTTTGCCATGCCAGGGCCCATGCTATCTGCGTCCGGGCTGATCAGTCCCACGCCGTGCCATAGCTGATCCTGCTCATCGTTGTCTTCTTGTAGGGAAAGTGCTTGGCCTGATTCTGCTATTATGTACTGTGTGTCTCCAGCAGAAAGAGCAATAATACCCCGCTTCGCGTTCAATCGTAATGCTCCAAGTTGTGCAAACGCGGTGAGACATGGATCCGCGGATGCTCGTTTTGTTCTATTGTCGGATTCATCTTGGTTCGGATCTGGTAATGACTCTGCGGGCTGGTAGTATCTATCGCGGGTCCGTCAGTTGAAGAAACGTGGAAAGGATTAGTTATCTCCACTCACCGATACAGTTCCCGCTCGCAAGCCGTGACGGTCGACTTGCCCATCTTCTCGCAGGTATACATGTTGTAGACAGCTCGCAACGCGCACGCACAAATATGAATTCAATATGGTATATACATGACAATAAGAATACCCGCCGGGAGTGCCGCAGGAAGAGAGGGGCACGAATCCGAAGAGATCCGTTCCTCGTGCAGGCTCGCTGTCACTGCCCCAGATAACCCAGACCAGGATGCGGGTCCGCTGATTACGTGAGGACACAGCATGACTCTACCCCTTGGGATTGAGTCAAAAGCAGAGACTTCACTTACTTTTGTAGATGCAAACTGTTGCAAAGATGAGGAGGTCAGACTGAAGCGTCTAGAAAGCGAATTCGGTTGGCTCGAGAGCCACGCTGGCTGGTGATTATTCTTTTGTGCCCGCTGCCCTGTTTCTGCGACTTACAGGGGTTGTCTCACGATAGTTTCTGCTAAGGCCGCGTCACGTGCAGTCATTCCGTCCCCACTTCTGATCTATCTTTTGTGGGGTGGATGAGGGGTAGAATTGTAGTCCTCGATGAATATACCAAGGACAAAGGATGATGGTGACTTAGTGGAGTGTATTTTTAGAAGTTTCATGCCACTGTCAGTCCAGATTTTCACTTCTTTGATATTAGATGGAAAAGATCAATGTTCCACGGAAAGTTGGAACAATCGATAAGATTACGGCATGCAACAAAATTCCTCCCGCGGAGAGATCACCTTAGATATGATAAGATCAGATCAATTTTATCATGTTAAGAAGAAAACTTCACCCTATTATTTCATTTAGTATCAGACTCGGGACATTCATCCTCGGCCTACATAGAAGAAACCAGTGGTAGTGATAATATCTTCGATTCTGCTATCTACTGAATTATTATCTTGGAGGATTCTTTGTACATGTACAACTTCGAGCCCTCACAAACTCAATATGTACATCGAACTCCCCAAAGCCTTGCAGCTCCCCATCTTGCGGTCCTTATATATACATTTATTTCCCCCCCTCATCCTTTTCCTATCCCCCTGGCTATAAAAAACCAGCCGCAACCTGGTATCCCAACTCCACCTGCCCATTAATTATTACCATCTAAAAAGCAGAAAAACAAAATAGCTCGCGTAGGCACATTCATGAACAAATCCATCCCATCTAGCTCTGGGCCTGGGAGGCCCGGTTAGCTTTCGCCTGCATCTTCCTCAACGCTTCCCGATGCGCATCCAACATATCACCCCTCCTCATCCGCTCGTCAAACGCACTGTCTCTCTGATTCCGCATCCGCTCTTCCAGCGCCTTCCTCTGATCCTCCGCTTGCCGTTCCTGCCAAAGCGCACTTCGCTGTCTCTCAATCGTGTTTTTCGGTACGATACCGCTTTGGAGATCGTGCTGTACTGAGGCGCGCCAAGACGCGAGTTGTTGCTCCCTGGCTGAGGGGGCCGGTATGCCGGATTGCCGGCGAGGTTGGTGGGAATCGAAGGGGATGGGTCCTTGTTGGTATTGTGGGGCCATGGGGGAAGAGAGCTGTTGGAGCGAGGATTGCCTGATTAGGTTGCGCCGGGCGGAGAGCGAGATGTTGTCGTCGTCTGGGATAGGGGTCGAGTGGTTGTAGATTGAGCCTGCATCGCTGCCATTATGAGAAGTGGGACCGCTGTTGTATTGGGCGGGAAATTGTAGATAGGGATTTTGGGAAAGGAGCTCGGGGGTTGAGGACGGGGCGGAGGGGTTGCTGTAGTAGGAGTATTTGCCGCGGAGCATGGTGTCTCGTCTTCCGATTAGGGTGCTTGTTGATCCGTATGGGACGGTAGCTGGCGAGAACTTGCTTGATGATGGGTTGGGAGTCGTCGGCGGGAAGTTTTCCTCGATGGGCGATTCGACGATTTGTTGTGGGATCGCTGGACTCGAGGAGCTGCGGTATCCTAGGGATCGGCCGAGTGCTTGTTGTGAAAGTAACGACGGGAGAGACTGAATTGAGGGGTTTTGGGAGTGAATGTCTTGGTTCTGGAAGCTGCTGGGTTGCTCCGGAAAGGGATACTTTGACTGAACAGAGTTTGATCTTGCGGGGGCATGATTCGATAGCTGTGATACTGTTCTCGACACCGGCGCAGGCAGAGGCATAGCATTCTCAGCAGTTTGTTGAAGCTCCTCCACGTTCACTGGTGCAGCCACTTCTTGGACGGTCTCTGGGCGTTCAGTAGGATACTCTTCGAGTTTGAGCTCATCCACTTCAGGGGCGTCTGCATTACTGAGGTGTTTTGCCCATTCATTGGTTCTATAGGACATCACAACTCTTGATAGTTGAGGTGGTAGTCGATCCTTTGACAAACTAGCTGGCTTTGATTCAACGTGGGCGACAACGGATGGGGCTGGCTCGTCTTTTTCCTCCTCCGAGGATTGCTTCTCCACTGCGGTCTCTGGTTTGGGGTCCATACTCAAAGTCAAAAAGTTCTGGACGAGCGCCTCTCCAGTCTTGGCTTCTGCCGCCTCGGGCTTCTGACCCGCTGCTTCTTGCTCCAAAATGGCTGTTGCGACTGTGGCTGTGGAAATCGGTCTCGACTTCTTCCCTGCGTTTGCAACAGCAAGCGTTGCTGTTGGATTTGACATTGGTGTTGGTCCAGGTTGTTTGGCAGCGAAATTGGGAGCAGTAGACTCTTCAGATGGCCCAGTGGACTCCCTATTTTCAGGGACGTGAAGTCTTGACGATCTCACACTTCTCATATCCTCGTCATCACTCAGTCCGTCCATGGTAGCGGCAAGTGAGCTCCTTCGATCTTCTTCAATCGCTCGGGGGATGACCAAATCCTCCGTACTTTGGCCTTCTCCTATAGAAAATTGTTTCGAGTTCCTTTGAGATCTATGAGAAAGTTTTCGCATGAGCACTTGAGATAGGCGTTTAGAAAGTCGCTTTTGTCCTGCTTGTTCTTCGTCTGCGAAAGTTGCGATGGACGAGCGATCATCTTCCACCACCTCACCTTCCGGCACCTTAAATGGTAGAGCGACTACATCTGGTGATTTTGTTGGAATCGGGTTCGAACGTCGCTTGGAATTTCTTTTTGAGGGCCGCCGCTTAAGACGTGCTTCGCCATCAGCCCCAACGACCCAGATCTGCTCCTCCTCTATTGTCTCGCCGCGTGCTGATATCTGGCTGTTGCGCTTTGCTGGACGTTCGATGGGGTTTCCGTTTTCGTCGAGCTCCAAGGGAGGCTCCACCTCTCGGGCGACTCTGACCGTGACCGGCCCACCATGCTGACCGTTGTTCATCATCACAAGTCCAGGACCGTTCACCAAGGTAGGGGATGGTATTTCCGACATTTCAATCTCCTCGTCGCCAGACCTTCGGATTGACGTGACTTCACTCATTGCCCCCTTCTTCTGACTATCCATATCTCCAACCCCAGAATCTCTCGGCGTGGCTTTGACAGCATCTTTACTGCCGTAGGCAGCCTCCCATTGGCTTCTATCCGCTGCGGTTGCCTCTTCAATCCGTTTTCCTACATTTTCCTCCTCTCTCTCCAAGTTTCGCTCATCTTGTAATCGTTCAGCTGCGCGTTGTTCGCGGCGTTCCTTGATAAGCTTCCAGAGTTTCGATTGTGACAGGATCCCGGCAAGAAATATGATAACCATAGCAGCGATTTCGACTCTGATTCCCCTTGTCAATGGGTACGAGGTAGCTCCAAGTGGAAATAAGTTGGAGTTGAGATCCCAGAGATATGCCCAATATTCCTTCAGTCCAGCTCTGCTGAAACAATCAATTCCCAAAACTGTAGCTGTTGCTCCTCCAAATGAAACGAATATGATCAGCCCATACGGTCGAGTGTAGCGGGTGAAGGATGTCGAAAATGCCGCAAGCGTAAATGCAGCGATGAAAATAGACTTCCCGCTAGTGGAAGTTAACAAACCACCAGGCTTTAAGACCAACAACCACATGCTGAAACAGAAACCTCCGAGAAGACAACCCAGACCCTCGGTCATTTCTGTGAACACAATTGCGGCGCCGCCCAGGATTAATCCCGTCATAGCTATTGCAACAACGTACGCTCCTTGTATAGCATTGTTGACGGGCGGATTCATAACATATAGTATGAGCACCGTGACCGCGAGACTGGCTAGATAGGCCGCCGAGAAATAGATGTGTAGCCATTTGTTCTTGATCCCAACAAGTGTATAGGCAACTCCACTAAGCATCAATAGAATCCCGGCAACTGAAAGGCCTGGCGTGATCTCTGGTTGGAGGGGAAGTGCGTTCGGGGTTGCAGTAGCTAACACCAGTTAGCATAGGCGCATCCAACACCGGTTGTTAACTTACAATTGAAGCCAGAAAAGTTGAGATTGGCAGTCGGAGCCGGTCCGTTAATATTGGATGTGATGGCGGTGATGGCGGCTCCTGTCTGCGTAGCAGAGACTGAATTGGAAGTCGAATTTAAAGTTGCAGTTGCATTCGCCGTAGTAGTTTCTCCCCCTTCCTTTCCGCCATTGGTTCCTCCTGTTTGTGAGGGGGTTGACGAAGCATCGGCGTTGGTGGTCGTTGGCTGTGTATCACGTCCATGTAGATGAACTGCCCATCTATTTGCGACAGAAAGGTTTATACAGAAGCAGAGCAGTAACAAGACGAGAATCTTCGACCGCATGGCAGACACCATCGTGGCTATGGAGTACGCCCACCACACCAGAAGGTACTGAGCGTTCTACCGGTGGGGAAATCTTCGAAGAAACTAAAGAACGACAGGTCGAAGTTTTCAAAGTGTAACGAGCGTGGGTGGCATGAGTGCAGTGCCTGCCGGCGTTGCTTGCAGCCAAAAACAAAACACGAAGCAAAAGCTGATTGAAGAACTGAGGGGGGACGTATTTAGGGTAAGACAAGACGTGAGGAGAGAAAAGCTGGCGAGAGCCTTGGGTAAAAGATGCCGGGTCGCCGAGGAGGTTGGTCCACCAGGGGTGAGGGGCTCGTCTTCGCCAATGAAGGTCATGAGACGCTGGCCAATAATGAGACAGGAGCTTCAAGGAAATGAGATGAAAAGCAGTCAAAGCTTTCCTGGAAGAGAGGGACGCTGAGTACTGTCGGACGCACCGTGGGACCAGAAGATTAGGAATTTAGGATTAACCTTGGTGTGGCTCTCCGCCCAAACCTTGTTTCCGGCGGAGATCTGCTCCAGGGATCAAATCGAATTCGGCAGAGTTCGTAAAGGCCAAGGCTGGTCTCAGCTCCAAGAGCTGGTTACCAATCCAGCATCGCTTGACTCTCTTGAGTATCTGCGGCCCGCGTCCGCGCGGTACAAGTACAGCTGTCCTCGAACCGTTGTATCTCACCAGCCAGAGGTGTTTCAGTCCATTGGATGTGGGGATTACAGCAATGCATTGCGTGCCACGAGGGTGGTTGGAAGCTCTCAGCTCTCAGCTCTCGCAATGTCAAAGCCACGGCACTGCGGCAGGAGTGATGGGAATCATGGGATCGATCTCAGGGGCGGGGAATTCCCACAGGACCTTGGACGACGCATGACAAAAGGCAACCAATAACGCCGTGGGATTCGTCGACAGACGCCCTGCATCCGTGCTGGCGTCTGCGGTGATGAGATGCAAACTTGAAGGAGACAGGTGCTGTGGACGTCAAGCCGTTTCGAGAGAAGTCAATCCCGAAGCGAGATTTGGGGTTTTTTGGCCCGAGTGCCGCCCAGTGGGCACTGGGCTGACGAGAGTGCTGCATGAACCGGGATGTGGCTGTGGCACGTTCTCCGGGGGTTCTCCAGGGGTTCTCCTTTCTTTCTTCCGTTTTCGTTGCCGTTACTTTTTTGCTGCCCTGTCCGTCGGCGACTTTTGTTTTGTGCAGACACTGCCGAGGTATTATTAGAAAGATGTTCAATATTTGTGCCCGCATTCAGTGTCCAGCTTCAGCATGACAGCATCAGCTCTTGTCCTGATTCCTTGTTCATGCAATTGTTCACTATTGATTCAGTAGTTAGTGACGGCAACCCAAGAAGGGTCAAGATTCAAGATTCAAGAACCAACTTCCAAGAGCCTAAATCCGGGGATGGCAGGTTTAATTTCGGCGACTCGTTTCCCTTGCAAGCCTTGGCCCAACACAGTCAAGCTTCTGGGTCCCGTTTCCGCCAGCTTGAAGAGTGCAACCTTTCAACCTTTGAAGTTTGGGCGCTGACCGGCTCTGTGCAGCCGTGCAGGTCATAGTCGGCCGGGACTCGGGAGACTCGAGAAAAACGCCCAAAATGGGGTTTAATCTTATCTGACGCCATTGTCCTATGGGATGATGAAGTTCATGTTGATCTGGTGATAGTCTAGGTAGGCGAAGATCATAACGGTTGCGCCGTGTCGCGTTCCCCAGGCCATTTGGTGTGCTGTGCACCGCTATGGATTATTATTGTGGACCAAGTCGGGAAGCTGTCGACGTCGTGGAACAAAATCTGTTTATGCTCGCGATATCGACCCGATTCCCGGATCTTGAATCCTTCTAGACTTCTGATTCCGGGGCCAAGACTGGGGGAGATTCCAGGGGTCACCCACGATCCTGTCTTGTCCTGTATTTGGTTTTCTCTTCGATTTTTGCATATTCTTTCTCCTCTTCCTTCACTTCTTGTCGCCACCTCCTGAGTTGTCACTTGATCCTCGTTGATCGAGCTCCAAAAACAACTTCACCAAGACAAGGGAGGTTGGGTTCGATTCACAACAACTTGGTTCTTAACCCAAAATAGCCCGTCAACACGGCAGTCTGTCTGTTCATCGACGCCTCTCTTCCTCACGATTCAAACCTCTGCACTTGGAGAACTCAGTGACGTACGCTGCTCCTCGAAGCAAGATTCTCTCAGTATTGCTCCGTACAATGATATGAAACCACCCCTTACTTCGAGTATTGGGCGATCAGTGTGGCTGTTGTGAACTTCCGGCCTCACCGCTTCAACTTTCCCTCGTATCAGCCCACGCTTCAATCAATGGTTGGCCATGTTCTGAACCCCATTGTTGACATACTCGTGCCTTCAAGTGACGCTGCAACGCTGTCCAACCTCGTCGACCAAGTCACCTGCAGCTAGCCATATTCTGCATCATCGACATATCACATGTCCGAATCTCACAAGAGTTTCCGTCTTGTCACTGCATGACTTGTTTTTGTGTGCATAATCCTCCTATCGACCCTAATCATTTGCGAGCTGAGCCATTTCCACGTTATGTCGTCTCCTACAGTTTTGACAACCTCGTTGACATGATATTTAGCCGAGCACGTTGTACCTCTCCAATCTCCGTCTCATCTCACACATTTCAACCCTTGATTTCCGAGCTTCAACGACGAGGCCTTCCGCTCACCTTCGAGGCTTCATCCAAAAAGGCACATTGCAGGACGGCAGGTGTCATGCTGTGAGTCTCGACTTTAATATAAATAGATTACCCCGAGGGAAATCTTGGGACCGAATGGCTTTGCGATTATTCGGCTCGATTAAATGCCGAGTTCCTATCTACTGTTCTCTTGTTGCTCGTACGAGGAAACCATGCCTGGGTAACGTCTACGCTCCCTTCGTCTTTATCAAAGAGGAAAATTGTACGTTTGAGAGTCGACTTCCCTGCAGCTAATTGTCGGCATATCTTGAAAACGATTTGAGAAGGTCGAGTGATGCGTGGAGTTAGGAGCCATGAGTCTTTTTCTGTGACTTACATGGGCGATGTTCACAACCTAGCGACGCGAGAATTTCATGCTTCTCACTGCAAATCTCATTTAGATCCCCTAGCTAATTAAGCAGCATAAATTCCCAGGCGCCTTGAGAATGCAAAACTCGAGGTCCTCACTCAACTTTCGAAGGGGCGTTATGATTTATAGAGAATGACGAAGTCTGCAAAGCAATTGAATGCATAAACTCCGATAACCCAGATTCCCTTGCTATAAATTAAAGGCATGAAAACTACCCTGCTACTGGCATAAATTGACCCAGCATTCCTCCAAAATTCTGAGTATCTTAATCCTCTTCACGTGATCGATTTCTGAAGTCTTGCGACCCCTACCCTTTCGTGGATCGCGAAAGATCACGAACGCGGTCTACCAGCTTGCGCCCCAGTCGACAGCATCACTGACACACCTCTCCACATCCAAAATTCGATTCAAACCAACCCACCTTTGCTCAATCCACCACCCAGAAGCTTCAACCTCCTAAAAATCACAATGTCTTCATTCCTCCTCCGCCGCGCACCTCGCGCCCTCCCCCTCAGCGCCCGCACCTTCTCAACAGCTCCCGCGCGCTCCTCCTTCGCAAAAATGACCATCATCGGCCGTCTCGCAGACACGCCTGAGCGGCAAGCTACGAGCACGGGGCAGGAGATCTTGCGGTATGCGGTAGGCACGAACAGCGGACCGAGGGATAACCAGAAGACGAGCTGGTTTAGGGTGACGAGCTTTTTGCCAGAGGGACCCCACAGAGATTTTATTGCTAGTTTAGATAAGGGGTATGTTTTTCTCTATAATTTGTGTTTCTTTGGAAAAACTATGGATTGGTCGTGGGAAGCAAGAGAATTTGGGAGAATGACGAGGAGTGTTGAGAATAAGGGACGGTGTGGCTAATTGATACACAGAACTCTGGTCTACGTCGAGGGCGATGCCTCAATGTCTTCATACCAAGATGCGGAGGGCAAGACCAGAACCTCTTTGAACTTAGTTCAGCGTGAGTTTCTCCTCTTCTCATCGTCTACAACTCACTGACCCCTTTCCCAGAAAAACTCGAGGTCCTCTCGCCGAAGAAGCCTCAGCAATAGATGCTATGTCCATGCCACTATTCAACCCCTGCACGATAAAAGAAACCCGACTTCCCTTTGTTAGTGACGAATGAATATTTGAGAGTTGGCGGCGTTAATTACTGTACGAATTGCACAATACCTGTAAGATCGAGGGGGGGCGGGGTCTACATATCAAATACATCTCTTCTCACTTATGCTATTTCTATTCCAGTCCATAAGTCACAATCAAGAGCACATCATTTACAAGAAAGGGATACGTTTCGCTACTGCACAAGGTAAAAGTTCGCATTTTACCTCAACGCTATCGACAACAGAGAACCAAAGCGCAGAGCTCGATCAACCGAGACGGTAACAGTCTGCCTTCTACGCGGCCAGTTTCATGCCAACAAATTTCTTCGTACAACATTGGGTGCGATGCGATTCTCAATCTTTAAGACTTTGTTAGATTTTAGGAGAATATACAATGTGCAATGTCCCGACTTTTATTGGGACATCGAATTGAAATTTAATGCATTGTTCCAACTATTTCTACAATTTTCTGTCCGTCGGAGTATTTAGTGTTCAACAAGGTCTCCAACATAAGTCTTGGACATTTTGCTTGGAAAAGGGGGGCCAATGTCCAAAGCACGCGTTGAACATGGTCTATTGTTCAAGTTGTTTTTAGGCGTCTACCAAGACGGAAAACTCATTGTTCGAACTGGGCAAGGTGCAATGAGAGATGCCAAATGATGCTCCCGCGTGATCGAGACATTCTTAAATCCTCCCAGCACTCTACTTGAATGGTGATCTTACACACGGTATCCCTGCTCTCAATGTACTGCTCAAGAGTAATCCGGAACAATCAGAACCTTTGAATCTGAGGCTTAATTTCTAAATGCTCGAATACGACAAGAGTCAAAATCTCAACTTGATGTGCACAGTGTCCAACTTTTTCTTGGAACACTCAGCCCTAAAGGGCCCTGAAAGTCCGAGTCTATCTGGAAACATTTAATTAATCGCCGTTGCAAATGTTTCGCTGCAACTTGAATATTCGGAGAGTCTTGCGCGTCTTGCGAGTCGATCCTTCCCTCTCTCTGATACTCAGGGCGACAACTTGCAGCCTTCCTGGGTGGCCCTCCTTGAGGACACATTCCATACTCATCTTTAGCTGCAACTCAATCGACGCACTTTTTTCTTGGTCACACATTGAATCGAACAGGGCTTCCAGACCACGTGCTTCCCGTCATCTCCCTCGATCGCTGATACGACGACAGAAACGCAGAATATTCTTGAAAAATACGAATTCCTTGCCTGTCCGTGATTTTAGTGCTACTGAAGCGTACGTACCTGATTCTGTTGACAAGGTTCCGTTGAACATACCTTAGTATATCCCAATTCCGTGGTACCACGACTTTTTAGCGCCATAATTTTAGTTGACATTCGAATTTATACATTGAAACGATTCTAACTTATCAACTTCGATTACTCGTCATTTCCGACTTTATTCGACACTAATCCGTGGTTTTCTTGGTGTTGTCTCTAGTCAGTTGGGATCTGAAGGCGCCCCAAACTCCTGACAAAAAAGTTAGAAGCAAGCCCCTTCGAGAATCCTCGATTTACATTCAGCGGCTCCTAGCCAGGCTGTATCAAAATACCCCGTAAAAAAGAGTAACATAGTGTGAGTATGGCTTTCAACTCTCCATCTCACACGCCCAACCTCTGTTCAAGCAGTCCAGATCTAGTCAACCAGCATTTCGAACTGAGCTGCTGCACTTCATGCATAATCCCCCCAAACCTCCATCAAATATTTTCAACTCTCAAGCAGCCTTGAAATTCTTCAACAGATACTTCTTCAACAACAGATACTTCTTCAACAACAGATACTTCTTCAACAACAGATACTTCTTCAACAACAGATACTTCTTTAACAAAACACTTTACAAAGCAACATGAATATCTCTACTCTCCTCAACCACCTACCTGCAAACAAGGTAACCTTACCCTCTATCAGAGAATTGTCTCCATCTCACATAATCGAACAGCAACCATCGACAGCTCCGACCATGTCGCAGTATGCCCCTTCACTGAATAGACCTATCTATAATCCGAGCGGCTTCGGAATCGCCAGAGGTTCGAGAGAGGCTAAAGGTGTTAGCGCAGGCTGGCAGAATCCTTATGCCCAAAAGAAGATTACAGGTCCTCGTCGTAAGTTGCCCTCAATCCTCCCATACGCCTTAGAAACCAGAAAGACGTATGCTGACATGATATAGCCGACCTTGCTTTCTTTTATTTTTATGAAAGAGCTTCTTCTGAAGGACCCAGAGAACGAGAACTCCCTCCCGAATATAAGGAATATATTGACCGCCTGTGCGGGCGGCCCGCTGCACCTGCAGAAAATATGGCTGCAATGGTCCAACCTCCTGCGGGTCATCAGCACCCTGATGCTGCTGGAGTGGATGCGCAAATCGGGCAGTATACGGCACAACTAAATCTCCCCAAGAAGTCAAGAAAGAAGCCCAAAAGAAAGAACCCGTCGCCGTCAGCAATCGCAGGAACAAGCCAACCTGCACCCTCTCTCCAGTCGTTCAATGGCAACAAGCCGTGGGATCAGCCATCTCCTCATTGGGCTTTTAAGGGCAACTATGAAGCAGGAAAGCTTTCCCAGCTTGGCCTCGAGCCTGGCAACTGGGGAGAGCACATTGACATCATTGTTCCTCCCGGGAAGTGCCCACGAAAAGGCAACGCAGGCATTGCGGTTGGAGCCAACCGAAAACCATTTAACTGGAATTGGGGACTGTATACTATTCTCGCCAGGATCCCAGGTGGAAAGGCACAAATGAATGTCCTCTATGAAATGTGCCTAGAATGGTGTAGTGGCGAAGGCGGGCTAAAGAGATCGGGAATAACTAACCAGAGTTGCCGTTCTGCTCTTACCAAAGGGCGAGAGTTCTTCTCGAATTCGGAAGATGAAATGTGGCGCCTTGCCGATCTTGGTGAGGAGTACGCAAAGAAACCTGGCGGCAAGAAGGGAAATGGCCCCTGCGATTTGACAGAGAAGAATGGAGACGAGAGCCCCAAGAAAGCTGCTAAACGCCAGCAGTCGGACCACCCATCTCCCAGTGGCCTGAACTCCGATCAATGTTCGACACCGGCGACCTCCTTCTCCTCGTCGCCTCAACTTTCTTCTGGCAATGCCCAAAGCCTTCCCAGCTCGGTCTCGCCAACACCGTCGCCAACGGCAGGAAATTCCTCAACGGCCGCTCAGCGCACACGCCTCCCATCAAAGAGGAAGCGTGCTGAGGGAGATGACAATTCGGAAATGGCTGCCAAGGCCAGGCGTACCGAACAAATCGTAGAGTATGTCAACCAGTCTCAAATGAAGGAAAGATAATCAGCACATTCGGATTGCTGAAGACATCACCGTCTGGTAAGATGCCATGTAGCAAAGACTTCATGCTATGAAAGACTGCATGCTTAAAACGTTTCGCCATGTGAAGAATGTCTGTTTAAGGCTCTTCATAATTTGGATCACTGAATCCAATTTTCCTTTGTGCAGAGATGCGTGTTTATGTTCGTGTTTGGCTTTGGAAATGTAAATAGACAACAGCAAGTTAGGTTGATATCGTTCACTGGCAGGCGACGGGAAACATCGACTGTTACCATCTCGTGTTGGTGGGCTCTGGGCTCTGGGTCTTCGCAGATTGGCGTATTGGGACAGAGCGACTTCTGTCTTGTACAGGAGCGAAATATATCACTTTTCTTGTAAGGGCGCGTACAAACCAGAAATGCACGTCACTTCGCCCTCACACCAATCGACAACTATCCATGCTCCCAAAGCCCGCAGCAACTCCGCCCTCTTCACTCTTATCCCCCTTCGTCCTTAAAAGATACCCCGCCTCCTCATTATGAAACACTTCTCCCGTCCCCTGATCCCAAAGGCAGGTCCCATAAACACCTAACTCGCAGATCACACCTCCTTGTTCCAGAACTCCGTTGCGGAGAATGATGTTGTGGACTGGTGGAGGTGTGATAATCTCCATCAGGATATACGATTTCCAGTGTGTTTCTGGGAGAGATTTGAGGAAGGGTGGGATGGCGGTCCGGTAGGTGTTGTTTCCGCCTCCTTCACGTTGCGGCTTCAGGACATAGCCTTTGCAGTCTGAATGATCGGTGGCGAGCTTTCGGGCTGAGAGACCGGAGGGCGAGTCATCAAGGGGATAGATGTTTGTGAATGTTTTCTCTAACTCTTCGATTTCTTTTGGAGAGTCTTTGATGAAGCGTTTTAGGATAGAAGGTGTTTCTGGTGAGGTTGGTGTGGCGAGAACTTGTTGTACTTTTTTGGCTCCTGCTAGTTGGGTGAGGATTGTTGGACATTTGATGGCGTTTGATCGCTCGATTTGGAGGCGTGCTTTCCATGCCGAGTCATCGGGATAGTCTGTGGGTCCGTACCCGGCGCGGAAATATACAATAGCTACTTCAAAGACTTCTAAAGGATTACTAGGTAAATGGTACAGAAGCTGTCGTTTCGGGGTTTCTGCTATGGAAGTTCGTGAGAGAATTTCTCCGAATGGGAGACGGAAGACTGGAATTGGTGAGTTGTTTTGTTGCAATGCATACTCGAGATGTCTTTGGTCGAATATATTTCGTTCCGGGTCTTGGACCAGGAAGATGATGCAACACTCATGTATTGGTTCAGAGGTCGATCTGTATGTGTCAAACGCAACTCCTAGTCCTGCTGCAAGAGACTTTGTGCTTTCGTTCTCAGGGAGGTCTAGGTCTTTGGCCTGAAGCGAGCTTTCAAGGAGCGAATAGTCTAGAACTGAGAGATGTCTTCTAAGTGTCAATCACGTGACACGGAGGATAAAGAGGTAGCTCCCTGGATGACTAACTTGTGTAATCTTGAAGTCTGAGAAGATAGCCCGCCAAAAGATGAAGCAATTGTGTTGAATTCAACCTGTTTGATTGTGGGTGCGGCATCGGATGTGTTCTGGTGAACCATGTAGTCTGATCTGAACAGACCAAGCGAGAGGTTCTGAGAAGGCTTTAGCACATCAATGGCTTGAAGGAGCTGGACTATACCTGCACATAACCTTCATCTTTCACCTTCAAATGCACTTGCCATAATTGAGCTATGAATTCATCTACTTCAAGAATTCTGCTTCCGGTCAGCCCGTGAAATTGCGTCATTTAGAGATTGAAAATTTGCTGAGGCAGAGCAAAAGTGGAAGAAACTCACTCTTGGATGATGTTGCCTAAAAACTCTTGATCCTGTGCAATAGCCGCGTACAACTTGTTGTAGGATTTTTGAATAGATTTGGCTTGCTCAAAGCATACTCGAGGGAAAGGACTTGGAAATAAGGTGACTGGTGCGGTTGTTGCCAGGATTCCGTGAGGATCCGCTGTAGCTTTGACAAGAGAGACCGGCGGCCTCACAGCCAAGCCATTGGCTATTGACCAGTCTTTGACTGTCGAAAGAAGCTGTTCAGATTCTGAAGCCGTCAATTTTGGAGGGTAGTCGTCGTTCGAGGCTTTTCCGGAAGGCATCTCGATAGATCACCTCTCTGAAAAGTGAAAAATCGGGGTCTTGTTTTGCATATGATTCTGACCGACACTCTCCTCCCCTATAGAATAAGATAGGATAGTGAATCTATGTGGTATAAAAAGCTCATTTTTCACAGCCGATTTGTAAGACAGGTACCCCCTCCAAGAAGTGGGATAGGCTTGATTGGACATAGACTAGACCTATTTAGGCACGCTAAGATAAGACGGCTCTCGTATCGGCGGCAGTCGCGACTGCCTTCAGGAATCGCGTCAAAGTCAACTTCGAATACAACTTCAACCTTCTTCGACACGATCTCCCCTCCTTTAAGCCGCTCCTTCCATCGCTACACCAGCTATCGCTCATCTACGATACAATTCTTTCTTCCTGCCAACGAAACTCCATTCCTACAACATCTGCCTCCGCCTGCTTCGTTAGTTACTCTCTGTTGACTCGAAGATCAAGCGCTCCACCTTCTTTTCATGTCGGCTTCGTGATAACCTCGAGCCAACGATCTCGTGCCAACACTGAACGATTGGTCTCCATGTTGTCTTCAACTCTTCAAGCCGTCTTGAGAATTCCGTGTGGCCAAGTCTAGAGTATGTGAACCAATTCTTCCCTCCTCTCGAGAACCACTGTGCTACTTCCAAACTTGCCACATCTTCCAATACCTCCTCTCAGATCTTTCCCCTCCCTCCTCTTCTCTAGATCTGCATTGTGGTTGATTACCTTCGACTCACTCCTGAATCTATTCCTCGTCGTCATCTTTACCTCTACCTTCAAAATTCACACTTTACGATCATGGCTAATTTCACCTTTATAGGCCGAGGCGCTTCTATCGTCCTCTGGCTGGATCAGTTGCCGACTCCGCCGATGACTCCCGCCACGGCATCGCTTTCGACAATGGCTACAACTGGCGATTGCAGTGATCCGTGGGACTGGGACATTGAAAGAGTCGTTCAGGAGCTTTGCACTACCAATCGATCGTGGCAACCCCGATCCACATCCGTGACAATATCCGATCCTTCCTCACTAGAGCAAGCTCTGAGGCACCATGAGGTCAATGGCAGTGTTCTTCTGGAGCACCTCGACGATACCGTGATGAAAGAGGATTTGGGTCTGAGAGTTCTTGGCCGAAGAGCATTTGTTCATTCCGCCATCGCAGAGCTGCGTCTTTTAAGTGCTCAATATCAAGCGTATCAGCGAACCCACCATCCCGAGAACGTTGCGTCTTCTGCAATCAGTCGCAGCGTTCACGACTTTATGCAGCACTTTCCTGGTCACATTTCTGCCCCCGGCGTTCTGGTTGGACAACCGCAGCAACTATTCTCTTCTCTTGGAGAAGCCGCTGCGGGCAGTGGGGTTCATTTATTGAAGGCACCACCTCCATTTTCCGAAGAAACTGCAGCCGGCAACCGAAATGCATCAGGAGAGGACGTGTTCACTGATGGAGCTGCGAACAAGCGGCGTAAGTTGGATTTTCCAGACGCGGCCGAAGAACTTGAGCCTCAGTTTGACGATGGCATGCAAGACATTGCTGAAGACAACGCAAATGAACTGAACGAAACACCAGTTCCTACCATTGAGCCGGGAACAGTTTCTGTTGTTGAGGTCAACGGCAAAAAGAGAAAACGCATGGCACCAACTCTTATTACCTCCGCTATTGATTCGAACGGAATCCGAGAGCTCCCAACGGAAGCTGATAACATTGTCCATAACGTTCCCCAGAGCATCGAACCCGGGATTCCGTTCATCGGCAGTGATGGCAGGAATAGACTTGTGCCGGTCCCTGTGCCTCAAGCTGGCAATGGTCCTGAGATTCGTTTCAACTTTGAAGGCCATCTACCCACACTTGATACTCCAGACCACGCACCAAGCTCGGTCGGAGAGGCATCCTCTCACAAGTCTTCGAATGGGCGAGGCCAACCCAAACAACTCCCGACAGCCGAATCCTCTTCAAGAGGCTATCTCGGCAAGAGAAAGATCCCAGTCGATGCCCTGTTCTACGAAGGTGCTGCTGTTGGCAAAGAGCTGAACCTAGTTGACGACGCCACAGAGTTTGCTGAGCTTCCAAAAAAGATTGCCGCAGGCTGCCGACTCTATGTGCATGGTGTCATGCGACATTTCTTACGTGCAGAACGTCAAGTCTTTATGCGCGGCGGCAAGCTCTTCTCAGCCGTCCGTCCATATCCCGAGAAGCTGACACCAAAATTTCAAAACCCATCGTTTACGTTATACTTTGCTAAGGATGGCCAAATCCACGCTCGACGAGAGGAAGTGCCCTCTTGGCCAGAGATTGATCCAAGTGCAATCACACAGCAGCCTCAAGACGGAATTGATGAGAATAAGGTTACATTTAAGTCGCTAGGCCCAGAGTGGTTCAATTCATATGATAGCTTGGATCCCTCAAATCTGGAGAAATACATGTATCTTGAGGGTGGAGATAAGGTACTTCCTGCTTGGGGTGAATCAGACGAAGAGGGCGAGTATGATCTCGCCACCTGGAAGGAGATCGAAGAAGAGCGTGGTGAACTCCAGCGTGACGTTCTGTCCAAGGAAAAGCCTCGCATCAGCCGCGAGGAAATCAACGAAGCGGTTGATGAAGGAATTGCGGAACTTGTCGTAAAATGGAACGAGAAAACTCGACCCAAATGTGAGAAGAAGGCCTTCCGCTTGTGGAAAAAGTCACGACTTCAGGGCACAAAGCGGGAGCAGATCTTGGGAGCGCAGAAAGACCTCGACCACATCCTCGCACGTATTGCGAAGATGCGCATGGAGATCCTTCATGACGTTTGGAGAAGCAAACAGCAAGTCCGAAAGCAAACTCGCATTATGGAGCTGAGCATCTTTGCCCGTGAAGATCTGACCTTTAAGATCGCAACTCTAGAGCAAAAGACTGCACCTGAGAAGCCATTCCATACCCCATCAGTCGCAGCGCCAAAGAAGTCGATGGGTCCGAATAACGATGGAGAAGGAGAATCAATCGGCAGTGAGAGCGAAGAAGTCAGCTCAGACGATGACATGGATGATTTCGTGATTCCCGACGAAGCTCTCCCCACGCTTGAGGAAGAACGGCACGAGCTCAACCTTGCAGATTCTGAAGATGAGGGTGGGGAGGATGCAACGATGTCTGATGCCAGTATGCCTGATATCTCTGGAGACCTTCTAACACCAACTCGACAAATTCGTCTCGAAGTATCCAAGAAACGTAAACACTCGATTAAAAACTTGGACTCTGACATGGAAGATTACGAATTTCTCTCTCCTCCATCGGCAAACAATATCAGTACCCCGGACATCAAGTACGAAGAGCCGACGCTTCCAGAATTACCAGCTGCATCTCCCAACGCCGTCCCTGAAGTGGTTGATCTAACTATGCTCTCATCAGAAGATTCTCCAGCAAGACAACTTGTCAACCTCATCACCCCGGAGAAAAAGAAAAAGCCACTTGTCAAGTTGACATATCGCAACAGCCCCTTCAGTAGCCCAATCACATTATCAGACTCGAACAATGAAATATTTCCAACAGACAAGATGCCAGATCCCGAGAACATGCCGCCCTACGATGACCCTGCTGCCATTGCGAAATACAGTTACACGGCATGGGCAAGATCGTTTGACAAAGAACGCCTATTAATTAAGGTCTTTCATAGAATGGATGAAGCGAAGAGAGCCTCTTTCTTCGAATTCATGCCTCACGTGGCTGAAATAGACCTTTGGGGCAACATGGCGCAAGTCATTGATGCTTTGATCGCTGGTGATGGGCTTGTACAGGGCATGGATGCCGCAGTACGCGAGATCATTACTGGTTTCATCCGTCTGTTCGTGATGTACATGGATGGTCGCTACCACACCGATCGCAAGACTCTCACGATGGATAAGCTGAAGAAGGTCCTGGAAAATAAGACTCCCTTCTTTACGCCGTTTTATAAACTGTGCTGTCAGATGGAGAGCTATTTCGACCACAGCAAGCAAATTGGACCATCTCCACCCAAACGATCCATATCTGGCGACGTTGATGATGACGATGATGACGGAGAGCCGTTATCAGCAACCAGACGTCGTACTCGGGTTGCCACGTAAATTCCCCTGTTCCCCTTCCCTTTGACAATTTCTGACTCTGAGACAGGACGAGCGAGGAAGAAGTCCCTGAGCAAGACGCTCCTCACAAGAAGCGAAAGAAACCCATCTTTGAGGATGCAAAGGCTCGGGATTTGAGAGAGCTGAATCGAATGCGACTTGAAGAACAAGAAAAGCGACGAAAGGTCCTCCAGGATAGACTAGCCAACTCTGGACATGCAGGTGACGAGGGTCGAGGTATGATCATCATCAATGATGCAGCGGCCGAGGACCAAGGTTTTGTGATGGTGAACAAGCACATTTCCCGCCGCATAAAGAAGCACCAAATCGATGGCGTCCGATTCATGTGGAACCAAATTGTGGCACCTGGGGATGCAGCCATGCAGGGCTGTCTTCTTGCTCATACGTAAGTTTCGACTCCGCTTTTCCGTTGAGCTTTCGTTAATCAAAACAGGATGGGATTGGGAAAGACTATGCAAGTGATCACATTACTTGTTGCCATCGCCGAAGCTGCAGCATCCCTCGATCGAAACGTTTCGGGCCAAATCCCTCAGAGCTTGAAGGTCTCCCGAACCTTGGTCCTCTGTCCCCCTGGGCTAATCAACAATTGGATGGATGAGCTCTTGACTTGGATTCCGGACGATATGCTAGGAACCCTTAATCCCACGAAGGTTGATGCCTCGATCAAGCCACGCGAGAGGCTTGAGACCATTGAAGACTGGTATCTTGGCGGTGGCGTTCTCGTCCTAGGCTACGAAATGTTTCGCGCGTTAATTGAAAACAAGAAGGCCAAAGGCCGTGATACTGCTATCCTCACGGAGGACCAACACGAGCAAGTCCAGAAGCACCTTCTTGAAGGACCCAACATTATCGTCGCAGACGAAGCTCACAAGATGAAGAATGCGACTGCGGCAATCACTCTTACAGCGTCCAAATTCCGATCGAAGAGTCGGATTGCTTTGACTGGTTCCCCCCTTGCGAACAATGTTGAAGAGTACCACACTATGATCGAATGGGTGAGCCAGAACTACCTTGGTAAGTCTTGAGCATTCTATCCGCCTCGAGACGTCGTCTCCTCCCCTAGTCAAAGTGAGAAAGGAACTGATTGCCCCATCTTCTTAGGGCCAATTGTGGAATTCCGAGCCAAGTATGTCGAGCCAATCCAAGAAGGTCTTTGGCAGGACAGCACACCGTCCGAGCGACGAAGGGGTCTTAAGATGCTGGGAGTGCTCAAGGAAGATCTTGCCCCGAAGGTTCACCGAGCCGATATGTCCGTCCTTCGCAACGATCTACCTCCGAAAAAGGAATTCGTCATCACAGTTCCCTTGACTGAGATTCAGCGAAAAGCTTATTCCATTTACGTGCGGTCCATGATTTCTGGCTCTGCATATTCGCTCACCAAGGCTGGGGAAGTCACGCAAACGACGATTTGGCACTGGTAAGTGCATCCATCTTCAAGTCTCCTCTTACGCGCTCCAAAGGCCGGCATGTGCCGGCAGAAGATTGAAATTCTCTTATAGATCTTATCAATTTGTAGCCGATGTTTCTAGCAAACTCCCGATCATTGAGAAAGGACATTCACTGACCGCTATTAACTATAGGTTAGCAATCCTTTCGCTGCTTTGCAATCACCCAGAGTGTTTCAATGCCAAGCTGCACGACCGTAAGAAAGACGCACGAAATGAGATCGCGGCGGGGACAAATGCGCCGAATTCTCGCGACGGAACAGACCTTGACGAAGTAGCTACGGAACTCAATACCGCTGTCTGGAAAGTTGGCGTTTCACAGGATCTCATCAACGAGGAGACCAAGCTTTTTAAAGAGGAGGCTCCTGACATGAAGTCAATCGAATTATCTTACAAAGTCAAGATCTTGTGTCAAATTCTGGACGCCTCTAAACTGGCAAAGGATAAAGTCCTAGTATTCTCGCAATCTATTCCGACACTGGACTTCCTGGAAAAGCTCTGCGTTCGACAAGGACGAAAGTATGCGAGACTCGATGGCAGCACTCCGATGGCCAAGCGACAAAATATGATTAAGGATTTCAATAAAGGTGATACTGAGATCTACCTCATTTCCACGGCTGCGGGTGGCTTGGGATTGAACCTCCCGAGTGCGAACCGAGTTGTGATCTTCGACTTCAGATGGAATCCAATCATGGAAGAGCAAGCCGTGGGACGAGCCTACCGAATTGGCCAGACGAAACCGACATTCGTCTACCGCTTTGTTGCAGGAGGCACATTCGAGGACAGTGTTCACAACAAAACTGTCTTTAAGATGCAACTGGCATCAAGAGTCGTTGACAAGAAGAATCCCATAGCATATGCATCCAGGAAGCTCTCAGATTATCTGTTTGAGCCGAGGGATGTTCCCCAGAAGGACTTGACCGAGTTTGTGGGTATGGACCCTCTGGTGTTGGACAAGATCTTGGAATATCAAGAGGACAGCCCCGTAATTCGTTCGATCGTCCAGTCAGACACGTTTGAGCGCGATGACGACGATAAGCTCACCGCTGAAGAGCTGAAGGAGGTCAAGCAACTGCTTAGTGATGAGCAGCTCAAACGTTCCAATCCCCGTAAGTGGGTCGAGCTCCAGGCGCAACGAAGCCAACAACTTCACAAGGAGGCTCAACGACAAGGTCTTGCCCTACAAGCTCAGCGCGCACCTCAAACGAACATCGGATCCGCAAACCGACCACTTGGTGCAGGCCAAGGAATGCACCCCGCGATTCCTGCTCGATCAGCCAACGTTCAGCAGAACCCTTGGGGCATGCGTCCAAAACCTGACTCTGATGTAGTGATACCATCTGATTTTATCGTGAGTACGGGTGTACATCCAGCCAACCACCCAGCGCAAGTCTCCAATCAGTCTACTTCGCCGAATCAAAATCAAGTCGCAGGTCCCTTGACGCCAGTCAATCCCTCGGCACAGACCTCCAAGCCAGCTCCGCCACCAAATCAAGATCAAGCCTTTGGTAGAGCTCACAATTTAGGTCGGTATAAGACTCCTGTTTCTGGAAACCCATCTTACCGCCCAGGATCCCCAATCCACGGAGCAAATACCAAGGTTGGCAGTCCGCCGTTGGAGAACGGAAAGACATCATCTCTTCAGAAGTCTGTGTCACCGCCAGTCACTAAGACACTTCCACGCAATGGACCAGGCAGAGAGGAACTGGGTACTCCTGAAAGCCAGAAGACGGTAAGAGTGCTATCCTCGCCTTCCTAACGAATAGAAATCATTCTGACATTTGCCTACAGCTCTTCCGCGAAATCGATACGATCTTACACGAAGCTGCCAAACGAGCCAACGAATCAACTGGCCGCGAGACTACGATCCAGCGAGATGATAGAGTTACACTGATCTCAATGGCCATCAAGAAATTGGTAAACGGCCTGACAGTCAATGAGACATCACGAGAGAAAGCGATGCATGCCGTCCTCGCTGAATTGAGACTTGACAGCATCAAATGCCAGGCACTGCTAACTTCACAGCTAAGCGTGGACGACTTCGTTCGCGAAGTTTTGAGGTTGAATTTGCGCGTGGTTCCAAAGCCCCATCAAGCACCAAGCTCATCTAGCAGCAACGGTGTAGATGACATCACCCAAGTATGCAAATCTCAAAGCTCTCAGCAATCTCCGCCTTCCGTTATCGCCACTCTCATGCAGCCAACCGCTGAAGTTGAAAAGAGACCTGCAGACTCCCTCAATTTCTCTCTTCCTTCATCTTCAGCTTTCCAGACAGGTCCGGCACTTAAGCAAGCTCCAAAATCGGAATTGCTTGTCTCGCATGAGCTGAATGGTCCCCCCAAGGCCATTATTCATCAAAGCAGCAGAGAGGAACAGATTGGCCAGAACAAACCAGGAGAGCAAGAATATCCTCAAAAGCAAATGACAGGAGAGACATCTCAGCAAATCAAGCCTTCTGAAGTTCAGAATGTTGAGCAGACTGCCAATGAAGTCGCCATTCCTGATGACGCTCGTTCAGTGTCAAGCGACGGTCCTCCTCTATCAGAATCAATTCTCAAGCGCTTTTTCAGTGTCCTTCCTTCCTCGCTAACTCATCTCAATTTAGAGCGACATGTTTCTCGCCATGAACCGCCAGCCTCATCGCCAGGTTCAATCTCTCCGCACCCCAGTCTCCAATCCCAAGCGAAGCGGGAAGGACAGGTCGTCATTCCTAAGCTCACACCGCCTAGAGGATGAGATAGAGCTGCAAAAAATCAAGCGGAGAAGACAGCGAAAGAGTAATCAGATCCCGGGATGGGCAGAAGACAATATCACCCGAGCGAGGAGCGAACATCGTCGAGATTCTCGCGCATCTTCTCGATCGACTCCAACACGACCTGAGAAATAAGGCACCTACTTAACTTATTTTACTTCGATTGTACATAGTTCTTTTGCTTTTGCTTTCTTTTTGTGGCATCATCTTGACACATGTCAAGTAGCATCACGTGCATAAGGGAGGAAATTTGCGTGAAAAAAAGCATCATCAGAGCGAGGCGTTGCGGAGAAAGATACCATTGCTTGATTTTCGGGCGCTGGCGCAATTGGGTCACATCTCTTTGCTTTGCGTGGTTTTCACAAGGGGTTTGCATGGAATGGAGTTGCTTGCGATGACTTGTGATGGACCAAAACGGACACGGGAAGGCAGTGATGAATTGATAATGCAGGATGGATTTAGCATGAGGATGAAATTCATGTTCCGAATCCTTCCTTGACTGTCTCTGTGCTCTCCAACATCAAGTGACCCTAAATCGAAATACGTACGATCGTTCCTTCAACTAAATGGTTGAGGGAGCTGATCAGAAGTCTGGCTCCAAACAATCAAGGGAATATTTCCCTTTACTGATTCCATAAGTAATGAAAATGTCATCGGTCACAGTGGTAAAGTCTCAAACCACTCTGCTATTCCCAATACTCATTGTCCCATGTCAGTAGGGACAATTCCATCGATTCATGTCTGAATATTCCCTCGAATTGTGGTATATTTGAATCTATCAGTCCCAAGTTCACCTCGCAATGACCTCGGCACCATAGATAGCAGCGCTTCCCATGCCCAGGCCCCCCGCGGTGATCAGACCCCAAGCCAGTGCTCCCGCTTCCCAGTCATCCTCGGCATTCTCATCCCCTTCTTCCATCTGATCGCTTCCCGTCGGCTGATACGAAGCGTCATCTGCATCGTCGCCGTTCGTCGGAGCCTTCCTGGACGACCTCCCTTGGCGCTTTGAGACTGCGCTTGTCTCATCAAGGTCGGGCGTGTTGTTCTCTGATCTTCTGGGTCGACCGCGGCGGCGAGTCGCAGGTGTGGCCTCGAGTCTTCAATTACAATGTTAGCGAACTCAATAACCCAACTTTCCTTGGCACATTGAGGCTTTTCTGAATTCTTAATCCCAACTGTTGAAAATGGGTTACAAGTTCGAGTGAATTGGGGGTGACATAGCATTGTTGCATATGCGCCAATTGGGAGAAGCAGAACACATACTGTTTGACGGGTTTCTCTGCCTCTTCCTTTCTGCTCATAGACACGTCTCCTGGCTCTTTCTGTTTCTGCGGTAGGAACAGTACGCTTGATCCCAACATGTCAGCCGGATCAAGTCCACGAATCGCAGCCCATATGCCAAGACTAAGTCCTGACAGAAGAACATCTAGGTAGCAGGAGAGTCAGCAATTGCTCGATACAGATTGTTCCGGGGCGGCTGGGATATTATCTCAGGAGAATTTCACGAGACTGTCCAGAACAGGAAATGGTTCTCCCCCAACACCTACCACTGCCAAAAGCTGAGATTGCTGGGTGCTCTAAAACTGCACCAAATATCCGACTCAAAGCAGTGGAGCCACGATTCAGAGCCGAGCGGTACTCTCCCTCGAATGGATGAAGAAGGCTATGGCGATAATAGGTGCTTTCTGGCGTATTGTGGAAGAGTGCGAAGAACGATGATTTGACATGGAGAAGGGAAGAAATGGTCGAAATGGTTCGGAAGAGCGTTGTATATGTAGCGTGTGTATCGTGAGGATGGCTGTGAACATTACCCCAGGTTTCTGGAATGATATACGGAAGTGCCAAGAATAAGAACGGCAGAGCTCGTGAAAGCATTGAGACAATCATGAAAGAAGGTGTGTTCGAGGCGTATGGAATTAGGAACGTCGCTACGAAGTTTGAGACGAGCAGGAACAAATAGAGAGCCGGTTTCGGGACGAAGCCTTCTGGTTTGGTTGGAAAGACTCTCGCCACGAGCTGAGCGTATCTAGAAACTCGATCAGTCTGAGCGAAGCACCAACAAAGGGTTATCCTTACCTGCCCCAAGTTGGCACAGAGGATCGCGTCAAGTCCCTCACATTCTCAGGGAGTGGTACTGGGGTCAGTAGAACAGTGACAAAGAAGAGGTTTTGTGCATAAGAGAGATTGACCATCTGGGCCAGGGCGAGGTAGGCCCACAAGTTCGGAATCTTTCGTCTCTGTCCTTCTATGGCAAGGTAGGTGCTCCAGGAAACTAAGGCAAGGTTGATCTGCTGACCCCACCAGAAATAGCGAGCCTTTTCAGCAACTATCTCCAGTGCGTCCCGGTACAAAGGAGTATCGTTGAGCCATCTGACAATTTGAAGTCTTCCAGGGTGTTCGCCACCTCGAAGAGCTCCATTATCTCCGAAAACACTGGTCTCAGCGTCAGCTTTTGTTCTCAATAACCTCAAAATCGGGATTCCAAACCTATCAGGTAACTCAACTCCTCGTTCAGTAGCCCAGACTCGGTACGACAGGCTACTGAATGATACACCAAAGTACGCAGCTGCAGCCAAGCTCACGAGCGCCAACAGTGAAAAGGCCTGGACATATCCTTGCCGTAAGGGCTCACGGAATCTGGTTGCTGACGAAGGTGGAAGTGCAATGTATGATCGATACACCGTTCTCAGAACAACGACAGAAATATAGCTCACGGCGAATACATGTGTCGCTACCACCCCAGTTGGGAGATAGCTGTGGCCGTTAGCAAAGATGCACGAAAGCCTGAATTGTTTCACTTTACAAGCAACACTCTATACAAGAGGAGGTCTTCCGATGACTTTCCAGAAACTCGAGATGGGTCTGAAATATCATATATCAAATGTAATTGTAGAAGAAAAGCACCAACCTTGCCGTTGTTTGCAGCTCTACCGGCGCCATGTTTTCAGGAAGCACCTTCTGGACCTCTTTTACGACGATTTCCGGTACTTTGGAAGGCTTAGGACCGACGGACGGACAGCCGATACGTCTTCATAAAATGCTTCTCTCACGACCAGGAAACGGAAGTGCAAAGCAGTGTTTATACACAGAACTTGGAACGCGCCTAAAGAAGTTGGATGTCGTGGTTTGTCACGTGTTGCCCCACAATTTTCGAATGATGGACGCGATGCAGCCTTGCGGCAAGGATTCACGCTGTCTCAAATCAGTTGACACATTGACACTGAGCTCCACAACCATGAGATAGCCCCCATGAAGACGTCTGTATCCCCAGAGCTACGGCTATCACTCTCCCCTGCCATTCGTTTCCCCATCTCTACCCGCCGACGGTGGAGAAGATGTATCACCTAGCCAAAGGTCTATATCTGTACGCAACCAGCAAAGAAGGTCAATTCCCTTTCCCTCCCCCACTTCCCTGCCCAACCATAATCTGACAGCTGGCAGAATACTCCGTCCTCCTCCTCGGACTCGACAATGCGGGCAAGACTACATTCCACGAGCAAGTCAAGTCCCTCTTCCTACCCACCAACCCCGCGCCCAAACTCAAGACTGTGCCTACGGTAGGACAGAATGTCTCGACGATTACATTGTCGGATATGTACCTGAAGATATGGGACGTTGGGGGCCAGCACAGTTTGCGCAAGCTGTGGCAGAGCTACTACACTTCGTGTCATGCGATTGTGTTCGTGATCGACAGCACGGATATCGGGGATGGGAATCTGGAGCATGATAATAGTGGGCGACTGGAAGAATGCAGGCTTGTGCTGGAAGATGTGCTGCAGCATTCGGAGACTGAAGGCGTCCCGTTGTTAGTACTGGCGAATAAGCAGGATAGGGAGGACTGTGTAGAGGTGGTGAGGATTAAAGAAGGCCTAGTAAAAAAGGTCTTTGAGGGAAGCAAAGGGGCGAGTATTAGGGATTCGAGGGTGCTGCCTGTGAGTGCGTTGACAGGGACCGGGGTGAAGGAAGCTGTGGAGTGGGTGAGGAGTAGAGTGAAATGGAATAAGGAGGGGAGGCCGCCTGTTATGCGGTGATGCGTGTTTTGCGATCTGGCGACTTATAGACAGCGAGGCGTTCAGGGCGATATTTCGTTTTCAGGATAGGGTCATAGATAACGGGCTTGGATTCCTCTCATCTGAATCTATCCTTGAGAATTTGAAGGCTGCTCATTCCAGATTGACAACCGCACTCAACAGCCCGGTCTCCGTATCCTGCACGAAACCTACTATTTGCATCCCTTTGAAGAACGGACTGGCCCTCAAGATTTCCACATCCTCCTTCACACTTTCCTCCGGCGTTACAAAACTGCCAAATACTGCCCCATCCAAGACCTCCTTTCCTTCCATCCCAACACCCTCCCCAAGCACACTTCTAATTTCATCATCACTAGCAGTCTGCAGTCCACAATCCGTGTGATGCACCACCATGATCACTCCTTTCTTCCCCAGATTACCCACTGCAGAGAGAACCAGAAGTGTGCTCATAGCTGCGTGAACGCGGCCACCTGCTGTGCGGACTACTGTTGCTTCTATTTTCCCTTTCAACACAAGATCAAACCTATAAACAGAGAACTTACTATTCCCTTCATCCGTACTCATGCCCAAGAATTCCTCAGGAGTGACGCGGGGATCGGTGCAAGCCACTAACGTACTGCTATCAGTTTTATCCTCGTCTTGAGATATACAGGATACTCGGGATGAGATTGGGACCTACAGACTATCACAGTCCCATCTTCTCTTTCTCGGCCCTTCTTCTGCATCTCCTTGAATGGGATGGGTGGTTTGTAGTCTTTGCTTTCTGCCCATTGTCTCCATTTGAAGATAAAATCGTTAGTATCTTGCTTTTGTCTGATCTTGTCGTAACTTATCTCATCCCATTACAATTGGTTTCGTGATCGGAAGAGAAGAACGTACCGATTCTTAGCCAGATATGAGGCAATGCGAGGATCGAGCTCTCGAGTCATGTTCATCGACTTCATGGAAATACGGCGAGATGGGTAGTACAGTGAAGCGTCTAGTGAAGTGAGCTAGACGAAACTGAGCTGGAGATAGCGGCATGAGTGCTTATCTGAGTGCATCGAAAGGGGCGTTTTTAGTGAGGTTTTGGGTGTTAGTGACGGGCATGGTGGGGTGAAGCTCGAAGTCAAAGTTTCAGGGTCTTTTGTTCCCCAAGGTTTTAAATCTTTGATGGGTGTGGTTTGAAATTCGGGAAGTGAGTGGAATGGGGTTAGTAAGTAAAGTGGGACAGTCAACGAAGCCAGATCTTGAGAGGATGAGGTGTCATCAGGAAGTTCATTCCATTGCTAGGTCGTTCTATGCACGCCAAAGGCGGCATCATCATTAACACCGCCTAATGTTATAATCCGGAACGCCAGTCCCAAGTCCCATGCCCATCTCCCCGCCCGTGCGCCGATGCCATCCCAACCCATCATCTATTCGCAAGGAAGGACCGCTAAATCGACAGAGTTCCGATGCCCAAATCCGAGGACCGGAAGTATTGGGAAATTCATCTCTAAAAGCTCAGTGGCTCATCGTATCGTTCAAAAGGGAAATATGGTGTTGTAAACGACATAGTCTGGGGTATCCGGTGTATCACGTAGTAGAGGGTCTTGCAATCGCCATTGCTCACTCATTCCCTTCAACCTTCAACTGCCTCCTCTGACGAGCTCCTCTACTATATCTCGCTAATATCGTGTTTCTTCTAATTCGGCCGTTTCGTCGTAGAGGGCGAGTCGTAATGTATATGTACGGGTGTAGGTTGTACGCTTCAAAAGGTGCTCCAGTTCCAGTCCCTCGGGACGCTGGCAGCAATGCTCTCGGACAAGCCACCGGCTTTCCCAAACACATTGCTCATAGCTCCCCTAGGCTTTCCGCAGCTTACAGTCGGTGTGGCAGGCTCTTCGCTGTGCGAGCTCTCGCTGTTGGAACGGCTCGATCTTGCAATCTGCCAGCGACGATAGTCGGTCCAGCAATGCTCGCACGAGCGAACTCTCGTGCCCTTGGGATGATAATTCGCATCCTGATCTAGAGGAATTGTGTATAAGGAATGCAGGTCACAGAAAATATTTCCACAGCGTCGACAGTGGTGCCGTCGTGTGAAGTAGGTGAAATATCTTGTACAGGTGGTTTCGTCGCAGATGGAAGATTCCGAGTCAGGCTGCAGAGAGGAAATCAATTAGCATGAAATTCAAATAATGCGTAATAAGTGCGGTTTCAAAAAGGGAGCACAGCGAGTGGTCGAGGACGTGGGGGGTATGCAGGTAGAGCCGAATGGGCTGATGTGATGGCAGATTTTTGCTCAGGCGAGTGAGGTTTGCAGCCGAGCGATGCCTGAGAAATGTTTGTGCCAGGGGTTTCGCCGTTGAAACCAATTTTTTTTTTTTGAGCACGCGATGACCATCAAGGTATTGCGACATAGTACCTGACGGCCATATATATGCCTGCGGGCCCCCTCGTCCGAAATTTGTTGATGCAAGGTCGTAAGGATTCACGGTATTCAAACCAAGAAAGTCTGCTAACATACCTTCCAGTGCTCTCGTGTCGGCTGGGCCGTAACCTTGCCCAGTCCTTCCGTGCTCCACTCCGCCTCAGTTATTGCTCCTAAACCGAACTTTCCACTGTCTCCCGTCGAGAGTCTATTCAGCGTTCGTGCATTCTCGAGATCGTCGAAACTGTTGTTACCGCTCTGTGGTGGGGTCAACGGAGACTGTCTTGTCACTCTCCGCGGAGGATCGGTGGGACGCAAAACCGCTGGTACATAAAGTGGTGACTTTGGTGGACGAAGCTGGCGAGTATGCTGTGGCAGATGGGGAGGCAGGGCGGTTCGAGGAGATGTTGGGGAGGCGTTATTAATATTGGGCGTCGCAGTCGCAGAGTTGGTTGGGGAGATCTGCTGAGTCTGCGAGTTGAAGAGGGTGTACTGTGAAGGGGACGCTGTGAACTGTGGCACAGGGAATTCCGATGCCATGGCAGTCATGGGTTTCTGTGGAGTGTCGACCTTATCGTCGATTGTGGAGGAGGAAGAGCTCAGGATGGGCTGGTTGGGTTTCTCGAGAAACATTCAGTCGACTGAAAGCGGAATTCGATATCGAGAGAACCGGGAACTCGTGCATGAGAGGGGCCACACTTGTGCCAGAGCAAATGCGACAATGCCACAGTCGGGTTTCCGCCGCCAGCTCACCGAGCTACAATCACGTTGCGGGTATCGTAGGCGTAGTCGCTCCCTTCTGTCGTGCAGCCTCGCGGTAGCACAAACGAAGATGATAACTCTGGAAACACCAATGGGCCACGTTCCGACGGGCGGTGGGACTGTGGTTGTCAACGGCGAAGTGTGCGACGTTGGGTTTCTGTTACAGCAAAATATCGTGGCTTCGGTGGGTGTTCTATTCCCGGGCCGGCGCCGAAAGATGGCGAGGGAATGGGGAATTGATAAGCCCACAATCCGGTCGCAATCCGGTCAAATCCGGTCGCAATCTGATGTCTCACTCTGGAGGGTTCAGCGACAACGCGGCCGATGCGGTACTCGAAGGCTGCGAGGGCTGGTGTTGTCGAGAGTCGAGATCGCAGAGGCAAAGACGTGCAGGAGTGGAGGGTAGGTACATAGAAGTAATACCAGCACGCTCTATGATGGCACTAGGTTCTGGAGATAGCCCAAAATTATCAACCAGTTCGGTCTCATTGGCTGATGGCATGGATTGCTGGGGCAATATCGGAGGGAGGAGGACTCAGGGTGGTCTGAAGGCGCTGGAGCCGCTTTGGGCAACCCGAGCCTGCGATCAGCCACATTCAGGTGGAAGCAGACGAATGTCCCGTCAATTCCACTGCGTCTCGGGCCATCTTGTTGCGCAAAATTCAAGATTCAGGATCGATCCTGATATCACACACCACCGCATCTCAGCCGCATCGTCCTTCGTCGCCAGCGCCAGCCCATTCTCGTCGCGGCAATTGAGGCGGAGGTCTTTGATCGCGGCCGTTTTCTTTTGATAGACCGGGATCTGCTGGGAAGACCACTGTCGTGTGCTTGCGCGAAACTTGGCGAAGGCGATGTCCAGGGGTCCTGAGTCGTTGAACTGTCTCGCAGACTCCCTTGTCTTATCGCGTCACTTTCATTCGATTTTGATAATTCCACGGCACGGGCAGCGCCGCGGCCAGCCTTTATGACGGCGGAGGGCATTCTGCCCTGCAAGAAAGTCGATGCTCATGACAAAAGCGCAAAGGTATATTTGCACTTAGACCACATTTCAAGCAAAAGAATCCTACCCAACCGCAGGGCCCCCGCTGCCAATAGCCCAAGTGACTGAATTGACTTCTGCCCCCTGTTTGACAACCCTCCTCGTGATGAATCTGACTCGTGCAATGGACGACCGCCCAGGCGGTGAGGTGGTTGTGGAGCAAGTGATGGGGACGATTCTTTGATATAGACACGCCAGCTTGCAGACGACTTCCCGTTTCTCGGAGGCAAGCGACGATGCAGCTAAACTCAATCGATCTGCCAGCATGAACGCTCCGTCGGCAACGGAAAAATGAGGCAGTGGCTGAAAGGATGGCACCCCCGTCGCCGACAAACTCGCCGTCCAGAAGGAGAGCGATCAGAGCGATCAGAGCGAGAGTTGCACCTCTTCATCTACGTTACTATATGTGAGACGGAGGCATGCCCTTCGGTATCGTGGGGAAATTACCGGTATTGTGGGGAATCCAAGGGTTTGAGCGGATAAAGCAAAAGAAGGCTTGCGCAAAAGGATTTCTATGACTGAGGAGCAGAGTTCTCGAAGCATTCATCGTTCTAAAAACGTGGGAAGCCAGGACAGAAGAATCTCCTGTTCCACCGAGATGGATTCCATCCAATGGAGTGGTACACGAATCATTACTTAGAAAGCTAGATGTACGGGAGCCGCCCGAGCTGGGTCTCGGGGAGGATGTAATTTTACTGAGATGTGTGTCCAAAACAGAATCAACCTGAGGATTCTGAGGATTCTGGAAGTGGCAGATCCAGCGCTTAGGTTGTTGTATTGTGTAAGAGAGGTACATGCTTAGCTAGTTACAATTGCAGTGCAATAGTCTACCTTAAAACTAAGTTGTAGGATACATCCCCCGCCGTACTGTACTCAAGAGTACCGCTAGTCTATACTCGTCGCTCTTCCGGACGGAGTACCATCGCTGGCCAATATTTGGGTTATGCCTAACCCCAGGAATCACCGCGCTTGAGTCCTATAGTGTCTAACACGAGAAGGGTTTAACGAACGCGCCGACTCTCCCCCTTCATTTTCATCCTGCGGGCAAGCCCTCCAAAGGTCCAGTCCTCCTCTTGCTTCCGGGGTATTTGTCGAGGCCGGGGCCTAATCCAAGGGAATTAATAGAGAGGGCTGCTCTCGAGTAACCGGCAGAACTAAGAGCCAGTTTTCTGGTTGTGTATGTGGTCCCCAGCGCTTTAACCTGCAGTTGCTATTTGTAGTCGTCGCTCTCCAAGGACCCGTCCCTGCTCTACCCCCCAGCCGTGCTATAGAAACTGTGTTGGGTAATCCTTGAGCCCTCTCTCCGTCCAACAAATATATGTATCGATCGAGGGGTATAGTCGATCGATTCGAGGTGCGGCGATGTCGCCGAGGAGGGTATTCGATAGTGTCGTATTGGCAGACTGCCACGTTGCCTTTTGGTAGTAGTAACGAGTTCTTCTTCTCCAGGCTGATCCTGTCCTAAGGAAGCAGTATAATACCATAGGCGCAGGGTTGAAGGTTCATAGCGGACACCACGGATAGGTGCTGAGCCTTCGTCCACCGGGGGTGGCAGATCAAACTTGGTCTGAGAAGGCGGGATGGGATCAACAGCGAACTTCGATATCATCCTGAAAAAAAAAAGTTGCTAATTTGCACCTTCGTAGAAATGAGGGAACCAGGACGAAAGGACAAAGGAAGCAAAAGAACAATGATGGGGTAGGAGATGAATATCGTTTTAGAGACTGTGAGAATATAAACCGGTGGATGTTCCACTTCCCGCTCAATTGTGAGATTGAGTACTGCTGAGCTTCATCTCTCGCAAGGAGTCATCTGGCGAGGTCGCTGCCGCGTTACCCTGCAGTCTTGCGTGTATCTCGGACGAGGAACGTATCTGGCAATAGGTTGCACACGTTGTTCCTTGGAAACCGAAGGTTGAAGCAACGTTGGACGCGCCTCACGAAATGTAGCTCGAGGAAGGCACGCGACCTCGGTCGCATCCTAAGAAACTAGGTAAGGGTTCCATTTTTTCTCAACCAACCAATCATATGACCAGCCTTGTTTGTTCATCAGCCCTACCTTGAACAGGGGCTCGGATCAGCATCACTCACTCAACCTCATTTGTGCCAGAAGATTTCACTTGCCTCACGGTGGACATAGAAGGGGCACAGGATGTACTCAGTTCGATGGGGTATTTCGACCACGCCCCCTCCTTATGTGGAGACCTCGGACTCATGTGGCTAGGTGTTTCCCGTATTTCACAGTTGGCGCGATAAAATCCTTGAACTCTCATTCGTCCCCGCCTTGCGAGGCCGAGGCAATGCATATGAACATGGAGAGCTCATAAAAGGGCTTCACATCGTCTCAATCCGCCAGTAGTCATTGTCCTCCATACCATCGACGGTGCAAATTTAATGGCTTCACCTTCTTCTCTGTTCTCGTGAATCTCAAGATTCTCAAACTTCAAGCTTCAACTACCCTCCGACCCTGACCTGTGTGCAACATGGCTACCTCTGAGGTTGAAGCTCTGACTCCCCTTGCAACTCCCGTCCCAGATGGGCCCACCGAGCTACCCTTCTCCGAGCTGCAATGGTCTACTTTGCTGGCCATAATGGACACGGTCATTCCATCAATTCGAAGAGAAACGACGACAAACAACACGATCAACCAGTTAACCATCTCAGACGTCGAGTACAACAAAACCGTGAAGCACCTCAAGAAGACGTTGGCCAATTCGCCTGACAGCGAGTCTTTGGACGAATATCTCGACGAAAAGCCCTCTGATAATCAAAGATTCCAAGCCCTGCTACAACGAACGCTTTCCACCTTCGTCAGGGATGATGCAAGGCAGGGCTTGTCATTGATACTGACAACACTGAAGTAAGAAGATACTCTTCCTCTCCTTCACACGCGAAACCCATGGTTCTGCACAGAGAAAACTGATTTAATTGTAGCACTCGAGTCGGGTCTCTCATGCTCACTGGCTATGCTACCCCATTCCAAGACCAACCAGTTCATCTCCGCCAGACTATTCTCGATGGCTGGCGTGTCTCCTATCTCCCCCCTCTGAATGCGGTCCACAAGCAGATGACGCTTGTTGCGAAAAGTATCTGGCTCAAGACAAGTCCAACATACCACAAGCTCTCCGGATTCACACCAGTCCCAAACCACTACAAGCCAGGTTCTCACTACGAATATGAATTTCTGCAATTCCCTGCTGGATCTGGGCCAGAGATGGTCGATACGGACGTTGTAATTGTTGGCTCTGGGTGTGGTGGGGCGGTTTGTGCGAAGAATTTGGCAGAAGCTGGGCATCGCGTTCTGGTCGCCGACAAATCATATTACTATCCTCCGGAGCAGCTACCGATGTCAGAAGAGGAGGGTGGTATTCATTTGTTTGAAAATGGAGGAGTCGAGATGACGGATGATGCTTCTATGGGTATCATCGCAGGCAGCGCGTGGGGAGGAGGCGGTACGGTCAACTGGTCGGCCAGTCTTCAAACCCAAAGTTTTGTCCGAAAAGAGTGGGCACAGGACAGAGGCCTCACGTTTTTCGAGACTGCCGAATACCAGAACTGTCTTGACCGAGTTTGTCATCGTATGGGGGTTTCTGCCGAACACATCCATCATAACCATGGAAATGAGGTTCTCTTGGAAGGCTCGAGGAAACTAGGTTACCATGCCAAAGCCGTACCTCAAAACACGGGAGGAGCCACGCATTACTGTGGACATTGTACGCTGGGTTGTGGAGCCGCTCAGAAGCAAGGACCAGTCGTTTCTTGGCTACCAGATGCCGCGAAAGCTGGTGCAAAGTTTGTGGAAGGCTTCAAAATTGAACGTGTGATATTCGGCCAGGCCAATGGCAAAAAGAAGGCGGTCGGAGTCGAGGGGATCTGGACATCTAGGAATAAAAACGGCGGCGTAGATGGACCTCTCTCCGAACGAATCATCCGTAAGGTTATTGTCAGAGCCAAGAAGGTTATTATATCTTGTGGAACCTTGTGGAGTCCGATCGTGTTGATGAACAGTGGTCTCAAGGTAAATCACTTCCTCTGGGTAATAAATTAGCTGACAGGTTCAGAATAAACAAATTGGACGCAATCTTTACCTTCACCCTGTCAATCTTGTTGCTGGCGTGTACAAAGAAGATATCAGACCCTGGGAAGGTAACTTCCATCCTTTCATTCTCAAGTATGGCTTGCTGACGGACTTAGGTGGGATCCTAACCTCCGTCTGCTCAACATTCGAAAACCTTGACGGCCATGGGCATGGCGTGAAACTCGAAGCAACCTGCATGCTTCCATCATTCTTCCTTCCTACCATGAATTGGAACAACGGATTGGACTACAAGACACAAGCTCTGAAATTCCGACATACCAACGGATATATTTCCATCTGCCGGGATCGAGATACTGGAAGAGTCTACCCAGACCCAACGTCAGGAGTTCCTCGATGCCAATATTCGCCAAGTGCCTTCGACCGTGCACACATCATGGAGGGGCTTGTCGCTCTGGCCAAAATTTGCTACGTAACTGGCGCCACCGAGATCCATGCCTCCATCCAAGGTCTGAAACCATTCATCCGAGATCCCGATGAAGACAGCACGTCAGAAGAACAAGAGGACCCAGGCGTGACCAATCCCCGCTTTCGAGAATGGCTTGAAGAACTCCGACGTATTGGTAACAAGCCTCCAACGGGAACGTTCGCCTGCGCACATCAGATGGGAAGCAACCGTATGAGTAGTCGTCCGCAAGATGGGGTGGTTGATCCTAAGGGTAAGGTTTGGGGTACTGAAGATCTTTATGTTTCAGATGCGAGTGTCTTCCCCAGTGCGAGTGGAGTCAACCCAATGGTGACGAATATGGCTATCAGTGATTGGATCTCGAGAGGTATTAGCAAGGAGCTGAGGAGCATGAATGGAAAGGCCGAGCCGAGGTTGTAAGCCGAGGATAGTATAGCTCATCGTCGTCCCCCGTGTGTCTTTCCATCTTGATTGTATTTTGGCCATTTTCGCGAGCCGTGGTAGTTTGGCAAGTGCCTGGTAGATTCGTCCTTATGATCGTGGTCAACTACGACATACGTCGTGCCATCACTGCGTGTGAACTCGAGAGTCCTCTCCCACACGACCCCTCCAAGCTTACTCTCTGTCTTGATCCAGGGCGTGATAACCCGCGTATCTGCACCCACGGAATCCGGCGGCGGCTCTAGGTGGTCCTCTTCTGGCTCGAGCTCTGGCTCGGGTGCTAGCTCCGGTGCTGGCTCGGGTGCTGGCTCCGGTGCTTGCTTGGGTTTTCGTGCTCGCTTTTCCTTCTTGTCCTTCTTTGTTTGCTTTTTGGGGCGTGGGTCTTCGCCGCTGCCCTTTCTCTTCTTGGCGTGAGGGGTCGAGGAGGGTGCTGAGGTGGAGGGTGCTAAGGGAGAGGGAGCCGGATCCTTCTCCTTCCCCTCGAGAAGGATTGGGTTCATCGGAGCTGTGGCCTGCTCCTTCGCCTTCTCCTTCCCGAGGGTTGGGTTCATCGGATCCGCTGTCATGAGCGAAACTTTGAACGTCCGGACGAAGAAATCGATATCCTCGCTGCGCACGCCTTCGTATTTCCGACGAAAGGCTTCGCAAAACTCTTCTCGGTTGTAGTCGTCCTTCTCGGACGCAACCGGCCATTCCTCCAACGCCTTCTCCGGCACTACTCACTGTCAGTTGCTTCTCCTCCAAGAATCTTTCGAGATGGAAGTGGACTTGAGACGGAACATACTCTTCTCCACGGTAACTATCTCCCGTGTTCCCTCCGCAGACACCAACATCCACTTTCTACCCATCATAAAGACAGGTTCCTTAACGGGCTTTTCGCCCGGTACTCTCTGCCTTTTAGGCTCTTTCCTATCGTCCGAAGCCGTCCAGCGCGCGCTGTACGACTGCCGCTGGTACCTAGTTTCCCAGGCCGCTTTCGCCTCTCTCAGCAAGAGGGTCTTGGTGTTTTCGTTCATGGTGTCGGATGAGTAGAATCGAGGTTGCGCTTTCATCTGATTAGCTACGCCGAGTTAAGTTGGAGCTTCTGGGAACTTACGTGGAAAGGTTGTGTTGCTGAGGAGAAAGGAGAAAGAAAGAAAGAAAGATCGAGATTTGTATTTGTGGGCAAAAAAATTGCCGAGATCGCTCTGAAGAAGTGAATTGGAGAGTATTTTTGCAGGGCCGAGACTGATTGAAACTGCATCGCTTTTTGTCATGTCGTAAACCGATTTGTGTCAAGCGTAGCTTAAATGATTTCAGCCGACGGCTGTATTTTGCTATTTTGGGGGCCATAGAATTGATTTATTTACAATGTATAAAGCTGGGTTTTCTACTTCAAACGAAGTGATGCATGCTTCTTGACATAGGGGCTGATGTCAAGTAGAATATCACGAGTCTTTTGTTTACTTGAGTCGCCAGCTAGAATAGCACGCAGCAAATAATTTTGTGAGGTTGATATTAATAACTGCAATACAAGTCCATCAACATTACGATACTACGGTACTTGCAATAGTGAAACAATAATAGAATCTACTTCATTTCTGTCTTGTTGCTTTTAGCGTGTCGGTCACGGAGAAACCCCTTAGCGAGCCGAAATTCCAATCGAAATCTGGGGTGGGTCTCATATAATTGAATAAGCTCTTTTGTGTAAATGTTTCTACTTGGCATAGATATGCATGGCTTTAGTGTTTGCGCAACCTGGAAAATTGCCATCACTAACAGCCGATCCGGATCCCACCGGACTCCAAACGGGCATTCATGGCGGTCAGCTACCCGTCTCGACAGTGGTGGGAGGAAGTAATAGGTCGAACTCGAAAAGTCATATCTGAGGTACAGCGCCAGCATACTGGGGTGGCCTCCTTGTTGCCGAAACATCAAATCCAATATTTTTTTTGCAGTTTTTTGGCAACCTCGCTTCTGTTTATTTTTGCGCTTCACTCTCCTATCTTTTAAGCGAAAATGTTAATCACGTGCAGATGTTTGAACTGCGCCTTCCTCATCGTACCATAGTATTTGAGCAAAAGTACTGCTTTTGATTAGCAATTGCCCAAAATTGCTCCTGGTCACGAACTTTCAAGTCGTGGGCCCAGTTCCCTGGAAATTTCGAGTTTTGGCTCATATGGTGGATCTATTTGCTCTGAAGGTAGAGGTAGCGCAGTCTGCAGAATAATACCTATTATCGGCAGATCAACACAATACAGTTGAGTATCATCACCTTTTGGCCATCTCTTGAGTACACAAAGCGGCGCGCACTATTAGATTTGGATTCATAATCGACGGTTCAGTCAAGAGGCTATACTTGCAGATGTCGGAGAAGGAGAAGCCATGGAAAGACCTGCTTGCGCAAAAGGTATTCGGCTTCCCAAGCCCTTGATGATCTAAATACTCATCTTTACTTTATTAGAGCATATATATCAACTACCAAGTCCACCACTCATGCCTGCTACCCTAGCACTTCCGACGTCTTCCCGATGCCTCTCCTGCCAGTCGAGACAACAACTCCACCGCTCCAGACGCCCACCTTCCCTGACCTTCCCTCGAAGGTATATGCTGTCTTCATGTGCCGGACCTGGGTTTCGCGGGATGCTACAACCATGCAAATTTTGTTCAGAACATTCAAATAGATGTATTGGATATTGCCCGCGTTGTGGTAGCGGGCTCGGTTGTGTTTGAGGGTTTGGACGCGCAATACTTCCTTCTAACACGAGGAACGGGAGTACTCGTACACAAAGATACATCCTATATGGCGATTGCGTGGAGTCTGGTAGTATTCCTCAACCGGCTTTCACCAAGGGAAACAGTTGTCTTGTTTGTAAGAGGAGTGGATGGATCATGCATCCTACCTGCCCGCTGCTTCAAGAACCTTGCGGGCAATTGGCTGCATTTGACCTTCAAAGTGTCGATCACGGTCGACAAAAATCGGTGTGTGCAGAGTGTCTTTCATGTTGCTGGCTGGCAAAGGGGGGCTCGTCAGGATGGAAAGTTCTACGGATGCTTTGATGTGCCGGAGCTCATATCGAACTCCGAGGTCAATGCCTGGAGCTTGCCAGTCAAGCATCTCCTTTTCGAGAGATACTTAGGCGTCGTTTATAGGGAGATAATTTATACGCATCATCGAGGCATAGGTCGGAATTGGATGAAATGATTCCCGCCTCACAGCAATTCGTACGGTTGGCGACCAATGGAGGAGACTCGATGCCTCGATAATGGGCTTGTAAACATTCTCACATAAACAGACTCTTGGAGATCCCAGCACGCCGCAGAAGGCCTTGGAAAAGAGACGTCAGACACAGGAAGCGTGGAGTTGGTACTTGAGAGTGTGGAAGCGATGTTGGGTGGCAGAAAGATGATTTTAAAATGCCGAGGGGAGAAATAATGAATTTGAAGATGACACGAGCTCCCAAGCGGACGATACATTTGATTTCCTAAACACAATCTCCGGTAAAAGAAAATTGCAACAGTGAATTAGCATTTAAGACACGATGCTTCTGATAAATCTAGCCTTGCAAGCCATGCTTGTAAATTTCCCACCTCAACCGCCAGCTGGGCTTTTCCTCCTGATATCAAAGCCAACACTTGACTCGCAAAACGTGGGTCTTTCGGTCAACTACCTGGAAAATCAACGCATCCCGGAACTCCTGGAGGATGGCGCGTGTCGGCATCAACAACCAAGTTCTAGCGATCGTCAAAGCACATTGGCTTGGGCTCATGAGGAACTGGGAGAGAGCCGAAAGCTTCACCGAAACCCCCGATGGCCAAAACCGTAAAAAGGGAAAGCCTACTTCACTTTTCGGAATTTGACATGGCCTTTAGACTTGCAACCTTACCCTCCTCCACGGATTATTCGAGACTCGCAACGAGGAGTCTTTTCTCCAAATAAAAGAGGAAATGTACCTCGGCTATGGCCTCTTCAAAATCTTTAACAAACTCCATATCCAACTTTATTTTGTCTCTCCTCCTAGATAGACCCATGATTTGCTTTCAGGATACCTTACCTTCTTCAAATGGGTACAATCCGAAGCAATTAATATTAAGGGGCTTAAGCGAAGGCGAGGCCGCTCGGGAGATGTGAAACATTCGGCGAAACATTTCGCCGCGACTGAGACATCTCTAAAGCGGGCTGAAGCGCTTCCCTTCAACAATCTTCTTTATCAAGCGCATGAGAAGCCCATCACTATGCGGCTACTCAATGCATTGAGCCTGCAGCTCGAGGAATTCTTCGGTGACGATCCACCTCCCTATGCCATTCTATCACACAGATGGCAGGCGGATGAGGTATTGTTCCAGCATATTCAGAACGGCTCCGCACCGGAAAAGAAGGCATATGCAAAGATCAAGCTATGTTGCGACCAAGCTATGAAAGACGGCCTAGATTACGTGTGGGCTGACACGTGCTGCATAGACAAAAGCAGTAGTGCTGAGCTCACCGAGGCTATCAATTCGATGTTTCAATGGTATCAAAACGCCGCGGTATGCTACGCCTATTTGTCGGATGTAGAAAGCACAGATTCTTCGTATCATGGGGGGTTTTCCAAGAGCGTATGGTGGACTCGTGGATGGACACTGCAAGAGCTCATTGCACCTTCTCGCATTGAATTCTACAGCGCTAGTTGGGAGAATGTGGGGACAAAGGAGTCTCTGAAGTCACAGATATCATCAATCACGGGGATCGATATGGAGGCTCTTATGGGAAAAGATCTTCAAACTTTCAGTGTTGCAAAGAAAATGTCGTGGGCTTCGAAACGCTCCACTACCAGGATCGAAGATGTGGCCTACAGCCTCCTTGGAATCTTTGGGGTCAACATGCCATTGCTCTATGGTGAGGGGCAAAAAGCCTTCTTGCGACTGCAAGAAGAGATTTTGAAGCAGTCAGACGACCAGTCCTTGTTTGCTTGGAGCTGCTCAGACACCTCGTATCGAGGCATGTTGGCAAAATCCCCAGCTTACTTTTCCAATTGCTCTAATATTGTCCGGTCAGCCATGAAGCTCGGCCGTGCTCCATACACAATGACTAACATGGGCCTGTCTATCGAGCTATTCATGGCCCCATGGGCTATGGAAACGTATCTCGTGCTTCTCGACTGCGAGACGTACGGAATCTCCATTGCTCGAAAAGGGATATTCCTGAAATTGTTGCCAGAACGGGATCAGTACGCCAGAATAATGGTCAATGAGATGGACGTTGTGACATGTCCTCCGGGTTTACTAGCAGAAGGCACTTACATGAGAATTTATGTTCGGCAACAAATATGGGGCACCTACCCTTCTATGGATCGCATGTACGGATTTTGGATCCGATCCGTTCTTTCGACAAAGGTCGATGGAACTTTGAAAAATCTGGAGAAAATCTGGCTCAAGGGAGTAGTGTACTCACGGAAGTGGAGCGAGGAGAAGAGAATCCTCGAAATACCGACAGGATTTAGAGGCACTGCGGGTGAGTTGTGGTACCGCTCTGCAGACCTGGGGGACTCGGTTTTGTTACTGGGATTCGACGCCTTCTTTAATCCGGTATGTTCGCTTGAAGGCCCCTTGTGGGAAGATTCCCCAGTCGCCCCTATCATAAAGCCAGGGAGAGAAACTTTAGAGGAACTCCTGGATCCTTCATGGATGTATGTGCCAAGTCCCAATGTCCATAAAGGCTCCCGGCTGAAAGGCTTGTGTCGATATTCAGGTTGCAGCAAGATATCGATAAAAGAGGAGATGTTTGAAAATCAGAAAATTTGGGCCGTAGACATCGAACACTACGACAGTAAGAACCCTTTGTGGGAACGCGTTACGTGTGATGGATGTTCTGATGTAAGAAGTCACAATTTCCTTCCCTCTTTAGACTGTTTCTACACTAATCAGACACCAGAGAATATACGGACCGCGCTACAAATGTCAAGTCTGTCGTAACTTTGACTACTGCTCTAATTGTTTCTTAAACTCGGATACCTCCCATCCTTCACACGGCTTCAAGTTAATGAACAATGAGTAAATGAGTCCTCCGCAACAAGGAGGAAAGCTTCCATCGATCACTCAAAGATTAGAAGCTAGAGGAACTTGGAGCTTATGATTTCAGGGTACTAATGTTGTTTGAAATTGGTCAGGAAATTCTGGTGGTGTTATTGGTTGTCGTTGATTCATTGTTCCAGATAGAGCCGGGACATCCCAAAGGAGGATGAGCAGATCGTTCTTGGCCAAAGTTCCAAGATGCGAGGGAAATTGATAAGCGGCTCCCTTGCGGAGGAACAAACACGCCGCACTCACGTTCAATATTCCAAGTCAAGCGCAACATTTCAGGTGTTCCCAATGTCCAATCGACGCATCGTACATTCAAAGTCTACGATAATAAAATGTCCGGGAAATTCGAAACATTGAAGTCCTTCCCCACCAGTATCTACAGGTTCTTCTCAGGCGCATCTCCTTTACCATCACCATACTTCCTCACATGCTCCTTGCCGGCATTTTTATCCGCTTCAAACGCAGCCACCTCTCTCGAATCCATATGCTTGGCCACTTGATCTGCCTGCCACTTCTTGAACGAAAATCCGAGTCCCTCATGCCTGTAATCCTTATCATTTGCTTGATCCTTGTGACTTTGACGCGGACGAAGTCGCTGTGTACGGTTTCGGGATCTAGGGAGAGAGTGACGAGTGCGTTGATGGTGGTGGTTTTGGGAATGACCTTGAAGGTCCAGGACTAAAACCAGTTAGTTCCAGTCATGTGAGATGAAATTATGAGCAAAACGTACTTGTTCATTCTTGAATTGGAGTACTTCGTCGTCGCTGCGAACGACTTGGTAACCTTCGTTCTTGGACGCTTTGAAAAGTTTTGGCAGAGCAAACCACTGGCCTGCCAATTTGTAACTGCGACGTGGTGAGCTGGCTTTTGCGTTTAATCGCACGGAAAATCCTCCTACCGATCATTTGCATATACAAACTGATCATCATATACGCAATCAGGTGTATAACGCTCCACTCTCTCAATCGTCGGCTCGCAGCTGTAGAGAGCAATGATATCATCAAGAAGCGCTTGTCTGGCTTTGTCAAGACTTCGACGCTGCGCAGAATATTAGTGCTATAAATCACAAATATTCGAATGGAAGTGGGAATGGGGAGCTTCGAGGTTGTCTTGGGCCCTAGAACACATGAAAATAGGAGTCACGACAGCTCCCATAGACAGAAATAGTGGCCTATCATGAGGTAGACCTTACGATCTGGATGCCAATCTTTGGTCGCAGAGGTCTGGCGAACCTCGAAGTTCTCTCCAGGTGCTGAAACCGTAGTCATCTTGCGTAGAACGGATGTTGAGGTACTCAAAAGGGAAATATTTGCCGTTCGGATAAGTGATCTGGTGAGCACTTGGTGGTAGAGCTACAATAACGCAGAAGTCGCTGGTTTTGTATCCGTCATACTTGGCAGAATGTTTGTGTTGATTCAATTATTCCACCGTGACGTCGGCAACAAGCGTGAAATCGACCGGAACTTTCTCCTGGCAACAATCTTCGCCTTGACACATTCTGGAACAATTCTTTCAAGAAGCCTTGTCATGGGCAAAATTGAGGCACCCATTTTGAATGTTCCAAGTCTTTTTGAAAGCTGAACCTTGTTTGGACTCGGAATGAATAACTTTCCACCGCTATCAGAATATGTAGACAAGGCATGGAGACATATGTGTTCGTTCACGGTCAAGTAAGCAGTTGAAATTGTGATCCTTAAGTTGTTCTTTCTGTCCTATGTACAATTTTCCTTGACGGATTCAACCAATTTCTTTCCTTTTTCTTCTTCTGCATACCTTGATGTCCATTCCATATTTTCCATTCTTCTTGCACGAGCTAAAACGAGACAACCTTGAAGCTTTTGCCATCACTTTTGCCATCGCTTTTTTCAGTGTCCGAGCTTCCTCGGGATGTGGCGGGCCAGGTAGCCACTCCCCTTCATCCTCAGAGTAAGCCTTGTTCTCCTTTTCCAACTCTTCCTTGAATTTCTCATGATTCTTCATATAATTCTCAGCGTATTCCTTGGTCCAAGAGCAACTATCCCATGGCTGCTCTCCGTCTTCGGTGTCTTCGAAGGGGAACTGTGGTTCATACTTATGCTCAGGGAAAACGAGTTCATCTGCATTCTCCCAAACCTCTTCATCACTGCTTGTAATGCCTTCGGCTTCCTGATTCACCATCCAAGATTTGATCCGGTGGTTGAAACTCCATTCGCGGTCGGTCCCGGTCCAGTTACCGAAGTTGAGTGCTTCTTCGGGCGTGATTATGCGGACGCATTCAGGGTTTTCCTCCGCATAACCGGTACTTAAATCCAATCTAGAGTTGTATGGCATCTCTTGAAAGGACGCGATATCGGTGTTTGGCAGACCCCATGGGTCGTAGTAAGGAGGAAGTCCACATCGCTTTTCAACTCCCTTTTGGAGCATATACATGTTGGCTTCAGTCAGCTTATGATCTTCTCCGAATTGATGTCTACTGCTCGGGTTGTTGCTGTATGATGGCTGTGGTGATTGTTGAATCTGTGCATAGTCAACGGAGAGTTGAATATTACTGGCAGGTTGGCGTTGAGTTTCTTCCTCATAGGGGGTTGATAAGACCTCAGGCTGAGAAATCCTGGGCGATCGTGGCCGAGGCATGCTAAGATAGGAGAATCTGGCCCATCCATTTGGATGTCTCGGTGCGATGTGTTCAACTTGCTGGGCGATGTTCGACTCAAGAGGCAGCTCTGGGGAATATTGAGGCCCGAATTGTTGGACAGTGCTGGACTTAAGGGGCGACTCCGGTGCAAATGGCGATGTTATTTGTTGTCTGACAACTTTGGGATCGATGTGCGGTCCCGGAGGGTATAGGTGGGGTGTTCGCCCAAACTTGTTAGTGTAAAAGGGTATTCCTGCAGGATATTGCGGTTCAATTTGTTGGGCCATGTTGGACATAAGAGGCAAATCCGATGTATATCGCGGTGTGATTTGTCGTCTGAGGACATCGGGATCAATGTGCAGTCCAGGGGGGTAGAGAGGCGTAGCTTGTCCGAACTTTGTGGTATAGAAGGCAAGTCCAGGAGGATATGGTAGTGTATTTCGTGCCAACATATTGGACGTCATAAGAGATCCTGGAGGATATTGCTGTGCAACGCGTTGCGTGAACATGATGGGTCTTGATGATTGGGTTGTTGGTGATATTTCTTAACGAGTTTGAGAATATGATGAAAGTTGTATGAGAAAAGTTCAAACAGAGGGCAGGGGAAAGTCCTTCCTATACCTGCTTCTCCAGTCGAGATCGCAAGGGGAGCCCAGATGGAAATTGGGAGATACTTACTTTGCGGCACCATGTTCGATATTTTTGGCGAGCTATAATAGCCCATTGAGAACTGAACTTGTTCGGAAAGCCAGGATTGGAGGGGGAACTGAATCTACCATGGTTGGCATGTTTTTATGTTTTTAGTAGCATCGAGGACAGCACCAATTAACAGCGGAACCATCCGTCAAGGGTCCCAACTATTGAATTCTCTGGTGACTAGTTAGTGCGGGAGACGCCTTGAGGCAGCCTTGATTCAATATGAACTGCAGGAGCTGATTCAACCAACGTGGTTCATGACTTGAAATCAGAAGAGACAATTCTTCACAAGAAAAATTGAAGGCGAGGGGGTCGTTCTTGCCAAGCCCCTTAGCGAGCCAACCCCTATTTAGTTCTTCATTCGATAAGTCGTACCTGAAGTTTGTTAGCAAGACTAAATCAGTAAAGACCCCACGAAAGGAAGTTACCTTCACCTCGCTAGTGCGGACTCAGTAAGAGGGGTTCGTTAACAGCATACCATCCTGGCCAGAGGACGCAGAATGTCACGTGACAGAAACTATTACTGGATTGCGGCTGTCATCTCTTCTAGCACGTAGCGAACTAGGGGAGAAGTCAAGCACTCTCAGAAGTTGCCCATGCTTCTCTCTAAAGCGTCCGACTTGATTTTGATCGGACTTTGCATGATGAGTACTGGCTGCGTTCAAGTCCTTCCCACCAACAAGTGGCTTTGAGTTTCCAGATTGCCATTCTGCATTGCATCAGTGATACCGTATTCAACAAAACAAGCAACTGCAACGTGGTTTCTGCGTTGGAGAAATGAAATTTGACTTTGATTTATTATTAATTAGACATCGATTCCTACAGTCTCAAATCGAAAAGATCTGATATTCAACGTTCCTCACCAACTCTCCCTGAACCTCCAATGTAGCCCCGAAATTGAAGTGTACGCCCGCATTGGCAGGATGTATCAGAGCTCTCCTCTCTCCTTTATATCGTCAGACTTTTCGGCACTCACGACCTCCGCCTGCTGTTGAAGCCGAGTGTAATCCCCAGCCCCGTTGCAGCCATCAGGAACGTAGAATCGCTGGTCGATTCTGCCAAATACCATGATGCACAGTATGCAAATCTCAAGAGTGAAGTTGAACACGTAAAAAGATGCTTTCGAATCGTACCATCGTGGATTGGTCGCTGGCCGTGGGGGAGTCCATGCTCCACCGGCTTTGAATCCTGTGATCAACAACGAGAGAGAGGATGTCATTGCCAGAACAGCCGTCTTGCTGATCATGCTACCTTGTCCAAAGGTCTCCTCTTCCGATTTTGGCAACAAGTAAGCTGCTGCAAGGTGGACAAGTGGAAGGCAGGTGAAACAGAGGAGGTAGGTCAAAGCAGTGAGCTGGATGTCTCGACAGATCGACCGGGTATGTGTGTTCTGCGTATAGAGAGAGACAACCACGGAAGTGATGACCATCGCAAGGGCAGCTCCAATGCTGCAGTACAAGATCTTGTATGTAATTCGCACCACCGGATGCCATCCAATGCGAGGTTGCTTTCCTCGTAGAATTCGTTGTGCGAGGATCAAGTTGATGATGTAGATTATGAGTATTCCTGCATTTACAAAGATGTTTGCTGCGATTGCAAGGCCAATGCTGTGTTGTCGGTTTGCCCATGCAATGCGGAGAACCAAAGTGACGACTCTCGCCATACAGAATCCAGTCAGGAACATTGATATTACAAACTTGTGGTTCTTTCGGCGGTTCAATCGAAACATTGTTGAATTTGTGACGGCGAAGCATAGGTAGAGGAATGTAAAGACGGCGCAGATTGGGACATCGGTGGTGTTTGTTGGCAAGCCGCCAAATCCAGCACTGTTCGAAGGGTATGGACCTCCTGATCGCATCTGAAAAGAGTGAGACATTGCAGATTTTCAGCCCCCCTGATTGAAGCCTCTTCGACAGGTTGCACTGTTGCAGTCTGGGTGGTGGATTTGTGGTTTGGTGGAGTGGTTTTGGAGGAAAGCTTTCCGAAATATTGGGCAATGACCTTGGAGTTCTGTGGTCGAACCGACCACCTTATAAGGAAACCTCTTCATTATCGAAATCGATATCAAACTACGAAATAAACCAAAAAGAGAAGATCCTCAAAACAGGTCAGGTGGCAGTTGACCAATGAGAGGATGGGAACGAGCTCGGCTATTTCGGACCGGACGAAGTTTTGCGTCCGACGGACGAGCTCGGAGTTGACCTCGCCTCGCCACCTCGCTCCCCCCCTTCGCCTTCCCTTGCCTGATTATTGTTGTGAAGGAGAAATGAGAAATATGCCTGACCCACAAATACGAACATATGTTTGAAGTTGGAATTCACATGGTTATGCATCCCATTCAGTGAACCTGACGAAGTCTTGGTGCGAGGGCGACAGCCTTGCAGCACTGCTCATCACAATACAGGTTGGTTCTAGCAAGCTACAACTGCAAGGTTACTCATCGCCCAGCTAGTTTCCGAAGTCCACCTTCTCGGTATACTGTATTACAAGTCAGCAGGATCCTGACCTGGGTAGCGAATCCTAGTTATGCCGGAAGAACAGATTCGGGCAAGCGCTAGGAAAGGGACGAAGAGCTGCACGGAATGTGAGTGCATGCCGAAACGGTCAGTCACGGTATTTTGCTGAACATAAACACAGGCAGGCGCCGGAAAGTCCGATGCATTCGAGTCCCTGAAGACGCGCAAATCTGCAGATCATGTGAAGAGCGAGGTTCAGCTTGTATTCCGCAAGAATTTAGTTCCCAGCCCGTTCGACCATACAGAGTATCTTCACGACATCGTATATCCCAACTGGAGTCAAAGGTCGCCAGCTTAAGCAAGGTCGTGCGTGGTATTGAACTCAAGCTCGGGCATCAACCTACAGAGACCGCGGAAACCATTGCTGAGCAGTCCTCAGCGACAGATGACTCTGACGATGATCCAAACGTGTCGGATATCATCGAACCATCTCATCTCCGCTCGCTTTTCCAAAATGACTGGCTTAGTGTAGACAAGCAACCGCAGCACGAATCATCACAAGTACACAAAGCAAAGTCTACTGCAAATCTGACAGATATAGCGAGGCATGTGCTACAGAAGTTGATTCCATCAAAGCAAGAAGTTTCGGATCTTGCTAGCTCGGCATTCGAATGGCTTTACCTATTGGATGCTCTCTACCCACAGCCGTTAGCTGTCAAATCCAAGCAGGAAATGCTTGAGACTTACGAAGAGATGCATGCACTAGATGTTGATGCCCTAAGACTTGCATCGTGGCTGGCCACTCTCGCTATCACAGTTCAGCAAAGTCCCCAAGAGGGCAGCAGTCCACCATCCGAGCTCGGGAAGTACTACCAGAGATGGCTCGACTTTTCACGGAAAGTCTCCGACACAGTTGAGAGTTCAATTCTAAGTCATGATCCACTTCTAGGTACAATTGAGGGGCTTGGAATTGGATTGAATTGTTTTCGACTGTGAGTCTTACACGTCTTTTGCCAAATCATTATCTCAATAACAGCTAACATCAAATATAGTCTAATAATACAAGGAAATTTCCACAAGGCATGGATTCAACTTCGGTAGGTACTGGCGAAGACTGCCTTGCTTGCAAAGCCCCTGATTTTCCCTCCAATGGACCCCCGAACAGCCAGTCATACGAAAGATTGCTGACGGCGCTTTATGCAGGCGTTATATCGCGATAGCTGAATTAATGGGTTTGCCCAAGACATTTCAAGCAATTCAACTCAGCACCATTGCCAGAGGAAACCTCGATGAGATGCAGCGTCACAGGGTTCAGCTATGGGAAAGCATATGCGCGTTGGATCGCCTATTTGGAATGTTTACCAATCTGCCTCCAGGTACGACGAGATACCAACAAAATATGTCTAAGGCTTTAGTTCTCGATGGTATCGTTCAACCATGGGTGTATCTTACCAGATTAACCGGTTAGTCTCGACCTAAATCGTACCCATAGAGGCAACTCGCAGCTGAAAATCCGGGGGACAGATATTGCCGCCAAGATTCAACATCAGGACGAGATTAATACGATTCAAGGTTTGAGCAGTAAACTTTACGCAACTGCGTTGGACCTGGCATCACAGCTTAGGGCACTTGCAGCCAAGACCCCTGATCTTTGGTGGGTCAGATCGGATAAAGTGAAGCCAGATGATATCGTCCAGTTTATGCATCACGTACGTGACATTATCTGAGCCAAGCCTCTCCCCTTTCAGACGTGCCGCGAGGTGTTCTACTCTCTAGACATGTCTTTAGAGTCACGAACTTTTGAGACACTGTTTCAGCTACCGAATCTCTTCCAAAGCAGGCAATACTGACTCCAAGATCATCTAGTGTCTGCTCATGAGGGTTTATTTACCTTTCACAATGGAGCAAAACCCCAGCGAAGAGAATTATTCCAGTCGCCTGGCTTGCATGGCCGCGTGTGAACAAGTTGCACAACGCTATCAATTCCTGCGCCGCGGGCTTCCATCTGGTTTTCTTTTGGGCCATATACTAGATCTCCAAGTCTTCTCTGCGACAGTTGTGCTCCTCCTCACGACTCACGGCCCTCTTCCCGCGGATCTCTTCAGGTTTAGTAGTGATAAAGCTCGGATCGAGAGTGAAGTTTCACAAGTAGCCAAGCTCATGGGGGAAAAGGCGAATGATATTACTCACTCTCACTTTGCCCGAAATGGTGCTGCCACGATCTGCTCCCTGAGGCGGCTGCTTCAGCAAGATGACAACACTTCTCAAGAGTTGACGTTGAAAGTGCCGTTACTCGGGAAAGTCCACATTCGACGCAATGTTGGCGCATCACAACCGCGACAGGAAACGACGGCGTTATCTTCTATGCAGGCCCCATCACAACTAGGCCTGTGGTCTTCAAACGGGCAGATGGTGCCTTGTCAGTTGAGGGCTGCGGTTGCTCAAACTAGTGACTTCGTTGAACCGACTTTGCAGACTGCACAAGATTGGGAGTGGGATAATTTTTCGTGGTCCGTTGAGAACAACCAGCATGACTTTTTCCAAGATGCGTTGATGACGGATGACTTCGATCAATTTGTCACTTGGCAGAACACGGAGATGAACTTTCCCTTCAATGCTTGATCAAATTATGTACATTACGAACAATCAAAGTAAATTAGAGCTTTATTGAAGCCTCAATGATATATCCCAACGCCCTCACGTACGGAAAACTGATAAGCAATGATCAAAACTTCTGTCTTGAATGATCTCCAGTCTATTCTCATAGCCAAATTCCCGTTTCTTCTTAACTCAGTACCATGAAAACCTTCCATTCATTCCCATTTCTTCGTTCCCGCCGTCATTGCCTCATCCTCCACTATTTCTTTCCCACCTCCCCTCGCCATTTGACGATGTACCTGTCCTCTCAAACGGATGCTGCCCCAAATCCCTCTTCCATCTACAAAGTTTACAGATCTCCTCCCCTTGCACCATCTTCCCCTCCAATCTTTCCCAAAACTCCCTCAACCTCCCGTCAAACATCTCATGATTAAAGAAAGCGTCTCTACAATCTTCGTACTCGGCCATGTGTTTTGAATGCTCAGTCTTGTTGTCGTCGTAGCATTGATCGCAGCGACATTCTTTCCAGTCTCCGTGTGATGTGTCGAGGATTTCTCGGTTCAGGATGGCTTGTTGCTCTGCGATGTCGGTGGAGGAGTCGGCTGAGCCGCCCAGGCTCTTTGGTGGCGAAGTGGAGAGAACTGGGTCGGTTGGGTCTGGGGTCCATGGCTTGAGGTGTCGGCCCCAAAAGTTTTTGCTCAAGGCTGTGGTTTCTATTTGAGGTTGAGAAGCAGGTGTGGTTGCGTTTGTGGTTGCGCTTGTGGCCGAGCTTGAGACATTTGACCACGGGTTGTTTGTGTGGCTGGGATTTACAGCTTTTGGCTCTTGAGCTGGATTCTTCTTGATAGCGGCTACGACCCAAGGATTGTTGTCCCACGCTGTGGGTTGGGTTTGGGGCTGAGACTGAGGAGTGGTTGAGTTTGTGTTTGCGTTGGCGTTGTTAGACGAGTTTGCAACACTTGCATATGTCTTCTGATTTGTGCTGCCAGTATTTGCAGTACCAAGCCCTTGAGCTGGATTCTTCTGAACAGGAATCGAATTTTTCTTTGTTGGCGATTCTGAATTGTTGGTGGAGCTCTTTGTTGGCTGCTTGGATACGTGTTTTGGTTTCGGTGCTGCAGGTTTAGGCGGTGGAAGTGCTGGAAATTCCTGCTCGTCGTCCTTCTGGAGATGGTCAAATTTTGGTTGAGCAAGTGAAAATGTATTGTCGACGAGTCCTTCCGGATGATGTGCAATGAAGTCCTCAATCCAGGCGAGTGTTCTTTGTCTCATTTCGGCTTCTTTCCGGCACTCAGCAACCCAGTCGTCTTGGCCTTGGTTTTTCCGAGATCCTCAAAGACGGTAGTAGGTTTTGGGTTTCCACTGTGCATTGTGTCCCAGTTGCCAAGGACTGGGACCGGGAGAGTGACTTTACGCCAGTATGCCATTGTTGTTTTTCGGGTTTGTTGACGCGGTTCGAGTTGGCTGTTCAATGCAACTGATATATGTGCTCTGGTGAGAGTGTTTTGTCGCAAGGTTGAACAGTAATATATCGTAAGATTTGGTATGTGTGGATGGTTACAGAACCTTCTAAGCAGTCAGAAGGGTGGGTTTTAAAAAAGCCTGCCAGTCGACAACGAAATTTCCAACTACTTTGGTTCGAAGTACTGATTCATCCAATCTTTTCATCAGCCCAAACGAGCCATTCTTAACTCTTGCCTTCATCCATCTATTCGAATGCGGACAGAGTTCGCTGTGGGCCTAGTTAAAAACTGGGGTTGTGATATAACTTTGGGCCCTATTCCCGCAATCGTACCGTGGAACCACCGAAATAGACTTCAGCCAGATGCTCACAGCGATGGATCAGGAAGTAGAACACAATGAAGTGTTCTAGAATTTAATTCTGGGCCGCAAGTTTGGTTCGATGCAATAGATAGCTTGGCAGAGAAATCTTAGGCTTTGCCTGTGCTCTTCCTCGACCAAACCTAGAGTCAGTTACGAGTCTCGCTTAAAAAGGGGCAGAGTTTTTGGGTATCAAAGACGATGTATTTCCCCCTAAAGAAATGATAACTGATTCTCTAATCAGGGAGCGCCATTTGCACTCTCTAACCTGATTTTTCTCGATCCGCCATTTCAAGAAGATTCGGAGTGGTTTAGCGCAAAGTTCAAGTTCCTACGGGAACTAGAGATAGACCCCCCTAGACTCCAGCTTGCGGCAACGCTATGCCAACCCTAATAAATGACCCACAAAATATTCATACTGGTACATGTTCGTGAACTTGGCTGGGAAGCCAGAATAGAGAACAGAAGGAATGATATGACTCAAATTCGCAAAGGGACTGGCCTTGCCTTCGGCAATAAATTTTGTCTCCCACCAAATGCATATAATAATGTAAAACGGTCGTCTCTCGCAAGATTCTCCAGATATCTACCCACACACAGCATTCTTTGCACTCATCAATACATTTCAGAACTTCAGCAACAAAAAGAAGCAACCCGAATCTATCAATCACTCGATATTCGTATATATCCGGTCAAAATCCTATCAGTTGGAGAACGACATTCCTGACATCATTTCTACTTGCAGTCTTCATCATCCTACCTCTCCTACACGCCCGATTCCCCGACCATCTCACCGGTTCTCGAGCCCACTGGGACTTCTGACCTGACGAAGAGGAGCTCGTACGCTGCGAGAAATACCACGACAACCATCATCTACGACGAGTACGCAAATCTCGAACGAGTTTAGAACTTTAGACGGAACGAGCAACTTCAGGGCACTTAATCTCTCGTATAGAAATATAACAATCGAGATATATGCGTACTTCGACAAAAGACGACTCCTCCATACCAAAACAACAGCGGTTAGAGTCAACACCAAAGGTCAAAATGGCAAAAAGAATTAGACTTACTTCAGAAGACCTTGATTCCCCATCACCCAAAAGAACTAAGACAACACACGAGAGAGATGGGGTTGAGGTCTTCCAAGGCCAGCACTTGAATCCATCACCAACAACCAACGAACATTTGACGGGAAGCAACGATACCCCGGCATTGAACACAACAGAGGAGCCATCCTCAATTTCGCAACAACAACAAAACAAAGACGAAGAGAGCACATCAACCCAAGCAGAGCTCCGAGTATCACGAACACCAAACCCGGAAGGGGGCAGGGGGGCCCAGGAGCACCTACGAGCAAGTCCTTCCTTCATCCCTGAACTGGAAATGCCATCAACAGCATGGTTAACCATCCCACAACACAACAACAAAAAAATAATCTTCACAAACCCCTGCCACCGGCCATCTGCACCACGAAGAACATTACCAACGCCACCACCTGAAACTCAAACCGGACGGGCCATTAAGAGGAAAAGGAAAGCCGAGAAATCAAACACAGAACCGGGGTTTACGACCTTCGAGGACGACACAGCAACTAAGGACAACATCACCGAGTTGGAAGATGAATATTTCGGGGCTGCTATGGCTAGTGCTCATGACTGGGTGGAAGTTTATATCCAAAAAACGGCTTTTGCGTATGCCAACAAGATCGTGGATTGGATCTTGCCTGTGGCTAAGCATGCCAGTGAGACGACCGCTGGAGAGGAAGGCAGTACGCTTGAAAAGAAACTCTTGAAGTGGAAGACAGAGATGCAATGGAAGTGGGATGCTGCAAACCTAACCAGGGAAATGTCTAGCGGGAGGAATTGGTTCCTGGCAGAATACGTCGAGGAACTGGCGGACTTGGTCGACGAGACAGTGAGAGTTGGGGGCCTAGATGCAGTGGAAGTAAAACTCGAAACTCAGAAAGAGGTAGACGCGTGGGAAACAATGTCTATCAAAGTTATTGGCTACTGTCAAGGCAAGGGGCTTTACGGGAGGGGGTGGTCGGAATGGGGAGATAAGGACGAAGACAATTATGACCGCTTGGGACGCGTGTGGAAGAGGATCGTAGACTACTTTGCGGGAGATCTCTGGGAGAAGAGCCAAGATATAGTGTCGGATTGGCGGTGGCATGATGTAATGATGCGGAAGGTTTTGCGTGCTAAGAAAAAGATCCGGTATATTGAGACACTGAGAGCGCGCTGGGCGATAAGCAGTAACCACCCTTTGGCTGCCATTAGGACGCCATTGGGCGGAATCGCTGAGGAAACGGTGAACGGGCGAATTCAAAATGGTGAAGCAGGAGGATATTTCGAGGATGGGGTTTGGATTGAATGAGATTGGCCGCTATCATGAATCGAATGAGACCCAATAACAGTTCCACTTAAGTGACTTATCGAACGCTGTATCTGATACGCCGTGAACAGTTCAGTCGACAAGGATCTTAGCCTCCAGATCCGTGTAGTGCTCGAAAAAGGACTCGAACAACCTAACTCCATGCTCCACATCATACGTGCCTCCAGTTTCTCGAATGCTATGCATAGAAAGCTGAGCGTTGCCGACATCGATGGTACGTGTTCCAAGCGCTGCAGATAGCATGGGGCCAATGGTGCTTCCACAGCTGGAGTCGTTGCGGACAACAAAGAGTTGAAGAGGCACGCCAGCTGACGTTGTCGAGTCTTGGCTTGGCTTTGCTCTTCGCGCGACCTCCTGTAACAGAACAATGCCAGGAGAGTTCGTAGCATAACGTTGATTGGCATTGACCTTGATGACTGTGCCTTTGTTCATCTGTGGTCGGTGATCTGATTCGTATTTAGATGCATAGTTGGGATTGACCGAGTGAGCCATGTCTGCAGAAACCAAGAATGAAGTGGACAGAGTCTGTTCATACGCGGTAGAGATATCGAGCTCTGCCTCTCTGGGAACCTTTACGTACGAATTATCTGATGCAGTGTCATGGTGAGCAGGAAGCACTGAGAGACGACGAAGGACTGCTGGAAGTAGATTCGAAGCAGCGCCCTGAGCTGAAGTACTTCCAATTTCCTCGTGGTCGAAGCAGGTAATGAGACGAATGCTGGACTCATTTTCGAGAGCCGACGATGATGAGAGAGATTCTATGATTCCTTCGACAGCGCAGTAGGTCATCCCTAAATTGTCCAACCGCGCAGAGAAGATGAGCTCGTTGTTGAGGCCGCCGAGGCATGCTTTTTGGGTATCATATAAAACGATCTCAAAATCAACCAAGTCTTCAACTTCTGCCCCCGCATGCTCGGCAATGAGTTTGACAATATAAGGGTGATGGCGTTCAGACATAGTCTGGAGAGGTTGAAAGTCCTCTTCTTCCTTTTCCAACGCGGATGTCTTCTCATCTTCAGCTTTTTTTTCACCCTTCTTGCCCGCCCGATTCAACTCCGCCTCAACAAGACCAGCAATTGGAAAGAGCTCCGTCTCCTTATTCGGATTAAAGTTCGTCTCGCGATCAAGGTGGATTGCAAGGGTGGGGATCCTCAAAATCGGCCGGTCCACCTTCACGAGCTTCTGAATGTAGTTGCCCTTCCCATCCCTGACCATAGCTCTGCCAGCAATACTAAGATCTCGATCAAACCAAGTATGCCATTTCCCTCCACCATATGTCTCCACACCGACTTGCATGAATCCATGACCGCTCTTCTTGCTCACTGGCTTCAAGCGGAGGCAGCATGAGTCTGTATGTGCCCCCACCATGGCGATCGGGTTCCCCGCCTTCCATTTCTTGCCAATACCGAACGCGACGATTGAGGAGCCGTTTCGTGTAAGGTAGTATTTGCCGCCAGGCTGGAGAGTCGAGGACCAGCTGTCTCGCTCTTTAATCTCTTGGAATCCGGCCTTTGTCAGTCGCTGGACGGCAGAGTCAACGGCATGGTAAGCTGTAACAATCTTAGCAGATTTCAAGTCTCGGGGATGGAGCAGGATCACGTACGAGTTGGCGAAGCGTTGACGAAATCGATGAAGTCGTGTACCTTTGCAAGTGCCGCACTGATGTCCTTCGAAGCCATTTTGAGAGGCGTGGTGACTGAGTAGGAGCGTATAAAAACCTTGGGTATCTTTTGGCAGCTGAAAAGAAAGATCGCCGATGGCCTTGCAATCATTGAGTGGGGAGAAAGGTTGATGGATGTGCTCGCCGTGCTTCTGTGTCACGGTGCTGATAATGTGGGGTTCTGCCCGAATTTCGGTACCTTCCATATTGGGGAAGATCTTATCCACAACCAGAACCACTCCATATCTCAAGTTGAAATTAGGCTTGTACGAGCTGTATTGATCAAGTTCAGCCCTTCTTCAGGGTTGGTGATACTGACTGGTACAAGGAAGTCAGCCTTGTCAGCCTCGCTACCCTGAGGTGTTTGGCTGTTCACCGCAGTCCTCATTGGATAAACATAAAGCAGGGCATATTGGGTTTTGAAGTAGTCTTTCTGGGTAGTATGCCACCATTCTTTTACAATATGAGAAAGATTTTACAAGCCATCCCTATTTCAAGTTCCAACAATAAAGATATTCCAGACACGCTCCTTTCACCACTCCCAGGGTGCATGCACTTCCTATGCTTATCTATTCATCTCAAATTCGTCACCTCTCCCAGTCCATCGTCTCGTGCCAAACCTTCCAATGCCCTCGCTACCGCTCCGAACCTTTATATTCCCTTTCTCCATAATGATAATTCTCTTTTGGGATACCAGCCCAACCCATCAACAATATAACAACACCAATCCCAAAATGCTACGCCAACAAGAATGAAAAAAGAGGGTAAGAATAGTACTACAATCCATGCAAACCAATTGCTCCTCCTTTGCTGTAGCTCGCCAGCTGGTCGGTGATACCTGTACACCACAATTCCCAAAAGACGAAATCCATGTAATCATATCAAACATTCAAATCGTAGAACTCGGAAATGGCAGAAGCGCCCACTCTTCGCTTTTGGTCTTCCGAGCTTCCCATACAACCGGTGCGCCGGATAAAGAAATCCATCTAGTGAACTCAAACTTGCGGGAACAACATGTAACTTCCTCTTCTCTTTCCTCCAGGCAGATTTGCTGCTGAAGTGGCAGCCCTGGCCCTACCCTTGAATTCCTTCACCGAGCTCACTGTAGGAGCCGAGGTCTTTCTGCCGTGTATATTTCCTTGTCCCTTCCCGCCACTTGGTGAAAGGGGAAACGACTCCTTAACTGGGCTCAAATTTCCGTTCGCATTGGCAGACTCGTTGACCGAAGCTTGAGAGGCCGCGGGTGGGAAATGGTTTACTCCTTTGCGAAGTCCATCTAAGACAAGCGACTTGATCCGTCGATGCTGCAGCGATGCGAGAGCTGGTGCTGGACCAGAAACTTCAGGCGCTGGGGCTGAGTCCATGTTTGCGTCAGAGATGTGTAACCCAGCAACCATGGCAGAAAACTCAATCTCAGGTTGACGAGCGGTTGACGGTATAAGGTCAGGAAGTGAAGAAGCAGACCCTATACTGCGATGCTCCTCACTCAAATTTCCAGCGCGCCCAAGTAACATCATAGAATCCTGACTGCCTCTTGAATTTGCCCCTGACATGCGTGTGCTGGATGAGCTACGTGCTGAACCACGTGAGAAATTGGACGACCGATATGAGGCAGTACTCGAAGTGCCCTCGTCGATTGGGGAGATCGAATGTTGGTACGGATCTTGAACAAAAATAGAGGCCGAATCAGGCTGTGTGTTGTATTGCTCATGATAAATCTCATCCTGTTCCATTTGCAACTGAAAGTCAGTTGGAATGAGAAGCGTGGGTGAGAGATGGAAACCATGAGATTCTTTGAACGACGAGGCGTGCGAAGGAGAGCGCACATGGCTTGGTCGCAAGAAGTCAGAGGGAGTGCGTGGATGGGACGAAGCGGTTGAGGTGTTGGACATTGGCGACAACTCAGGTAGGTCGAATGGAGTGGGAGTGAGGAGAGAGGGTCGGAAGTGGCCGTGGTAGATGCGCTCCTCGTCTTGAAGGTGCAGCTCCAGTATTGGTTGCTGCTGCGGTTGCGCCTGAGGTGCCTCGTTGATAACTGTATCTTCCTCGACCGAACAGCGATCCCACTGGTAATCACAATCGGCCTCCACTTCATGCTCATAACAGTAATCAATATCGTCCTCCCATGAGTCGTGTATCAATTGGAAGCCCGGCGACAGTGGCGTTTTTCGGGGCACCACAGTTTCTCCAGAAGGCGAGCGTCCCAATGTTGTCGACATACGGTTCTCCAGCATATCCTTAGCCTGTTCGTACGAAAGTCGTCGTAGGGCCGGGACCGACTGGGACATTCTCAGCTCAGAGCTTGCGACCGAAACCCTCGATTTCCTAGCCACCACCTCTTCATCCTCTTCCTCGACATCTGCGAGCTCATAATTCCCGGTGAGTGACGCCGTCAACGGCCATGCCTCGTCTCCAGGGGTTGTCACAGCGTGGGACAATGGTTGGTTGGAGCTGCAGTCTTGCTGTTCATTCCACGACAAAGAGGGGGGTGCTGGGGATGGTAGACTGAAGGGTGCGGCTCTCCTGAATCCACCGTTCGTGTATGGGCGCTCAATAGTGGTGGTGGCAAGGGGGTCGAAGGTATCGAAAAGTATCGAAGCGGTCCGTGAGGAAGTCCTAGCGGGCGGTGCAATAGGACATGCGTGTGACAGAGGGGACCGTGGTGGCCGAGGCGGAGGACTTCTCAGATTGTCATGTGATTTGGCGTAGCTCATCACTCGCTGAGGTTGAGGAGGGGTGATCGACTTGCGCAGTACACTTCGCTGCCGAGGGCTCTTTGGAGACTTCGGAGCAGGCACTGGCTGTTCAGACACATCGATTGCTTCGGAAGAAAAGTTCTCAAAGTGCAGGTCTTCTGCCCGGATACCTTTCAGCTCGCCGTGAGTTGGCGATTGAGAGGCTCGGATGGCTGAGAACTCTGACACGAGTTGCATTCGACTTGTGCGTTCCAAATTCGGGAGATGGTCCTGTCGGGTATGAGTGACATGTTGGAAGTTGTAAGGTCCAGAGATGAGGTGTTTCCTCCGCGGGCTTCGTCCTTTGCCATAGTAGTGCTCCCTCGCCGATCCTTCCCCAAATGTCGACTTTCCAACAGTTGAAATCACAAGTGAAGAAGATGAACGATTCAAGCCCGCGGCATCACTATCCCTTCTCACTTTCCTCCCCGCTCTGGAAAATATCGAACCAAATAGTGCGACACTCTCCGGCCGTTCAGACCGAACTGACGGCATGCTGCTTGTATTCGACCGGTTCGAGGACCTTCGAGACAAGCTCGGATTATCCGTCGAAGGAGCCGTCGACTCACGGGAACGGGAGGAAGACGTTGCTGATGAGAAGGTATTAGTCCTCGAGTTATTGCCAAAGATTGAGCTCCTCTTCATCTGCTCAGTATAGGCACGTATCCGCTCGGGGGAAGGCGGTCCATCGATCGCAGGTTCAAGGAAATCTGGAGACGTTGTCGATTCGTTCTTCGCGGCCGATGAGGCGCTATCTATTTTAGATGATCTCGTAACGTTCGTTGCAGCGTGTAGGGAGGGGTATGCTGACTTCCCGCTTCCAAAACCGAACATATTGAATGCTGATAGATTACAGGAGCACCACCTGTTGACGCTGGCCAGACGCGAAAAAGTGGTCCCGGTGTGGATATACGAAGTATATAATATATTTAAGGGTTGATAGGTGTGCCAGGGTGACCCCGACCCAATATCCGGAAGAACTGTGTGGGTGATTTGTCGCGTGTCGGCTTGTCAAATTTAATAAAGTTTGGGTGCACCCGATGGCCTTTTGGAGGACAATCGGTCCGCACTTCGGGAATGCTGAGTACGATGTGGGAAACGTTTTCGTACATTCAGGTTCGTTGAAAACGGAAGGGACGGCCTGGCACCGCTGCTGTTTTTGTCCAGAGAAAGGGCTTCGGCTGGAGAAATTCGGATCAGCATGTGCCATCTATAATGATGATTTTATCACAAGGGTGTGGATCGACGAAGGTTTATAAGTAAAGAAGTTCCCCGTGATATTAACAGGCATTCGATGGGCCGAGTCTCGAATCGGGTCGAAGGGCAGAGGCGTGACGTTGGTGCCGCAGTCGTGGATTGTGTGGAGATCTGATATTGGAGAGGAGTGCAGCAAAAGGTGGTTGCGTACCTCAAATGGAAACTGCTCGTTTCAACATGCCATGCTGTCAATCACAATGCGTGTAAGTTGTGTCCAATTGGTGACTTTTGGAGGTATGGCAGGGTGTGGTGGTGACATTAGCTCCCTATACTGCCTTATAGGAACGCTGAAGCAAAGGTAGAGAGGCAGAGCAGCCCTCCTGGAAGGTGCAGGTAGAGTAAGCCGCGCTTCATGCACTGACGGAAGCAAGAACTGGGTACAAATCAGCTCGTCCCCTCTGGGGCTCGACGTGCAGGCAGAGGCTTTCGGAATACTTTGACAGTGGACGAGAGTATCGGCAGATGTTTGGGCAGCAATGCTGTGCCGGGTGGCCTTTGCGAATATGCTCCTGGGTCTGGAGAGATATACCCTCAAAGAGGGATCAGCTCCAAGGACCCTGACGAAAGGATTCAAAGATGTTCAGGAGCACTGGTACCAGGCTGTCCAGTGCACCTGGAATGTCTTCGACTCTTCACTTCGCCCTGGTCCAAACTTGACCAATTGGCGGACGCCCACCAGCCCCAGGAAGCTGGGATCTGGAGATGTTCTTTCTGGCAGGGAGCCCATGGAGAGAAGGCACAGGGAAGGAGGGTGGTAGTCGGATTGGCCAACCAGACCCCAGTCCGCTGTGCCCGCGGTGCCTGCGGCGACGGGGCCGTTGAAAGTTGAGCAGTTAAATTTACTACTTATTGACTGACTTAACTGGCATGGGTGTGAAGTGTGGTGGACCGGTGGTCCTGGTTGATGCGGAGGGGCACAAGTCGTGGAAGCGAAACCGCGGTGTTTGATGAGTGGCAGGGCAGGCCAGCATTCAGAAGAGCGCCAATCACAGCCAAACATCTGAGAAGGCAGGACAGCCATTGGCCGCTTAGCGAGGCACCAAGGGGCAGGGGCAGGGGCAGGGGCAGGGGCAAAGGCAAAGGGCCGCATTCAGGGGTTTTGTTCCCAACCTTCCACTTCTTCGCAGCCGGGGCACTGCAGCACGTTCCACGTTAGGTTCCGTTAGCCCTGAGTAGCGGCACCGAGGAAACTTTTCAACCCCCGTCCCCTTTTGGACCGATCATGGACGATTTCGCTGGACTGGAAGGCAGTGGAAAGCGGCAATATTGGGGCCACGATACCACCGCGATGGACTCGTCCAACGAGTAGCATCCGGCGGAGAGCCGAGGGATAGAGGCTGTACTGTATGAATTGCATTCATTGTCCGATTGCTTGATTGCTCGATTCCACGATTGATTGTGCCTAGGGTCCTCTGTCTCTGTCTGCTGGAAGCCACGTTTCTCGTGGCTATCAGACCATAGCGACTGTTCATGTCGCACGAGTGATGAGGACCCATGGACCATGGTGGGTGAAGCAACGGTTTGTCTCTCTCCCTGCTTACCGCATCAAGTGCTCTGCAGGAGAGCACAGATTGGCGCCCCTCTGCTCGGATACTTCTGGTGCATGCCAGCTATCCACAACTGGGCGATAGGGCCTCTCTAGCGGTGTGCTTGACGTGTGCGCCAGCATAAGTTCAAAACTTCGTGGTCTTCGTCCCCAGAGGCCCACGCCGTGGCGCCTTCTTCCCACAGCGGCGGTACCTTGCTGTACCTCACTCTACTTTAAGCGTGACCCCTGGATCTGCGCTTTACGATGTATTGCAAAGAGGGTGGAGTGAAAACCACTTCCATAAATCGTTCTTGCCGTGTTCGAGAAGCCACGTTCTTCCCTGTCACAATTATGGCGACGTGCATTCTAATTTCTTGAAAAGGCAGGGCTTGTGAGATGTATTGGCGAGGTACCGAACTGCTCCGTCTCAAAGATCGCGGAGGGAGCTTGGGCCCGCAGAACCCCACCAGGGTCCAGGAGTTTGCATCTCGTCAAAAGAGCCTGTCCCAAGGATTCATGATGGATCAACGCCCAGTCCTGTCGCAGCGATTACGTGAGGCTAGGCTAAATGCCAGTTGGTGAGGCCATGACCATGGGCACTCAGAAGCTGGACATCGCCTGTACCAGTCGAGAAGATGGCTTCCTCACGGCAGTCTGCAAGTTGGCCTCATGCAGACTCGAAGCCTCGTCGACCGTCGACGTGAAAATGTCGTCGCCTCAGGGCGACAAGACAGGCGCGGATCCTGTCCGCGGCCCACAGTTCCAGACCCGTCGATCACAAGTGATAACCTGGTGCAGCGAGCAAGGTGAAGCGAGTTGTGGGCGTCTCCGTCGCTTGCTAATGGCTCCTTCGGCGACCTGAAAATACCAGGGATTCTCTGTTTTGCAGGTGTGCTTGCGAACTTGAAAACGATCTGCCCTGGGAGGTTGATGCTGTGTTCAGTAAGTCACGCAGAAACTCGTGAGCTGTCCAATCAGAAAATTGGGCCCCTTGCCCTACCTCTTCACACGAGAGAGAGAAGTGTTCGGGACAGGCTGCGGACCGAATGACGAGGGCCAGGTTGAAGGGCCGTTGGGTTTGGTATTGGAATTTCCCTCTGACAGTGGAACATCTTACATGTTTTCTTTCGAGAGGATTAGTTCCTTTTCGCGACCACGGTGGTGGCTGGAATGCGGGAGGGAGACTTCAAATTAGGGGTGGCATAATTAAGGATTTGGCAGACCATTATGCATTATTATGTGGGCCCGTGGCGTGAGGGCTTCCCGAATAGGTAAGTCCGAAACCCGAGCAACCCTCGTATGAAGTAAACATAAGTAGGTTTCTCTCACATAACTCGAGATTTTCTTCCAGAAGAATACTTATATTTGCATTAGCCTAGCATACTTCTGGTACAAAAGTGGTATAAAATTATGCATTATATATTTGGCGCGATGATTATTATAATTAAGGCTAGGACCATTATTATTGAATTATTGAATTAAAATATTGAATTTTGCTTATCCCTACTTCGAATTCTTTTTTCCCGACTTTGTGGAATCCGACTCGACTCGTCTCTTGAGTCTTGACGTCGCGGCCTCCCGTTGGCAATCCCGTCGCACGTCCTTCCCCACGAATAGAAAGGGACCGCAGAACCGGATCGAATTGCGGTCTGGGAACCACCCGGATGTCCCAATCGAGTCAGGTAGTGTAGGGCAGAGTCCCGGGAGCCCAGCAGCCCCACCTAAACCACAGCCTCTACTCGTTCCGAACTTCAAGCGAGGCTGCTGAGCACACAGCGATGAAGCCAGTGCATGCGCCGTCAAACCGTAGCCTGATGGATGCACAGGCGGTGGAAAAGTCAAAGCTCGCCCAGCTGCAAGTTTTCAATTGGGACCCTATTATTATTATTGCAGCCGTTGATGTCAATCGATGCCCTTAACCGAACCGAGCCGCCAACCTAACCCTACGCGATATGAAATCAAATTTCGACCTCGATCTCGAATTCTCGATGCTCGCAAGCCACGGTAACCTCAAACATATCTCCTAGTATGTTCCACCCATCAGGAAGGTCTCTCGGAGGCTCGTCGGACCGGAGCCGTCCGCGAAACCCCCCAACGTTGAGTTTGAAATCGGCAACCTGGTCTGGCTCCGGAAATCTTGAAACGCCCAGTGCTTCAACAAGCAAACTTCATCCCCATGTTCTCCCAACTGCCGTGCCATCCCATTGTTGCACACCGGAAAGCTGCTATTTTTGTGCACGGTTATTTGCTTCTGTTTTAACGTCTGGAAGATCTCAAAACAGTCGGCAACTTACATCCCACTTCCCAAATCGGATCACCCCTACTTTGTCTGGGCTCCTCGAAGCTATCCAGACCTGACCCCACAGGCAGATCTGTCCCGAATGGGGCAAACTTGAGGAATACAGTAGGGGTTTATTTTCTCCTTTTCTTACTACGCGTCAGCTGACTCGCCTACCCATCCGCTCTCTATGGATCTCTCTCGCTCCTCTTCGGCCTTGGAAAGTTACGTAACCCCAAGACGACTTCTTGCGTGCAAGGAAACTTCCTTTATCTGGGCATCACTACATCCCCGCACACTCGGGGCATGCCCGGTTGCTTCAACTCAAACTCTCCTGTGTCCTTCCCTCAGCAGGCAATCTAACCTCAAACCCACAAGTTCTCCACCAGTGCCGGCTCCTCACATGCCACCTCCATCTTCCGAAGGCATAAACTTTCCATACACCCGTCCATTCTCCAGCCCAAAACATCCAACTGACTCCACCAACCCTAACACCGTCTTTGAACAGAGTTGCCTTCAGTTAATAACAAACACGAAAAAACAACAACCCGACCTGCCTGCAGCCACAGCCAAGCTTCTCAACTTCTCACTCGAATCTATTCAACCTTCTCAATTTAAGCCCTTAAGACATTTGGCACCAACTTATTTAGTCCCGCACACAAGCTCGAAACTAGCGGCACTAACCGCAAAAGACCACCAGTAAACTTCTCGCATCTCCCCCCAAAGTCTCACCACTTCAAGAAGTCAAAGTCAGTCTCAGCCCATCACCAACACTCACGTATGGATGGGAAGTACCAGCGTCAAAAGGTGACATATCACGCATCACTACCTGCCAACGTTTCCGCAGTCGCAGAAACGCCGTGATCGTGGGGGTTTGATACCTACTTAGAGTGCTAGTACACTTGTCAAGTCCAGTCAGTGGGGGCCTCAACGCCCAGATCCAACGCGGGATCTCTGTTGCGAGCGGCACGGGAATAACCTTCAAGCTTCCAGGCCTCGAAACACTGACGTTGAATCCTCCCCACAGATGCCGAATGCGAGTATCTGCTTCGTATCACGTCGTACTGAGCCGTGCCTGACTCGCCCCCGCTGACTCTTGATCCCGACAGCCTGGTACATACATAATCAATCAGAGACGGGACAGAAAAGCAAACATGAGAGGTCCCCGGATGTCACCAGTATCACCCTATCCACGATGAACCTTGCAATCAACTATCTAGCGTGTTCAAAAAGGAAATATAATCAGTTAATCAGTCAACCTGGTGTTGCACGCAACGCCTCATGAAGCATGAGGTGCTTGCGATAGTATTATCAAGCCTAGCACGTTTGTAGCAGTCAAATGGTCCCCGTCGCTCTGCCCAAGCCCCATTCTCATCCCTTCTACTTGTTATACACATTTTTGAAGAAACGCCAATCACTCCCGCTGTCCCAGACCCCGTTGTCGAGAATGCCAAGATCACCACCATGATCTCTGTCTTTGTTATTGCTGCAAAGCTGTGGACGAAACATCTGGCCGCCTGGAATGAACTGTATCACAACGTGGGCTCAGGATCGTCTAACATTTCCAGAAATGGAAATGCCCCCTATTCATCATCTGAATCCCCGTTGTTTCCAGAGTCTGCCATGGGAGTGTCGCCGTCTCCGTTTGCGGTTGCTGGGGAATCTTCTCTCGCTGGAGCTGGTGCCTCCTCGTCCTCGTCGTCAGAATCAATCATCGCTCGTCTGTTCTTGCGTTTGACCGGGATAGCCACGGTCTCTTCATCATCCACATCCATATCACCGGTAGTTTCGTTGCCAAAGACATCCGCATCCATCTCCTTTGCTGCCTCAGCAGCGCCATCATCCCCTTCACTGTCGCTCTCAACCACAATCTCGCTGCTCTTGTACTTGTTTGGCTTCTCCGCTTTCTTTGCCAATCTCCTCTTCTTCTTTGGCTTCTCGGAGTCGCTGTCACCACCACTCCTGTTTCCACGACTTCTTCTCTTGGGCTCTGCTCCGCTATCATCATCATCATCTGTAATGCCATCCTCGTTCTTCTTTTTGCGCTTTCCGCCGGCTCCCCCACCTCTGGGCTTCTTCTTTCTCTTGACCTTCTCGCCAGTCTCGCTATCGGTAGTAAGTTCAGCAGCTTCTCGAACTCGATCCTCTTCAGCTCTCAGTTCCGCAAGCTCCCGATCCTTCTCTGCGATCTTCTGTCTCTCCTCCGCAATCTTCAACTTTCTGTCACGTTCAGCCTTCTCAGCTGCTAATTTCGTCTCCTCACGTTTCTTTAGCTCTGCTTCTCGCGCGTCCTTTGCGGCCTTTAGCTTCTCGGCATTCTTGTCTTCGTACTCCTTCTGAGCTTGAATAGAACGCTCAAGTTGTCGACGCATAGTGTTTCGTGCCATGTTTGCTCGCTGTTCGACATCATGTTTCGGGTAGGGTGTCTGAGGATGCTTAGCAATGGCATCCAGAGACTCGATGGCTTCCTCGAGTCCTGCAGCAGCTTCCTGCACCTCTGCCAGTGTTCGCTGCATTTCAGGCATGTTGTAGACGGTTGTGGCAAGTTGAATCTGCACGAAGGCAACATTGAACTTGAAATGGATCTGCTCAGGGGCGATCTCAAGGGCCTGAACCCACATTAGCTTCGATTACAGGTAAAGGATGCTATAAAACTTACCTTCTGGGAATAATCCAGAGCATTCTTGAAGGCCTGCAAACCCTTCTCTGCCTTGCCCTTAGATAGCCAAGTTCGTCCTAAACAAGCTAGAATCTGGGCATCGTGTGAACGGTCCTTTGAGAGTGCTGCCTCGTAGTGTTCAATCGCCTTCGAGTATTGTCGTAACTCAGCAAAGATGTGTCCAAGATTAACATATACGCTAGGATCCTTAACAGTGTCTCGGACCTTGATAAAGATCGATAGAGCTGTTTTGAAGTCTTTCTTGTCTTCAACAAGGGCGATAGCAATGCCCTGTGCAGCGTAGGCGTTCTTGGGGTCTAGCTGTAGAGCTTTGTCGAAGAACTCAACGGCTTTGATATACATGTTGCTTCGTTTTTGCTTCTCTTGATCTGTTTCTCTCCGCATCTCACGGGCAGTCATGAGATACAAATTTCCCATACCAATCAGGGCATATCGATCATGCTTCTCGTAGTTCTGAAGAGTGTGCTTGTAATGGCGAAGCTCTGGATCCTCGGCGATGTTTCCAGCTCGTTTTCGAGCGTGGACTCTTCCCAAGTACCATCCGTACAATGCTCGGACTTCAAGATCGGCGGACGAGTCTTGGTAAAGGTTGTTCATAGCCTTTGGCCCATCTTCAGTTGGGTTCTGGCGAAGTGCAATGTATGCCAATCGAGTCCGTGCATCAGTGTAATCGCTATGGCGGGCAAGCAATCCCTCGTACACTTTGTTTGCCTCATCAAGCAGACCCATTGCTTCATATGTTCGACCAAGATTGAAGCTGATCGTAGTGACAAGAGCATCGGTATCCATATCCTCTTGTTTCTCGCCAACCTTAATACAAGCACTCAAAGCTACTTCGAACATATCTCTGGCTTGATCGAATTTCTCGCCCTGATAGTAGAAGCACCCCATATTGTTCAACAGTTGAGGTGGTAGGTTTTGTCGAAGCTCCTGCTTGAAAGCAGCCTTATCCTCGGAACTTTGAGGTCTCTCGTTTTCTGGAATCTGATCAAACTCGAGCTGTTCTACCTGCTGCAGACATTGCAGACTCTTCTCCGGTTGATCGGCTTCGTACAGGCGGGCTAGATTCAGAAGTACGGAAGCGTCGGGGACCAGGTTCTTCTTAGAGTCCTTCCAAGCTGTTCGTACGTTCTCGAGGTAGCCCACAGCTTTCTTGAATTCCGTTGATTTGTCCTCTTTGACCCCACTCTGCTGACTGGTGAACACTTCCTCGGCATATAAAGTGCCCAGCAGTATCATGGCCTCAACATTCTTCGACTGCTGAATGATCTTCTCAAGTCTCAATTTTGCTTCTCCAAAGTCACTCTTCAATACAGAAAGCTGGGCTGCTCCAAATTTGGCGGGAAGATAGCCACGGTCAGCTCCGCCCCTGGCTTCATCGGCTCTTCGATAGTAATCAGCTGCTGTCTCATAGTGGTCCTCATAATGCTCTTTTCTAGCGAGAAGATACCAGCCATCACTCGCAATGGCGTTGACGTCAGTGTATTGAATAGCTTTGTGAGCAAGAGTATTGACGTTTTTGAGATCCTTCCTCGACAAGAAGTATCCAGCAAATGTGGCACACATAAGAGGAACGCCTTTGTCAGCCTTGAAGGCATTCTGGACGTATTCAATCATGGCCTTTTTGTAGAGTTTAATAAACTCGGGGCTGTTCGTAGGCACATGGGCGCTTGCATCAAGGTAGAAAAGGCCCAGAAGAACGTTCGCAATCTTTGAACCAGGGCTGATCTCCAGCGCCCGCTCCCAGGCCGTCTTCGCATCTTCCTTGAAACCAAGCTGCCAGAAGCAACATCCAATTCCTATGCGTGGGTCGGGATCCACCAAATCGGGCATCTTGTGTAATGCATCTTGATAGCCCTCCAAAGCCTCAGCAAACTTCCCCAAGGAATATAGCGCCCTCGATTTCCCCATGAGTGCCAGCATATTCCTGCCTTGCGAGACTCGAATCGCATCTTCGAAGGACCTCAACCCAGATCGTAAGATATCCGCCTTCTCGGTGTCAATTGCACCGGGGGCAGCAGATTTCGAAGGAGGTTGGAGGGAGGCCTTGAGGAGCAGGAGCACACCGCGTGCCAGAAAAAGAGGAGGAAAGGAAGGGTTGATTCGTAATGCCTCATTCAGCGTCGAAGTCGAAAGTTGAAGGTAGTATTCCTTCGTTTTTGCTTCGGAGACTAGTGTGCCCTCGGGCGGTACTCGAGGAGCCTCTCTGCTCTTCCACAGATACATCCAGCATAGACACGTCAGCATACTGAGCTTCTCCTTCTGTCCGCCTCTCATAGCCTGCCCTCCCTTCAGCAACATTTCGATAGCATGATCGACTTTGTGCTGCTTGGCGTACGCCAGGGAGACCGTCATCCAGTATGTTCGCGCAGCTCCTTCGTTCTCCAGCAGAGTACATAACTCGGTAGGATCATCCAGAAGATCTTCGAGATCAACTTCGACTGCCTGGTCGTCATCTTCACCCTGAACGGGAATATCGATGGCGGAAGGGATGTCAGAGAAGCGTTTGCTGATCATCCTGTGTCCAGGAGAAACCACATCGTATCCATTCGATCCGCCATTGGCATGTCCGTTTGTGACCGCCGCCATTTCGATATGTTTCGGTTTGCGAATTGAGGAAGATATGGAAGGCGAAGCCAGAAGAGCTTAGGAGGGAGTCGAGACAGGCGCGTCGAGGCGCAAGAACTGTCGAGAAGAAATGTGTTATTCACAAGAGGGCAAACATCTGACCGCCGTGCTCAAGGTGATGAGTAGACAGCTGGAATCATCGAATTCGGTGTGCTAATCTGCGGTGAGCAAATGGAGTGCGTGAGGCTGTGGATGCGATATTTTGAGATGGTCAAATGCTTCGCGAGGTCCGACTTTAATCCTAGTTCGGCACTAAACCACTTTCGATTGCAACAACACCACGAAAAGTGAATATGACGATTTGAGCAGAGACGAAATAGATTCGCTCGTTCAATAGAACAAAATATTTTCTTGTAGTCCTGGAATGAGCAGAGCCATAATCCAATGGATGGAAATCACTATCGCAACGTATCTTTCAAGTGAATCTCAGGGACCTCCAGCCAAGCAAGATTCAAGGAACGAATGTACAGGAAACAGGGGTATCATCTTTGATACGCTACGAAAACATCACACCAAGCGAAAAGACGAGTAAAAGTGAGGTGCAGGCGGCACCTGCATAACAGCAAATTACTTAACACAATGTTCACGTTAAAGAGAGTGAATATTGAAAATTCTGAAATTTTATTGCACGTCGCAATTCTTATATAAGAGCGCTAGCAAAGAAACTAGCAGTGCTAGCGCTCTTATAAGAAGTGCGACATGCAACAGAACCTTCGGTCCTCTGGCTAAGGAGTGAATTAAAAAGATGAAAGTCACAACAAGGCATGAGATGAGATGAAAGGAAGAAATGATCTGAGGAAAGCAGTGTGCAGTACCCAAGCTCTTGATTTATCATTGCGGTCCGAATTCGAATCATCCATCACACACTTCTCATCCTTATTCTAATATTCAAAGATCATAACGCCCTCGATATTCATCGTTCCAAAGGAAATGAACGCAACATTTTGAATACAGCGCCGATGAGACTTCATGAAGATTTAAATTTTTGAATTCAATCTACTGGGATAGGGCTGAGAAAATCTGACTTTCTGCATCGCAGATATATGCATATTCAAAGTTCTCACGATCCAGAGCACCGGAACACTCTTCATACATCTCAATTGCTGATCTAATTAAAGTACAATCTAGGCATTTGGCCCATGCGAGTAGACAGGGTCATCACGCGACCCATTTTCTTCCCAGATGTCCTCCTCTCCATGTATAAACGCCATGATAAACCAAGCAGCACGCCCAAAGCCAACGCATATGCAAGTACCACCCAGGACACCTAACGCACCGTTGCAAATCACAAACAAGTCGAAGATATCCATCATCACCTAATCGTCATCACTCTGCACGCCACTGCTGCCACCATTTGCATACTGATCCTTGTTGAATGTGAGCTTCAACTTTCCGCTCGAAACGGCAGGCATTGGGGTTCCGGCACTGGTTGTGGGTGCAGTAGAATCGCCATTACGAGAAGAATCGTCAAGGTCACCAAGCTCTGGATGATCACTCAATTCTTCTTGGAGTTTTGATTCAAGGGCATTCTGGAAATAATTAGTCTCAACAACCTCGTTATAAATAAGTTCAACTCACCTCAATCGCGACGGCGTCTACGTAAATCAGACTGCCATCTTCGTTATATGTCTTAGCATTTCGGCAGAGATGCTGGACATCCTTCTTCAAGTCACCAAGACTGGAATATTCTTCGCTCTTAATCTTCTTCTCAATCATCTTCATGCAGATTGGCTCTGTGATGATCACGTAATAGTCGGGGAAAAGCTTCTTGGGCGGCAGCGCAACAAACGGCCCAATGATCAAGCGTGTGCCGCCTCCTTCTTCGTCATCCTCTTCAGAACCCGACTCAGCCGGAGACTCTAGCTTCATGAGAGCATCAAAGATCTTTCGCAAACTCTCTTGAAGAGTGGCGCGATGTCGAGCAGCTGCTGTATCACCATTAGATATTGCACCCTTGCGACCAGCAGGAGCACCACGCTTTCGCTTCGCCTGCGGTTCGTCGTCAGGCTCTTCGGCCTTTCGCTTATTATCAGCCTTTCCGCCCTTGCGATTTCGGGCCTTCTTAGGGGTCGGCTCAGGCTCCTCGGTGCTTTCGCGGCTCCCGGCTGGGGAATTCTCGATGGACCCGGGTATTTGACCGAGTCTCTTGAGTCTGTTTTGCTCGCGACGGTCCTTTCGAGCCTGTTTACGAGCAGCAGCGGCCTCAGGAGAATCCTCGTCATCATCAACAGCATTGAGCCATTGTTCTTCTGTGAGGCCATCGTCGTACTTGACTCGGGTCCGCTCACGGGCGCCACGACCCTTGATCTCTTCAGGTTCGTCGGAGATTGGATTTCCGTCAGACATGTAAATTTCAGGAAGCTCGCTTTCGGCCATGAGGCGTGGGATGCGCTTGCTGCCATGAGCCGTTCCGTATGTCAAGTCCTTGGCACGCTCCTCGTCCATCTTCTTGAAAACTTCGAGTTCGTCGTCCGAGCGAGCGAGAATCATGTTGAGATCTTCATCATCCATCTCTTCTTGTTCGAGAGTTTCAGCAGCTTCCGCCGTCTCGAGCATGACTCTCAACATAGCATCACGATCAGTCTCGGAGGATTTGTTGTCGAAACGACCAGCCTGAATGACTTTGCCATCCATATCAAGCTTGAATTTGGCTCGCTCTAAGATCTTCTCCTCGACGGAGTTGGAACTGATAAGTCTCAAAATGCGAACCTCATTCTTCTGGCCGATACGATGAGCTCGATCTTGAGCTTGTAAATCTTGATGCGGGTTCCAATCAGAATCGTAGATGATGACAGTGTCCGCAGTTTGTAAATTGAGACCAAGACCACCAGCACGAGTAGAAAGCAAGAACATAAAGTATGGAGAGTCCGGCGCATTGAATTCGCGAAGGAGGTCAGAACGATCGTCGGACTTTGTCGTACCATCCAATCGCAAGTATTTGATATCCCGATAACGCAAGAAGTCTTCCATAATGTCCATAATGGCAGTCATTTGGAAGAACATGAGCACTCTGTGGCCAGTCGCCTGGTACTTAGGCAGAACTCGGTCGAGAAGCTCGAACTTGCCGGCCGTACGCCATAGTAGATCGTTGCTCACACTCAGGGGGTTCATTTGGTTCTCAACCTCATCGAAAACGAATGGATGATTGCAAAGCTTACGCAATTGCATAATCATGTTGCTCAGACCACGAGCACCAGTTTTTCCGCCCTTGCCATCACTGACCACCAACTTGTTGTGGGTCACCATCTGCTTGTAGAGGCGTGCTTGCAACGAAGAGAATTTGCACTTGATGACTTTCTCAGTCTTGTCGGGCAAATCCTTTTCAACATCCTTCTTCAGACGACGCAGCAAGAACGGTCTTAAGACCTTGTGAAGACGACGAATGACGAGAATGGATTCTTCTTCAGTCAGTTCTATCTTATCTTGGCTACCGGTGTTCGCGAATGGAGTGTTGAACCACTCATCGAAAGACTTCACAGATTTGAAGATTGTTGGAAGGACGAAATTCAGAAGGGCCCACAACTCAGGGAGGTTGTTCTGTAGCGGCGTACCAGTGAGGATGAGTCGGTAGCGGGTGGAGTAATATTGAGTGAGCGTAGCGCTGAGCTTCGAGGAGGAGTTCTTCATACGATGACCTTCGTCAATAATCATGTGGATCCATTTGATTTTACTTAAGACAGGTCTGTCCTTGATGATGTACTCGTAGGTCGTGAGGAGAACTTGGAAATTGCCGTAACGGATCTGCTGCTGTTGCTGCTTTCGGGCCAATGGCGGACCCTTGTAGACGACTCTCGCAATAGATGGCGCCCACTTCTCGAATTCGAGGTTCCAATTCGTCAAAGTACTCAGCGGTACAATGACTAAGAAAGGACCATTCTGCTTCTTCTTCTCGATCAGGTACGTGATCAAACTGATTGTTTGAATGGTCTTGCCGAGACCCATCTCGTCTGCAAGAATGCCATTGAGGTTGTTGTTATACAATGAAATCATCCACTGCAAACCCTTCAATTGATACTCCTTTAATGTACCGCCAACCAAGATAGATGGCTGAGCGTTGACCTCTTCCTTGATACGATGCGCAACAGCATAGTAGTCAATGTTCTTCCTGGATGTCTCATTATCATCATCCTCGTCGTCATCCTCTGAGTCATCCATTAAGAACTCATCATTGGTCTCGCCTCCATACCGCTCAGCGGCCTTTCTCTGTTGCTCCTTGACGGATGCGGCAAGCTCTGACAGGAATCCATCGGTTTGTCGGAGCAGATGAGTAATACGAGTGTCCTTGGCTTGGTCAAGCAACTTCAAGTAGGCCTCCTCGTCGTTGGATTTCAAAGCTTGCAGACGTTGCTTGGCAGTTCGCTCGATTCTCTTCTGCTCTTCCTTCTCGATATTCTGGTGTTGTGCAATCATCATGCGGCCCAGCTTCTGCATCTTCTGTCGCTGGTTTGCCGCCGCTGTGTTAACTTCCCGAGCATGAGTAAGGACATGGTGGAGGTAATCGGTATGTCTCTTCTTCTCCCGAGTCTCACGAGCATCGCGCTGTTGCTTCTCAAGCTTCTCGGTGATGCGCGCTTCCCGTAGTGACTGCTTCTTCATTCGTCGATAATGGCTTCGGTTAGCGGTCATAGCCAGGTTGTCATATTGAATCATCTGGCGTCCAACTCTCTCTCGCAGATTTCTCTGCTTTTGATACAACCCCAGCATCTTCATCTCGATCAAAGCTTTGCGCTTCAGCGTATCTTCCGGGGTCAGGTCTTCATTCCGGACATCGATGTGGGCGATATTTGCTGGAAGTGACTTGAGCTCTTGCATTCGAGCTTGCATGCGATTGTATATAATGATTTCTCGCTCGGTTCTGAGCTTCTCGATATCCACACCCGATGGCATTGTGCTTGGAATCATAGGTCGCATCTCTCGCTTCTTGTGCGCAGAGTAGCTGATCTTGTTCGATAGTCCAGCATGGGGAGACTTGAATCCAGTGTACTCGTGCTCCTTCATCTTTGTGGCATCTTTCTCTCCAGTAGCAGCATCGACACCATTCGCAGTGGACACATCATCGGCCTTTGTGGCTGCAGCGTCAAGAGGTTGATCGGCGGGGAGAGGTGACTTCTTCTGCTGGGAAGCAAAGAGCTGCTGTTGCGTAGGCAACGGAATGCCCATGTTCTTTGACAAGCATTTGAAGGCATATATTTGGTGCTTCAAGATGCTCAATTGTTCCGGGGTGAAATATCCACTACCACCAGCTGTTGTGCGTTGCACAGCTCCCTTCGGTGCAGGTGTATTCGCAGCACCGGCGGGTATAGCAGAGGGGCCAAGAGATGATGTGGTGGGAGTTTGGGAGGTGGGTAAGGGGGTTGTTGCAGGCGCAGTGCGAGTGCCGTTGGCACCATTAGGAGCGGAGGTAGTAGCATTTTGTTGATTTAAGATCTGCTGCTGCTGTTGTTGAGCGAAGGCAGCTCGCTTTTGTTGGAACATGCGCTGTTGTGACATATTCGTAAGAATTTGGTGGAGCTTTTGAAGTTCGGGGTCCTTTTCTGATACGCCGGATTCCTTCATCTGCTTGTATTTCTTGGGTTTATTAGCAGACATTCCAAAGTGAATTGAGAGGTTGTGCTGGGTCTCTGGATAGATACCTGCAAAGCCTCCTGGAGGTTAAATCCTGGTGGAGCATTGGGAGCCACGCTGCCAGGCTGCTGGACAGCGGGAGCGGTCTGGACGGAAGCCATAGTTGCGAGATCTGATGTCTATTCAATCGCGGCGGACTGTCGTTGGACTTATGTTCGGCCTTTGCGCATATCAAGAACCAGCCTTGCGCATCAGGTTTGATGTAAGGGGGGCTTTTGATGGCCAAGTGAATGATGGGCCGAGGCGGCAATGACCAAAAAAGTGACGCGGATGCCTTCGGAGGGCAAAAGCAAGTGTTGTTGCGCGATAGAACGTTGGATCGCGTCCTGTGTTGATGTTAAACGACTTTTTGGAGATGGAATCAACTTGGCGCGATGTCCCTTCAGTCCTTCACGATTGATGACCGAATCGAAGGCTGGGAGATGTGAAAGGGCGAGAGGTGCAAATCGATGCCGAAATGGCGGTATGCGGCCGGTACGCGCGTGGAGCACGACGTGTTGAGTGTCGTTGCGTTTGAATATTGAGGTTGTGAGGCTAGGGGAGGGGGGTTGGCGACGCAGCTGCCAGTCCTCGTTGATGGATTTCCTCTGCTGTCGAAGGATGAGTTGCCTTTGCGCCCAGTTGAGCGCGACATGGTGACTAAGGCAGCGCTAAAAGGAGGCTAGCGCTGACGCTCGGGCTTTTCTCTCTCCCTGATCACGTGAGTATCCACCAACCTCATTGTCATGAAAGCATTTTGCTGATCAGCACAACAATTGCAGACTATTCGAGGCTGATGGAGTGTGTATGGTCTCCGGAGCATTCGATGCAATAAAGAGCTTTGCAGCGGAAATAGTTGCGCTTTTGCCACCTTCGGCAACCAGAATTGACCTCCAAAAACTCAAAACTTCTGTTGCACTTGTCACCAAACCACAGGACTAACTTGTCTTTTTTGATTTGTACATTTTATTGATCTCATCTTCTCATTGCATTGCTTTTCAACGTAGAGGCAGAACTATGGCGGTTTGAACAAGCAAAGACAGGCCGCTAAAGTCATATCCAGCTCCTCTATTCGCCTTTCCGTACCGAACTCGCCCTCTTCTCCAAGCTCTTCTAGGCCCAGCAGAGCACAATGCCTTCTGGACCTCCGGGTACCGTTCAAGGTCCTGGAGAAATATCTTTCCACCCCCTCTCCGAAAATCCCTCCTCATCTCATCACCTGATCTATTTCATCACTGGAAACCCCGGCTTGATATCCTACTACCACACTTTCTTCCAAACCCTCCACGGCCTCCTCAGCTCATCCTCTACCTCAACCTCAAACATCTACCACATCCACGGCCAATCCCTTGCCGGTTTCGAAGACGAGGCGACAAACCCTCTTATTACAACACCCTACAGCCTTTCAGACCAAATCTCGTTATCCCTCAGTACCCTCCAAGACCTCCGGATCCCCGCAGGGCCCAAGAAATCCCAACCCTACACAAGCGTCATCCTAATCGGCCACTCAGTCGGCTCCTACATCCTGCTCGAACTCATCAACCGCCTGCGGAAACCCTCCTCTCCCCTCAACATCAAAGCCGGGATCCTGCTCTTCCCAACAGTAACACACATAGCGCAATCCCCCAGCGGCGTCAAAATCAGCACTCTTTTCAAAATCCCGGACTTCCCTAGGAGAGCGAGTTTTGTGGCCAGGAACTTGGTGAGTCTGGTGCCGAGAGCTGCGTTGAGGTGGTTGGTGGGCCTGGTGACGGGGATGCCGGATGAAGCTGCGGAGATCACGACGGGGTTCTTGAGAAGTCGGATGGGGATTTGGCAGGCTTTGTGAGTTTTCCTCTCCTTCTTTTTGGTTTTGAGGTTGTGGGAAAGCGAGGGCTGATTTGGTAGGCATATGGCGAGGGATGAGATGGAGCAGATTACGGAGGATAGGTGGGATGAGAATATTTGGGGTGTGGAGCATGAAGATGTTGATCATAAGTATCGAGTCCCGAAGTTAATATTCTACTTTGGAGAAAAGGTAGGTTTTGTTCTGGGTGGCTGGTGGGTGAAAGCTGACGAGAGTAGGATCATTGGGTTGCGGACCATACTCGAGATGCGTTGATTGCTGCTAGAGGACGAGGAGAGGAAGAAACGAAGAGCTCGAAGCCGATTATGCTGATTGATGAGAATGGCGTAGATCATGGGTTTTGCATTAGACACAGCGAGAGCATTGCTAAGAAGGTCAAGGTGTGGATAGATGATATTATGTGAGAATAAAAATCGAAGCTGTAAATGTTAAGGTGTTCCAAACCGTGTTGGGACAATGGTCGAACAGGACTTCAAACGTTCCAGAACCTATGGTACACTCTCATAAAGATCAGAGGGATTCTGAGAAAAATGTTTTATTTCATTGTCCCAGATTACTTGCGAATAGCCAAGTCCTTAATGTCCTGGCATCTATCATACAATCACAGCTTCATCCTCTTATCCAACCAAGCTACCAAATCCGCAATGTTGACCTTCAACAAACCCCGGCCCTCCAATCTCTCCTTAAGATAGGTCTCGAAATCATTCACCTCCTTTGCGTTCCTATTAAACATGTTGCGAACCGAAGCATGTGAAACCTTTACGCTCTCCAAGTACGGGATGCCCAACAACTCGGAAACGCCGTTGGCAGTCCTCAACGGTGGGTCGATCGGAGGGAAGGGTAGGTGAGGACTCAGAGTAAACTGAGAGTATTGCTGGTGCCGATAGAACGTCGACCATTTGCTAACAGTAACCTCAAGCTCCTTCAGGTTCGGGCATATGCGGAGGAGAGAGATGGGGTGTGAGTCTTGGGGACCACGGAGATGGAACTTAATTCGTTGGACGTTCTGTCGGACGAATTCGTTTCTCGAGAGACAAAATCCCAATGCGCAGGTGCAGGAGAAGTAGAGAACGTTGTCCTGGTAGAATAATTTGAGGATTTCGGATCTAACGAGCCTGCAAGTTCCCGCGAGCGCCAGAACTTCCTTCATGTCGGTATTTTGCAAATCTTTTGGGCCTGCCTTGCAGTACCCAGTTGGGCATGAGACATAGTAGTGGGTGGCGTTGCCACATTGGTGTATCTGAACAATGATGATTAGTATGGCTTGATTGGGATCAATGTACCGCAAGCCCTGAGGCCATGAAATCAAGGAAAGAAACTCGATATGCAAGTACAATTGTAGTTGGCTCGCCAATTACCATCTCATATACTCTATTGCGGATGTGAAAGGGGTATTGCAAAAAGTTCACATTCAAGGAAAATGGTTCATCTGATCTGGTGTTAGTACATTTGGAGGTTCAAACGGGAAGACGGGGTTTCTTGCTTGCAATGTGGAGCATCTCCTCGCATGATTCAATGAGCTGAAGACACGCAGCTTCTTCCTCGGGTTTCTTGGCCATGATAGACTGACATTGGTCGATGAGGTATGCGATGGTATCGTAGTATGTGACAGGCTTGTTGTCGATGATCAACTTAGTATTAAATCGAAGAGCAAACGCCATCTCCTCCATCTTACCGTGCTTCGTCCTGTAGAAAGCTTCGAAGAGACCTAAGGTAACGGAACAGATGTCGATGCCACGGGGGATAACGAGACCACCGGGCGCCACGAGGGCTTGGTTGGACGTAGACGACATAGCTAATGGCTTCGGAAGGGACGTGTGTATGTGGATCACGGGAATATGTACGTAAAGACGTGGTGCGAAAGCAATGTAAAGGGTTGAGCGACACCAACTTCGAGGAGGTTTCAAGGCTTTGGTTGTAGGGTGGGCAAGGCTTGTTAGCGAAAATCCGCTATAAACAAAGCAGGCGGAGGACGGAATGACGGCGACCGAAGAACTTCGGCTGCAATACTTTCCAACACAACCACAGTGGAGTCGAGCCTGGAAGTTCTCCTGAAAGGAGGACAATAATAGACTTCCGAGGCATTAGGATAGGAAAGATTGATTTCAAGACCAGGGCTAACCTTAGTAGATCCTCGATTGACGCTCCAAGCCGCTGGTCGTGCCTCTAGCCATTCGATTTGATTTATTCCCCGCCGTCAATCATACACTCGACAGTATCCGAATGCAAGAGGGACGGAAAGCGAATGAGATCAAAACAGCCAAGCCATCATTGCCGATGCGCATGGAGATACGAGGAACTAGGATCAACTCCACTTTGAGCTAGACTGGGAAAGATTGAACAAGTGAAGCTCGTATAGCTCAAAATCAAGTTAATGGAGGTGCAAGAACCGCACACATTTTGGAAAAGCCCTCGGTCTAACGAATACTCCTGCTAGAGCTGGCCTGGCCATATACTCAAGTGTACAGACGAGTAAGGTCGAGACTCAAGGCCGAGTAGCACTCTATCTTCTTTGGGTAGTCTATGAGGAAGGTTTCTTGTGGCGGTACTTGATTCACAGATGCTGTAAGCCTCGGAGAGAAATAGGTCCATGAGACCAGAGCTAACAGGGCAAGAGGATGCGGGACTGGACTTCAGAATGCTTGCTAATGCCTCTATGAAGTGCATATGGCCAACAAAGAGAGGCCAGTCCATGATATGAACAAGCGTATGAGGATACTAGAGCTCAACAACATATGCCGAGGGGAAATTACAGACGAGAATCAAAGAAGCACCCGAACTTCGGCCCAGGTTGGAACTCTTTGCGACTGCCGATAACAAGAAAGCAAAGATAACACAATTGAAGGAATGTTTCGAGGTCTACCTAGTCTTCCTCCGAGCTGCATTCATGCAGGTAGCTATTCTAGCCTCGCAAGAGACGTTTCCTCGAAGCTCATCGTTATCCCAACAGACAAATTGCGAAGGTCCACCATGTAGCAAGAGGAGGTTCCGCACTCAAAGGTCGTTGGAGTCTTTCTAGTCTCGTACACAAGTGTGTATCCAGCTCAAGACCAGCAGTTAAGAGAAAGCTGGTCGAGCGAGGCAAAAGACAATTTAGGGAGCAAGAAGGCTGGCAAGTGTCAATCACTTGAAATATTGGCATCTTGTAGGAGGAGCCTGGATTGAGGAAGAGGATAAGGACTTATGAGTGCTATGTCACAATTTCCAATGTTCAAGTTCGTGGAGAAGAATCCCAGCGATGTAAGTCCAAACTCATGAGGACTTCACATGTCCTATGTCCAAGTTTTGAGGAGCCGTGTACCCAGGGGCCAGAAGACTTCATGTCCGGATGTATTTGACTTGGCGACATACACCTATGTCCAGATATCGGCATAGACCCAAGACTTTGGACTGTACATCGCTCACCTTGTGACACAAAACACGATCTCAGCCCCAATCTGCACAGAAATCTCCAGGACTTGACAGGACCGACTGGTCAGCAAGGCATCACAAGAAACAGTGCCTTGGCCGCTTGGTCAAACCGCCAGCTCGCCCAGGGCGTTCTCCTGCCCGGGCGCAGTCTTCACGAAGATGCATCTTGATAGAAGGAAGAAAGGCTTTCATTTTTTGAGAAATCTTTGATTCATTTGACGTCGGCATCTACAAACACCGTGTTTTGGGGGCCCGAGCGCTCGAGAAGACACCACGCACGACACCGCACGGCACCGGTCTCTTAGCGCGGCTGAGGTGGTCCCACTCATTTAAAGTCGAGTCTGCTCTGCAGCCTCTGCTCTGCATTGCTCTGCTTTGGGCAGGTAGGCACGAGACCAGACCGAAACAGTGGCGACAAGGAAACGCGGGACGACGCCGATGTTGGTGATGGATTGGACGAACTATCAAGAGCCCAGATGCTGTGCTTACACTGCACTGCTGTGGCCGAAACAATGCCCGTTTTCTGTGATGCGTGTCCCGTCCATGTCCTGCCCACCCATTTGGATCAATTGGCCAACCCCATCGATTGCATTGTGCCGTCTGGCTGGCGCTGTGCCTGCATATCTTTGCTCTGCCAAATGCGGAATCCAGCGCGGGGGTTTCTTGTCAAGCACGAAGGACAGTCGTCATCGCCGCTCTCCCGCACGGTAGGGGCCGACAAGGGCCCATGGCTCTCTGCAGTTGTTCAATCTTTGGCCTGGGCAGACCGCGTCCGCGATTGCCAAAGTGCCAAGACTCTGTTCACGGCCGTCCAGGACGGGGTGGGCGTCCTTTCCATGGCCAGTGTCATGTCCTTTCACAAAGCAAGGTCGACCCTCCCTCTTTCCTTATGGCCGCTCGGCCAGACATCCTATCAGCACCTTCACTGGCTTCAAAGACAAATTTGCAACTTCCAAGCAAAGTCGCATCCTCCTCTCGTCTCACTCATCAGGCTGACCCAGCCAACGAGAATCTCCTGATGCAGGGCATACTTCTCTGCAACCTCTGTTTGCGCTGCGATGGCTCGGTCGAAGCTGAAGCCTTTCTCAACCTACGAGCAAGTGGCCGTTGCAATTGAGCGTTTACTGCAGACGACTCTAGCTATCATCGCCCTCGGCGTTATCTACCGCTACTGCTGGATTGGTTTGTTCTCTCAGCTTCCAGTGGCCTTGCATTCTAGATGTATCTGCTAACACGTCTTCTTGCAGATATTTCGGATCCTTATAAATGTGGCGCACTTCTCAATAAAGGCGAATGGCTTGATCCAGGCCCACGATGGAGCTCTCACAATCCCTTCCAGCTATGGCAACCGCCAGGGTGCTTATTGCACGAGTACAAGAAAGATGACATCCGGGAATGCTTCGGCCAACAGCGGCTGGTCTTCATTGGTGATTCTACAACCCGGCAGATCTTCTGGGCCGTTGCAAAGAAGATGGACCAGGAACGAGCGGAAGAACAGATGGCCGATATATTGGACAGTGATTACAAACACAGAGACCTGGAGTTCACCTCTGACGGTGTCACAGCGCAGTTCATATGGGATCCGTGGCTTAATTCGACTGGGTCGGATGTTGAACTGAAGAATTTTAGAGCAGACCCTCGCCAAGAACACGGCGACTTGGCTAGGAGAAGTGCAGGTCTGGTTCTGCTTGGGGCTCCTGGATTATGGAATGCACGGCATGGCCAAGAAAATTACTTCAAGGATTTCCGAGAGTCGATAGACCATGTCATTCCATATATGGATCATGCTCCTATAGGTTCCGGGCTGTCAAACCAGCTTTCTAGGCCATTCCCAGTTCGCCAAACGTCGCCCAATTTGTTGCTACTGGCACCAGTTCAGGTCCCGCGGTATCAATACCTGTCTCCGTCGAGAGAAGAGACCATCACACCAGAAAAGATAGATGCGATGAATGACCTACTACAACAAGTCTCGGCCCATTCGTATGCTGATGTCGTGTGGAGCTACTCCTTGATGACATTCTCTGGTCGTGCGGAATATGAGGATAGTGGACTTCATGTGGTGGAGAATGTAGCTCATCGAAAGGCCGATGTTCTACTCAACCTTCGTTGTAACTCGAATGCTGCTTCAAGAGGCTACCCCTTCGATCGCACCTGCTGCAGCAACTACACTCACATGGCTGGTGTTCAATGGATAATGCTACTTGGAGGGATGTTTTTCCTACCTGGGTTATTATTCGTCCGTCGAAAGCATGCTGCTCTCAGGATTGGACGCTTCCTCCCCAATCACGAGACTATGAGTGCTATATCTTTGGTTGGACTCATTGTATGCTTCTGTTTTTACACAGATCGTACGCAGATTTTTGGGAAGTCCCACAAGCTGTTCCGACAGAGACAGTTCCTCCTGGCATGGGCCGCCGCATCAGCTCTTGGTCTCGTTTCAATAAGAAGAAGCAAATCACCTATTTCAAGAAGATCCTCTTCACTTACGCTTTACGACCGAGAATTTCTTTCTCGAGACCAAAGTTATGAATGGAAGGGGTGGATGCAATTCTTCATCTTGATCTACCACTACACACATGGGTCGAAGTCGCTCTGGATTTACGAGATCGTCAGACTCCTGGTTGCATCCTATCTCTTCATGACAGGATATGGTCACGCGCTGTATTTTCTGAAGAATGGTGACTATTCTCTGAGACGAGTTGCTACGGTGCTGATACGTCTCAACTTGTTGAGCTGCATCTTGCCCTATATGATGCGTACGGACTATCTGTTTTACTACTTCGCCCCATTGGTCAGTTTCTGGTTTCTCGTCATTTATTGCACTCTCAAGATCGGTCACCGCAATAATACCAATGCCGATTTTGTCATGAAAAAGATCCTCCTCTCGGCTATGATTACGACTGCTTTTACAAAGATACCCGGCCTTCTGGAGTTTATTGCATTTATGTTAAAATACACCTGCTCGATCTCCTGGAACGTAACGGAATGGCGGTTCCGCATGTATCTCGACATGTATATTGTTTATGTTGGAATGATTGTGGCTGTTGTCCTCCACCGCATGTCGCAACTTAGATCCGGCTCAGTTGGACCAAAGGCCACCTTTGACAGCATTCTCGAATGGACCATTAAACACAACAAGATTTTCAAGACCGCCATGGCCCTCCTCTCTTTGGGGCTACTACCCAGTTTCTGGCTCCTAACCCGACGATCTCCTAATAAACAAGATTACAACTGGTGGATGCCTTTCATCTCCTTCATACCCATTCTTTCGTTCGTCACGCTGCGCAACTCCCACCGTTTCCTTCGAAATTATCACTCCGGAATCTTCGCATGGCTCGGCCGCTGCTCTCTTGAAACGTACGTCCTTCAGTACCACATTTGGTTAGCAGGTGATACCAAAGGCCTGCTACGACTCGGGCTCTGGAATCCTTGGGTCGAAGCGGCTATGCTGACCGCGATCTTTCTCTGGCTCAGCTGGCTTATCGCCGGTGCGACGCAGACGATCACCAATTGGATCGTGGGGAAGAAGCCAGGAAGTCAAGGCTATGGTGAAGATGACACCGTCGGGCTCAAATACTCACCATACCTGTTGCCAAAGATGGCAGAAGGAGAGGGCACCCCTTCGAAGGACACGAGATTCGATATTGGACGAAGCAATACCTCTCGATGGTTGGAGAAGTGTGTTGTCCTTTTCAACGAGGATTTGAGATGGAGACTGGGACTTATACTCCTGGTTATGTGGGTGAGTAATGTCACGTATAGATGAGAAAAGGGACTGTCATTATCCTATGTAAACACAATGTGTAAAGACGAAAGACGCCTACATAAATAGATGATAATTGAATTCATGACTCTCAAACTTAGTCAGCGATCACTGGAATATCACCGCCGATTAGCAATTGAGGAGAAACAAGTGTTTCTAGCTTCGAACCAAATCTGAGGTAGAAGTGAAGAGCTTGAGAATGTTGGTCTAAACTCAAGGGACAGTCAAGCGACATTCCTTTTGAAAGCAAGTGTTCGAATCTATACATATAGCTCAGAGCTACCTGGTGTTGCCTTTCCTTTAGAGGGCCAAAGAGAAGGCGTTTAATCTGGCATGATGAATCAGGAGCGCAGCTTAAGCTAACTCCATTACTCTTAATTAACTAACTGCCAACACCCATCCCAGCCCCCGGCACATCCTGCCTACAAACTTCAATCAAAGCACTCAGCACCCTGATCCCCCTCCTCCGTTCCCCCCATGTCTTCAACCCAGCCAGTAGCTTCCTCCCCTCAACAAGAACCCTCATCGGTCCCTTCACACTACAAAGATTACCGACCCCGGTGATGTTAGCACGCATGCTAGCGCCCCTTTTTACGAAGAGTTGGACGAGTTCATCGTCTGCTGGCCGATCAAGCTGCATGGATGTCGGGAATAGAGATTCGGCTTCGTCGTCATCGTCCTTGTTGGCTGCTTGAGAAGGAGGGTGGGAGTCAGGCTTAGGTTGGGAAGGCGGTAAGGTGCGTGCTGCGAATGTGCCGTACGCCCAGAACGCGAGTGTGGCGAGGAAGACGGAGGATGGCTCGTAGAAAGCATCTGCCGAAAAACGGCGAACGTGCCAGAAGAGAGCGCCAGCGTGGATCATGGCAAGACGAGCTTTGTGCTGGTCTTCGACGGCCCAACGTTGGATGTGCTTTTTGAGGGTCGGGATGTCGAGATCTTCTTCAGTTGTTGGGAGGGGTTCGTTCGTCATGAGGTGGGCGAGTTGGAGGATTTGGCAGAAGGGTGTTAGGAGGATGACTCGTGCGAGGTGGAGGTGCAGGACTGTGGGGTGCTCCATTCCTGATGCTGCTCCTATTACGCTGTTTGCATGCCAGTGAAGGATGTCCAGGGAGTCGCAGGCTGAGTTGCGCCATTTGGAATAGGTTTGTATTCCTGGTAGCCAGACCGGCATGGATCTCGTGATGGTCTTGATGTCCTGTTTCTCTGCGGTGGGGGTCCACAGCGTGAGGGGTTGTTTGAAATATGATTCAACCTCCCATGTCCGGCGGAAGAGTGCGTGGATGCATAGGATTCGACTAAACTCGCCTGTAGAGGACCGGATGCGCTTTTCGACGTAGGCAAGTTGGATTGCTGCGTGGAGAGAGGGGTTCGCTACTTTGGATTAGTGCATGGTATTGTGAAATGGGTTGAAGTGCTTACGATCAGCACAGGAATGGAGCTGCTGCCAATCCAGAGCTGTCTGCGCTTCCCAGAGAACTTCTTGGCATGGTATTGGAACCCGAGCGTCTTCTAAGGACAGGAGAGGGCGTCTTTGGAAGTGGAAAGCCCACATACAGTCCAACCACTATTGAGATTTGTGAGAAATTTCATCAAATTAGAGCTAAGAAGCTTACCCATATGCAATAGCCTGTACGTCGGCGGCTTTCTGCTTCATACCATCTCCTCCAGCCATAGTCAATATCTTCCATTCCATTGTTGTTTGATTGGTCTACGTCTGAGCGTGCCATCGACCATTCCGTGCTGCAAAACGATGCGAGATCGCCGTGGTAGCCTTCCGCGATTTTCGAAAGTCGCTCATCGCCGCAGTACATCATGCCCACGCAATTTAGGAGACTGATTTGGGTAAAGTGTAACTTGGAAGGTCTCGGATATTCCCCATTCTCGCTCTAAGGTGTGGAGTTAGAAAGTAAGATGGCAAATTGAGGGAAGAATGAAGTTACCACAGCCTCTATTGCCCTGCGCAAGAACTCGTGTATGGCAACACTGAAACCCTCAGAATCTTCAATTTCAAGGTAGTGACTTCCGACTGCAGCCATAGCTAACATGAGGAGCCAATGAGAAGAGGATATATTGAAGGTAGCCGGATGTATAAATGGTAGGATTGATTCAAAATTGTCTCGGTAAAGGAGTATGCAGAGACTCAAGACCTGACGTGAAGGGAATGCAACATTGTAGAACTTTGAATAGTGGGTCGTTGCGGTGCATGTGTGAGTAAAGCTTTCTCTAATTTCGGTGTATGAACCTTGAGGGATTTGCTTAGTCTCTGCAACCTCTGGAAGGTCCCCAGTTTCTGGGAATTTAAATGCCGGGAAGGCTTCTTCGGTTCCAAACGTGGAAGCATGGGCGTGCGAATCCGAATGTCGATATGGTATCTTGCGAACTCGTGGCAATCTTGCCCCATCGCCGTCAACATAAAAGTGGCCGCCACTGTGTGTACTTTGCGTACTCGGGCTTGAGACATCCTGGCCATCTACAGCTTGTGACTGCCGCCCTAGCGGATCTCTTGCTCGGGGTGGAAAGTGTCGAGGCGATGTTTGATTCTGACCCGAGTTTGTGAGGGGGTATGTGATATTACTAGCTTGTGGAGTTTGGCCAAAGAAGAGAGAATGTTGATCGAAGGGGCCGAGGTCACCACCCATCTGGAAATCAGGCGTCCAGTTATCCGGGAGCCAATTGATCGAGGAAAAGTTGTTTTGATACCACGGCTCTGGTACCCCATTTTCATGCTGATGATGCTTGATCTCTGCGCGAGCGTTCATGTCCAAAGACCCAACATTGGTTGGTTGTTCCATGAAAGGCTGGATTGGTTCTGAGCTGGGAGGGATCTCCATGTTTTGTTGCTGACTGCGGCTGGTAGGGGAGGTGAGTGGCTGCGAGTTGTGGTGACCAGATCGACCAGGAGATATGGAGCTCGGCATCTGAACACTATTTCGAGCAAAAGATAATGCATATTCTGGTGAAGCGTGACTTTGAAAGAGGAAATTATTTGGATCATTTGTACCAGGAAGAGAATCGGCTGTTGTGGTGTGGATTTGCTCCTGATCTTGATTCATTCTCGGCGAGGCAGATGTATTAGACCAAGACATCGGAGACACTTGGGCCTTCGAAGAGCTGTGCTCACTTCTTGATGGCGTTTCTTGGTCGTCAACAGGTGATGTTGCATCCTCACCACCCACAGTCAACCGAGTTGAAGTAGCTCTTCGTGACCTGCCAGACTCTGGGTATTTGCAGTCGACTGTTCGTTTTTGGCAGCCTAGGCATGGAATACCACCACTGCATTTTCTCCTAGCGGCTGCACATGCTAGGCAGGCCCGATTTCCTTTTCCAAGGACACTCCGTTTGGGTTCATTGTGAACTTGCTCATGCCGTCTCAAAGCGTCTCTAAAAACCATTAGTGATCACGTGAAAGCACTTCGGTAAGGGTACTGACATTCTATAAAAGCCTTTACGGCAGTAGGAGCATTTGAGAAAGCGCTCTTTCATGTGACTCCTTGCATGGCGTGTTAAATGCTCAACTCGGCCGAACGTTTGCTGGCATTCAAGACACCGAAAGCGTCCGGGAACTGGGTGATTGGCCTGGCTCGCACTTTGAGAGCTGTTAAGACTGGCCGCTCCCTCCGCTTCAAAAGGAGTCAGCATAAGACGATTTCATCCGAGGCTGGGGCTCCAGTTACCCATGTGCACTCGAAGAGGGCTGAGCTGGCTGAACGGCGCAGTCGAATTAGAACTGTTGGAAGAGAAATCTAGTACTGGGTCAAGATCGTCTCCGCTGGATGTAGGAGAGCATTCTTCCTAGACAGAGATGCAAGCTGGTAAGCGCTGGGTCGGCTTGTGTGAAGTGGATTTGTGGAGTCGGAGGTGCGGTGTGGGGTAGCTCGCTTGCCGCCAATCTGACAAAAGTGGAAGTGATCGGCCGTGCCCAGCCAAGGAGTTGGGAGAGCACCACGTCTTGGCTTGCTGGGCGAACCCCGCGACAGAATATTGACAGTAGGCAGGCAAGCGTGTATGGCTTGGTTTTGGCTACTTTGAGGTTTTTGCTTGAAGCGGGAAAGGGTAAGGGTGGCGCCTTGCTCGAAAATTTGGGGAGAACTTCGTGCAGGTCATTTCAAAGGAACTCATATGTACCAGTACTGAATTTCGTTATCCGTTCTTAGTCTGCTTTTTCTACGAAACTCTCATGTTTTGAGATACATGCATTAACTACTGAGACTTGCCCATAAACAATACATGTCTGTGAACTATACCTATCCTAACCAACATAAAATTCAAAGGCGTAAGCCGTGGAGGTATCGGTTTGATAAACAGGGAAAGTGACACTATTCCCCGAATATGCGTGCGAGTTCCAGCCAAGATCATTTGGAGCATCAACTTCACCAAAATGGCCGTTGGAGGGGAAGCCCCATGTGTGAATGTTAAGTGATCCAGAAGATGGCAACCCCACAGACGACAGACTGTTGATTGTGATCTGCCAGGTTCCAGACGTAATTCGAACTCCAGTGAGGACTCTTACCATATCCTTGCCAACGGTAGCGAAAGTATCGAGTTTGAGGTCGGCTGACGGAGAGGTTCCGACGCGATATCCGGTCATGTTGAGGTTGTAATACTGGTAAACTTGATAGTCGCCATTTGGATAGTAACCCGTACCTGTTGGGCTATTCGTATTTGTTTTCGACACCAGAGATCCCATGAAGTCGTGCAACTGGGATCCGCTGAGCCAATTTCCTCGAAGGCCAACGGCATTGACTCGTTCAAGTTGGGAAATCCACCACGCCGAGCCGGCAGGAACCTGTTCAGGGAATGTGGCATACTCGTCGATGTTTAAAGGTTTGATAGGAAGCTTGTAGGTTTGAAGTATGCCAACTAGAGCACCGTATGCCCCTTCCATGTCTCCTCCTCCTCCTTCCATATGCCAGACGTACTCGTCAGGCACACTAGAGTTGCTAGCAACAAAACTCAAGAAATTAGTCCACCACGTGTTTGAACGGTCGGGTTGGCCTGCAAAAGCTGGTCCAATAAGTTTCACCGACGGCCACGCCTGCCTATTCAAATATTCAGTCAGATTCACAAACGTAAGCTTTAGGTTGAATGAAGCAAGACTTGCCTTAAGCGGTGGTATGTTCTACCCCACATCTGGATATACTGTGCTTGTGAGGCTTTCCAGAAGTATGTGAGATCTGGCTCGTTCCAAATATCGATAGACAGACCAGCAGTGGCAGAATTGGCATTCATATCCGAGATCCACTGTGTAAGGTAATTATCCCAACTGGTCCAGTCTCCATTGTCTCCAGGATACGGCGCAGTTGAATTCTGACTCCCGTCCGCCCCCCAGAGATCATGGATTAGGAAAATGAAGTTGGCGTTGTACTTCCTGGCTGTCTTGTAATTTGAAAGCGCAGATGCGAATCGAACCTATCTCAGAATAAGCAAGTGGAGTGAATTGTAAATCTACAGTGCATACCTTGTATTCCGACAGCCCCCAAATCCAGCCACGGCCTGGGGCAGCTACCTGAGCTCCTCCAGCCCTGGCATAATTAAAGCCAATGCCCGTGTAGAAGTGATCCGGTATCTGATTCGGCTGGTCGGGAATGCCATAGATGAAGCCGGAAGCCAGGTGCTGGGGCGTGCCGGTATTGTTGCCCAAGTTGACGGTAGACGTTACAGTATCCCGTTGCTCGAGAGGACTAGCAGCCACAACTGCCGCACAGAGAAGGCAAAGGAGAGCATGCATGATTGAATGCTCAATTCAAAGAAAGCAGGAATCAGTTGCCACTCAATTGAAAATGGGCAGCTTGGGTTTGAAGGAAAGCTTCGCATATTTATATATTACCTTCGGGAAAATACAACGTCTCAAGGGAAAATAATGTAGCGGGAGAGCCACAGACAAGGGGTAAAAGCCAATTAAAATTTCGTATTATTTGCTTTCTGGTCCGTGCCAGCGCGGAACACCCCTGTCTCGCTACATTATTTCCCCTAGAGACGTTGTATGCTTTTGGAAAGAGGAGAAATGATTAACTTGACTAAAGCACAACATTCGTCCCCACACAATCCGGCAGCGGGTGAACATGGGGAACTTTCCCCACGAACCCCAGATTTTCCGTTGCCATGTGCCCGGATATAGCTTTTGAGTACTCGAAGCGGATTGGTCCACGAGAATGAAGCATCAGGGGCTTTTCGAATGACGCTTGCGGAGGTGAGATGGGATTTCGGATGAAGAGGATGAAAGAGGTTGGAGTTCGCTAACCCACCGGAACGGCGACCGCTTCAGGCCAAGAACGTCATTCTTCCATCTCGTCTAGGAAGCTTCTCCTTCCTCTCGTCCACGATCATTGGAGCGCAAACAACTCTCTCCTCATTATATGGGATACCAACGCTGACATGCGCTTCCGCTCGCTACTTACGGTATCACCGGCATGCTCACAGGAGCGGAGCGAATTTCAGTCCGGATAGCCCCATCCGACTCGGTTCCTTTTGGCTTGTTCACGATTTGTCCATTGCGTAGAGGGACTTGGGCATTTTGAGTCAGAAATGAAGTGTTTAGATTCTCATCATTGTTCGATTATGCCTAACGTTTTCTACGAATCCCCACTCGCATATGCCCTTTTCCTCCACGGTTATCCCGCAAAGCATACGGTATGAAGTGCAGCTCATCCGCGCCGGACGCCTTCTCTTGCGTGGCAGATTTCAGACTCATATGGGGAGCATGGCTTTTATCGACATCAATGAATGACGCAGCATTGCGAATTGTCAACCCAATATACGGTTCTCCAACCTCGTCGGCCGCACCTTCTTTCTCCTCGATAGCCGCTGTGGGATCGAGCAGCAGGCTTTTGAAGTGGTCATCCACCCAAGAGTTGTCGAAGTCCTCGACGCAATATATGAGAGGTCCTCGGGCAAGTGCTACGATGTCTTGGTTTGTGTATGGATGAGGTGAGACGAATCTTGGCTTGAGTGGAATGTTCAATTCGAATTTTGGGTTGTGCTTCAGCCAATCTGCGGGAAGGGTCAAGTATCCTTTCTCGACATGCTTGCTTGGAAGACTTGGCGAGATCTGTGGTACCGTCAGCAATCACCTCGATTTAGAAAGGACAGAACATACCTCCCACCCTTCAGCCCAACCAGGGATTCGAAGCTTGATCGTTGTTGCGACTTCAGAAATACCTCGAAGAGTGAGCTCTATCTTGCCATTCCAAGGCCAGTTCGATTTCTGTTCAAGTTCGACCGTGTCTTTTCCAACAGAAATTGATAACTGAGCTGAAGAGTACATATGAACTTTCACCAGTACCGACTTTTTTTGCTCGTCAGTGTCAAAGCTCCACAAATACCCTCCAATGTACCCCAGAAGTCTGGTAACATTCGGTGGACAGCATGCGCAGGTGAACCACTTGGCGCGCTGTGAGAGGTGTTTATCGCTCGACGCCAGTTGGTTGACGTATGTGAACTGTGTTCCCTTGGCAGACATGCCCGTCATGACTGCATTGTAAAAGCATAGCTCCATGATATCCGCAAACTTCCCGTCCAAATCTATCTACTATGAATTAGCATGGTTTTAGAGTCATCTCGTCTCCTGCTTACCTGGAGCAACCTCTCTGCAAGCATCATAACTCCAATTGCAGCGCAAGTCTCTGCATAGCATCCGCCCTCATCTGACCCAGACGGCAGGAAGTAATCAAGTCCAAATCCCTCCCATTGCCCCATGGCTCCGATGCCCCCTGTCAAGTACATTTTCTTGTCAACCATGTTGCTCCACAGACGTTGCAAAGCTTTTCGGTACGAATCGCGATCGGTTTTGCTTTCCACGCGAACCAAGTCGGCTACTGCAGTAAGCAGATACATGGCTCGCACGCTATGGCCTTCTATTGTCTCTTGCTCGATGATCGGCTTGTGAGCTTGGTGGTACCTGCCGTGCAAGAAGTATCAGCATGAGCTCCCCCCAGACCATAAAAATACCTACCAATAAGCTCCTTTTGATTCCATGTACGCCGGTACCTGATGCTCTCCTTCTCCTCTAGCCTCAGCCTCGACATCATAGTAATGGCGTCCATATTGCCCAGTTGGATTTCCCCGCTCTGTTATAAAGTATTGCGCTAGGCTCAAATGCTTCGGATTGCCCGTCTTCTCATACAGTCTAAGCAGCGCGAGCTCGATTTCCGGGTGGCCAGGATAGCCATGTTTCTGCGCCGGCCCTGGGCCAAAAGTCTCGTACAGCAAGTCAACATACTTAACCAGCGGTTCCATCAACAAATCATTCTGGTAATGCCTGGAGTGAGCTAGTGCAGCTTCGATCAGATGTCCCGCATTATACCTGTCCTCAAATCAGCGCCTCTCTTTCCACCGATAATTACAACTTGGGGTGGGAGAGGAATCATACAATTCATGCAAATCCCTCAAATTCGTAAACCTCTTCGCCGGCTCCACAACCGTAAAATGGATATTCAGATACCCATCCTCCCCCTGCGCGCCCCTAATCATTTGCACCAGCTCCTTGACCGCGCCATCGATCTCCTCATTCTCCCCCTCTTCTGTCATCAGAAAGTAACAAGCTCCCTCAAGCCACTTCGCAACGTCCGAGTCCCAGAAGAGGTGGTTCGGGACGGGCCAGACGTTCGGCTTGTCGCTGTATGAGTCGTGCCATTTCAGCTTGAAGGCGTCGTAGCGCCCTGTCTCTTTCAGGACGTTGAGTTGGTAGAGGAGAGTGTTGGCGTATACAACCCCCCGCCGGCGACTGATGAAGGAGGGCGAGCTTGACGGGAAGGAGGTGTGAATGAATGTGATCTGTGGGTACGACATCGCTGCGATGGTGGACTTTCACCTCAATCCGATTCTGATGAAAATAATAATAATAATAATAAACTGAAAAAAAAATTGAAAAAAAAAACTCAATTGTTTGATTCGAGAAGAAAGATTTAAAGATCAGAGCGGAGAAGAGAAGAGGAATACTAGCTAGTACTCTCGTGTTAATAACCCCCCGAACGGAAAAATTTACTCGTGTGGACCTGAATGGAGCTCATAGTGGCGAGATTGTTCTTCACCCCTCCCCCACCGGAGTTCGCGCAGGAGGGCATCCCACTCCCACTCCCACTCCCATTCCCATTCCCATTCCCATTCCCATTCCCATTCCCACCCCACCTTTCACCTGCCCCGCAATCAACCCACCAGGAACGCATTGACCGGAGCTGAAGGAACCCCATAGTACCGCATCTCCTCACCCCATCCCCCCAATGTCAATTCGCATCAAATTAGGATCGTTCGTTCGCAACCCCCCTATTCCTAGACGAGCACGTGACACAACCCCTTTTCACGGCTACCTACCTTATGTATACCTTATGATCTCAATCAAGCCCTTCATGTCGGCTTCGGCACGGTCGTAAGTGGAAACGCGAGCGAGGCCTATTTTCGGAAACCGTGATTTGATTTGTATGCAAGGGGTGAGCAAATATCTATCTATATCTGGGGGGTGATGGCATTGATCTAATTTCAAACATCAGGCTGAACCGGGCTGTTTCGAAACGCGAGATTGGCGAGGCTGGCTGAGCAGTTCAAGCGTTGATGATTGGCCTCCCCTTCAACAAATGGGAATAAGTCAATGTGAGATACGTGGCTCACAATTCGAGAGGTCAGAGACGCGACTCTCTAGCACAACATCCATTCATCTATTTACAATCTCCTCGTTCTCTCATCTCATCTCATCTAGCAACGCACCGCTCAAAATCTACACCTCTCATGCCCGCCTCTCTCATCACAAAATGTAAAATCCAGCTCAAGCTCCACAGGGCTCAAGCCAAAACAACCCAAGGGTATCGCGCAATCAAGCCAAGCATCCATCCATCCATCCATCCATACAATCCATCTATCCATACAATCATCCATCCATCCATACAATCCACCATCCCAAAGGATGACCTTTTTTTCCATTTCTATTTCCATTTCCATTTCCATGCTTACTAAAACTCCCGCTAAATTCAAATCCCAAAACAAAATCATAATTGCAACAAAAGAAAGCAAGGCTTTGACAAGAACAACCCAAGATTGTAGCTCTCTATATAGAGCCTGGATCTGAGGGACGTTAATACAGAATGTACAATTTCTTTTCTCTTTTGAAAGGGAAAGCAGATAGAGTGGAGGACTATTTTCCGACAATGACATCCCCGAGGTATCCCACTTGATTCAAGAGCTGTTCGAGTGCGCTCATGCTCTCCGCGTCTGGGACGGGATTGGGGAGGAATGGCGGGGAGGCACCGAAGGTTGCCCGACTCGCTGTTTGGGTCAATTGCGAGAGCGGGGAGTCTTTTGTAAGGGTCTGCTCAGAGGCATATTGGTCTTCCGGGAGACTGTAGGCGTTTAAGCCTGGGGCAGGAGTCTCTGAGAGGACGGGGCTGTAGGTGAACTCATCTCCACTTCCCATGTCGGCAGTGAGATCATCGTCTTCGTTCGAATCTTCTTCGCCGATGCTGAAGCTGCTGTCTGTTGGCGACGTGATAGTCGTAGAGATGGTTGATGTGGAGAAGTGAGACCTTGGGAGGTCGGTGACGGAGACAGCGGAGCGGAGACGAAGAGGCGGAGGCATCAGAGGGAAGTCTTCAGGCAATTGTGGAAGTGGTTTGGAGGTATTTGTGGCAGTCTTGGCTCGGACCATTTGAGGGCGGGAGACGGATGGTGGAGGAGAAAGGGGTGTGAAGATGCCTTTCTCATTGATGGACATTCGGCTGAGTTGGCTGGCGAAGTTGTCATCGTCCTCGGCTTCCTCTGCAATCTCGTCTGGTATCACAAGCGAGCCCGAATTGTATGTGCTGCTCTCCTGAGAACACAATTGGCGAAGGGGTGAGGGCTCACGAGAGGGGGTCTTCTTGAAAGATTGAGGAGACACCTCCCGAGTATGAGGTACCGACTTGGCTTTCCTCATCTCATCCGATCGAAGAGCTAGTGAGGGCAAGCTGGAGCTGGCATCTGCTTGGACCTTGCTTAATGAACTCGACCGACCACGTCTATCAGCATCTTGATCCTTCGAATTCAACGATCGAAGACCAAAGAACATCCGCGGTGACCATTGAGGCTTTTCAGTTGTTGGTGAAATTGATCGTGCAGTTCGCTGCTTCGTGAGGACCGAAGTGGATGTGTTTAGACGCGGCAATTTGGGGGTTGGCGGTGGAGCCCGCGGCGTCATGAATTTGTCGGCAGGGTTCATGGTCTTGATGTCTCCATTCGTCATTGAGCTCATCGAAGCGCTTCGAAAGCGTAAGGGTTGGACTTCAACTGGTACCCAGAGAAGATTGACCGGTTGACCTGGGAGATACGGGCAAGAAGTAGTAAACGGGATCGACGCGTCGTAGTGTTCCGTTCCATCATCCAACTCGTACTATACATAAAAGTGAGTTTCTTTCTTGATAGTTTCGGATAAACTTATAAATACGTAGTAATAATATGTGGAGCCCATCTTCAAACCACCTGTTCGTTTGGGGCTGCTTCCACCATCCCCGTCGCAAATGATGTCCTCGAAAGAATAGCAACCACGCCATTGGCTCCGGCTTCGTCGGACATCTCGTTCCATCGGGTAATGTTTCGAGAAATTATCCCACGATCCGATTAGATGAACCGAGGTGGTGGAAGGGGAGGTCTGCCTATAATAGGGTTAGTATCTTGAAACACGATCGCTGAACAAATGACGGCTCGTATATTGTGGAGAGATGTAGCCGCGAGATTAGACGAGGGGCCGGCAGATAAAGATAGCAATCTGTTCTTCCGGCATCCAAATAAACATCGGACGGGCGGACTTCCCACCAATCGTAATATGATATGGGAATGTTTCGTCCCAAAGTATACGACAGAGATGAGCAATACGGCTGGGGACAACCCTGCGACGCCAAGATCTCAAAACAAGACGATGCTCGACTTCAACTTGCGTACTCGGCAAAAGTCAGACATATCAAGTAGACGCGCCGCGCAATGTCAGTGCCTTGAGTGACAGGTACACGAGCACAAAAGCATGCAAATCCTCCGAAGGTCATCCAACGGCTGACACAGCATTCCAATGCACGTTTCGCCTTTCGTCCAACGGCAAGATGCTAGAAACATAAAGAGCAGTGTCTGTTTCGTTTCAGGCAAGTCGATGGTGGAATTGCAGAGACCTGACTTGATCTCTACCAAGTATCTTCCTCGTCCATATTTCTTATGCACCGCCCCTTCTCGACTTTCTCTTGCTTCAAATCTTGGATACTGGAAACTGAGCTTCTAAAACACATCGAAATCTTGCGCAAGGGGTGGGATGCAAATGCGATATCCAAGTCAAGAACAAGGGGAACGGGAGTTTTGACGTACACCATGAAAGTTATCAGAGCTGTATCCATTATGCAGTATTATGACTCGAGACCAGCCCGAGGTGAGTATTGTAAAGAAAGAAAGCAGGAAATAAAGAAATAAAGAAGGAAAGGTAGAAGGCGATGACGTTCTTGGCTTTTTCTCGAGGGCGTGGTTATGGTCTTGTATCGGAGGGCTGCATGTTCTCGCAGCTAGCCGAGTGTTGGGGGCAGGCGTTGAATGGGGAACTTCAGACGGACCCGAGAAAGAATTACTCCTTGCTCGTCTTCAAGTATGTTTGGGATAGCCGCGAGGTTTGAGGAACGGCCCTGGAAGCCTCGTGGAATTGCAGTGCTGTTCCTTGGGCCAGTGGATGGGCGGGCTGGGATGCGAAAAGCGCCGTGATGGGAAAGGCCCGGTCTCGTCTGTCTCGTTTTAAACTTTCGAGCGCTTAAGGATCCAACGTCGAGAGATTCTAGAAATCGGTTGGCGTTTTAGGATTGCAGGATAGGATTCGAGGATTGATGCTGGGCTGGGGCATTGCTCGTCGCCAGAAGTTGGCGCTGATGTGGGTGACAGTGAGTTGGTTGATCCTCCTCGCTCAGGTTGCTGGAGGTACTTGTAACTTGATGGGGCGGGCTGCAGACTGCAGTAGCTGAAGGATGACCAACTGAATCCCGTAGCGTCCAGAAACTGGGAAATTGAGATGGCGACGGTGGAGCTAGAGCGAGAGGCCAGGAACAACCGGAGTGTCGGCACTAACGATGAAGATCAAGATGAAGATGAAGCTTTAGTGCGATCGAGTTGCCGGGAGGAGATCATTCGACAGGAGGAAGGCGCGATGATGGGAGAGGCGTGCTTGCAGTTTGTACTTTGTACTTGTACGGATCGTACTCTACTCCCTTGGTAAGATGGGGGGAGATTGGAAGCATTTTAATCCGAGAAAAGCTGGTGCGCTGGCGGATCGTCCGAAAGGGCTGCTCAGCAATCGTGACCCTGTTGCTGTGCGGTGCGGCTGCGTGTGATTTCCCAGATTTGGTGGTGCGGTTGCCGTGCTGCTGCTCACGATGTGGAAGCTCACCCACTCATCCGCTTTGAGCAGCAAGTGGCGCAGGCTTCCCGAACACAGACAATGGGGACCTCGCAGGGACAGGGGGCTGAACCTCAAACAATCGACGCCACTAGGCTCAGCTCGGCTAGAGGAAGCAACTGCAGGCCAATCGGGGGGACAGACGACAGCCACTCCAGGACCCATGGAGCATCGCGCATGATTTGGAGGCGCGCTGGGCTGTGGCCTTGAAGAGCGCATCACATCGCATAACTGGCTGGCCGCACGCAGCAGCATGATTATGTCTTTGGGTTTCGAACCATGATGTCGCCCATTGGTATGCATTGCTGCCGCTGCCGCTGCCGCTGCCGCTGCCGCTGAGGGATCAGCACGGGTGGGACCGAGACAGCCAGTTCTGTTCGAATTCCCTGATGGCCGCACTCTGAGTGTTTACTGTGGTATGCCCCTGATGAAGCGGCCGATGTTGGGGAGCGTCAATCAAACTCCTGGCCCCGGCCTTACCGTATTGTACGGCGCAGCAGGATCCGTGTGGCTGGAGAGCAGCCGGATAAAGACCGCCAATGCGCCACTGATCGGAAGACCCTGAATTTGGACCTCCCAGACCCCCTTCAAGTTTAGCCCGGGCGGAACTGCCTGCACTGACTGCACTGCCTGCAGCTGGCCTGGCGTGATCGCCCGGTAGCGAATCCAAGCTCAGCGCACCCTCAAACAACAACGCCCTTGATTGGCAGAAACTCCAGGGGAGCGCAGCCTTGAAGGCTTGAAGACATTCTACGCAGAGCCCCTGGAGCATGAAGCGAGATTTGTGCATCCTTGCTGACTGCCCCTGACCGCGAACAGAAGCCATCAGCGCGTCGAGGGGGAAACGCGTGTGAAGCATCATTTAAACTCTCACTCTACGGAGTACACGCCTCACGAGCGCAGCCGGCCCATTGGCCAGACATCTTGAGATTGGGGGGGAGTAGGAAGCATATCACTCGCCTGGAAGACGTGGGAAATGTTTCGGTTCAAGCTTCTTATGTCAGACACGGCATTTGCCAGCGGAGTGTGTTCGGCAACATGTGTGGGGGCGGCGTTGTGTCGAGATTCGAGGGTGCAGACACTGCAGATGCTTTCTGTCTTTCCACAACATGTACCGGGTCCGCCTTGCTTCTAGACTCGACGATGCCGAGGCTCAAAGTGTTGGCCAGAAACATGTATGGGGGTGGCATTGTGCTGAGCGATACAAAGGCTGAAAATGTTAGCTAGGTCTCGCGTTTTCACGAACGCGTACGGGAGTCGTGTTTATACCGAGTATCAAGTGATATGAAGTTTGAAATTATTAGCCAGAGACTGTCCCAGAAGAATGCATACTCACATGAGTTTCCGAAAGCACTTTCTTTGAGCCAAACCTTTTCCCTTCGGAATTGTCCCTCTTCAGACCAAATTCATCTGATCGAAATTATCTTCAATCCCATCTATTAATTTATTATGACATACAACGTTGAACGCTGTGCCCTTCACGCCGCAATCCTTTGTCCCTCAATGCAATTTTTTATTTTTTTTAAGACCGTGGCTTGGTGTCACGATCCCATCCTCGAATGATTCTTCAGGTGTTCACGTCCCACTCAGCCTCATGTTTCCCTATCATATCTCATAAGATCTTATCGTCAAGGGCAGACGTCGGCATATTGGACGGATGTTTGTTTATCCTTGACGATCCCGAACATCGGTATCGTTCCTGCATCTCGGGAGTTTGAATGAAAGAAACTGTTGGTGGCACAGGATCGCGTAAATACGCGTACCGTTTTATCCTTCTAGAAGGGCATTCTCGAAGTTTTGGAAGGGGGGGCATGAGAGGCGCAGCGTCAGGTGAGATGCTTTGACCCAGCACGTGTACTAAGAGTACAAGCTTCTCTCCTAGCATGAAAAATCGCAGAAATTCCAGAACCTGCTTGTATGCGAAAATTCAGTAGAAGGGCAAGCTTCTCGAAGTTTCAGAGAAGGCGGAGCCTTTGCAAGTAAACGCATGAATCATTCAGTCTCTCGTATGTCAACATGACAGCAGGCGTTTTCTCTCAGCATCTAAAAATAGACTATGGTAGTACCAGAGGAAGTGCACGAACCACGCCTTAGAGGACGTGGTGAGCGAAGAGGATCGTCGATCCTGAAGGAAGTATTACCTGGACAGAGAAGGAAAAGCACCACTCGAGCCAGGTGTTGTTTTCTTTGCAAGGATAGTGTTGTAGCCCGTGCAAGACGTGAGAACGGTGCCATCACGATCTCACCAGGTCAAAGGAGAGCATTGATGCCATGAAGTTGCAAATTGCAAACATTTATTGGTGAAATCTGCAATGGCTATGAAGAGAGCAGTAACGATCGAAACTCAGTGTGCATAAGCTGCCCACAGCTATGAAGAAAGCAGAAACCGAAAAACTTAACCTGCCACTGCATATCAACCTGCGCCCCGTTAACTCACAAAGTACTACTTTCTACCGATCATGTTATCAATATCTCCCAACGCCGTGAGCGTTGCCGAAACCCAAGAGCCAGATGCGGGTTAAAGAAGCAGCTCAGCTCAAGTCGCAGCCATCGGTACCAAGTCAACGTCACCATTCCGCTCAAAGACAACGTTCATCGGGATTTTATCACTCAGGAGAGCCCACGGAACACGCAATCCATCGCGCATCTTCCTCCAGAGACAGTCGGCTCAGCTCCTCCTTCCACACAAGATCTCCATCAACAAACTCCGCTGGTCCTTCGCGCGTCCATCCAGTGCGGAAGAGTGATAGATCCTTTACTGGAACCTGGAAAGCCCTGGTTCGCCGCATGTTCATGATCTCCCGTGCAAGATCACCCAATCTGGGGTTGCGAACGCCATGTTCGATATATGCCATCTGTTGAATCTTGCGAACAGTCGGGCGGGGAAGGTTGAGCCAATCTTCATGGAAACGCCAGGCCCACACCCCGCTGCGGACGAACATGTCGCGCGGGAAATTGACACAGACGATCTTGTTTAGAACACGCGGGGCTTGGGATCGAGAGTTTAAATCTCTCACTTCCCTCCCTTCACACCCTGGGCTCGTGTTTCTCGGCAAACATGAAGGATTGATGGGACAGCTGGCTGGTTGTCTGTTTCGTGAGTTTAGCGCCTGGAACAACCGATGGAGAGAGCACGCTTCCTAGAAGCCCTACACCACAACGGACCCTTCCAACCCTGGGTTGCCCGAGCGCCTTCAGCGAAGCCCGCGACCGCATGGAAACCGTATTGAAGAGGCTAGCAGCCAAGGGCAACCTCACTCCAGAGGACAGGGACTTGGTTTTACACAACATTCCTTCTAGAGGTTATAACCCGACGATTCCATCCTACTAGATCATGGCCCACGCTGCTCTATCTGGAGCAGTAAATAGCTCGGCCAATACCACTTACCGCGACGAGCTCTACCATATCTCGGGGATATAGTGTGCGGAAGGGGCTTGCAAGAGAAGGTCTACCCAATCAGATAGCCTCGCTGAGGCGTAGAGATGAAGCGGCCATATATTTCAAGTTTTATCATCCTCTCTTTCCGCGCGACGCAATGCCAAATCCGATCCTTCAGTTCATTGGGAAGCTTGACGAAAAAGTTGAACCTTCCTTCCTGCTGGGCGGTCGGCTTCGAGGAACTTCAAGCTGTGGAAGCTTTGCAAGAGTCAAAGACGGATGATCATAGTTGGAGTTGCCGAGGCCATTCTGGGAGGTAACTTCGTACAAGATGTAATGTTGGAATTACGAGGTTGCGATATTCAGGTTGTGAAGCTGCGGAGTTGAGATTGTAGAGTTGAGGTTGCGAGGGAGAGGTGGAGCTTGACGACCGACTTGCCCAACGCGACCGCAAGTGTGTGTATTGATGAACTCCTTGCCAGAGCAGAGCACTCGCAAGTGAACCTTGAGCTCTCATGTCTTTGTTGCGCATCCATTGGTTCCTTTTCTGGTTCCCTCCAGCACCGTTCTCCGACCCGCTTCGAAGAACCATTCTCACTCAGCTTTGCAACTCATCTCAACTCGCCGCATTCACTGCTCCATTTTAAGTCCTCGAGGTTTTGTTGCACATCGACTCAATGTACGAGGTTGGTTTGGGACATTGAAGATTGTCGATTCTGTATTATAGAGTTTTGTCACTGAGTAAAATCATTAGCTTTCACTTAATTTTTTTGCCTTCAGGTACATCATAGTCCTCGATGCCTTGTTGCATATCGACAGTGTACCAAATGCCCTGGTACATTGAACGAGTTCAAGTAGTCTGGAGTGAATTGAGTTCCAGGATTTTGTTGTACATCGACTCAATGTCCCAGTCAATCTGGTACATCCAAACTTCCGAAACACCACTTCATACTAGTAGCGAAATCTCGAGCTTCACTACTTCGTTGCACTTCGCACCTTCATCCGAAAGTACTCTCAAATCAAGCCTGAGATGGAAGGTGGTTTTTATCTGACTCGTTAAGATAATACCAAGCTTCCAGCGATATATCACAAAAGTCGTTTAGTCCCACTTTTTTTCCCCATCCGAATCCCAAATCAGCCTCAAGATCTTTCATCCGACTTGATGAGCTAAGAATGAGTAAGAAGCAGTAGCAAGTGATGTTCAACACAAAAGTTTTGTTGCACATCGATTCGGGACCGCAAAAAGTATCACAGGTACAGACTTCGGGACCGTGGAGAGTATATTGGGACGGACATCTCGGGACCGCAAATGGTGCGGCCGCGGACTTGGTTTGAACACAGCCAACGCGATTGATTTCGTCTTAAATGTTGATAAGGAGAGGGAAAGAGTATTGAGAAAGCGATTGGCTGTATCTCGTACGCAATAGCCGTAACTCTACGGACGTTAAGGTTTGAGAAGCCAGATCTAGCAGTGTCGTTTATCCCACCACTTTGTACTTCGTCCGAACTTTCGGCTCCTCCCTTTCTCGTCTCCCGCACGATACACTAGCTCTCAATACTTGGGGTAGATCGTCTATACAGAAGAAGGATCATTATTAATATTAAGGTATCCTGCACCTCCCCTCTCCGTCTCCCGAGACCGCTCAACGTCTCTAATGTACAAGTCAACATTTACACCCCCACCCTGAACGCCTATGTCGAATCCAAGGACCGCCTGCCAAAACACCACACATGCGCAGAATGCAAAAAAAAGAGAAGTTCAGTTCCCATCATTCGATTCGATTCAATCCCTCCATATGTTACAAGCCCTCCGCATTAATCGTTCGTCATGATTGAACCTTCTCCGCATCCATCTTGAACTGCGCTGATTTCTTCGATCGCTCGTACTTCGCTGTCGTGTCCCCGGTCCATATCGTGCCTAATATCCGATCCCAGAATGTGAAGAAGGGTTGCGAGAAGTTGGTCTTGATGCCCCAGCTCTGGTGGTGGATATCGTGGTATCCGGCATTGTTGCCTGTGAGGTGCTGTAATGGATCCCATGGAAGTGCGTATCCGCAGTGGTCATCCACGGTCTTGAATGTTGATCCAACGAAGAAACACATTCCTTGCCGAACAGTCATGCCAGCTACCTTGTATGCGATTCCTGCTCCGAGGGTATCGAGGAGGAATCCTTCGAATGGGTGATTGTAGAGGGCTCCGTACGCATAAGGAACGTAGAGGCGGTGGTGTCTGGAGTGGAAAGTTGCTGAAGCCATGTTAGACCGGATAGCCGGGGAAATGGGACTCTCGACTTACTGTAAAGCCACTTGTTCATGTGCATGGCACGATGGAGGAAGTACTGCCATGTATCGACAAAGATAATGGCTGCTGCGAATTGGATGATTGGCACAATGTACCAGTAAATGGCTGCAGCAGTAAAAATCTCCCAAGCTGCAAAAGCTGGAACCGGTGCCTCGCTAACAACATCCAATCCTACACTCAAGGCTGGGTATCTTCCACCAGCTAGAGCTCCCGCCAACATTGGATGCGATCCTGCAAGATTCTTGGAGATTGCGGTAGCATTGAGTCCGACTAAACCCAGGAGCTGCGGCAGAGCCCTCTGTGCAATCCTCAATCTCGTAGCCCAAGCCGCAATGTCATAGCTCTCCTTTCCAACCATCTCCGGTGGCTCTGTGAGTCCAAGCGACACCCCGACAATAGTCTGAATAACCTGCTGTATGATGACATCTCGCGCCACTTCGTACCTCGAGACATGGTTTCGATTCAAGATCTCGGCGGGAGTGTGCAGTCGGTATTGCGGGAATAGGTCATAGACATCAATGATGTAGAAGAACATAGAAACAGCCCAGTATGCAACAAAAGTAAGAATCAAGGAAAGCCAGACGTCCGGGATAAAGGGGACAAGAGGCTTCACTGGCGTGAGGTTGTAGGACGGTAAGGGAGGTAAATCGGACATGGCGGAAGCATTCGAGAAGAGGGTTATATTGGCCATTGTGCAGTCGTATGGCAGTTATCGTGGTGCGCACGAAGGAGTGTGAGACGTTGGATGATGGGAAAAGAAAAGAAGGAAGGGAAGTGGTTTTGTATGGGAACATGGAAATCTTCTGGCGCGGGCGCGCCACTTGATGCTCTCATCAGCTCAGCACATCAAATCTCGCCTAGTAAAGCCCGGTCGTCCGATTGTCATGCTGAACACCGGTATTTTCAGGGCAGCATTACGAAAAAAAAAATCGGAGTTCGCCAAGAGATCAGGAGACAAACTGTTGGTAACTGCTCTCCCAAGCTGTTTCAAAAGCAATAAGCACAATGGATGCTGACATGGTGCATTCTATTTCTCTGAAGTGACGCGGCTGCGACAGGCAGCTCCTGCTGAGGAAATTTTGCTTACTAAAATCCCGTGATCAGCCCGCTCTTTCCATTTCGGGTTAGGCGCTTTGCCCCTCCACCGTCGCAACTTCGTGAATTTTGAAGATGATCTCAATCTCTCCCCATTACCCGTTCAACTTCTGCCCAACTCTCGACACGGTCGAACCTCCAATAATCTTCCACCAAAACTACCGCCATCATGATCATTTACAAGGTCAGTTTCCATTGCGTTAATGCGAAGCGACCCCGCTTCTCATTTCCTAGGCTGATACCATCTTCATCTGCTTGTACAAAATGTGGGGGACTCGAAGACTAACTCTGCGCTTCGATGTAGGATATTATCACCGGTGACGAGATCATCTCTGACTCCTACGATCTGAAGGAAGTCGATAATGTCGTCTATGAAGTCGATTGTGCCATGATCACGCTTGGTGCCGTCGAAGTCAGTCAGTACAAACCACCCTCGAAACAGAACCAACCACACTGATATTGGATTGCAGATACTGGAGCCAATGCATCTGCTGAGGAGGCAGAGGAGGGTGTTGAGGATGAAGCCGTGAAAGTCAACAACGTCGTCAACTCGTTCCGCCTGAATCAAACCTCCTTCGACAAGAAGTCATATCTAAGCCATCTCAAGAGTACGTGAACCACTCTAGGAGTTTGGATATATTCTAATATGGCCCAGCATATATGAAGAAGGTTAAGGAGGCATTGAAAGAGAAGAATGCTTCCGAGGAGACGATCACCGAGTTCGAGAAGGGGGCCCAAGCATATGCCAAGAAAATTGTGGGCAATTTCAAAGACTACGACTTCTACATTGGCGAGTCAATGGATCCCGATGGAATGTAAGTTTTTCCTTCGACTTACAGGAAGCAGAAACTGATTATCTAGGGTCGTTCTCATGAACTATCGCGAGGATGGCACCACACCCTTCGTCACTGTCTGGAAGCACGGTCTCACTGAGATGAAGGTCTAGATGGATCTGGTTTGCGGTGTTTTTCTCATTCCCTGCATTGCCATGGTCTCTAGAGGCATGTTTCCGCGCCGTTTCCCCACGCTCACGATATCACTCCAGTAAATGAAAAGCATTCCCCGACCTATTCCTATGTGCCCAAATGACAAGTGTCGCCGTTCCTTTGAAATTCCCCGAAATCCCTTGAAAATTCAATCCGTATGATCTGGAAACCAACCAGAATTCATCCTCGGGATTCAAGACGTAAATGAAAAACATTCCTCTGACTTATTCCAATGTGCTCCATGACAAGTGTCTCCAATCCTTGAAATTTCCTGAACAGTCAATCCGTATGGCCTAGCAGCCAGCAAGAACTTATCCTTAATAGCCAAGCCATCACTTTCTCTCCAATCCTGAGATCGGATCAATCCACTTGAAGTCAGACTTGATACTAGCTCTCATTTCCGAAGCATCGCAGCAGCAAATCCATCAACTTCTCGTTCCTGCTTGAGGTATCCTTGCTTCATGCCATTGTGTGATAGAGCACCTTGGGCAGCGAGCGTTCGGAGAGGACTACCAGCAGGCATAACTGCGAAAATGAGCTCAATATCGCTGGCCGCGATTCTTGGGATTCGCTTTCCCAGCTTCGACGTCACCTTCGTGGGCTTTCCATCCTTGTACTGGAACTTGATTGCCTCCTTAAGTGGTTCATAGACGACTTCGGCGGCTTCTGCAAGGTTGTACTTATCCGCATACCGAATGAAGTCAATGCAGCGTTGCATAGCAGAAGCGCCTGTCTTGACGATCGACGGAGTTAGCAACTACAGAGAAGGGGCCGGCTCCAGCACTTACTTCAGTAAGCTTGATACTTCCTGGAGAGGTTCCACGCAGCATAAACTCAAGTAAGATCTCAAAATCTTCGATCCTATCCTCGGGGAGGTACAGTCTCTGCGATAGTGTCTCGATGAAACCACCGTTGAAGCAACTATCGAAGAAGTCCGAGTAGTGGCAAAGCAGAAGCTTTGGTAGATTGTAGTGCTTCTTGCTCGGACCGACGTAGAGGTCGACCCTTGGTCCAGAGATCATCCTGCTTGAGGTGAGTGCTCAGGATTGGAGGTGAGGGCTGCATCCACTTGCAATATCAAGTCATTGGGAATTTTGCGTAGTGAAGAAATGGTGACTTACGTGAGAAACTCCATCGCATCGGGCTTCTCGGCGGGTGCTCGACGAGGCATTTCGGCGTTGTAGCAAGGTTTTTTGATGTACGTGAAGAACGTTGGAAGGTTGTCCTTGCTCGTTGATTGAATCGCGCAGGAGTGTGATTCCTGAAGGTCGGGGAAGTTGTGGTGTTCGAATTGGGGTTTGAGGGAGAAAGTGGCAAGAGTGTTGGAAGGCTATCCTTACTCTTAATTGGGTTGAGCAATAGTATGGTTTCTGGGCATTGGAGAGGTTGTGGTGTCTGAGTTGATGTTTGAAAGAGAAGCCGGCAAGAGCTTTGGAAGGTTGTCCTAACTCTTTGGTTGAGTTGAAGTCGGATGAGATCCCTCGAAATCAGAAATGTTGGGTTGTTTGGGTTGGTATTTGAGGGGTAAGTGGCCGGATTGAATTGGTGAATTATGGAGTTAAAAAGAGTACATTTTGGGAGTGGTTCGCTTTCACCAGCAGTTCATCTTTGAAGGTGAATTGCTGATGGGGAGGGAATATTAGGATTGGTCGAGGGGAGCGAAAGGGGGGCTGGGGTGGGCTTCTGCGAGGTTAGTAAAAAGACAGAAGAGGTATCCTGAACTGGGAGAGTGGTCCGACGCAGACTCGGGTCAAGGAGTAAATGGGAGAGATCAGAATGCTATGGACAGGGCCCAAGAGTTCATTCTGCTCACTGGCTAGCATCAGAAACACCTTTTTGGGTTTTACTTCGTGTTGATTCCAGATGCAGCATCTATTTTGCTATGTTTTTCGCTCTGCCCTTATGAAGCCCAACAAGCATCCAGATGTAATCAAGCTGAGCAACAAAACTTGCGTTCCTTGATCGCCTAGTTCGACCTCCCTTTCCTATTGAAAGGATCTGTGCAAGCGGAAACTTTGAATCTCCTTCAGCAGCAACCTGATCTGTGTCAGAACTTCAGAAGCCCCAAAGCAAATCCTTCGCGCTCTCCCTCTTGCTTCCGAATCGTGTTCCCAGTTATGCCAGCAGTTGACAGAGCTGCCTTGGCGGTCAATGGCCGCAGAGGGCTGTGTGGAGGAGTGTGGTTGAAGATTGTCTCGATGTGGACAGGTCCAATCACAGCTCCTGATGAATATTTGAAGGTTCTGGGAAGAATATCTTGAAGAGCGTCATGAACAGTGGCGCTCGCACCGCTCATGCCTTATTCAATGAACAACATGCATCATTGTAATCCGGTCTGGCAGCTTTGGCTGATATTCAGAGCATCTGGTGATACGGACTCTCCCGAGAACATGTACTCCAAAAGAGCTTCCAATTCCTCTACCACGTCGTCCTCTAAAGTGAGCGTTTGAGTCTTGCCTTTTAAAAAATTGCCATTGAAGCAACGACCAAAGTAGTAGAAGTAGTAGCGGGGGAGGTTCTTTGGTAGGGAGTAACATTTCTTTCGGCGCCCACGTAGAAATCGACTCGAGGGCCAGACAACAATCCAGTGAGAAAGTAAGTACCGAGGGGGCAATACGGTTGGAAGTGGCACTTATTCAACTCGCTCCTGATTCAAGGGTTTCTTTGGGGAGCCTTGGGTGCCATGGTGTTAAGGGTTGCAGAGGTGAAATCCCACAAATTTGACAATGGCAGAAAGTGGAATTTTGAGAGACAGGGGGTTCGTACGTTATTGGTGGGTGGAGGTAACTCCTGTGGCTGATTTTGTAGGTGGTTGAGCTTCCGAACTTGTTTGAAGGAATAGATTTCGATCTCGAGGGTCAGAAATTTCCGAGTTGGAATCGGGTTTAGTAAATAGCTCAACATTAATTTATCGATATTTAAGGACTAGAGGAAACGTGAATATTTGTAGAGGCAGTTCGGGTATAGACTGGAAGTTGTGATGGTATTACGAGATCAGAGCTGAAAGCAGTAGCACTTGTTCCGAGCCCGTGTTGGCGTAGCGTTGAAAATAAGTATTCTCTTAATAAGATCGTTTACAACGATGTTTTGTTTATATATAAACCTCGAGGTGCTTTCATCTTATATGCACTAGAAATGTTTATACTCAAATCTTTGTAACTCTCGACTTTGCACTATGTTCCCAAACAACGAGGAGCTTGGTCACGATAATTTGAGATAATTTCCCGAAATGCATGCTCATATATTTCTCCACAAAATCTGTAGTATTTCGCCTGTGTTACTCATTTCCAATTCCCCTTCCTAAAGCGCTTCCTCCATATGAGACATCATCGTGATCGTTGCAAAAAAGAAGTTCCCAAAATCGCGTCTCATTTGCCAAATAATCCAATTCCTCTTATTCAGATTCTTGAGTGTTGAATGACCTATTACCACCTGGATTTGCCTCGCTTCATCGTGACGTCGAAATTTGCGCGTAGACAGTCAAGAACCTCTGCTGCATAACCGGGGATGCTGTACTCCTGGGATCTAAACTTTTGGATGTCCTCGAACGTATTTGATGAGTATATTTTGCGAACAAGCAATGTTCTGAGAGGACTCCCGGCAGGAAGAGCACCGAATACCACTTCAACATCAGAAACGTCAACTTTGGCCACTGAGTAACCCAAGAGCTTGCTAAACTCTTGTTGGGCTTCATTACTGATTTCTCCGAGCCCATACTTGTCGTTGTACTTAATGAACTCAATGAACTCTTTCTTATCTTCAATGACTGTTGAGTTGAGATTGAACTTGTGAAGGCTGCCCACGTTTTCCACCTTGCCATAAAGCATGAACTCTATCATAATCTCAAAAAACTCGACCCGATCCTCAAACAGCTCAAGCTCTTGTGTCTGCCCCTCTTTGAAAACGACGTTGAAGTACTTTTCAAAAAAAGGCGAGTAATAGCAGAGCAAGAGTTTTGGCAGAAGGTAGTGTTTCTTCCGAGGGCCAACGGAAATATCGACTCGAGGACCGGCGAGCATACTATAAAGGAAGTGTCAGAGGATTTTTGGAATTCTGTGATCCTGTTCACTTACTCGCGGAACTCAGAGGGAGAAGGACGTTTTGGCATGGATCTTGGTGCCATAATGAGAAGTTGAGAAGATGAGGTTCTGATAGGGGTTAGAGTTGTTTCGGAGCAATGCTACAGCAACGGCTCTTTCACTCACCTTGCGTGGGATGAGCATAAGCTGAGGCGGGTCTTGATTTCCGGTGTCAACTGTAGATTTTGACAAGCAAAGATGCGTGAGGTGGGGATCAGAAGATTGTCGGTGTTGTTGTGAGGACTGGGGTGAGGTGAGGGGATGCCGATATGGGAAGAGGAAGTAAAGACTTGAGCATCCGCTTCAACAATATCTATTGCTCTGCGTCGCTTGTCCACTGCCTGAGCCTGTTTATGCTGTTTCGTTTTAGAGCGAATTCAACAGGGGTTAGAAGGTGACATGCTCACCTTACTGCTAGAAAGCCACAGGTTGGTATCACCTCCAGGAGATTCAACCACTTCAACTTCGAATGGAAGCCCCTCTTATGCCAATCTCACACCATAAATGCTGCTTTCTTCTTCAAATACTGCCAAAGGAGATTTTGCCAATAACTGAGATCTCCACGACTTGCTCTCTCGGCCGAGGTCAGTTTCCCGAAAGTGAAACTGAACCCTGATATTGTATTAACACCAAATCCGCCTCACGTTCTGTACAACACGGCTTCCAAGACCAGTATTCTAGCTACGGCGTCATCTGCAATTGCCGCTCCGAAAAGAAACCCGTGTCAAGTTTCAAGTATGACAAAATCCCATCCTTAAAACTGTTTTTGGCATTTTCATGCTGATCTGACTGCTCAGCATCCTACTCACCACCGCCACCACCATCACTGCTAAAGGCAAAAACCAAGAGAAGTTTCTCATCTATAGAGATTTCGCATGCTACTACTCGCCAGTATTCGATGTTGCTTTCAACGATGATTCATCGAGGGCGAGAACCTGAACATAGCCATCAATGACTTCGAATTCCCCAACGTTTTTGGTCCGGCAATGGGCTGGTTGTGCACACAGAAGCTTCAGGACTCGATTGGAGGAAATCCCGCAACTCACGACCTTTACAAGCTCTGGGTTCTCGCTGACAGGCTTCTGATTCCGAAGCTCTAAAATGATACTATCCCTGAGATTGTCAACCAAAGTGCGAAAAATGCACCTTACTTTGCTTCGAACTGGATCTACAAAACCACCGCGCCGGACAGCAAGTTACGCTTCGCATTCGTTGATAAATGTGCTTTTGAGGTAGAGGGAACAACTTCGCCAAGTTTGCAAAGATGGGTATTTTATTACCGGATCTTGTGGCGGATGTTTTTCTGGCGCGGAAGAGCGGTTCCAAGACGCTCGTTTCTTGAGTTATCGTTTTCGAGAATCCCCGAAGCTGAGGGCTGAAGAGTATAAGGTGAAAGAGAAACAGTTGTGAATCATGGGCTGAGGTGAAGTGGACAACACTCCGGATACCGTGGCTGTGGAGTTTGGGCTGCTGGAGACCGATATCACTTCATATGCTGGGATGCTGTGCGCGTGAGATGCAACGCAAGGAAAGTAGAGAAACTCTTCCTGTTTGTATGACTGGGCTTCTTCACAAGAAAGTGAAGCTAGCTGTACCCTGGCGAGTAATGATTATTCATATGGACACCTCAGAGTAATTGAACCACATTCGAAACGATGCTCATGAATTCCCCAGGAAAGCTACGTAATTCTTCTCCACTACAGAGTCATTTCTTCGAAAGAGGTCACCAGGTAGGATCCAGCTTCCCAATCCAACTCTCGCCTGCAGCCCTGAAAATCCTCACCTCGCCACTAACCATATGAGCCATATTGTACTTTCCTGGTTGGACTCGTTTCTTGCCGCCAACATTTTGTTCAACAGCTCTCAAAACACCATCTGGCTCGACACCTGTGATGACAGCGGTATGATCCGGATCACCAGCCCACGCCTGCCCTCCATCTGGATACTTAAAATGGGCCTTGTAGAGCTGAATAATATCGCCCCGAGCTACGCCCGCTCCTCCGACCTTTCCTTGGGGTTCCGGGATCGACGAAGATGGAAAGTAGGAGTACACGAGGTAGCCATGAATAAAGCTCTGCGATGCCATACACGGCTCTTGGCCACGTGAAGAGCACTTTGCGGCAACCACCTTGAGGGCGTTATTGGCTAGAGTCCAGCACTCACCGTCGCCTACTTGCGAGCCCATTTGGGACTCGCTCCATTCAGCGACGGCATTAGAATACCTGGTGGTGTTAGCATGCGCTAAAAGTGTATGACCGGGTTGCATACCTCTCTCGACAAGATACCAGCTCACTTTGGCTGAGCTTCCTTGGAGGGGGATCATGCCTCTGATATGCTTTGACAGTCACAGTTGGATTGCTCGCATCCCAGGTAAGGTGGATTCTGGAGCTTGCCAACGTGGCGGTATTGCGAACGTGGGCCGTGAATGTATGAGTTTTTCGAACTCCAGAGCTAGACCATCCTGATGAAGATGCATACGTTAACTTTCCGCCTCGATTCATCGATGGTGGAGGGAAAGCTGGTGGCGATTTGGCGAACCATAAAGATTTAAGATCAAGATCGTAGTCTTTTGGCTCATGAGAACTAGTTGGCTGAGAAGTCAGCGGATGATCTCTATGTCGGTGACTTTGGCTGTGACCAGAGGTATGTGGAAGCAAGTGGTGATGTGGATGTGGTCGTGAACGTGAGCTTTCACTGTGGCCCGACGTGTGGGGACGCGAGTGAGGATGAGAATGGGGTCGTGATCGCGAACTCTCATGATGATGGTTTGAGGGGTGTCTTTGCTGAGAAGGGGAAATAGCAATTGCTAACTCTTCCAACAGCTCTGCTAATCTTGCATTCAGATTATAGGACATTTTCATTTTGATCTCAAAGATGTTCGGGTTGGAGGTTTCGAGATCAAAACAAGAAACTATTCTGCCTTAAATATTCCACTGTATTGGCAAAAACTTGAATCAGGCAAGCGTATTCTGGGAATAACATAATTTGCAACAAATTTCTGGAGTCACAACCAGTCCGGGAAAGTCATCAATAACTGCAAAGAAATACCAACGCACATAGGACTGCTGCTTGGGAAACCATAAAAATGTGCATGTCCAATACTAGTGAACAACACCTACTTGAGGTTTAGGTTTGCTGTTGAGAGGAATGGGTGGTGGGATCGGTTCCTGCGAAGCTGCAGGGCCTGCCAAACCCACTCTTTTCACGGGAGGTGGTGGCGGCTTCTTCTTTCCCAGAACACTCACATCTGGCCCACCGTTTGCGTGTCCACTAATCGTATTGTCCCTCATCTCAATTTGTGGATTGGTTGGTTCTGGTGTCTGTGTGTTGGATATTCCTCCATAAGTCCTAACTTTATCCGTAATTCCATATTTGGAATTCAACTTGTTCGCCGTTTGAAACCCCGATTTAACCTGATCTCCGTGTCGTTCTCGAAAATTGTTTGCTGTACTTGCTGCCGCTCTAGCATCACCAAGAGATACAGATGAAGGATCTTCCCGAAAGGCTGATGCCGTCCTTACAGCTGCTTGTTTCTGGGCAAATGTTGTGCCCTCGCTGGGATTTTCGGGCTTGGGTGAAGTTGAAGAAGATAAACGGGAGAAGCGGGATTGTAGTTCGCTCAGCTGTGCAGAGTTTACAGGTGAGGCTGCTGAAGTACGTGAAGGAGAAGTTGGGCCTGGTGGTGGCATGGGCTGTCTTCCTTTTCCAATGCCAAACTCTGGAACAGAAACGCCTGCAGCACTCAACCTGCTCATAGAACCCTGATTGAGTATGCCTTTATGAGAATCCGGCTCGTTTGTTGCTCCGCTATATGTAGGAGGCGGAGATATAGGATTTGAGTTCTGTCTGGGTGGCAATCGTGGTGGAAGGCCGGGCTTTGGCTTTGGCTTTGGCGCTGGCGCGGGACTTCTTCCATCTGCGCCGTCTCTTCGTCCTGGAGGCGGCGGCATATTCGCGGTTGATAATCCTGTGGTATCTGCTCGAAATGGAAGTGGAGGGCCTTTTGGCTTCGCTGCCTCTTCTGCTTCCCGTTGTGCCTCCTCCTCTGCCTGCTGCTTGGCATATATCTCGTCCTCCGATAAGGGTGCTCCTAACCCTCGAGTATCTGGCGTTATCTGATTCGGTAGAGCTGCGCCGCCATGATAATTGACATTCTTCGGAGGTGGTCCAAAAGCTGCAGGATCCTTCAGAGTCGACAATGGTCGGGAGACGTGATCGCGGGCTTTCTCATTGGGATCTTTCCCTCTGCCTATCCACCCTGCCACTTGATTAATACCTTTGTTGTCGCTCCTCCATGATTCCTTCGATGTCCCATCCTTTCCTTTCGGATGCCAGCCGCCTTTGGCGATTCCTTTGAAGTCCGGCATGGTTGATCTCTGGTTGAAAATGGCTGTTTGGTGACGTCGGGTTTTAGTGGGGATGAGAGCGCCCACCACAGTGGGGTGTGATTGTAGAACCCCCCCATCAAGGAGAGTTTAACGTATCCCGTTCGAACCCTTTCCGTTCTTCGGTCTTCCTTTTTTTTTTTTTGGATAAGTATACACCGGCTTCGAGAACGTTCAGCCCAAAGTAACCTATTACTAAGCTTTTCCCTTTAACATCGTCCGGTTTAGTATATCGACTGTGGTCGTGGTGGCCCGGAACCGAGTCGCGATTTTTACTTTAATCATACTCCCTCCTTTTCTAATAATCTAAACTTTCTCATTAGATCCTAATAATATGCATTGTTCCTTTTAAGAGCCACTCATAGAACTATATTAAATAGATCAGGCGGACTCTTCTTAAACCTAATGATTCGTATGAATAGTGCTAATATAGATTGAAAATACGGCGACCCCCTCCCTTTTCCTCTGGACCCCACCAGAATGCCCGCAAGAAGCTCGGCTAGTCACTCCAGTTAGGTTTGACTCGTGATAGCCGCCTCACTCACAGTCGGGCCAAGCAAGTGTCTCACTGATATTTCGCCGGTGGTACATCCGAACCGAACCCAGTCTGTAAAGTAAATTTAAATTAGCTAATAATGCAGGAGTAACAGCAAAGCGGATTTTCTTCCGGACCTACATTGGGTGGTGCTGGATAAGTGGACGGTTGCGATCGATAAAGAGGACTCGCCGGTGTTGCAATGACTGACCAATAATGGGGGGAAATATCGATTTTCCACACTTTGTGGGGAAAAGGAACCGTTGCTTAAGCGAAAGCTAATCCAGGATTTGTGTTCAACTTTATAAATTTAAATAAGCGATTTTTTTGCCAAATCTTATTCGAGGCCCAGGCAAGTCGTCCTCCCCGAACATGAGATTTATCATCACTAACAATCAAGTAGTGGGTACGTTGCCGTCCACACCCCATATAATTGCTTTGTCTAACGTTATGTAAAGCCTAATGGTTAAGGCGCTAGATTTCGGCTCTAGAGATTGGGAGTTCGAATCTTCCCTGGGTCGGATAATCTCTATGAAGTATTACTTCAAATGAAATTTTTTTGCGTTTCAAACCCTTTTAAACGTGTAGGTTATTTAGCCGAGACGGCTTCTTAATTTTAGACGAAAGATGAACGAGAGGGGAACAAGAGAGGGGCGAGGGGGGCGAGGTGGGCGAGGTGGGCGCTGGATGGAAAAAGTAGTTTCAAATTTTATATTCCAAGTCACACGTACTTTCTCAGTATTGCTATTCCGTTGCATTTAAATTTTGGCTTTGGCTCTTGAAAAAGGCAAATGTTGTCCCATCCTCGCTGCACGGCTTTTTGTAATGATTGTCTCAAGGTATCTGTGATGTTTGATACGCTACAGAGACAGTCCGTTGCAAGAAATTCGAGGAACAAAGTCCCCAACGTCCTTGAGACAGGCGACCAAAAAAAAGTGTTGCAAACCCGCAAAGCAATCGCTTTGTAACCATAAATTCGCATGTGGAGAAACTCTTGAACTATAAGGATTATTCATAAATCAATGAGAATCTACAGATGCATCAATTGCGGTGCTGGAGTTCGCTGCAGGTGTGGCTTCAGCCACAATAGACTTTCTTATCTCGCAGCAAGCCACGCGAAATCGGACCTACAACAAGAATCCCGGCTTTAATTTTGGTTGTGGGACTGAGCTTCAACTCTTCCACCTCTCACCGCTCTCTGCAGTCATACGAACAGGTACAGCACTGTTCTTCTGCTAGTGAAGACCATTTCACCTTCCACTTGATCAAGGAAACTCAATTGCTTCTCGTAACCCCTCGAACGGCTTCGCAGCCCCTCGATTGACTGCGAAGTCGAGATGTCCGCCTCAATACCAGGCAATCGAGAGCTCCCAGCTTCTCAGTATGATCTCAGCACATACTGGGGACGTGTGATGCACTCCGCCAACATTTCAGATCCCAGGTGAGGAGGATATTTTGTTCCCTTAAAAGGTGGTTCTGTTTATTTGAGCAAGCTGCTTCAAGGACGAGTGCTAAGAGTTCCCAGAACACTGCTCGTTAATAAAGCTGGTTTGGAGCATGCGAAGGGTCTGGTCGCCGGATACAAGCAGGGGAAGATTGGGGAGATGAATGCGGAGCTATGGAATGCGAAGAAGATTGTCGATTCTACTTTACATCCAGGTAGGTGCTGCTGGCCGCGGGTAGCAGAAGGTGCTGATTGTTCAGATACCGGCGAACCAGTCTTCCTCCCTTTCCGGATGTCATGCTTTGTCCTATCGAATTTGATTGTTACGGCTGGCATGCTCACACCAGGACTCGGGGTGAGTTGCTTATTTTGCCTTCTAGGAACTCAGTACTGATTTTATTGCAGACTACTGGCACACTCCTATGGCAAATTACCAATCAATCCCTTAACGTTGCAATCAACAATGCGAATGCCAACAAATCTACCCCATTATCCGTCTCGAAGATCACACAATCATACTTTCTAGCTGTTGGAGCTTCTTGTTCTGTAGCTTTGGGACTCAATGCCCTCGTTCCGCGATTAAAGAAAGTTGCTCCCGCCACGAAGATAATACTCTCAAGATTGGTACCATTTGCAGCTGTTGCAAGTGCTGGTGCGTTGAATGTTTTCTTGATGAGGGGAGAGGAGATCAGACAAGGAATCGACGTCTACCCAGTCCTTTCTGAGTCTGACAAGGCCAAGCTTGCAGAGGAAGGCAAGTCCGAATCTTCAGTGCAATCTCTGGGAAAGAGTAAGAAGGCAGCTACTCTTGCTGTCTCGGAGACTGCCCTCAGCCGAGTCTTGAACAGTTCTCCCATCATGGTCATCCCCCCCCTAATTCTGGTACGACTACAAAAGCAAGACTGGCTGAAGAAAAATCCAAGACTCACTTTACCTGTTAATTTGGGCCTGATTCTGACCACAAGTCTGTTTGCTTTGCCTTTGGCACTGGCAGCATTTCCTCAAAGACAGAGTGTTGATGCTGCGAGTTTGGAGAAGGAGTTCTGGGACATGGGTGGTGAGAACGGAAAGGTTGTGTTCAATAGAGGCATATGAGGCTGTGCACGACTTTGAACACATCTCCCGAACAACGACTTCGAAGACCAGTTCCCCGGATTTCAAGAAATACATTCAACCGGCAGCGAATAAACGGCGGTAATTTAGGCATTTTCACTTCCAAACTGCATTTTCGAGCATGGCGTTTTGATGACTGGGGGGCTCGCTGTAGGTTCACAGCAGACAAATAGAATTCCTAAATAGAAACTGGTCACGAAGCAACATCGAAAAACCCCGGTCCAAGATATCTGGACCCCTGAAATCACGTGCCTTGCCACATTCCATGCCCACCATGTCCAGCGAATGAGACCTCTGCATGAAATGATGCGACGATGAAGGCGATCACACTTCACGCGCTTCTATGTTAAGCTTTTCATAGAGACACTCGGTTTACTTGTAGCATCATTTGTTTCTGAGCCGTGGAGGACCGAGGACTTCGTTATGAACTTCCAGGAGGCGTAATGGCGATCCTGCGAAGTTCGTTTATGAAATTGCCACCTCAGAAACCCGATGTTCCCATTCGAGGAGGGGAGAGGGGTCACGTCGAACGCGTACAAGCTAGGCTTATCACGAAATCTCGACTGGTGAAAGTCGGAACATTGAGGCAATAATCGGATGAGGGGACGGGACAAGTTTGACTTTCTGTTCAAACGTGAAGCGTGCAAGAGATACATACCATTTGACGCGATCCGCTCGATTTCTTGGCGCCTTCGCCTTCGAGCCATTCCTGCTGTCAAAAATAAAGTCCGGCAAAATTTGAATCGAATCGAATCAATAGGAGGAGGAGGGCTGCAAGGCGGAGGAACGGCTTCGGTGCTTGGCTGCTGAGCTTACGACCAGGGAAATCTAGTCGCGCCGATGTGGAAGATCTCGCACTCTAGTGTCGCGGTTTTTAAGTCAGTCTGTACAGTATGTTTCTGATTATCAGCGCATTGGTCGAGTGAGGGGAACAGGATGGGTGGTGGTTGTCCGGGCATTGAGCGCTGGACTGCGCGGCCAGAAGAATACGTGCAGTACTCGTAGACGCTCTATGCGATCACAACAACAGATAGCCATGCCTCTCAAGGATGAGAAGGACCTCAAAAGAGTGAGGTGAAGAAGCGATTGCGGGAAAAGATAACTGAATGGTTGAATGCTCCCTTCCCCTCCCCCCAAGAACGTGAAGTTGCTTCTGTGGCCACCGCGGCGCGCTTGCCTGAACAGTGCCTCGCTTGAGTCCAAAGCCCGCCGCCCAACTTGACCTGCTCGAAAACTCGACGTTGGACTTCCACTTCAACCCACTGCTCTTCTCGACAGCGACCGGCCTTTACTCATCTGATTGTGACATACAACGATTACTGGCACAAGCAGATCCAAGATGGTCCGATCCTAGACCTTGGTTACGCAGCTCAGCATCTTTTCCGACGCGCAGCCCGGACGCCATTCACCAGATCCCGACCACCAGATCCCACAGCAACGGCGCAATTCAACCGTATCGAAGCCTCAATCCATTCTCCAGGGCTGCAAAGTCAATGCTGTAGACGCCTCCGCCATATCATAGCCCTGCCGGCGAGTTCAGGATAACGATCTCAGTCTTGTCGTCTGAGCCCTTCCCCGGGTTCGAAACGACTACATTTCTCGATGTCGACGCCGTCAACCCTGCCCCCACACCACCCGAACTACGGGTATTCTCATCACCAGAACTATCAATCGAACGGCGGCTATCGAGCGAACAATACACTCTTGAACGGCGGCAGCCGGTTGGGAGCGTCATACAACTTCCCGACTCCTTCGAGTAACGGCACTTCTTCGAACAGCGTCGGTGTGGCCGACCCCTCACGAGCAAGTCAAAACACGGCACACTCATCTTCAAGACACGAAACAAAACCCGCAGCTATGCCTATCTCTTCGTCGACCTCAGTACCAAAGCCGAATCCGAAGAAACGGCAACGCTCCAGAGAACCCCGGGAGCCCGATTGGCACAAATTCTACAAAAATGGCCTGCCCAAGGAGGTCATCGTCATCGATGACTCTCCCACCCCTGAGCCATCAGCATCTGTACTATCAAACACTCAAGCAACACGTTCAGTAGCTGGGGGAGGAAGTCGACATGCTGCAAAGAAGAGAAGACGAGATGACGTCGGCTCAGCCTATGATCCTGTATATCATCTCGAGCCCTCCCACTCTCTCAATCAGAGTCCCGAATACAAAGACTCGTCCGGGTCCACCATCTCAACCGACCGAACTACATCTGCTATCCACACAACTGCAGCCACATCCCTAGGCTCCCACTCTTCGAATGGGCAGAATGGATACGAGGCTGCCGACGTCCAGCCAGGTCAGAAAAGAAAGCGAACACAAACTCGACTCCAGCTTGCCAACGAGGCGAAGCAGAAAGAAATAGAGACTAACGGGGATGCGTTCACAAACTACAAGCCCCCGCCGAGACCCCCTATCAAGGCTCCGGATGTCCAGGTGAAGCAAGTGCCTGACGTGAGTACTCCAGTGTTCCACTAAAGAATCTACACTAACAAAGAACCAGAATTCATACACCAAGAACAGCAAGGTCGACGACGATGATGGACACTACATTGTCGTACCAGACACTGACCTGACAGACCGATGTGAGTGCCGCTTGCTCCAGTTTGCCGAAACTGATACTGACCATCATTAGACCAAGTGACCAAGCTCCTCGGCCAAGGCACATTCGGCAAGGTCGTTCAAGCCCGAGATAAGAAGCGGAATAAGCATGTTGCGATTAAAATCATCAGATCAGTCCAGAAGTACCGCGATGCTTCACGGATAGAACTTCGAGTCTTGTCAACTCTCAAGGCCAATGACCACGAAAACAGAAACCGATGTATACACCTTCGGGACTGTTTCGACTACCGCGGACATATCTGCATTGTCATGGATCTACTCGGACAGAGTGTTTTTGATTTCCTGAAGGGCAATGCCTTTGTCCCGTTTCCAAATAGTCAAATTCAGAGCTTTGCGAGACAGCTCTTCACTAGTGTGGCTTGTAAGTATCTTCCTTGACCCACGGGATATGCCAGAGCTGACAGACCATAGTCTTACACGATCTCAACCTGATTCATACCGATCTCAAGCCAGAGAATATCCTTCTGTGTGATAGTGCATACCAAGCATTCACATATAGTCGCAGAATCCCTTCATCATCTACCACAGTCAATCGACAAGCCGCTCAACGTAAAGTCCTCCTCGATACTGAGATCCGACTAATCGACTTCGGTTCTGCTACCTTCCAGGACGAGTACCACTCTTCCGTCGTATCTACTCGCCATTACCGAGCCCCAGAGATTATTCTTGGTCTAGGGTGGTCCTTCCCGTGTGATATCTGGAGTATTGGATGCATTCTCGTCGAGTTCTTCACAGGAGATGCACTGTTCCAAACGCACGACAATCTAGAGCACCTGGCGATGATGGAGAGTGTTTGCGGTACTAGACTGGACAGTCATCTCATTCAGCAAGTCAACACCATGGCAAAGAGAAACGGTGGAAATCCTGCCGCAAAGTAGGTTCCCAGAAGAGATTCTACTTCCATATGCTAACATTTTCCAGATTCTTCAAGCGATTAAAACTTGACTACCCTCAACCAGATACCACCAGAGCTTCGAGACGGTTTGTCAAGGCCATGAAGCGGTTGGATGTAAGCCAAGAAATTCCCAGTACTGACTGCAGAAACTAACAAGCAACAGGAAATCATCCCAGACAACAACAAATTCTGCAGAAACTTCCTCGACCTTCTGCAGAAGATTTTCGTCTATGATCCTGCTGAAAGAATTACCGCCAAACAAGCGCTTCAGCATCCTTGGTTCAAGGAGGCGGCAACACCAGATGACGGAACTGAAGCCACCAAAATTCGAATACAGAGACAGTTGCAAGCTGAGGAAGCAACACATGCTCCTCCACTTGCTGCACCACCCGCAAGGTACCGTCATTGAATGAAAATGATATATGGAAATGACGGCGTTTGGGATTTGGGGGAGCAACGGCATTGAAACAGCATTCTTAAGTTAACACTTGGATCACCGAATGTTGGCTCAATGCTAGGCGTGAATAATGTGTTTATTAAGGTTGTTGGTCATGACTTCACTAGAATCGCTTCTAGACAGACGTTGTGGATACCAACAATAGAGATTCGGGATTTTCAAACCATGCATGAGCCTCACTGCGAAAAGTTTACTGCGAAGAGCTTATCACGATGAGTCTATGATATACTGGAAGCAGCGAGGCTTTAAGAGAACTCCAACTGAATTCAAACGCTTCAAAACCTCGTGTTCCTGAATTGCATCTTTGATATCAGATTTCGATAAGCGTGATGACTCAGCCACCGTTAACTTTCCTTCAGACTGCTCTCGAATACTTCTAAATGAGCAATGCCTCTTAAATTCACTCCATGACAGGAACTCTCCCAGCTGCAAGGATCCTGCGACTGAGCAACTACCAAACAATAAAATCTCCCGTCAGTCGCATTTATCCAAGGTCACAACTCCCGCCAACCTTTCGAGCACCCCATAACAGATCAAAGAAACCTCGATATATACCTCTGCGCCGAATCTTCCCCGGTCCGCCTCTCCAGGGACAAACCCTCGATACTGATTATTTCATTGCCTTTCACGATCAAAGGAACAGGAGCGTCGGCGGGGAGGATAACACCAAGCTGCCGCCTGAGCACCATCTCTTCGCGGGATACAGTAAAATGAAGTGCTGGGTCCAGATTCTGAGCACTCCTACGGCGGATACACCTGGCACTACACTCCTCCTTCACTTCGACAGCAAGAGGTACTTGATTGGCAATGTGGCGGAGGGGACACAACGTGCATCGGTACAGAGGAAGCTTGGGTTGACGAGGGTCGGGGATATTTTTTTGACTGGCACGGTGGGATGGGAGACTGCGGGCGGGCTTCTGGGGATGATTCTCACTCTTGCCGACTCAACTACCACTTCCAATGAGGGGAAGAGGGAGAATAGGAAGAAAGGGAGCGAGAATAATGTGCCGGTGGAGAGGAGCTGGTTGAATGTACATGGTGGGAAGAACTTGACTCATTTGCTGGCGACAGCGAGGCGCTTTATATTCAGGAAGGGCATGCCACTCCTTACAAATGAGCTCACAGAGAAGGCGGATCTGAAAAGGAAAGATGGGGAGCCAACATGGAAGGATGATAGGATTAAGGTATGGTCTATGGTCATTACCCCCGAAGGTCGAAGCGCGAGGAAGAGAAGTCATGATGAATTTGCGGAGTCAACTCTGCTAGAGTCTGCAGATGGCAAACAGGAGACTCTGGAACAGCAAGAAGATCGACACGACCAGATGCGGAAAGCGGTTGTCTCTAATATGTTCGATTCAGACTGGCGGTTGGATGCTCTCATCAAGAGGAAGCTTTCTGAGGTGAAGAGACCCGCTGCAATATTTTTCAGAGATGAGAATGGCACGATCCAAAGATATCATGGCCCGACAGTGGACGAAGACCCTTCTGTCCCAGACATCGATGTACTTGTCCGGAATCCATGGCCCGGAGCAATGATCGAGACGCTACCTCCCACCACGCCATCCACAAGTTCAGTATGCTATATAATGAAGAACTACCCACAACGAGGAAAGTTCAATCCCAAGGTGGCTAAAGAGCTAGGAGTTGTACCTGGCAAAGATTTCAGGGCATTGACGGAAGGAAAAAGTGTCACGACTCCGGATGGCAAGATTGTAACCTCTGATCAAGTTCTGGCTCCGGGCAAGGAAGGTGGTGGATTTGCAATCATTGAATTACCAGACGAGTCATACATTGGACCGTTGCTTGCTCGTGAAGAATGGTCCTCGAAGGAGATCATGCCTGGCGTCGGAGCTGTTATTTGGATTCTTGGACCTGGCATAGTCGAAGACCCGAGGTTGCAAAAGTTCATGAAGGAGCACAGCGAGATGCAACACATCGTGTCTTCCAAGGACTGCTGCTCCAATTATCTCGCCTTGGAGTCTCCTGCCAGCGCGGCTATTCGATTGCACCTTCTTGACTCTGAACGCTTTCCGATCCCAGTGCATAGTAATGATGTGCCATTACCAAACGCTGAAGGCCCACGTCCTTATACAAAGGCAAGAGCTGGCCTAACTTTGCAACTCGAGCCCAAGCTTGAGATTCAAGACGAAACTATTATTCAACATCTTGACACCGCTGCCGTTATTAAGGAAATGCCGAAAGAAGTACTTAAACTAGCGAAGACAGCTCGTGAAGAAGTCAAGAGTGCTGAGTTCCAAGCCAGGCTCGATGAGAATCAGCAAGATATTCCCAGCAAAGACGCCGAAGTTATTACACTTGGTACTGGTTCCGCATTGCCGTCGAAGTACCGGAACGTGTCAGCCACACTACTTCGAGTGCCGGGTTTTGGCAGCTACTTGTTTGATTGCGGAGAGAACACGTTGGGTCAGCTCCGGAGAGTATTCGGCGACACGTTACCTGAGGTCCTCCGCGACTTGAAAGTCATCTGGATCAGCCATCTTCACGCCGATCACCATCTCGGTACAGCATCAGTCATCAGAGCATGGGCAAAAGAAACCATGAAGGAAGGCTCAACAAAAGACAACAAACTCATTGTGGCGTCTGATGATGGTATGATCAATTGGCTCAAGGAGTACTGCGAAGTCGAAGACTATGGTCAAGATCGAGTTGAGCACATCATCCTGAATCCTGCCAGTGGCTACGATCACCAATTCAATCCTGAGGAAACGCAAAGAGTTGGTCTTTCTTCAATTCAAGCTTGCCCCGTAGAGCACTGTCACGGCGCTCTTGCTGTTGCTTTCGCTCTCCCCAATGGGTTCAAAGTTGCCTACTCAGGAGACTGTCGACCCTCACAGCGATTCGCCAAAATCGGCGAAGGAGCAACTCTCTTAATCCACGAGGCTACATTTGACGATGAACTCCAATCAGATGCGTACGCGAAGAAGCATTCGACTACGGCAGAGGCATTGGCAATTGGGAAGAAGATGAATGCCAGACGCATCCTGTTGACTCACTTTTCACAACGATATCAAAAGATCCCGGTCATGGATAGTCATGGTGGCAAGGATCAAGTCGCTATTGTTGCTTTTGATTACATGCGGGTCAAGGTAGGAGACTTTGCCAAGCTGGAAGCCTTCAAACCTGCACTAATGAAGCTTTACGAAAACGAGGAAGCTTGAACTTTGAACGCGAATTCATTTCACTTCTGGCAATTATTTAGACTTGATTGAGTGTATGGAAAAGCGTTAGCATTGAAAATCATGGGCAAGGTTTTATTAAGTTACTGCATAGCATTAAGGTCACCGGTTTTGTAAGATATTGTATGTATTAGATGATACCAGAAAAAAATCTCTCTATTCAAAGAAACTGCTCAATATTCTGCCTTCTCAAGGCCGTTGGTCATCCAGCCAACTCGAAACTCTATCGGAAGAGAGTTTTGACTCATGGCCTCGTCGCTCGTTTTCTTCATCGTCCTCCTCTCCTATTCCCATCATGTTCCTGTATTGTCTTTCTTGTTCCTTTTTATAGGTATCAGCAATATTGGGTACGTCGGGAACTGAACTCGGGGCAACTACAGGATCACCAAATTGATTTCTACTGTACACACTTGCCGTGTACGTAGTCGTGGGTCTTGGTCGCGACGAAGCTGCTCGTGGAGGCGCACGGAAGGAAAGATTAGATTGTCGGGCGTCCGTTGTCCATGTCGACCATGTGCCGCGATCAGTTTTAGACCCCGGCGGCGGTGAAGGTGGTGGCGGCGGCCCTTGAAGGGGAGCTTGAGACGATGAAGCTGCTGTCGTGTTTGACCATGTGCCACGAGCGGTAGACTTTGGCGGCGGATTTGGTGGGCTGCCACGAAGATGAAATGTTCCCGTGTTGTCATCAAAAGACATCATAGATTCTCTGAATGCAGGGTGGATATCCCCTGGCAATGGAGTGGACGCGCGTGTCTGGGAAGCCAGATTCGTGCTCGACTTGAGACCACCAGTATAGTAGTCCAGAATCGAGCCCTCGAAGTATTGCTCGGCATTCTCATCCTTCTCCTTTCCATCCATCTCAAAGGTATCCTCCGGTGTTGCCTCCTCGTCTTCATGAGACTCGTTCATCGACAGTCTTTCTCCCTCAGGAATTGCTGGATCAACGATGCCATCTCTGTTGTTCCGTCGTGTCTGACGTCTCGCTTTCTGCATCTCTCGTCTGCACTCTCTGATCTCTTTCTCCAATGCATCACTATCTTTTCGAATAGCGATTCCATGGCCCGTTCCTTCAATCCACGCATCAACAATCTTGAGCAATCTCGGAACCGGAAGACGCTTCCTCCTTCTTCCAAGCATGGAGGCTCTGAGATCACACAGCGTCTGATGGTTCGTCCCAACAACTGAGAGGATACAAGCTTCGCAGCCTCCTTCGATCATCTCATGATACTCTTCCTTCTCATCGACTTTGAAGAGCGAACGGTAGATGGAGGGTGCGAACCAGAGACTGTTGATCCCATGGATTCGTTTCAAGAACGCAGCCAAGTTCGGTGGAAGACGAGGATTCTCGTCGAGACGCGCGAGTCGGACGGAACACTCGGCTGAGAGCTGAAGGAAGAAGCGGTGGATCAAGAGGGGATTGAGGCTTTTGTGTGCAGGGCAGAGAACAGCCTTCTGTGGTGACCTTGGCAGCTTCATTGCCATTTTTGAAAGGATATTCTTAGGTTTCTGGAGCGAAGAAGGAAGTTGGTTGATGGCATGTTCTTGCTCGCTGAGCCATTGCAAGGTTATTTTGGTTCGCCAACCAAGACTGAGCAGGTTGGCTAACTTCTCCGTGTTTCTAGAGGAGAGGCCCTCGATGTAGCGAACTGATGGCTGAGGCATTTTGATGGCTTTCTGGAAGTGGTTTTGGAAAGTATTGATTTCAAGAGGTTGTGTGGTAATGTTTGATCTTGAAAGGAGGTCCATATTGGTTTTAAAAGAGCTGGAAAATATCTATTTCCGTCTGGCGCTGTTTAGAAAGTTCATTTGAGCGGAAAATGTTCATTATTTAGCTTCCAGAACTTTTATCTCTTTGTATTTGTCTTACAACGCATTCTGTCTTTCTTTGTTATTGCTTGTCGTGGATGAAGCAGATTTCTGATGCGCACAATGCCATTATGCAAAGCGGATGTATTTCTTTACCTGCAGAGAGACTTGAACAAAGAAGTTTCTGACTCAAACGTTTGGAGTCAGCAGGAAATCTAGCTGCCTTACTGAGAGCCTCTATTTTGCTGCTTTGCAAACGCAAGTCCTCCAATAGAGGCCTCGTGCTTTCCTCTCGTTCAGTAATTTCAAGTGGCAAATCGCTCCACCCCTGCTTTTGGCTATTTCCGGAAATCCATTGTCAAGCAGGCAACTCTTACCCTTCTACATCTTTCATCAAGACTTGAACTTATGACTGGTTCCCGAGTGATTTTGAGCACTTGAAGTGTGGGTGGGATCCCGCTTAGCGAGTCTGAAAACATTTAAAAAAGTGGTTAGGGGTGTGAATTCTGCAGATCAGCAGAGATGAATATTGAATTTTATAAATTGTCCCACAATTTGAGTGAATTTGGACAAGAGGTGTCCCATTATTGTCAAAATACTTCTTTGCACCGAATAAATACTGGAAATTTCCTTTCAATTATAGACCAGCCAGATGATCTTGCTTAAAACCATCGCCACTTGAGTTTAAAAGCAGAGGTCAGCGCTGCCCAGAAGAACTGCTCTCTCCAACGGGAATTTTTAATTGAAACGTCAGAACCCCTGCCTATAACTATCTAACCTGAGTTTGAAAGCAGAGGCCAACCGTGCCCAGAACAATCCCTCTCATCACCCATAATATTTAGTTGAAAATGTTATTATGGCTTGTTATTTGTAGAAAACGTTTTCGCATGATTGCGGGTATACCCTCTACGATGTTATCCACAGCCATTTTTGTCCACTCTTACAAGAAGAGAATGCGGATTCGGGATCACCCAAATGTGTCGTGCCCAGCTCATGAGACAGCCGGGCTTCAGGAAGCATTCTTCAAGTTAAAATTCGAATAAGTGCGACAGGGCCTGCGCATTGACTCTCATCGCCACAGCAATCGGCGGGACTAATAGATAGAGAACTACGCTGTTGATCTGAAGTTCCTGATCACCGAACGACAGACATAATTAAGAGCAAAAATCCCTTCAAAATCTCTGAAAACGTACTTAGAGGCATGAATCAACTGAATTAACTATTAACCTTATGGCTGTATTTTCATTCAAATGTTGTGATTTCCAAAGTGTGCCGAGATTGAATTGTTCAGCTGCATCTCTGTTTTAAAATATCTCCACAACGCAACCCAATACTGCCAATCTTTCATCACATCTGCGATACTAGGGCTTGAGAACATCGTTTCTGATTTTAATCTCTCTGCTTAATGGAAGACTGTCGCTAACCACAGAGACTCGTACAAAGGAAAGGCATGACCTTTTGTCTTATCCGGAGGCAGTCCACGCTGTGGTACAGGACCCCATCTATTAGACCCATGCACCTGGTCTCAGAAAATGCCGCTATTTTCCAAATGCCTTCTTCCATTCATGCACATTCAATCCTTCACATTCACTCCTTCCCACATCACCTGATGCCCGTCCGCACGTGACGCCACTTTTCTTTCTCGTCACACACTTCACCATCATGCAAGGACCCGAAATCCACGTACCACCTCACACCTTCCAGACCACCCCCGCATAACACAGCTCACGTAATCCCCCGCACCATCTCATCCTCAATCCCTCTCCCTCTCATAAAACTCCCTCCTCTTTTCCCTCACCCTCTCCCTCTCCTCAAACACAGGCACAGGCCCATTCCTCCTGTCCCTCTCGCGTCTCCTAACAATCTTCTCCGCTTCATTCCTATCAACACTATCCACCAGACTCTCCTCATCCTCCTCCTTCTGTCTGTACCTGCTCCTCTCCCTCTGTCTTCTCGCGCTGTGTCCATTCTCCCTAGGGATCTTCTCCCTTACAACAACGACCTCTTCCACAAATCCGTCATCGCGATACCTAGAGTTCCTTCGGTCTCTATGCTTCTCTTTCTCTCGCTCCTCACGCACAGGCGCATCGACAAGACTATCGTCTTCAGGACTGTGTGCCCCGGCGCCGGATTTGTGGGATTTTCTTCGTCGGCGCTTGCTGGGCAGGAAGCGGCGGTAGAAGGATCTGCCTGAGCGACACGGATATGGATTAGCTTGGGAACAAGGCGGGGGCACACTGTATATTACGAAAGAGATCATGGCGATGAGAGTTTTGAATCTTGGAGCTATGAGATCTACGAGCTGGGGATTTTGGGGTAAGTATGAGGTATGAGGTCGACAGGACAAGAAGATCAAGCGTGCTGTAGCTGTGCCAGAGCCAGCGGCAAGGCTTCAGTCCCACTCCTTCACAACTTGGCCAGCGGTCGGCCCTTCTCAATGTGTCAAGGTCGTGAGCTCACCTTTGTTAAGCAGGATCAACTTTCTCTCGTAGGGGCCGAGGGGTTCCTCAACCATGGTTCGTTCAGGGGGTGCCTCTTCATCGGGGCCATCGTATTCCCACACCCAGCGACGTTCTTCTGGTGCACCCTAAGTTCATAATTAGATCTGCAAGAAACACAATATAAGAAATGCTTACCGCTGGAGCAGGCGCGCCGGGTCCCCAACTCGCATCCCATGGGATTGGATCATCAATTTTGGTTCTAGTTTGAGCAAGACGCCACATACCCTTTCGCTGAAGGGCAGTAGCCTTGTAAATGCCACGGTCATCGAGATCGAGGCCCTCGAGTTCCAGGCGGACACGAACGCAGCGATGGATACGCTCATTTGTATTGGTCATCCATTCGTCCGTTGGTATGCCAGTTTGCGGATCTGCACGGCAATTCATTCCTGGAGTGCGGATTCGTTTGCCCGAGATTTTGTACTATGAATTGTTCATCAGTAGTTGCAAAATTAGAAGGGAAAGACGGAAAAATCCATACAAAGCCTATCTCAGATTCATAGATCTCACCGAGTCCCCAAGGTCGGACCGGCTTATGTTTCTCGAAGACGGGTTCGATAGCCCACTGTTTCGTGACTGGACGAGCGAAAATGTTTGAAACTCTTGCCGGTAGCTTCCTTGGATTGTAGTAGTATCGGATGCTGTCAGCAAAAATCTGGTCGATATAATCAGACTGGAACGCGACCCCGATTGATGCGAGCTGATCCATCATCCAGGCCAAAGAGATATTGGCAATCTCTTGATCGTCATAACCGCCTCCTACATTCGAGTGTGCTCCGGGGAACCAAACTTGCCGCAAATCGACGGTACACTTGCGCATATCCATCCTCTCCCAGACAGCAGGACTGAATGGATTTCTGTGCTCGTCAAGAGCCAATGCTTGAAATGCGTGCCGAATGGTCCCATCGAGATTCGTGTCGTTGAACCTGTACTCCTTGGTAGAGTGGGGTAGGCCCATTCTGGCAAGCCAGGAAACTTGAGGAATACCCAGAGAGCCAACCGTATCCCAGACGGCTACAGATTGAACGCGAATTTTGGTTCCATCCGGATCGTAGACTCGAGTTAGTTCTTCCTACCAAGGGTTAGAGCTGCTATTCGCTAGTCTTTATTGTCCACTCACTGCCTCAAGTCTTCTCTTGTAGTCATGGGCTGCGCCAGACCCTTTAGGCTTGTTCGGAAAGGGGATGGTTGGGAAAATATCATTGTAATGAGGATTCAAGAAATTTTCATAATCCTTGAAGATGGGATAAAAGGAACTCATGCCAGTTCGTGTTAGAAGACCCATGGAACCTATCATTGCTGCAACACTTCTAGCAGTGAAGGCTCCTCGACTAAAGCCAATGAGGATGATATCGTCTCCAGGAGTATAATTGGCTGCTACGAAGCTATAGACTTCACGGATGTTCTAGAAATATATTAGGAATCATTTGCGAATCCAAGGAGAAGGAACGCTCACCTCAGAGATGCCGGTTCCGAGAAGGCCACCCCCAATAGCATCCACAAATCCCGGTCCCGTTCCGACTCCAGAATGATACTGTAGGAAAGAGTGTTAGGACTTGAGGTTCCGAAGTATCTTGTTGCACGGCCACTTACATAGATGATCTGAGGTGAACCATCGAGGCCAGCCTTCTTGAGGCCGCGGGAGATGCGTGTGACGTTGGATGGAATTTGAAGCGTTCCTGTTGGAACGTAGGGAATTAAGGTAGGCTTGTTGTATCCATCGTCACTGCACTGAATTAGCGAGAGGCACTTAACTAATCGAATGGTCTAGGCTAAGAATATACTTGAATTGATGGTAATAAATCGCCAGAAATGAGAAGTAATGAGACATGCTCAGTGAACACGGAGCCGTACATACCTATCCATCCACGTTCCATCACAGCAAAGCACCAAGCGTTTCTTGATATGAGCAGCTGAGGAAGACATGACGTTGCAGCGCCGCGTGGTTGGCTTCCTAGTAGTCAAAGACAATTTCCGAAGTTAAATCGCAAGGCTGGATGCTTAATCGCGAGCAGGCTCCGAAAGAGTGAAGTGTTCTTGATGTCTTGATGGAAACAAGGCTTCGAGAAGACAGGTGAGTAAAACCAAAGATTCAGGGGTTGCCGATAAGACTTATAACAGCTTTTGTGATTCACCAGCGCAAGATTGATATTCAGTGGAATGGCACTAAAACCTGGCAAGGCTTCGTGTCACTATGAGTGTGACCGATCTGGGTGTACTGATATTGGCGCGCTGCCGATTCTTGTGGCAGGAGGCAGGTGCAGCCATGCCTCCTTCCCTCAGTGCTCGTCGATTGTTCTCAAAAGTGTCTGGATTGATAGAATTGTGTGAAAACTAAGGCTTCGGATGTAACCCTCGTATCTCGTGGTGCAGCATCAGGACGAAAGCATGGCGAGGCTCGTCACACGATTTCCCTTGAGCGGTGTTGCACGTATCACATTGCTCCAGCAAGAGCGGAGCTTATGTGAGAGAGAGCATACAGAGGCTGATCAATGGTGATGATATGGGATGGAGGTCGGCGCAAAGAGCTGTGTTGTGAGAAGTTGTCGAAGATTCTTCGCTGTCTAATTTCATCGGCGCAGCCTTATTACTCGTTCCTCGGTCGTCTGGGTGGCTGGGGAGCGCGAAATGATTCGCTGCAGCGACATCCCGGCCGCCAATGTGCCCGGCTCCGCCTGAAATAGCGCCCTACGATGCCCGATCCCCTATTGGGCAACCCCACCCGCTGTCAAGCCGGGCTTGACCACGCATCCATTTTCAGCCAAAGACATCGCGCCACGACTCGACGCAAGCCTGGAAAATGTTGATCGGTCGAACGCCGCATGATATTGCAAGATATATCAAACATGCCATAAACGTCTTTCCTTGGAAGGCTGAAATTGTGAGAGAAATCCTTCTCAGTTGACGCAATTGACGCAATGGAAAGACCTAATCATCATTCAGTCGCACATTTTCTCTCCAAGCTTTCTTATCTTCTGCAAACCTCCAGGTGTCCAACGCTGAAGCTCTGCTGTTCTGGCAGTTCTTCCAGTCATAGATGCTCTTAGTTTTAAGAGACCTCGGGGTGCCTTTCTTGTTGAATTTGTATGAGCAGTTTGGTATTGGACCGTGGCATGAATACTCATATGTCCACATTAAAGGCATGCAGCATCCTATGAAGTCCTCGAACAACAGCTACACTTGCAGGAGTACCATAAAATAACCAAGCAACTATTAATCAGAGGCGATCAAGCAAAAGAAAGGTTCCAGAAAGTGCTGTGCACTTCGCCTAATCGACAAAATTCTCACTCGAGAAGAACTGCTTTCGTAACCCACAAAATGAAGGCTTAGGGTTGACGACAGAAGGGAAGGCCATTTCCCCAGATCAGAATAGACACGCTGAAGCGATTTCAATTGGGATTAGCGTGCGTTGCGAGGAATTTTCTCTGCATTTGGAAGAATATATAGAAGTTCATAAAATAAAAACAGGGAAGTTGAGGGTACTTCCGGAGTTTGGGACTGGAATTGACTAGTAGTGAGCGGTCCGTGCTAGGCTAAATTCCGGTGCTGGGCTGTTGCCGACACTTCATCTCCCAACTTCACCATTGTCCAAGCCTCATGCTTGTCGACAATACGAAAGTAGTAAGTATTTGCAAAACCCTTTATGGCAACTCCATATTCGAAGAAGCAAAAACAGGACCCTAGGATGCCACAATTACACAGAGCCCTCGAGGTACATGTCTTACCTGCAGATGGTCATGGGACCGGCCAAGCGTGGGGTAGTTTCGTTCGTTGACCCCTCTTCGTACAACACTCACCAACTCTCAAACACCCACAAGTTCTTGGCCTTGCAATGCTGAGCTCATTGCGCCTTGGGCATTCTCGCGATGGCTGACGAGCAGATGACGATTGACGCATCGATCAACGACTTCTTCCAGCGCTCTGGACTGACATCCCGAGATCGACTAGAATGCAACAAATTCATCGAGAGCCTCTATCCAGGCAGACTTATTTCTCCGGCATCATGCCAGGGCTACTGTTCATTGACCATCTTCGTGGGGGATGACACGGTCATCCAATTTCGCACTCATAGCTATCGTCTGGATCTGCGAATCACGGACGCTGCCCAAGAGGTTTATGGCACCTTCGCTCCCGAGACGACATATTTGACAACCTTACCAGAGTCTAGGCTGGATGTCTATCACATGGGAAGGATTGCAGGTGTATCTTTCAAACTCTTTCGGGCGAGTGAAGCTTTGATCGCTGGATCTACAAATCAGCGCATTGAGCTTTGCAAGGACTTCGCCACTTTTCTTGCTAAATCATGGCTCAATGGCAATACTGAAGACCTGCCTCTTGGCCAAGTTGGAAAGAGTCTCGTAAATCGCCTCAAATCCCTCGCTACAGACCTCCCGCCGCGATTTCAGCCAGCGGTTAGGGATGTGCTTAGAAACTTTCATAGAATTGAAGGTCTTCCATGGGTATTAACACACGGTGATATCGTGGCGGCGAATATCATGGTCAATTCCTCCACCGGGAGGTTGACGGGCTTGGTCGATTGGGCTGAGGCGGAACGATTGCCTTTCGGTACATGCCTGTATGGATTGGAAGAGATCCTGGGAGAAATGACCACAGCTGGGTTTCGATACCATGAGGATGCTGAGGAGCTACGAGCTCTATTCTGGACTGAGCTGCAAGGATGTGTTTCAGATTTGGAGCAAAAGCCGGTGCTCGATGCTGTGAGGCTGGCAAGAGATCTTGGGGTTCTGCTCTGGCATGGAATTGCGTTCGATAACGGGGCTATTGACCGAGTGGTACAAGAGGGCCGAGACATTGAAGAGATTCAAAGACTTGACGCATTTCTGGACCTAAGTGGGCATAAAAGATGTGGACTGGATTCCCAAAATGTGATTGGGATCAACACTTGATGCTTTTTATGGCCGAGGAATAAACAAAATAACACCTCCATCCAAAGACCTCTGCCTACGAAGAGACCTCCAAGGGAAACACCAGCTGCACAGAAACTCTCCCACCACCAAACCACTTGATCAGTGTTCACTTCAAGACCGCGAACCTCGCTGCCCCGGTCTGGGAGATACTTTGCGTCTGGGGCCTCCATCATTCTGTCTTCCAAATGCCCGTGGGGGATCGGGCACGAATGTGTGTTCAATGCGGAGATGAAACTGTGGCAATCCACTTTCCTGCCGGTGCAGGTGATCTAGAATTGGTCAGTCGCATCCGATGCCTAGAAGAAACACATGAGGACACTAACTTCTTTGAGATACGAGATGCATCATCTTGAGTTGCTGGTACGCAATGAATAGCCCGGATATGGCGAGAAATATTCCAACACCTCCAAAAACGATCGCAATTGTGCTATCTATAGCGACTACCAAAGTCAATTGAGAACGCTTGGACAGCCACCCTTCCAAAGTGACCGATTACTTTTGGAAGCAAGGAAATCGAATTCGGATGTGATTTATAAATACTTGAAGATAGACTTGGTGTTGAAATGGACATACCCATTTTTCCAGCGTTCAGAATGGAACTGGACTTTGTTTCAAAACAGAGCAGCTCCCTGGGGGCAGAGTAACTACGTGCTGGATCACTGCTTGGCCGTAGAGTGTTTCTAGAAGGCTCGTGGATGCTGCTCGCTAAGTTTGTTTTTGGGTGTGGTGCGACTCGCGTTTTGAAAGTTGTCTATATAATGTGTTAAAGAGGTTGATGATTGAGAAGCCGAGAAGAGCATTTGACGGAGGAATGCGATGAGACTCGAAACAAATAGTTTAACCTTTTTCTGTAAGGCTTTCGTGAGGGGCGCTGTCCCGCAATATAGTGGTATGTGGCGGTATAAGGAGTGGACGAGTAGAGATGCAAAGCTGGTAGGGAGGGGGCATGCCTTTGCATTATATCTATCGTCTGATCTTTCAGTTATTCAGGCATTGACATCGATGTCATTGGCCACTAATTAAAGGCGCGGTTGTTATTGAGCGCAGGGAGTCAGTCGAGCGTGTTGTTTTTGTCTAGGACAGTTCGAATTCCGACTTCTGGGATGGATCCGTTATGTGTGATCAGCCTTGCAGTGAATGGGAGTGGAATGGCATTTACAAATCAAGTAAAAAGTGCCCAGAAGAATCCAAACGTTCAATTGCTTCTAACTTTGAATTTTAAGTAATACAAGTATTTTTAGACCACACAATAAGGAAGGGAAACAACATATTTATATACGGCGCGCTGGCCAATTGTGCCTGCGACAGGCAAAAACGCGGCCTGGACAGATTTTGGTCGGGAGACGCGCCCTGACATGGGGGTCCCGCACGCACTTAACACGCATTGGACACGATAAAACGTGACTCCAGGTATGCAACCATCACCTTGAAAAGGAGACCTCGCAAGGCGGTGTGATGGGTTAGCGTGGCCCTAAGCGAAGCGCTAGGCTTGAACGCTTATTCAAGGAACCTTGCCAAACGTAGTTTCTTAGAAATAGTCCTCTGGACCCTACCTCTCCTCCAGGCCAATTCAATCAACCGGGTCTTCAGCGGCATGGATCTTGCTAGAAGAAGCAAGCCTACGATGCAGGACAGCGCCCGGCCATATCCTGTATCGAAAGCGGACCAATGGAGCCTCATCATTTACTTTCAAACATTGCAATCAATGGCTTGCTCTGCAGACTTGATTGAAACCCATAATTCGTACCATTGGAATCTGGGTATTGTACATATTAGGTCATAAGATATCATATCATAGTATAGTTGAAATATCTGATGAGATGACCTCTCCCAACTGTGAGCACTGAATACTTCAGTCGACACCCTGCAACCCAACCCCTCCCGCTCTCTTGCCCTTAACAAACACCACAGGAGGAGTATAATGTCTCCTCCCATTCACTCATAGATAACAGCAGCCAAAAACACAACGCCTACCCAAATAGCCGGTGTCCAATTCAGAGTCGTCAACGTAACCGGCACTGCAGACGGAAAGCAGCCGAAAACGATCACAAACCAGAATACAAGAACAGAGAACCATCAATCGGGATACCAAATCTACCTAAGGGCCGGCGGGCGGAGGGCAGTTCTTTGCCAAGGAGACGCTTGCGGAGAACGCAGTCGATGGTGATCATGTAGGTCAGGAGGGTGAGGGAGACGATAATGTTGAAAGCGAATGTGGAGCCAAGGTTGACGAGGCAGAGGATACCAGCTGCTATGGAAGTGAGATAGACGGCGTTGTCAGGGACATTGCGGTTGTGATTCATCTGGTAGTTGTCAGTATTCAGAGTTTAGCAGGAGCAAGAAGAGAGGTCAGCCTTGAAATCCACTTCGAAAATTGGAAGCACTTGTCACGAGAGAATACCCAAAGTTCTCTAGATGTGGTAGCTAAGGCTGTGATATCCCCAGGGAATACGAGGAAGACAGAATGGTCATGAGTGCATAAGCCCATGCGTTGGAGCCGGTGTTCTGGAAAAGGATCAAGTATGGGGCACTGGAGCTGGTGGCTATTGAGGTCTCGGATGCAGAATAGCACTGCAACGAGCATTACCAGACCCATCACCACGTTCAAGACGAAACTCCAACACATTGCGTGGAGAACGTTCAAAGATGCGCTCCCGACTTCTTCATTGAGTCAAGCACCAGCTGGATATTCGGTTTGAAGGATTTTATAGCCACGTACAGACGCGGACTGCGTAATCAGAGCCTGCAGACTGATTAGCAACTGAAATTTGGATTTTGCTAAGACTGGAGTTCATACCGAGATCGCAGTAGAGGACAGCAACTTGTGCAACAAGGCAAGAAGTTCCCTCATTACTCTAACCGCCATTATTTCCTACTTCCGTCAAGACCTGCTTTGTCGAATTCTTCAATGCCAATATTAACATAGTATATTGCCGGCGCTCGAACGCAAAATTTACGTTGTTGACTTCGGCAAATGGCTTCAATGAGAGTAGCCACGACGAAGACGGTGCTTGAGACACTTGGCAGCCAGCCTAAAGTTGACATCCAGCCTGAACGACTTTAGCGAGTGAAGTCCACAGCACCTTCAGGGTCTTATCGGCAGGGAAAGTGAGGATATTCGGGTACTTGCAGGAGCGAGTTCTGAAATCCAGTGGTGCTGCCCTGAAATCACTGAGATCGAGTTCACAGGGAGTTAAGGTTGTACTCCAGCCATACTACCACTTGTCGGAGCCATGCTCTCCATCCCAGCCAAATAAGCTACAATCATGCTGTAGCAGATCACTATGCCAATGAATACCCCGAAAAGATCACCAAAGCCACAACGTTTGAATCTGGTGGAGACAAGTCATAGTTTGCATCCATCATGACGGTTTGATCTTCCTGGCGGCCATGGCTTCTTTTGCCGGGCATCAGTGATGGGCAAGACAGTATGAAAGGGACAATGTAATACTGAGTAAGGCATCACGTTGATTTCGGCCTCTGGATGTCTGGTGAGGAGGACTAATACAAATTTTAATAGCCCTCTTTTCGGTCCGCGTTCACCAATTTCCCTATCAGAGACTTGATTTGCAGGCCTACGTTTACAATATCTGCCTTACCCTGGGACTTCTGCGCAATGTGGTTGGCCCTTGAGCGCATCCACTGCTCACTGTACCCCGACGGGGCAAGCACAGGCACGCCAACATAGCGCCGGCCGCAGTAGAACAGTCTGGCATATCTTAGCTTCACATTGACAGCACCTTCTCAAATTTTTCATTGGCGAGATACCTAAAACATAAAAGTCAATCGTAAAGAATTCCACTTTTAAAGGGCAGGGATTTCATGCGGTTGAGGTGAAGAGGGGCAAATTGCAAAATACCTTCGGTGCACGGCTCCGAACTCAACGATCGCTAGGCAGCTCATGACATTGGAATATCCCCATCCGCCCCAGTGGCATTTTCGAACTTGAACACCTTGTAGTACATCTTGTCGTCTCTCAAGAACACTAATCTGCGTGTGTCGTCTTTCTCTCTTCGTTGACTTCGCTCTCGAACCTCCATTCGTTCTGGGGTAAACGAACCCGGGTTGGCGATTTGGTATTTGGACAATCGAGCTTTTATGTCTTCATTACTGAAGACTGTTGGACTATAGGGGCCGCCATTCTGCATATAAGATGAGTATTTCAGATGAGGCGCTCCTAGACCAGGTGGCATGGTGTCGTAGAACAGGCCAAGAAGGCTTCTTGTCCCTGTGTTAGAGTCAGCATGTGCGTATATTGAACAATTGTAGAGACTTTTACCGTTGGAATCCCAGAGGACAAGCAAGACATTGTCATCCATGAACTTCACGTCTTTGATCCGCCCATCCCCAAGCTGGACCAATGCCGAATCGATGTTGTGGACTCGACTTATTCCATTTTCGATGAAGAATCCAAGACGGATAACCTGAACTGAAAAGATATTTAGTTTTAGATATCAGAAGGTTCACAACCCCGCATACCAATGTTTGGATAGCCTTCTGGCACAAACGCAATATGGGTCCGACAGGCAGACAAATCCTGTACATGTCAAACCAAGTTTCGCGATGACGGCTGTAAACTTACTACTGGACTCATTCTCATGTCAATTGGCCCAGCAGTCTCGGTAATCCCGACCTCATATACCTTTCCAAATAGCACGTTCCGTTTTTCTGCCTCAGCAATTTGGCCGAAAACGGTACTTGCTTGCCGAGCCAAGAGCTTGCAAAGGAGATCGACGCGGGGAAGCGTTTTCATGTATGGGAGCCCTCGCTCTTGCTTCTGTAGTTGCTTCTCAAGAAGGTCGTATATCGGCAGACCTTGCTCGGCATGCTTCCAACTATTGTCATGGTCTTCGGGTAGGGAGGCGTTGAAGTAAATCGCCAAGGGACTGTTAGTCAGTACAGTTTGCAGGTACTGCAACACCTTGCTATGATCTATCGAAGCCTCCTTCTCAACCTTGTCATCTTCTGGCGAAGCCGAAAAGTCTGATGCAAGCCTGTCTATCTCGTAACGTACCCAGCTTGAGAAAGCAGCGAAGAGATCAAGCTCATCAACGACCTGGATCAGAATTTTAGATGAGATGAGGTGCAGACAAGCGACCGTATCCACAATAAGATTAATCTGCTGAACCGTGAAGCCCACAGTCTCGTTTGAACCTTGAAATTTCGCAATACCAGCGAACCGGCTCAGAATTACGGAGCATCGGTCTAAAGCCGGAAGCATATTTTCGTGAACAAGGCGTCTTAGATTTTCAAGCCCGGTGGTGACAGCCTTATCCCATCGTTTATGACCCTAAAAATATCAGCTGCATGCCTACACATTAATTGCTAATCTCACTCTCTCGGATAGCTCATCCACAAGCCATTCCCGCACAGAAGGGTAAGTGTGACCTGTCGCAACAGAATGATACAATGCTTGGACGATATCGCCGTTGCCCTTTTCTCCAAGAGTTTCGTTGATATTGTGGAGGAACCTGCTTGGAAGCTCTTGCGTAGTCTTCCATTCACTAACCATCAAGAGCTGAACCTGATGAATGTATCTCAGAAGATTCTGGAACGCTGTCGACTTGGATGCGAGTAGAGATAGATATTCGCTGGACGCAGAAATAAATCGAAGATCCATGGGGACGAGGAATAGATGGTCGGAAGAAGCAGACCTCATTAACAAAGAGTGCGTGGAGTACTTTTCATGAGATGCGTGACGAGTAAGGTGAGCTGGGTTATAGTCGACAACCACTGGAGAAGGGAAAGATCCAATGACAAAGGAGTCATATATGCTGAGATGGATTGTTCCTTCTCTTGTGCCAACTACCATCACATCAACGGCATTGTTGTCTTTCGAATCAAATGGGCGGAAAATGGTATCCAGGGACTGCCGCGAACTGAACGCATCGTCCCTGTACTCATATGAGTATAGGACGCACAAGAAGAGCTCTTTAACTTACGAGGTTCCTGCTGTAGCAAGGACGCTCAGCTTCGGCAAACTAGTCTCAATGTCGATAAGAGACAAGTCTCGGGGTAAGTCCAGAGGCGTCTTTTCCTCAGAAAAGATTCCATTTGCGGTTAGAAAGCTGCCCCAGGAGCCAAAGCCCTTACCAGCACTCACAGAACTGGAGCTTTTGTTGGTGAGGTTGGTGGCCCATCCTAAGCACGTGACGCCGGATACCATGTCTCCAGCGGTAAATTGGTGCACAATTTTGCTGCTCTCGGCGCCGACCAGGCGGACGGATCCGTCACTCCAGGCAATAGCCAGCAGCTGGCCTGTTCACAGGTCAGCGTCTTTGACATTGAAAGCTTTTCCTGGGGATTAACGAGCCATTTGGTTTCCATCGAAGGCTTTCAACTCTCAGCTTTCCCGTCTTCTGAGTTGCGCCATACACCCGCTGACCATTGAGACGATATATGAAAACTTGTTGGTCTGTTGTAACGAGAGCAATCAAGTCCATAGACGGGCAGTAGGTGATAAGATCAGGATGTGCTGGTTGGTGGAGAGCCTTTTCGCCCACGGTTTGAAGAACCGAAGGCCGTTCCATGTTGCCCTTTGTGATTGTATCTTCGGGTCAATATCCTTGGTGATTTGGGAGGTTGGCACATGTTCAGTGTTCGGACAAAGATGGACCGACTCATTTGTCAAGATGCAGAACGCGTGGGAGGATGGAAAGCGCGTTGCTGGATCAGAACTTAAGCGAGGATTTGATTCGGTGGGATATTTCAATTTAGTTTGAACAGCGACACAAATTTTCTAACAGAATATGGATTTAAGTGATTAAGACATGATTTGACGTCTGTTTTAAGATTCTCTATTGCTAGTATAATCTCAACTAAGGCTATGGAAGCCACCTTATCCCACGCCATGCTCAAATGCCACAAGCTTGTCCCGTTGGCCGTCTAATCATTCGATTGAGTACGAATCCGTCACCGATTTGATCTCTTTTGAAAAGGTCACAGGCTCATTCATTTCGAGAAGGGTGACATCGGTAACCTATAAGGCGGTCAGTTATGCTTTGAGGCCACATCTTGGGGGAGAGACTTACATCAACATCAATGAACGGCTTCGTCTTCCGGAATTTTACCTGCATTGGGAAAAACTCGTTCTCATCTCCAGCTTGGGCCTCGAACTCAAAGGAACCCGTGGCATTGGAGTCATCTACTAAGCCGATCGTCCATTCCAGGCTGTCGCCGGAGACTTCGTAGGTAGCATCAAAGCTGGAGACGGCCGGCTCGCTGGTGGCGTAAGGAATTATGACCGTCACATCCTTCAAAGGATCTCCTCCAGTGAGCTCATACTCCACTGTGATGTTATAAGTGTCGTCTGATCCCTTGTTTACCCAAACGGTAAATGTGATTGGGACAGCGCTCGTATCATCTGCCTTGGGTGTCGCTCTCCATCGCAAAACTCCAACCGAGTTATTAACCGGAAAGCCTTTCGTGGTATTACTCATCTGAACCGCCTTAGAGCTGTTGAAAAGGCCCCGGTCCACATTGGGATGTGTGCGGAATTGAACACCGTGGCTAGGATTGGCCACAAGGTCAAGTTTGACTTTAGTCAAGGTCTGGTCAGATATTCGGAGTTGCAGATCTCCCTTGACCTCCATGGAATTTACGGATCCTTCTCTGGAGAGTTTTGCGTTTATTGTTTCTGCAATTGTGACATGGATCGCGTCTCGATCCAAAGACGACGACATTATAGAGGGTTGTGCGGGGGCCTGTTCAGCTGGCACTGCTGGGTGATTTGGCACCAGAGGCGATGCGGCAGTCTCCTCGGCCTCGGGGCCCAAATCCCCTCTAACACGCTCAAACATATCGGTAGTCTTCGATTTCTTGCCCAGCTGCATTCCCTTGCCCTTCGGAGCGGTTGTCCTAGCGAACGTTAGCATAGTTATTTAGATTACAATGGACAACACATACTTGAATGATTTATTCTTCTCGGCCTCGTAGGAGTCGTATGTGTCCGTAACATTGGATCGTGCCGGAGGAGTGTATGTCGGATATACTGGTGCCCGTGGTACGGCATTTCTGCCACTCCTTGAAACCTCCTTGCGCTGCATTTCCAGTTGCTTGGCCTTCCGTTTTCGCTCTTCTGTCGCCTCCAGCTCTTTGTTCTGCAAAATTCAGCACCGTAACCCGATAGATAGGGGGTCCCATACCCTTGAAATGATTTCTTGTATTCTCTCTTCGTGACTTTCCATCTCCAGGAACGTCTTGATCTGACCAATTGTGAGGTTCTCCCGGTATCCGAGAGTGACCAGCTCATCGAACGCGCTGAGCAGTTCGTAGGCATTCTTTAATATCTCTCTCTCATCTAAGGTCTTGCATGTGCTTGTAACAACTTGTGCAAACAGATGTAGGGAGTCGATGTCTTGAAGAATATTGGATTGGCGGTTTGTAATGAGGACCATGTACAATTCGTCCAACGGCTGGTACACGAAGCGGACATTATCTTGCTCAACTGTTGTGTGTTGGGTTCCAGTATCCGCCAGCTTGGGAAATGAGGCCAGGAGAGCCTCAATTCTCGAGCGCTGCATCTCTCGAAACTGCCTCGAGAGGACAGCTTTTCCACCCCGCGTGCATATTGAGGCGGCAAGGACGACCTAGATATTCGGATTAGAGGGCATTTTAGAGTAAGAATCCAATGGAATTTGCGCACCATGTTTGCGAAGGTAAAATTTGTCCTCTCAGAAACTTGTGGTGGGTTGAAAGTGCGTTCTGGCCATCTTCTTCAATCTGGCAGCTTTCCAGCTCGTCAGAGAGTGCGATCACATGATTCACGAAAACGGACAAGGCGTCTAAAATTAGCGGCATTTGGTGACTGAGCTCAAGGCAAATTGCATTGAACATTTCTCATCACCACCATCTATCATTCGCATCACATCCGTGTCCTTTCTTCATGACTCCGATGTTACTTTCCAAAATCCGATTCGTTTCTCCTCCTCCAAAAATCAACACCATACCCCACCGCTTTTGTTTGAGGACCCGACCTCACTTTTGACGCGGGCCGCTCTCGAAATACGCCCTTGCGTCCTTGACGCGTCGAAAGTGACACCTTTTCCTCTTTTGACGCCAGACTAAAGTACCACTAATCTCTTATCCTCGCATGCGGTCTCGAACCGCCAGACATTCTCCAGATTAATATTCTCAGCTTCTCAGCTCCCCGATCAACGTCTCGGTCTCGGAACGCATTCATATTCTGAGCTCCCGTGGTACGACCCAGGATCGCCTTTCACCATGGCTGATGATAGTATGGAGATCTCGTCGCAGCATGGCCACAGTGATGACGACGGCGATATTGACATTGATTTCGATTTCACATCTGCGCCGGTAGATGAAGATTACGTTTTAGAAGACGCTGCCTTACCTGCCGACGTTGGAGAAGATCTTCGCCCTCAACCTTCTCCCGCCATCGGTAATGACGACTTAATGATTGATGAGGATGTTGACTCATATCCAATGGATGACGCAGACCTGTTGCATGGCGAGGAGGGACAAATCCAGCACGAGGCATTGCCTTTTGATAATGAGAGCCCCTTCCACCTTGAGGAAGACCCAAACCATGGGCTTCATTTCGAAGGAGACGACTTGAATAGCGGGGCCGCGTATATGTACGGACATCAAGAATCTTCAGAGGCCCAGGTTGTGGAGAATGACGCCTCGGAGGGAAATCTCCTTGATGCTCCACAGGGGGAAGATTTGCAAGCCGCGGAAGTTGTATCAGTCCCAGATGTCGAGAAACCGTCAGCAGACGCCGCCCAGCATGAATCTCGAAGAGCATCGCTACTATATGAAAGTCCCAAGAGCGCCGTATCCGCTCCGGCCCCCAAAAGTCCCCCGGCTCCCAATCTGGAGCGTGGACCAACTTCCCCAACTCATACGTCAGAATACCACGAAACTAATGTAACATCCCCTTCACTATCTGGAGATGGTGGCAAGGCGGTCGAAGCTACATCTTTGGATACAACGACTCTTCGTATTTCTCCCCAGGATGTGATGGTTGTTTATCAGTCTGTGGAGTATGCCTTGTTCTCATCCTCCGAACTTGATGATCCAGATTCTTTCTTTCTTTCCGACACATCCATCGCCGACAAACCTCTTGCAGATTTGTTCAAAGCTATTCGCCAGGTCATTCAAGAAGATCTCAGCGAAGAAGACGAGCTCTGCATGGCGGTGGAAGACCTTGGTATCGAGACGGAGGAGGTCAGTTGTGCCCAAGTTGTCCCGTGGCACTCGAGGCTAACGCCTATGCAACAGAGTGCTGCTTTACTTCACGATGTCACACTAACTCAAATCTTAAATCTACGTGAGAAATTGCTACGAAATGACGGCGTTGAATCATCCGGACCTCTGTGCATTATTCTTGGCACCCGGACCAATTTTTCAAAGAGAATCGAAAAACTCACTATAGGAGTTGCGGAAGGAAAAGGTTTGTCACAATTTGTTACCTGGGATGAACACAGCGAGAGCATCGACGAATTAGAGGATGCCAATGAGAACGAAATTGGCGTCGAGCCGACTTCAAACAGTCAGGAACTACAAAATATTTCTTGTGGGCAGGACGCAGATGCACATCAACCTGCTCAGGGTGTGGAAAATGGTGCAGCGGAAGAGCCAGCACAAGGGCATGAGTATGAACCTGAAGCTGCCGACGATGCAAAGCCAGCTTCTACCGACTCAGTATCTGGAGATAGTTCCGTTCAGCAGTCCAGTGCTACAGATGCCAATCTATCCAGTCTACAGAACGCCAACGAGAACGGCAACGCCTCAAACGAGTACTTTGATGAAGATGACTTGATTGATTACTCCGAGGAGGAAGGAGATCGCGTACCTGAGGTGCAAAGGCATGCTAAGTCACACTCTAACCATGAAGACAGGACAAACCAGGGTATATTCAATCTCTTTCCACCATGTCTCAAACCAAATACATGTTTCTGTTCTAAATGTTCCGTCCTTTTACTTGCAGAATACGAAGCGATCAATGAAGATCTCCGTCGACGGTCCCTCTCAAGGACGAATGAGGACAAAGTTCCTGAGCAATCCAACGAGCAAGCATCCCCAGCTACCGAGGGTGACCATGAAGGAGCTTATGTCGAAGAAAGTGGTATTGAGTATGAGGAGAAGAATGAACACCAGGAAGGATTTCAAAATGCCCATCTAAACACTGGGTATGAAGATTTCACAACGGGGGATTTCGATGCTCCTGATTCTCTGGGACAATTTGATGGTGCCGGTCTAACAATTGATGAATTTGGCGGAGAAGGAGAGTTCGCCAATGACGGCGCTTTTGGCGACTCTTTTGATGTGTTCGGTACAGAAGCACAAGAGTATAATTATGGTGACGAAGGAACCTTTGAAGATGATGGCGATCGCCACCAGATTCAGCAAAACCAAGCCGACGTTCCAGGAACAGAGGTTAAGGGGAATAAGCCCGAACAAGTCGACACAGCAGAATCGAGCGTTACTGTGGACGCAGATGAAATCCAATATGAAGATGAGGATGAAGCAAACGGCCACGTCCCCGATAATTCCATTACTACCGCCGAATCCCACGAAACGGAACATTCGATTGGAGTCGAGCACGAGATTGATTACGAAGACGAAAATGAGGTCGACAAGGGAAAGGAATCAGGAGCCACAACACCTCTGGCGGCTCCCCGGATAATTCCATCTTCAAGTGGGAAGAGATCCAGAGGAGATGTTGAATCCGACGATGCAATGATCATGAGAGGCAAGGGTACGTACTGGGCTGTAAATCTAAAACGGCGGCGTAGCTGATTCCATCCACAGAAGCAAAGCGTCCTCGATCATGACAATCTTTTAATTTCTAGAGTCTTCACATGATGGCCGTCTTAGCCTTAGCTCCTGCCTCTCTGCTCTACATCATCCCACCCTCCAGACCACACTCTGAATCTGGGCAACGCATCCAGATCCGCCAGCTGAATCGAATCGCGGACGAGCCTACGCCATCCCTTGCAACCCACCTCGACTACTACTAACTTTCACATAGGAACGGACCGACGGTAAGTCTGAGAGGTATATCGGATACGCCCGCCCCTTTTCACATTCTCCCCCTCAAAAGCACATGATACCCCGTGATTCAGAACCTCTTCACACCCAGGACATTCTAGCGTTTGGCAATTTAGCATAGCACGGCGCCGGTCTTCTTTTGTTCACTCGCGATGGACGGGGGAAATGGGGTCGACCGTCTTCTGGTTCGGAAAGGAAAATCCATTTCGCTGCATGCTTCTTATGTTTCTGCCACAGAAAAGCTCGCTGCTGTGTATCTGGAAACCAGGGAGGCTGGATGTTACTGATCTCTTCGAAGGTGGATCTCTGAACATGCCTCTAATATTGTAGGGTTATGGCCGAGGAGTGTTGCGGAGGGAAAGCAGTCGTATAATAATTACAATAGCAGCCTCAAAAAAACCCCCTTCTTTGAACGTGATTCGGGGTCTTGAATTGCACACCAGACACTTCCGTACAATTTACCGTCGAAGTTTTACCCTGGTTCAAAAATCCGTGCTTGCAGACCCGCCCATGCGCGCGTCCTTTTGACGCCTGTCACAAAAGGGGTAAAACTTAAAAGGCCTGCAGATGCTGGGCGGAGCGGGCCTAACTAAAAATAGCGGGCATAGGAGACACGAGGCCGGACTTCGATTTTTGAACGTTACAAAGGTTCTTGTCTCACTTCACAGAGCCGCACGCAAACGCAGACTCTTCTCATTCAAGCGCCAGCACACACCTTGAGAGGATTTGTGGCCACAACTGACCTCAATCCTTCGAAGTGTCGTCCTGCCTCTATTGAATGCACTGCCTTCGGCCCCTTCAACGCGCCCTCGCCTCGGCCTTTCGATAGTAGATCTCATATCCGTGCAGGGTTCTGAAACCCTCCTATGACCACCGTCACCTTCAACTTGCGATCACCAGAATATTTTCGGCTTCGGCATATAGACGAGAGGAGATCCTAAGGGCGGGAGCCCCACGGCAAAATCCCGCGCGACCGATACCTAAATTCCTTGTTCTCTGGTCGAGCGGAAGAAGTCGATCGCGAGCGCATGCTCAAGACACATACACCTTGGATTCGATAGGAGGGGGAGTACGACGTCTGCGTGAAGATGCTGGAAGACAAGTACGTCAATGGTAGCGGCCTTGGTTCCCGTCGCGCAGAAGCGCTTTTACGTTAAGGCAAATCGCTGATACAGAGGTTGCAGATACATAGGCCTGGCGCTGGCCATCACCTCCACCATGGCGATAGGTGGGTGCCCATTCTGTCCTCTGCTGGGGAAAGAGACTGACTCGATATCACAGGGACGAGTTTTGTCATTACAAAGAAGGTAGGCGAAATACTGCGGCCTCGAAGACTTCCCCCGATGATCGTCTAGAGGATGAATGGATTTTGTGCTAACAAGCTTCGAACAGGGACTGATGGATGCGGAAGAACGGCATGGTTTTGAGGGAGATGGATTCACATATCTTAAGAGCCCAATATGGTGGGGTGGAATCATAGCATGTATGTGCTGCACGCCCCTCATGTCCATGGTGGCTTTCTAACACGAGCTCAGTGATTGTCGGAGAAATAGCCAACTTTGCCGCCTACGCGTTCGCCCCCGCGATTTTAGTAACACCCCTTGGGGCATTGAGTGTCCTCATAGGTGCCGTTTTAGGATCCTATTTCCTGAAGGAGGAACTGGGCACACTGGGAAAGCTTGGATGTGCGATATGCCTGATCGGATCCGTGATAATTGTGCTGCATGCGCCACCGGACAAGGAAATCAAAACCATTGATGAAATTCTGCACTATGCAATTCAGCCGTGTATTTCACCTCACTGTATACTTGGGGAGCTTCCGCTGACTATTCTCAAGGGTTCCTCCTCTTCTGCCTCACAGTTGCGGTATTCGCTGTGGTCATGATATATCGAGTTGCCCCAAAGTACGGAAAAAAGAATCCGCTGATTTACTTGTCAATTTGCTCAACTGTCGGATCTGTCTCGGTCATGTCGGTCAAGGCTTTTGGAATCGCTGTGAAATTGACACTGGCAGGCAACAATCAGTTCACGCATCCATCAACATATGTGTTCATCATCCTAACTGCTGTCTGTATTCTGACGCAGATGAACTATTTCAACAAGGCTCTGAGCCAGTTTCCCACATCCATGTAAGCAACGAGATTCTTGATACCAAGAAACTTTATTAATACCTGGACAGAGTCAACCCCCTGTACTACGTTACTTTTACTACTGCTACTCTCTGCGCCTCATTCATCTTATATGGCGGTTTCAACACGTCCGATGCCGTCAACACTTTATCACTTCTCAGTGGTTTCCTGGTCATATTTACCGGGGTGTACCTCCTAAACATCTCACGATCCGATCCAGATGGACACAAATTGATCGACGGGGCCAATAATGATGGAATTGCTACGGATATCATTTCGGGAACCTTGACGAGAAGAAGTATGCAGGCTCGAAGAAGCCTAGATCCTCAGAGGAGGAGCATGGGTAGTAATGGATACCCTAGGGGCGGTGACCGAGAAGGCTTGATGCACGCATTCGACGAAGAAGAGAATGTCGGATTCGACTTAGCAGATTTGGAGAGCGATAATGAAGACAATCCGCCCAAGGAGGCGGCCAATGGCAAGATGAACGGGAATGGCAACAAGAGGAGTTTCAGTGAGCCGTTAGAACAGGAACGAACGAGGAAATCATCGTCACGGTGACCCTGACGTGCTTGATTTCACATTTTGCATTTTCCAATATTGTATATGGGTCTATAAGCGGGTGGAAAGTTTGGGCAATGGATCTCAAGCACGGCTGCAGCATGGCCTGCATTTGGTTCTTCATAGCATGACTACACGAGGTTCGGCGTTCTGGCTGCTCTGTACTATAGGGGAGAGACATCTTGTATGATATATCTGCACACGCCTAGGTTTGCCCGGTATTGAAGGGTCGAGACTTTGGCCGCATCCTCAAAATTGTCATAGTAAAGATAGAATCTTCATCAGGTGGTGTTGAAATCTTAATTCAGCTTGGCCCTAATTACAAGCCCGAAATGCAATGCGCCAGACAATGTTGTCAAAGAACCCATGTCATCTATTCCTCTGCAGGTGCCTCCTCAGCCTGCTCCGTCGCACGTTGAGCCTCAGCAGCCGCCTGAGCTGCAGCAGCCTTCGCACCATAATCCTGGCTCATAGGTTGAACCACACTCTGCTCCTCCTTTGGCTCAATAACGGTGACAGAGTCTGGCAATGACTTTTGAGGACCTGACTTTCCTTCTGGATCCGAACCACGCATGATCTTGACCTTGATACCGAGAACACCTTGTCTGAGGAGAACGTGACGGGTAGCGTGGTCAATGAAGTCCTTTGCTGGCTGACCAGAGTGGATCATGAAACCATCAGTGAACTTCATGCTCTTCGCACGAGCAGCACGCAGCTTTCCAGAAACGACAACCTCGCAACCCTTAGCACCGCTCTCCATGATGAATCTGAGGACACCATAGCATGCTCTGCGAACCGCCAGACCGTTGAGGAGCTTGTATCGGAGGGACTCGCATTGTGCGACGGCGGAGAGACCACGGTTTTGGACCTTGGCAGCGTAGAGGGAGACGGAGTTCTCGGGGAACTTGAATCGCTTTTGGATGAGGGAGGTGAGTTCGCGGATTCGACGTCCTTGCTCGCCGAGGACTTCTTGGGTGTGGGTTGCGCGGATGATGATATCGGTGACGGTGGGTGTAACTCGGACTTCGACACCAGAGTATCCCTCCTCAGCCAGCTCGCGTTGGAAGAACTCGTTCAATTCTGCGTAGAAGACACCATCGGCCACGAACTTTCTCCGCTTTGAGCTGTCATGAGAGTCAGTTCATGCTCGTCTGGTAGAAAATTGAGAGATCTTACATAGCGGCACCTGGAACTCCGGAAGCCATGACTGCGGTTTCGTGGTGGGAATCGACGTTGCGCAAGAGGAGTTGGCTTCGTCGTGGATGTCACTCGCGATTGAAGTTGTCAAAATCGCGATTTTTGTGTGGGAGGGGCTCGGTTAGCACCCCAGTCTATAATCACGTGCCAAGTGTAATAGAGGGGGACCACCGCATTTCGAGTTATATTTTTCACCCATCTTCTTTGGGATTTTGAATGCTCAAAACTCTCTAGAAAATCTTGGATAAACAAACTTGTTATGATGAGCAAGCATGCCAGTTCGCAATTTAAAGTCGGATTTCCAAAAGTTGCAAAATACATCCTAGCTCTCTCTCAGCGCGCGCTGGGATTCGAAGCTAATCGGGACCGCAGTGCCGGAGTAAATTCCAAGGACAGCGACAGCGAACGAACTGTGGACACAACTATCCCATGCAACATTTCGGTGACTCGTCCATGTTTGGCTCGGTCCCTTTCATAAACAGCCCTGCCATGTCATGAATATTGATTCATGTATTCATTTTGATTTTCCAGCGTATCCTCATCCGCCCCAGGCAACATGGCTGACAAGCTCCGAATAACAAAGGTTGGTGTCAGGCTCCAAGCCTGCGCTCCTATATGCTAATACCTCCAAGGTCGAACAGGTCCAGGTACTGGCAGGAGGAGAGATCTCCTCAGTAACTCTACACTTGACACCTCACCATCTTATTCTTGTGAAAGCCGCTGCCCCGCCATCCCCGCAGCATTCTCCGAAGAAGGCCTCAACAAAGTCAAGACCACAAGAATCATGGATCGCGTATCCCATGATAGCTTTCTGCACCTTCCGCCCGACGCCGCACGGCTCTGGACTCTGGTCTTCGATACGCATACGAGGTCGCGACTTCAAATTTGTGACGCTTAACATTGAAGACGGCAAAAAGGCGAAAGACGTTTACGAGAGCATAAAGGGTGCCACATGCAGACTGGGTAGCGTTGAGAAGCTCCATGCTTTTGTTTACGATCCTCCACCGCCGGAGAAGAAGATGTCCGGTTGGGAAATATACGACGCAAAGGCAGAATGGAAACGACAGGGCATAAGTGACAAAGGCGTGGACAGAGGATGGAGGATCTCAAAGATCAACGTAGACTACGGATTCTCGCCGACATATCCTGCGTTACTTCCAGTACCTTCCTCTATTTCTGACAACACGCTTAACTATGCCGGAAGATATCGTTCGAGGGCCCGGATACCGGCCCTTACATATCTTCACCCAGTGAACAATTGTTCAATCACTAGAAGCTCGCAGCCGTTGGCTGGCTTGAGGGGCAACCGAAGTATCCAAGATGAGAAACTCGTTAGTGCATGCTTCTCTGCATCCGCACAGCCAGACGACGGCGAATACCCGTCCTCAACCCAGTCGAGGGCAAGCCCAACATCAAGTCAGCCGGATCTTGGATTAACAAGCACAGAGGGCGAACTTTCAGAAACAGAGCGGTTGGAGGACGAGCTGATATCTTCCTCAACAATGGAGGTACTCTCAGACAAACCTCACGTATATGGAGCTCAGCAGCACAATCTAATCGTTGATGCTAGACCCACTGTCAACGCATTGGCCATGCAAGCTGTTGGCCTTGGCTCGGAGAACATGGACCACTACAAGTTTGCAACAAAGGCCTACCTGGGAATTGACAATATACATGTGATGAGAGACTCTCTGTCGAAGGTTGTCGAAGCTATCAAGGATTCCGATATCTCAAAGTTACCGCCAAACCGAGAACAGCTTGCTAAAAGTGGGTGGATCAAACACATCACAGGATTGCTTGATGGGGCTGCTTTGATCGCGCGTCAAGTTGGGATTCAGCATTCTCATGTTCTGATACACTGCTCAGATGGCTGGGATCGAACAAGTCAGCTTAGTGCTCTTTCACAGATACTACTTGATCCATATTACAGGACCATCGAAGGATTCATTGTTCTTGTAGAGAAAGACTGGCTGGCATATGGCCATATGTTCCAGCATCGATCAGGATTTCTCAGCAGCGAGAAATGGTTTTCTGTTCAAAACGATGCTCTTGCAGGCTCCGCCATTCAACCAGGTGGTAATGGTGACGGGCGAGGTGACGCAATTGAAAACGCGTTGCTCAGTGCCAAGCGATTCTTCAATAAGAGCAACCAGAGCCAGGACACCATCGAGTCAGACAGCGAATTGGCATACGAAGATTCGCCAAAAGCTAAGAAGTCGGCAACGAAGGACACTCAAGCGGAAAAGGAGGCCACGAAGCCCAAAGAGACAAGTCCTGTCTTCCATCAATTCCTCGATGCTACGTATCAGCTTCTTTACCAATTTCCGACTCGATTCGAGTTCAATGAACGGTTCTTGCGCAGGCTTCTCTACCACCTCTACTCCTGCCAATACGGCACCTTCTTGTACAATAACGAGAAGTCCCGTCTAGATGCACGAGTTCAAGAGCGAACAGCTAGTGTTTGGTCGTACTTCCTGTCACGGAGAGCAGAGTTTACAAACAAGGATTGGGACGGTGGAGAGATCGATGATCACTTCAAAGGCAAAGAGCGCTTGATGCTCCCTCGATTGGACAAAACGAGATGGTGGAGCGAGGTCTTCAATAGGAGTGATTTAGATATGAATGGACCTACAAATACAGCTACAGATCGATACCTGGGCCCAAGAGAAGATAGCCTTCGTGTCGGGCATGGTGTTCTTACTGGAGTTGAGACTGCACACACAGCCGCAGGAGCTGGAACTACCCGACAGGTCTCAAACGAAAACCCAGGCAGAATTGCGAGTCTCAGAGAGGGAATTGCTGGACTTGGTATTGGAATAGGTAGAGGGAATTCCGGGACCAAGAGTCCAAACAACCCGACCAAAGAGGCCATGGCGGTCGAGATGCAATAGGATTGGATAAGTATGGGGCACAGGCGTTATGCAAAGGTTACGGCGCACATCATTGCAGGAGCTTGGCGTCACGGTAGAAGCGGTGCAAGTTAAGCAGTTCAGATGTGTTACGTTGTCGTGTCTCAGTGTAGAGGTTCATCATTCATGCAATCTATACTTTTGGTGAGCGATAGCACGCCGACTCTTCCCTCGATTTGAATACATGATCGATCATAAGAAGACTTCCAGGTTGATCTCTAAGGTGCTGACAGGATATCTAACCAAGATTAGCACGGTTTGTTCCCAAGAGCAAGGTTTGCTACGTACCTCAGTTCAAATTTATCGAGGACGGTAGGATGCAGAATTCCGAACTCGCCGATGCGAACTTGCTTCCCATTGAGTCGCAGATAAATCGCAGCAGCATGGCCAGAGAAGAAAGTAGGTTCGTCAATCTCCTCGATCCAATAGCCATCGGGCTTCGATGGGTCTTCTCTCACTTCGTAATCCATCTTCTTGCCTTCAAGACCCTCTTCGCGCGTTAAGAAGGCTATCTTGAGCATCAAGAGAACCCGATCCAACAGGCCATGGACAACCTCGAAACCACTTGTTTTACCATACCATGCAGCCGCGAAATGCCTCTCGTTCCTGCTCTTCCGCTCTAAGGACATGTCTTTGAAGGCTACGTCGGACACTTCGAAGACTTTAATGGGGATACTGTGCTTCTTGTTTTCTCGAATTGTCTTCAGGAGACCCGGCAATAAGGATGTCCGAACGACCTGGTACTCCGCTGTCTTGGGGTTTGCGAGCTTGACTGCAGTCTCTCCGTCGTCTTTCCGATTTAGCCAGCCGAAGTTCTCGTCGTGTGAACAGAGAATGAGAGGCATAACTTCACTCCAGCCCGCCATGGCTGCTTCCATTCTGACAATGTCACCGAGCTTGTTGATCATTAGAGGCTGGGCGATGGTAGAAGCTTTATTTGGCGATGTTCGGGGTAAGCTGTTGAATCCGTAGGCGATTGCTACGTCTTCCATGATATCGCACTGATGGAGGACATCAGCACGTGTTGGTGGTACCAAGACTTCGATTATCTTCTCGTCTTCCGAGGATGGTTTGGCAGTGTAGCACATTTTAGTGAGCCAGTCGCATATTTGTTGTGGTTTGGCTTCAAGTCCGCAGCAGCTGTTAACATAGTCGACTTCTACTTCAGCTAAACGCGGCTTTAGGTCAGGTGTTTGTCTGGTTTCCTGGTTGTGCTCGGAGATGATCTCGACAGGCTCGATTGTGAAGGGTTCAGCACAGTATTGAGAGAACATAGAGACCATGATGTTATTAACAATCTCGAGCTTTGTTCGATCCGTAGCTGTGATTTCCATGAAGACATTCTTGGTTTTCAGAGTAATCTTGGAATGGTTGCCGTTGATGATAGGGGGCAGGGAGCAGACAGTCTTCTGCGAGTCGAAGATGACTGGGTACACCGGGCTATCCCGAATGATATGAAGATACTTTCCAAGATGCTTATCATTCTCGTAGAACTGCATCAGCTCTTCTCCGTTCATCCTCTTAGTCTGGTTCAAGGGTATGAAGTTGATTTCCTTTGGTGGCAGAGCTTCGTAGGTGAACGGCCCTTTAAGTGTGTCCAAATCATGGGTACCAATTGAAACCAACGTCCGTTGCCTAGCAAGGTTTTGATGAAGCTTATCTTGAAGAGCTATGAAGGAGTCGTATGCCTCTTGCGTGAACGTGATATTCCGGAGAATGGCTCCTGACACGTATGGCCGTACTTTCATCGTCTCAGGGTGGATCGTAATCGTTTGTAACTTCCCGCTCTTTGGTGCAACCAGTCTATAATTTGGCAGAGGCGTCTTCTCTCTGAAAATATTGAGCATCAGAGCAATACCCTCGAAGCAGAGCATGTCATATCGGTTGGCAGGAATCTCAATCTTGAGTTGCGGCGCCTCCTGCTTGCCATTGACGATCGGTCGTTCGGAGTTGGAGGTATCTTCGTCAAGTTCGATGCCAAATTCGAAGCACAGTGTCTCGAACTCTTCGGTGGTGTATCTATCTAGAAGTCAGAGCTGTGCTGGTCTGGGTAACTCGAGACTCACTCTTGCCCGAGAGCTTTGTAGAGCTCAGCCTTGTCTACGTTGATCGTAGGCATTTTTCTCAGTCGCGGGGGCTCTGCCACCTACGCAGCAGCTACTTAGAGTGATCTCGAGCTCGAATTATCCTTAGATTTGTGTCGTGGAAGGTTGGCGCAAAGGACAGTATGACTCGGTTTTGGTTTCCGAAAAATTATTTGGAGTCACGGCAAAAGCGAGGCCAGCGTAGACTACTGGTGGGATAGCACATACAAACGGCTCGAGAAGTGGGAGGATATTTCGAATAAATATAGAGCAGATTTCAGAGAACTATCTAGTGATTGAATTCTATTCTTTAGGCTTTTCAAACCGAAATGCTGTTTTCGAACCCCAAATCTTCGTGTTTTCGAATGCCGGTGGCCCCCCCCCTGTTGGCTTGAACTCTGCTAGACCAAATTTGGAACCTTCATTCGTTCACACAGGATGAAGCATTTCTTGAATAACCACTCTTAATTTCCTCATCAACGAACTCTCCTGGTCCGCATCCGCCTGCACCTCTCTCCAGCTCTGCTCCTCAACCATATCTTGCTGTGCAGGTACGTCCAATTGAAGCCATCGCGCCCGTGCCGCCAACAGCCAGGCCAGCCTTCTTTACCCAACTCCGTCATTGCTCAACTCTATCCCCCCACCAACTCTCAACCTTGACGAGCTCCCTCACACGCCTCCATACCCTTGCTAACGGCTCGCGAAACTAGACCTCACGAATTCACGCTGTCCATATCACCCAACCGTGCTTCATCGGCCAGGAAAACCTACTGCAGGCAAGGCAGGCCAACACGCGATCACCCTTCTGCATATACCCAGAAAGTAAACAGGTCCAAGGCTGGCTGAGTTGACCTTCCCGCGAGGCTCTTTCAAACCTTCAAGACCCTTCGAATACCTTCACAATGTCTGACGGCGCGGATAAGACGGACGAGCTCTACCCAATAGCCGTGCTAATTGATGAATTAAAGGTACTGTTGCCTCCAACAACCACTTTGGCCGCAACCTGAGTTCAGCCGAGCAGGAGCTTACTTGATATGTAGCATGACGATGTTCTCTTACGATTAAATGCTATACACCGTCTGTCAACGATTGCACTCGCGCTGGGAGCTGAGCGGACCAGAGATGAATTGATTCCCTTCTTAGATGGTAAGCTCAACTCGCAGGAGCCGGTTTCCTTGTAGCTGCTAATGGCCGTCGACAGAATCCGTGGAAGACGAAGATGAGGTCCTTACTGCTCTCAGCGAAGAGCTTGGTAACTTTGTTGAGTATGTTGGGGGTCCCGAATATGGCCATGTTCTTTTGTCTCCGCTCGAGAATCTGGCTGCTATCGAGGAACTCTTGGTGCGAGAGAAGGTAAGCTTGGTCTCGATACACAGTTCTAAATCCTTTCGCTCATATTCCTCAAGGCAGTGGAATCTTTGAACAAAATCTGCGAAGAGCTCTCTCCACAACAAGTCGAAGAATACTTCATTCCCCTCACGATCCGACTCTCGAAGGCAGACTGGTTCACATCGAAAGTTTCAGCGACAGGTCTCTACAATGTCCCATATAAGAAAGCTTCACCCCCTATGCAAGAACAACTCCGACAACAATTTGGACTTCTTGTTCATGACGAAACGCCGATGGTCCGGAGACAGGCCGCAAATAATCTAGCCAAGTTCGTAAAGGAGATGCCTGCTACAATCGTCGTCGAGGAAATGATACCCCTTTTCCAACATCTTGCCGGCGATGACCAGGATAGTGTGCGGTTACTGACAGTAGAGATATTGATCGCCATTGCCGAAGTTGTGCCAAAAGAGCAACAGTCGAGTCATGGTGTCCTTCTTACGGCATTGAGAAGTCTGATTGAAGACAAGAGCTGGCGTGTCAGATACATGGTTGCCGACAGGTTTGAGAAGGTTTGCATGATATGCATAACGAAACGTATTTTGCTAACTTTCTGCAGATCGCTAAGGCAGTAGATGATGAAGTTGTAACAAGAGATCTTGTTCCGGCTTTCGTGAAACTTCTCAAAGACAGCGAGGCGGAGGTCCGGACAGCTATTGCGGGTCAAATTCCAGGCTTCTGCAAACTCGTCGATAGGACGACCCTCCTTAACGATATCATGACTACAGTAGAGGACTTGGTCTCTGACACCTCTCAACATGTTCGAGCTGCTCTCGGTACTCAGATCAGCGGATTAGCCCCTATTCTTGGCAAGCAAGAGTACGTATCTCTGTTATTCGCGGCTTATCTCTACTTACCATTAATAGGACCATTGACCACCTTCTTCCCATGTTCCTCCAAATGCTCAAGGATGAATTTCCCGACGTTCGGCTTCATATCATTTCAAAGCTGGAGCTAGTAAACCAAGGTATATAAATTCCGCAATACACATCATGAACACAGCTAACCTGATAGTCATTGGTATCGACCTTCTCTCGCAATCCCTTCTTCCTGCCATTGTTCAACTTGCAGAAGACAAGCAATGGCGTGTTCGATTAGCCATAATCGAATACATCCCTCTCTTGGCAAGCCAACTAGGCGTCAAGTTCTTCGACGAAAAACTATCTGCACTCTGCATGGGGTGGTTGGGAGACACGGTTTTCTCCATTCGTGAAGCGGCAACACATAACCTCAAGAAGCTTACAGAAGTCTTCGGGGTCGAATGGGCCAACGAGGCTATTATTCCAAAGGTCATGGCGATGGGAGCGCATCCGAATTACCTTTACCGAATGACCACTTGCTTTGCGATCACTGTAAGTAGCCCTACAATTTGCTACGTGGTTTTACGCTAAATTCTCTAGACCCTTGCACCAGTCGTCAGTTTGGATGTTGTTTCAAAGTCAATTCTTCCCATGATGGACAAGCTTGTTGCTGATGATATCCCGAATATCCGATTCAACGTCGCCAAATCATATTCTGAGCTCATCACGGTCCTGAAACGCCTTCCAGATGAAGGCACCATCTACTCACTTGAGAAGTCCGGAAGCTCCGCACCACCCTCAGCGAGAGGTCAAGTTCTCATTCAAGAGAGGATTCTGCCAAACTTGGAGAAGCTGCAGAAGGATGATGATGTTGACGTTCGGTTCTTTGCTACTACAGCAGCTTCTTCGATCTCAGGCGAACCGATGAATACATCACCATAGATGAGATAATTAAAGAAAGCAATTCGATGGGGAAAATGCATACAATTGGGTTGTGCCTGATTGATGGCCTTGCTGTTTGTCGTTCTAGACCGGGAGCAGAATACCAGCAGAGCCCTTTATTTGTTTTGAAGATCGCCTCCTTGCGTATATCATGCGTGAAATGGAAATGGAAAATGGAAAATTGCCCGGAAGTTCCAATAACTTCCCCTTTCATATGCACGTGACCATTATTCACCGCTCGTGAAATCGGTAAGAGGGGCATTTTCTGCCAATTCCTTGCGACTTCCAATGTTTGTGGCTGACCTGTGGGCGGTACGTATCCTCGCGCCTCCAGGAGCAATTGGTCTTCTCCAGCGGAGCTGCCACCCTTCATTCACCACCAAAAAATGGCCACCAACTCATCTCCCAAACCAACTCATCTCGAGCCCTCACCTCTCGGCACAAAAGAGTAGTATGTACAACCCCTCACTCTCCGTACCATGTTCTCGAGTTAACCCTGAACCTGCAAAATAGCTGGGACAACCTCTACACGGCAGAAATCACAAATCACTCCCTCGACCCCTCGGACGAAGGGACAATCTGGTTCGACGACTCGGCAGCCGAAGACAAGATCCTTGCCTTTCTGGGGGAGAAGATAGTTAATGAGGGCATACTGGGGGGTTGGGTGACAAGGGAGAATTGCACTTTCTTGGATTTGGGGACGGGGAATGGTCATTTCCTGTTTAGATTGAGGGAGGGCGATGATGAAGTAGTGGATGAAGAGGAAGGGCAGGGTGGGTGGGGAGGGAGGATGCTGGGTGTCGATTATTCGAAAAAGAGCGTTGAGTTTGCGAGGAGGATTGCAGGTGATAAGGGAGTTGGGATAGGAAGTGGAGAGATGGAGGTCGAATTTAAGTGGTGGGATGTTATGAGCCAGGATCCGGTGGCGGCCGTGCTTGAGGGGAGAAATGAGCGGGGGTGGGATGTGGTGCTTGATAAGGGGACTTTTGATGCAATTAGTTTATCTGAGGAGAAGGATGCGAATGGGAGGAGGATTTGCGAAGGGTACAAGGAGAGAGTTGTGCCGCTTATTAGAGAGGGAGGGATTTTGTTTGTTACGAGCTGCAATTGGACGGAGGAAGAACTGGTTACTTGGTTTCAGGGGGGAGAGCTGGAGTATGTGGACACCATCAAGTACAAGAGCTTTAGTTTCGGGGGAAGGAAGGGTCAGACGATAAGTAGTGTCTGTTTTAGAAAACATGGTCTCCGATAACCTTTTTCTTCAGAGCCGTTCCCGTGAACTGTTTCCGAGTGAAGAGGCAGTCACACTTATAGGTCGATATTTGGAGAGTCTGAGATCAGATATGCCAGAAATAGGCAGAGGCAGTATTGCTGCCAATCTCTGTTTTGCGCGTCTAAGCGTCCGACCCAGCAAGACCTATCGTACCGCTGATTGCTCGACGCTGCTACTCCAAGCAGCTAAAGGATTAGGGGCTTTCGGGAAACTGCAGGTGCCAGCACACCAGAAGCCGTCAAGCTCTTGCTTGAGCGTTGTGCGGATCCGTGCGTAAAAGGCAAGGGAATAGGCCGGGAGGGGTCGCTAGTTAAAGTCGTTAGATATCATGGGTTTGAAGGATCAACTTGTCGAATATCTTAGCTCCAAAGCGAATGCACACCTTACTGTGGAAGAAACGGTCTGGGATGAGAATTCAAATGAGTCAAGCCAAAATGAAGATGTCTAAGCTGCTTGGTATCATTCAATAAGTCTAAAGGATGTCAGACCACTTATGCTTCCATGGAGCAACTGGAAAATGAGTCAATGACAACCCCCCCTTCAATACATCGCCTCAAATCCCTTATCTCAAGGTTGCAATTAAACATCCCTAACATAAAGAGATAGGCTGCAAATGCAAAACAAAGTGTTCTGCTAATTGGAAACGGAAAACTCCTGGTTGCTACTATCGTGGAAGAAAATGAAATCATTTCCAAAAGAGTTGCACCAAGTCCCAATGTGACGATGAGAGCCTCTGGGATCACATCACATAGCTTGTGGGCTGGTAGTTCGCCCATAGTAGTACCCACGCAGCCCAGGAATCGTAAATGTAGGACAAGAGGAAAGAAATCGGGGCTTCAGAATCAAAACCTAGCTGAGAACACCTGTTTCCCACTTGCCTTTCTCTCAAATGGAGACGCCAAGGAGTCTCCATCCTCAGAGGATTTGTGTACAGCCATTCCCAAACACAAAGTACAATTGTGATTCTGATAAGAGATATGTATATTCCACCAAGGGCATATTTCAGATTGTTGGCATCAAGATATGCAAGGAGCGACGAATTGCCTTCATCGAGTGGTAATGCTAATCCAGGGCCAATAGTTAGATCTGGAGTGGAAAGGTAGGGATCCATTGGGAGGTCGAAATAAAAGCGCTCGAACCATTTCGACAAATATCGCATTGTCGTAACGAGTGCCGTGGCCAATGGCTGTGCTAAAACAAGGAGTAGACTCGCAAGCCTGCTCATCCGTTTAAGTCATGAGGTCCAGGTATGGGTTCTGGAAACCCATTGGAAGGAACAATAGGATCGCTCGAGAAGCCCAATATATTTCTCTTCCCTCCTATCAGAGTCACCGTCAGCAACTGTATTCTCGCATGTAGCATTCATCCCGAGCATAGCAGAAGTTAAGTAGGATAGATGACCAGGAGCATCACCTGGCCACGGTTCCATAACTGCGACTCTCAGACAGAGAAGAAACTAATATGTGAAGCTGATGATTTGGAGTAAGGGGTTACCGATGAACAACAGAACTAACAATATTTGTGTCCATCCTGACTGCCTCTTGAGTGTAGTGAGATGGCCAGTCTCCTCTTGCTCTTACTCCCTTCACCAACCGCGGCTTTCCATGATTCCATCAGGTGCATCTCAAATGCCAAGCGTTGTTCTTTGAATAACAAGCCCTTGGGGCCTCGAGAACAGAGAGGTCCCCCACGAGCTGGTAATCTAAACAAATCAAGGCCAAGACGCTAGAGAACTTCCAAAAACTCGTTCCTTGAGCCACGAAGATGGGAATCTGCAAGCCCAGAAAACTCACTGGGAGTTTGAACCGGAGAGTTCGTGCTTGGTAAACAGTCATTTTGAGATTTTCGAAGGTGGTCCATCTCTTGATTGAGTTCAGTCATTCTTCTCTCGCATCCTTTGGTCAGTTCGCGATCAGGGCACCGGTCCCTCGTATACCCCTGAAAAGCCTTTGCAACACTTAACAGGGCCGCTTCCACTCGGCCTTGGAAATAGTATGACCGGCTGAGAACCACAGCAGACAGGCAGGCCGTTACATGTTCCGAGTCATAAACGTCTTCACATATCTTTAAGACCTCCATTGTGAGTTCCTCGGCTTCCGTGAATCTGCCTTGTAGGTTGAAAATTTCGGTCAGATTTGCTTCCATATCCAAGTTCTGGGCACAAAATCAAGTCAGCATTGGCTAGATGCATATGGCTCTGGGAGAACAAGACATTCTCCTGGGAAGAAAAGCATGAGGCTATTACGGGAGCAGCAACGGGCTAATATAGCTCACGATGCGATGCTTCATCCCTAGCACCTTCGTACACCTTTTTATTGTTTCTCGAAGTAATTCTTCACTCTCAAAAATTCTTCCAAGATCTCTCAGCGCCAGTGCGAGGCTTCTTTCCGTAACCAAAGTCTGATCATATTCTGAGCCGAAGAACTGCTGTTGAGCTTCGTGGACTTCTCTTCAGACTTGCTCTGCCTTGTGACGATCTCCTTGAATTCTGTATAGATCCCCCAAAGTTGCGCGGGCTTGCCAGTAAGTGGTAACATTTGCACTCAAAGACGACGTTTGACAAGAACCAACAAAGCGGTCTCCACTTCATGGCATTGACCTTACGTTTTCAGTACTTCTGCAAGTTGCGTCTTGCACCTGAGCAAATTAAGATTATTTACAGAGAGAACTGCCCTATCAGTTCCTATCACTTCACGAAGCATCTGTTTGGCGGTTGTTGGGTGCCCGCAATGAAGAGGCAGGATGCAGAGCTGATTTTTAATTCAAAGAAACCTCTGGTCAGATGGATAGAAAATCTGGGAAGCCCTCGAATACGCCTTACGGAAGAGTTTCTCTGCCGTCGGCAATTGATCTTGTTGAACAAAACAATGCGCGAGTCCGCAGGATGAGGAAAGCCGTGCTTGGATCGGAGGTCATTCAAACGTTGGGTAAGCTTCAGCTCTTCCGTTTGTTTGTATCGTTTCTTCTGAATGTTCTGTATTGGATGGGACACTGCCGAAGCAGCATTTTGCCTGGCTATGGTTTTCGCCCAGCACTCCGAGTTGGGAGACTATTTGAAACTCGTGAGAGGCTGCAAGAGCGTAGTTTGGGGTCGGGCTTTGCCATTTGAAAACCTCCTCTTGCAGATTTTCACTGAGAGCATCTGTATTGAAAGCATTCGAGGCACGACTGTGGCCAAAGATTGGTGGCAGAGAAATGTATGACGGAAGGGTATTTCCTTCGATTGCAGCATTTGCACCACCAAGGCAGGTGGTTTTCCATTGATACGATGAGGGAGAACGAATATCTTGAATTGTGTCATAGCTGATGTCCGAAGGAGTTGATGGGGAAGCTGCGATAATATCAATTGAGGTCAGTGTAGGCATGTTGGCCTCTACTTACGTGAGGGTACACTAAAGTCCGGATGGTCATTCAAGTGCACCATTCCACACCCCTTCTGCCACCGTTCAAACTTCCATGGGTCCACTGGCTGGCCTCTCACACGAAATGCTGTGTCCTTGCCAATTGCCGCTCGCTGCTGTATCTTTCGGGCCACGATCTTCATCTCATCCCCTTTTACCTTTTTCTCCGATTTCTAATCTTTAATCTTCCGTTTCAGTTGTCTCCCACTAGACACGATCAGCGCCTGCTTCAATCATCGCCATCGTGGATGGGGTCGCCCCACTTGACGACAAAATCTCGCTCCTCCTTTAGGACAGCCGCAATAGCTTTTAGGTTCATTCCTTTTAATGTATACATGCCCTCAATAATGGGTCGATTCTGATCCCATTCTTCTTTCTTGTACCGTACTGTCTCAACGCGCTTAGGAGGAGGTAACATCGACGAGGCTGGAGCATCTTGGTGATCCATTTGGCCCAATCTTCCCAGCTAATTGTATCGGCCTCAGGGCAATGAAGATTTGAAGTCTGAGAGGAACAGAGGGATGAGCGAGAGTGCGAAGAGAGCCACGCCGGGATTTGAACGTGAAGTAGTTGAGGACGGTCATCATGCTTGCTCTTCCCTTTCTGGCACATTTTCGTGGGGTAAACAAGTGGATTGGATTCGGGGTTCCACCGAAGTTGTGCAGCATGCACAGCAAGGATGAGAAACCCCACGCTAACAAAAGGACCCTTTTGAGACAGGGGAGATGCCATGGCACAACGCCACCCGGGCCACTGCTGATCAGACATTACAAAAGTACCAAAAAACAGCCAACATCAAAACGGGATGCACGAGTCCCCGCGAGCCGCTCTCCTGCAACTGCCTTCTAACCCGGGCTCCAGTCAATTGGGAGCGCTGCCTATTCCCAAAATCTCACTCGCCACCCGCCAAAAGTACCATCTTCCCAGGATGGCAAACATGGAGGAGGCAAGGCGAGTGAAGACAAAGTCCTTCGACCAGCTTTCAGACAGACTCATCCTTTTTGCAAAAGGACCATAATCCAAAAGTACCATCTCCCCTCATACAGCTGATTCCTTGAGGCTCAATTGCTGTCTATAAGATCGTGACATGCCCTTCGTTCACCATGGATCTCGAGACTCAAGTCGCCAGCCTAGTTTCGTTCACGTGACAGGATACAGTCTGGATGTATAGGCCTTCACTGTTGTAAGTCTAATAACCGTGGGATGACATAGCGCTAATGGGAAAAGGATTACCAGCTCAATCTTTCGTCGCCCGATAGACTCGACGCCAAAATGGCATCTCTTCCCTCAACAAAGGACAAGAGTTCCAGCCAGAGCCCCCGAAATACTCAAAAGTATTCAGGCACTTCAGATGCTCACAATGCCTTTCCAGTTCAAACTCGCACCAAGAAGGTAGGCTCACGTTCTCAGCTTCATTTCTTCAGCTACAACTTTGTTGTGTTGTAGGATACTCAAGATCTCAACCCGCATACCGCCGTCAAAGTGAGAAGAAAATGGCCGACTTGGCCTGATCTCGACTCTCTGGCACAGAAGGCTGCCGATGTCAACAATCCTATACGCCAGAGCCCGAGGGGCTACCTGGCTCCAATGGAGCGTTGGAGAATGGAGACCCAGCAGCAAAGCCCTTGGAATAGTGTAGCTGCGGTCAATGTAAGCAATGCCAGGCGTCCTTCGGATTTGGGGGAAAGTCCCAAAGATGGTAGCCAGGGCGGAAATACTGACAATGGGACCTGGTGGCCGTAAGGGGCAGAAAGAACTGTTTGGATCAAGACGAATTGGGAGAATGGAGTTGGACTTTTGTCCACAGTACGAAGATTCTTTTTGCTCTAGGTGTAATGCTATCTCTCCTATTCGTTCATTTTGGGAACTACTGGGTATTCGGATCATCTGAGCTCTGCTGAGGTGCTTCGTGTCCTCTCGCAAATCGGTTTGTAAAGTGCAATCGATTCCCATACCTCGGCCGCCTCCATACTGTGACGGGCCGCGGTGCTTCCTCTACAGACGCCTGTGCTGCATAGGCTGTTAATTTCTTAATCATGAGCTTTAGATCAAACAAGATACTAACCCTCTAGAGCATGGCGGTCGTGGATAGACGTATCCCAACGAGAAGGTCTGCACCAGCATTGGTAGACAGGCTGTTTGTCCGGCCCAACTCGTACTCTGAAGACTTCTCCGTAAAGCGTGTCGGCATCGTCTTCTGCTTCCCATACCTTAATGGTGGATAAAGGCCATTCTGGAGAGTCCTTTCTGATGTATTCCAATCCTTTGTCAATATTCTTTGATACGTGACTAGCAGGACTAAATCGGGGAAGGGCTGGTTTGGGGTTATCCCAAAATTTTCGTTCCATTTCTCCTCCCAGACAGATGATCAATTGCTCTAAGTTCGGGATAGCCTTGGCAATTGCTGACATAGCAATGAAGGGGGTCGGGTTGATGCTTCTTTGATCTATGAGCCAGAAGCAGTCTGGTACAGCGAGATTCTTAAGGACCTTCAGCTGGAAGTAGCACGAGACTTTGAGGACGTCGAGTTGATATGTCTGGAATTGCTTGGGTAGAACGACAATATCACATATCGGGTCCCACATGACAATCTTGGATCTCTCTACTCGATCATAGAGATACCACCGGAAATTCCACGGCCTATAGCGTTGTAGGGCGATGAACCGTGATTCGTGGCATACTTGCAGAGCGGTGGGCGATTTGGGATCATCGTATGGCTTAAATGCGTAGACCGGTATGTTGGAAGATGGTCTACGACCTTCGACGAATCTGAGGAGGATATATTGAGGTTCACAAGTGGCTTCCCAGACCAGCATACGGATCTCCTTCGGCAGTCGAGTGAAGGGAAATGCGGGAGCAACGTCATTTGAATTTGAATCCATCTGGTAGACTCCGTACAATTTTTTTTTGGAAATGAAGACGAGTGTACGGTCTTTTTGCAAATGATGTGTGGTTATGATGAAAAGAAGGGTCGAATCATCATTGATATATCTCCGTGCACGGTCCTCTCGCCCAGGCTTGGCTTAAAAGGGGAGTGGTTCTGCTTATCGGTGGTCACGTGCCATCCGATAAGCGGCCAGGCATCAGTCGTCATTGATGCATACATTGACTTCCATCGATTGGACGTGGCAGGCATCCAGATAGAAATACACCCAAAGTACATTTACCCTCTCCATATGCCCTTGACCAAGGGCCGCCCATTCCAAACACTCCCCGAGGCTAGCCCAACCACGCCTTCACGACCATGGAGGAGAGTTGCTGCACATGTGCAACGCTCCTTAAGAACATATTATTACAATACGACGAAAAGAGTGAGAAACCGAAGGCCCTTGACCGGCGATTAGACTGCTGCGGTAGAGTTATTTGCGGGAATTGTATAGCTAACAACCGTCGATTTGCTACATACTGTACGAACTTTTTGTTTCCGAAACATCCACCGCCACTGACAGAAAACAGGTCCATTCTGTCAAGTTTCTACAACGCCGGCTCCTTTACCTCAAGGCCTCCGAGATCCGCCTTCTTATACCCCCCCATCTTCTTCGAAACTGTCACCTCCCTTTCAAGATCCGCCAGCATATTCCGACGAGCTGCCTTCGTACTCGTCCCTCACGAGCACACAGACCCCATCACCAGAGAAAGGTTCGAGTTTACAATCAGAAGACGTCCTGCACTTTTTAGACCACGAGCACGATAATCTCACCTCTCTATCTCTGCGGTATGGGGTGCCTATTGCAGCTTTAAGAAGGGCAAACAACATTACATCGGATCATTTACTGCTTGCTCGGCGAACGATCCTTATACCCGGAGAGTTTTATAAAGCAGGAGTTAGTTTAAGTCCACGCCCTATTGAAGGTGAAGAGGAAGAGAGGAGGAAAGTAACTGTAAGGAGATGGATGGTCGCATGTAAAGTCTCGGAGTATGCGTCTCCCCTTAATTTTCCAAACCAAGAGAGAGAATCGTGGCTAACGACCTAGCTTTTCGCCGGAATATAGATACGATGTGGCGTTATTATATTTAAAGGAGGTCGACTACGACCTTGAGGCTGCTATCGAAGCCTACAAAGATGATGAGAGATGGGAGAAGGAACATCCAATAGAAGCCAACGTGAAAGGGAAAGCGAAGACGAGGAACGATGCAGGTAAAAGAAGGTTCACCGAACAAAGACCATGATGATGCATCACCACAAACCAAGATAGATAGACATTTACTCTCGCGAGTTTCTATTTTTGTTATCATTAGTCTTGAAGACTGATCATGATTGCTTGATAGGTGCAATAGGCACCATGTAATTTACACATACACAACATCCAATCATCTCCATACGCCATTTAATATGCAGACCGAGTCCGAATATCCTGCAAGATTGTTAGCATGCAGCACTAGATGGGGTTACTGGAGGCAATTACAGAAATTTTTCGCTCAATCTCTCTCACTGACCGATCCAGCTCGCCTGCAATCATCTGTTTCTTATCTGTAGGTAAGAGGGTATATCTTTCGCACAAGTCACCATCAATGATCCCTTTTACGGGGACATAATAGCTTCGATAGATCAAGTGATCTCTGCCAGCTAATGGAGCATCTTCTGACCGAAGATGTTGTTCAAGAGTCTGGAAGAAATCGACATCCTCACGGCCGACGAAAGGAATGAGGATGCCAAGAGTACCTTGCAAACCAGCCCATAAAAGGCAGTCACGACCGCCAGCAACCAGGTTTGTCTTTTGGATAGCCATCGGGATGTCTTGAGGGAAGAAGTGCGCCATCAGGTTCAATCGATGCGGAGCGCCTTGGAGATATGAACGTTCGTGGACCAGATGTTGGCCAGCACCTTCTTCGTCTGCCTCTTCACTTGCCTTGGGGGGACAACGAAGAAGCCAGAGGTTGCCAAACTTATCGCCACCTGCAACCGTTTCATAATCAACCATAGTTGTGCAAGAAGTCCAACGAGCCACAGTATCATCCACAAACGGAATAAGCTTGTTCTCCTGGAATTTGTACACGATCATGAAAATGCTCTGTTGCACATCACTGACAACGATCCGGCTTCCTTGGGTTTGAAGTCCGACAATCAAGTTGGGTACAACCTCCGCTTGAGCTTTTCGGAGAAGTTGTCGCATACCGAGATCGTAAATTCGCAAGTCCTTTCCGACTCCTGCCAAAAGTCTTCCTTGGAATCCTAGAAGGGCCATTGGTGGTTCTTCGACTTTGGTTTTATGAATGAACTCGATTTCTTTGCCATTTTCATGGAACCGGTAAACGTGGATGAACCCAGCTGTTGATGTCCTCGGACTCACAACCATGTCTTTGCCTGTACCGATAACCAGGAAGACCTCGTCATCCTGGCTTGCAAATGACACTGTTGCTATGCTGACTGCTGCTTCGTTATCTTCGAGGTCAATCTTTTGAAGAACACACTTCTCAGTGACGGGGTCAAGGACGGAGATGCATGATGCCCAGTGACCTCTTCCTCGAGGGTAGCCAAATTCCTCTGCAGGAAGAACCGTTGCATCGCCATTGACAACTGCAGGATCTTCGAGTAATTTTGTCTTGGTCGCAGGAGATAGGATGTTATTGTCTGATTCGATAGTGTAGAAGTATGGGTGCTCGGGATGCTTGACAAAATGACGAGGGGTGTATGTGAGGGGAATCGATTCTTGGAGAAGATTATCGGTCAACTTCTCGATGGAAAAGATCCTGTTGAGTGTTAGCAAAGGCGCCCTCTGACGGTGCCCACGAGATATGCAAGAAGACAAGATACATCAGAAGGAACAATTGGATTTATAATATTAAATCCTCAGGGTCACGATGGACATAGGACAGTTTAACGATAAGAAAATCATCACAGTATCAACTAGGAAAATGCAAGACTGTTTAAGCGTACCTGAGATTCTGTCCTTGGATACCTACCATTCCTTCCGTACACTGCTCGCTGCTGAAGTTCCAGCCCCATTCAAGGCCAGGATAGTTCAACGGTGTAAGCATAAAACCTTTCGTGACAGGATCCGAATAACCAAGCCAAGGCCTCGAACTCAAAGCGAGCACAGCAGTTTGTCCCTGAACAGATACTCGGAAAAGTTTCGCAGGTTTCGGCCCAAGGAAGCGTGTCCGCGTATCAGAAAGTTCTCCTGTGACCTCATCCAAAACAGTTCGCAGATACACCCCAGAATATAGTCCAATATGAAGATAAAGAGTGGAGCCTCCTGAGGAAGAATCGGCCATGGCCATAATCGAGAGGGATGAGGGAGGTGATGTCAAGGCCTGGACTGACTTGTTTTCCAGAGTTGAATCCGGGTCGAGACTTAGAATACGAACGGTTGAGTCATCGCAACCAACAGCCAAAAATTGACTTCGGACTCGACCTTCAGGGACCTCACCTAAACTCAAGCATGTTACCGTTCCACTCATTTCTCTCTTCTCGTCGTATTCAGCAAGTGACCCATCGGAATCCATCTCAAAGTACACAATTTCGCCAGAGCTCAAGGCAACTGCAACTTGTCTCTCGTTTGTCGTTGCTGCAACAATAGAGCGATGTTGTGGAGCAGACCATTCATTGACACGCCTATCTGCACGAATGTGCCGAATGCCTTTTGGGTGGACCTGGATCAAGCCATCTTCACCAAGCTGTTGTACTGCTAAGGTAGAGGCAGTGGATAAGAACCCAGTATCAGTGACTTCTTCGACAGTTTCGCCAATGCTAAGCACAAGCGTTCCATTCGAGAAAGACAGAATGATGTACGCATCAAAAGTGTCATTTCGCGTAAGCTTTGTGGTCCAAACCGCAGATGGCACTCCAGGTAGCTCTGACTCCACAATTTCGCTGACATCTAAACCATGCTTCAAAGTTCTAAAGGTGCTACGAGCCCCGGTTCCGCATATCGAGTATATTTGTGGTGCATCTTCTTCGGTGAGGTTGGCTACTTTGCAGTCCATCAACGGATTCATTGAATCAATACTCTCGACCAGACTCAAGTTCTCCGCAGGGCGAGGATGAAAGTAAACCGGAGTATAAGGTTCCTTAGGGTCCACTGGAAAATTGTCGCTGATGAATTCGATTTCCTCGTCGTCGTCACCGAGCTTCTCGAACTGGTAAAATTGATGATTTCCGAATTCACTGGCAACAAATAGGAAACCACTTTTCAAGATGCAGAGACTGGTCGCAATGGGAACCGTGTCAAAATACTTGATCTTGAGGCGTTTGACTTCACCAGTTGGCTGGCCGTCGTCATCTTCGACCATTTCGATGGTAACCTTGAACAGGTCTCCATCTTCGGACTGCAGTAGGAAGAAGAATGCTCCAGCTGCGCCCTTGAGTTTGTGCATGACTCCGGCCACAATCGTCCTCTTCCGCTGCGGATCCTCTGTAGCGCCACGCCGCCTGGGTATAGCTACACGGAAAGCTTCCTGATTTGAATGTCGATATGTGATGTTGTCTTCGCCACAAACCAACACTCCACTGGGTCCATCGGTCCCTCCGGGAACTTGGAAAAGGATAGTAGCAGTTCGATCTACCGTATCCGTCCATTTTCGTACAACGTGGTTCAACCCGAGGTCCAACTCATAATAGACCAGACTCTTCTCGATTTCTTCGTAAGCCTGTCCAGTCGGATCCTGATCCGAATCTCCATAGTCGACCTCCAGAGCTGCAAAGACTGGATTTGCGTATCCCACGTCCAAAGCAACCAGTGCAAACACCAAAGTTTGGGGTTTATGCGCCTCGAGTGGTGAAGAGATTGTGAGCTCAGCCTGAGCATTGCGGTTCAAGACATACACAAGTTTATTCTTCTCCACTGACGAGATCAAACAAGCTCTTCCTTTCGGGTCCACCGCTAAGTATTGGCCTGGAATAACTCTTCGCACCCCGGATTTCCCAAAGGTCTCCAAATGCAATCGGTTGAATTTGTTCTGCGCAGGAACAAACTCGACGATGGTAATTCGGCCCGAGTCGGATGTGATGATAATGTAATCTATAAAACAGTTTTAGTAAAGTTCTTGAAAATAGTCCGAACTGTCCACACCCCTCGCTGCCGGGACGATTCATGATAGTATATCTCGAGCTGCCATCCATGCTTCAAATCACTAAGTGAAGCTCAATAAGACAAGACTGAATGACTCACCCTTATTGCTTCCAGCCAACCTAAATGCTGCTATGGCCCTGATAATCCCGAAAACATCGTGTGAGAGGGCTGTTACGATCTTCCCTTGAGAAGGATCTGGTCGGTGGAGGGTCAGACGAGAGCCTGAAGCAGTGACAATCTGCTGCTCCTTTGTTCCTGCAAATTGTCCGAGGATAGCTTGAGTAATGGCGGTTGGTGGCTGTACCGTCAGGCTGTACATGAACATGGATGAGGTTGTAGCCATGGCGTCGCAGAAGCGCAGAGAGCCTGCGCAGCTGCTTCGGGTGGAGGAGAGCAATAGGGACAATATGAAAGGTGTTTGGATGTGAATAGAGCTGACAAGGCAGCTTGTCGCAGCTCAAATCACATCGAGGCTGATGTGCAAATACCTCTAGCCTTGACAAAAATTAAGGTGAGCCCAAGGCGCTTGCCTACTCCGGGACTTAGCGTAGAAATTTAGTGGAGCTCGAACGGCTTCCCCTTCAGAGGGCATCCATCTTACAAGAAGCTTCATTTGATTTGAGAATGCGTTCTCCAGCTTCATACACCTGCAAAAGGTGTCTGAACGCACTCAAAACTGTTTTCAAGGTGCGACAACAGCCAATTCCGACAAGACAACCTGCACCAGGAAGAAGAAGCATATCGACTGCACCAGACAAGAGCTCTAGGATTTCTAGCAATGTGCGGACAAAGCAACAAGAACTTCAGAGGCCATTGATCAGACGGAGTGTGTCTTTCTTGGGTCAGCAAGGAGAAACCGTTAAGAATGAACCACCAGAATACCGAAGTCCTGGGGGTTTAGCATCAACTACAGTTCTAGAGACTGAAGGACGACCTCTTCTCCTTCCAAACAACCTCTTTCATCCGTTCTCAAGCTCACCATCACCGGAGATAAGACGAAGAGCTGCATTCATCAAGCAAAATGCCCACTGCCCCCACCCCGACCATCATCAAACCCGATTACCTACAAATCCAGACGACCCTGAAGCACGAAAGTCTGTGCAAGGAAAATTGCCGCCCGTGCACGTCAAATTTGAATGCCCTGATTGTGGAATACCAGTGTCATGTTCTGAAGAGCATTGGGCGGATGACTATGAGGCACATTTGGAAATATGCGATACACTCCGAGAGATCAATGAGGATGACCATGATTTACGGTCAGGCCGCTTTTTCCCTGAATTTGAGTACCCAGGTGATCAAATTGAGGAAGCCATGGTCAATATGACAAATTGGGACACCTTCTTATTCTCCAGAGAATTCCGGGCAATCAACGATGAACGGAGTCTGCGTCAAGCAACAAGACTTTTGACCTACCCAGTAACTATCGGGAGTGTTTTGCACGAATTAAGCCCGTACAGCATTAAGAAAGGTGGACGGTTGACTGTGGAGGGCCTGAAGAGTTTGAGTGGTATGCCCTAAATTGTCCTGGTTATAGTGTCTGGATCTGACACAATTCAGCTTTGCGATATTCCCTTCACCCACCCAAGTCTGGCGGTGGAGCTGATATCAAGGGACTCAGGCCAACCCCACCTCCTATGAGAATATTCATTCTTGGGGCCCGAGCTGAATCATCCCTTCCAAGAGAGGTTTGGGTGCAGCTGACTCACTTGTTCCCAAGAGTTGCTTTCCATCTGATATTCATTGGTCCCGAGAGTATGGCGAATAGAGATTCTGAGTTCCCACTTCCAGCGCGGACACCAGAAAACCCGTTCGGAGCCATAGTGGAAGATCGTTTAACCAATTCTTTGAAGATCAGCACTTTCGTCGAGTATTATCATACGCTGCATAAGGCCGGCCACTTCTACCCATACGATCCTTACTTTGACTGCTTCATGCTCTTTCATCCAGGACTTGGACATCCTGCCAGCTCACATGAATGGGAGGAGACGATTCCACAATTACTTGAGACGAAAGTCCCTATCCTTGTCACAGGATACACTCAATATGATATGGAGAGAGATATAGATTGGGTGAAGAAGACAGTTGGTGGAGAAATGGACCTTCTGATGGAGCCAGGAGAGAACCGTTTCCGAAGCCTCAGGTGGGATTTAAATGACTTGGATCCTCAAGACATTAGCTGCGGAAATTGGGGAATATGGGGGTTTAGAGGCAAGAGGCAAGTTCCCCTCCAGAAATCTATTCCTTGAAGTTACTAATCTTCTCTTAGATATGAAACCATAAGAAAGGATGCTGAGTGACGAAAGCCTTCTTTGTTGGGTATGAGATCTAATGTATGAAGTGTCAGACAAAATCTGACCATGCGACTCTTCCGTCTCCCTTCCACATGTTAATAGTTGTATGATTGTATGATAGACTTCTAGTCACAGCACTGGGTTTAGACCCAGTGCATATATCAGAGCTAGTCATCCACTCTGAAGAGTATCCCATTGCCTAGCCACTGTGAACGCAAGCAATCGATCCAGTATTGGGAATGTTCAAATTTGTGCTTGCGGACAATAAGTCATATCGGCAGCTTGACGCCAGACCACTTTGATACCGGAATTTTCTGTGGTCCTGTGACTTTGCGAGCTTTAGTGCGACTATGATGCAGTGGATATTTCCCAGATTTTTTCAAAACTTCTTTCAATCAACATACAAACTCCACTCACAAAGCAACAGCCCTCGATCTGCACAATATGTACGTGGCGAAGACACCTCTCTCCTTATCGACTACCGAGGTTCGACGATAAGCTCCATCACAAATTCAGATTTCTTGATCTTCTCTTGAAAAAAACAACAATGACTCTCGAGTTCATCTACCTGACCCGTCATGGAGTAAGTCCTCGATCTCGTATACTTCCGTATCCTTAGTCATTACATTATATTCGTAAGGACAATAATTTTAATATAATGATCACAGTTTCGATCTAATTGGGCTATCGACACGAAGACTGGTCAATACTCTACCTCCATTCCGTCACCTACTGGCATCGCCAGCGACCCCGCTCTCGCCGGTAAGTTTTAATATCTCGAAGCATTATTCTCGTCTTCCCAGTTCTTGGGATCTGTCTACTTCCTAGATCCCATATCTTGAGAGTATTGTAGAGCCCCCGCAACACTGACTCAACTTCTCAATTCACGTTCGAGCCAATACTGATCAGATTCTGGGTTTAGGTCATGGCGTCGACCAATCTCACCAGCTCGCTGTTCATTTGAAGACTCTTGATCCTGCCATCCAACGCTTCTACAGCTCTCCATTCTATCGTTGCATTCAAACCATCCTCCCGACCGTAGAAGCTCTCTCCCACGGCGTTTCCGACCCTGAGACTAAGAAGATCCGCGCTGAGAACGGCCTTGGTGAATGGTACGGCTTGGCTCGCTTTGATCACCCCTCCCCCGCTGAGCCTTCACTCTTGAAGAAGTTGTTCCCTCGCTTCGACGAGGGGCACAAGGTTGTGATCAAGCCCAGCACCAACGGTGAGAGCATTGACAACCTCCACAACCGCGTTGCTTATACATTGCATCGGATCATTGAGCAGTGTGATAAGGAGGGCGTCAAGGCGATTGCCATCTGCACTCACGGCGCTACGTTGATTGCCATTGGCAGAGCCTTGGTGGGCCGAATGCCTGAGGATATTACTGAGCAGGACTTCAACCCGTTCACTTGTGGTCTGACGACGTTTGTCCGGAAGTCAAAGGAGAATATGGAGACTGGTGTCAAGCAATGGAAAGGCCCTGAGAGTGAGATTCCGGCGGTTAAGTGGCGAGATGGGATAGGAGTTGGTGGCGGTTGGACCATGACTGTTGACGGCGATTGCAGCTTCTTGACTGATGGAGAGGAGCGGGGATGGTAAGTTTTACGTCCTGATTTGATTCCCAATTCGAGGTAACTTAGTTACAGGCGTTTCTCTGGAGACGAGTCTTTTCTTCCTGCGAAGGATTCTGCGAAGGGCCAGGATGCCGGTGAGTTAGGAGTAGTTGTCGAAGGAGGAAGTCGGCCAGCCAGCCCCGTCTTGTCAAGGATGGCTCCTGGAACTCCCGGCGGCCCCTCGAGCAAAAAGAAGACTCCTCTGAGCCCTCTCAGTCCATCCAAGCTTTAGGACTCGTCAGGACCTCAAGCACATTCACCGACCAACCACCACTGAAGGAGAAATTCCAGTCATTCCGTCTCTGGTAGCTTGAGTTCGACCAAATTTCACTTGCAATCAAACCCAAATCAACGTATTTCCGAGCCTTCCCTTCTTCTAAGCGTTTTGCATACGTCTGCATCAGGTCTTGCTGCACATTCCAGTGCTTTTCATAGATGTAGGATACCCACGGCGAGCAATTTATGATAGAGAGGCATTTTAGAGCCAATGAAGACATTTTCTGAATCCTTCAAATTCCATGCATTTAGAACTGTCTATGTGATCAATTTCACCTCAACGCTGTTTCAAATATGAGGGCCTCGCGGCGCGGTTCATAGACCTAATAACCAGCCGGTTCAGGCTTCTCTGGGAAGGCTGGGACCTCCATGTTTGACAGGCATCCTTGCTTCCAGTGCGAAGGAGTATATTTATCCACAATCGTCTTAAATGCTTCCTGAGGAGTTATTAGTCACCTTATTGAAGGCTCGGAAAGTAGTACTTGCCAGTGTGCAAAAAGACTCGTCGCCATCCAGGTGCTTCCCTGCCGCTTTACACCCTGGAACTGTCACAACCTTGTCATTATAGCGTATCCTAACGTAGTAACCGTCCAGTTTTGCTCGATCCGATTCCTTGAGTGTCTCGACTTTTTGACGAGCAATTCCCACGGGAGCGTTCTTATCACCATTCATGCCGGCCAAGTTGCTGTCGCCAAATATTCTCTTATACCAGCCTTTTCCGACTGCGGCATCTCCAGTTGTCACAGCTTGTGCCGCTTTTTCGATTGTGTCTTTGCCTAACACCTGAGAAGATTGATTTGTTGAATTCTTGAATAACTCAAAAGCAATGTCTAACCAAGAATATTTAATTAGTTTTGCCAAAACGGGTAGGGGGTTGGAAGTTTCAAAAAGGCTTTCTGGTCCGTCTACTCTCATGGCGTATCCAAGTCGTAGAAAATTCGTAATAGTTTCAATGTGGGAAATAGAGCCCCGATCAAGAGGGAACTTACGAGATGTGTAAGGGGGCCAAAGCTCGCCCTGGAACGTTCCTAGACTAGCTAGGACCCCAGCCAGAGTTGTATCGTGACATCCACTGAGGCCAAGCTTGATAGATTGTTCCCCGCCCCTTCCACTTCCCATTGAGCCATCCTTTCCACCAATCTCAAACAATCCGTCGTTGCCATTTCTCTCCACGCTCCCAACCATACGTTCAACTACATCTCCCATCAATGAACCAATGCCCAGAGATCGATATTCTTGGGATTCTTGATAACCACTGTACCATTCTTCCACGCCAATTTTTTCAATTATTTTTCTCCCCTTCTCGTCGTAGAATTCTTTCGGCAGCCTCGTCTCTGGACCATGTGCCAAGGTTGAATTGATAGTATCCATAATTCCGGAAAGTCTTGGATGAGAATCGACAGCAACCTTCTTGCTGGACTCTGGCATCCACTTGCTGAGTAATTTGTTCAAGTACTCCATCTCACTTGTGTTATTCCATCGATCGGCAGTACGCTGAGCAAAAGCCCGGGAAAGTTGAGCGAATCTCCTGCAATTAGAGTCGTTCGGAAAGAGGGTCTCATCCGCTGGGGCTCGCAGTATAATTGAGACGGCTGGGAAGGAACTTGCTCTTGCACTTGAAGGGTACATGCCCCAGAATGCTTGTTGCAGTGATTCAAGAGCTCGCGGGATCGGGGTAGCTCGCAAATAAATCATATCCGCGTCGTTGATGATGGGAGGCATGAAGTGCAATTGATCAACGTAGAGATATCGGAGTCGTCGCCCAAGGTTGTATGTAGTTTCTCTTCCCAAATCAGTCAACTCGCCCAGGTTGCAGATGGAATCGACTTCTCCTTTGGGCCCAGATGCAATAACGGGTCCATCGTCACCGCCAAAGGTCTCGAGACGTCTTCGCCACTGTAGAGGGGCCCATTTCTTCTCACTGGCTTCTCTCGTGGCAGAGACCATCTGCCGGGCAACGGAGCAGTATGGCCAGAAGGCAACAAGACCGGCATTTTGAAAACGGGCGGATACGGGAGAACGTTCGCCATGCCGCAAAAGGACCTGGACGAGCTGGAGTTGCAATCCCGGAGGGTAGAGCTTGTGTAACTCGTCCTCCGAGTAGGGAGGGCGAGGCTGAAGGGTTGTCATTATGCTTTGGAACGCGACTGTCCACAACCTGAATGCGAGTTCGTGTCGAGTTGACCTGGGGAGTGTTGAGATCTTCCCACTGGGGAGGCTTCAGCCCCGTCAGTGGCGCCTGCAGGGTGGATGACAGGGATCTTGCATGGACGACAGGGGGGTCCAAGCTCGTCAAAATCGAAGCTCTCAGAAAACTGCAACCACCCTTCACCAGTTAACCTACTCGATGTCCTCGACCAGAACAGAACAACGAGTGGGATGAATCCCTCTCATATCTGCTTGGCATGCCGTCGAAGACTGGGCGCATTGCGCCCTCCCAGACCTGTCCAATGGCGGCCTCGAGGAACATTCACCTCTCTCAGCAACCATACCCGAACCACGACCGATGAGAAAGCCACAGAGGAGCTCTTGAACCTTGGGGAAGAAGACAGAACTCGAAAGGGCACGCACCCAACAATCATACCAGCGGCGAACATACGCGTGCCGCGCCAGAAGCAAAACAATCGTCCTAACGATGATCTTGAGACGCTTTTCGAGAAGAGTTTACATGCTCCATCTGCCTCCGAAAAGGTGCCTTCCCAGCTGACGACCCCTCTGGAATCCTACAAGAATGCCGAGACGCTGAATGAGATGCTTTGGGGATCTGCTCCTCTCAGAGATTCATGGAATTTTTTCGTCGAGCATTTTGGCCCTGACGTGGAAAAACTTGCCCTAACATCAACACCATCTTATCTGAATAAGACTGCGCAAGAACTATTGGGACGAATCATCCATGCGAAAAAGAGCGATCCACTATCAGAGAGATTACCTAGCGTTACGGAGGTTTCGAGGGTCTATTTACGATTATTAATACTATCTGGTGAGGATTGGAGTGAGATGATGTTTCCTCTGCTCGAGTCTATACTCCGAGTTGAGCAAGCTCCTTCAGCGAATATCAACGAACGCCTCATCGCCGATACGCTCGGTGCCTGGAATGTTGTTTGCCGCCGGCCAGGAACATACCACCACTTTCCGCCTCTGGGTTCGGATTTAAATTGGTCCTATGTGCCTTACGTCTCGTCTGGGGACGCGAACCAAATGTACCGGAAGCGAGGACCACGAGCAGCCTTTGGAATACTTACTCCTTCCTTGAAACTTCGTCATCTGCAAAGAATTCCCATTGTCGCACTTGCGACGTTTACCATCCTCACGAATAATTCTACTGTTTCCAAAACACACCTAGAAAATGCTTCACCTTTCGTTTCCTTATTAAGCCAGATAATCGATACCCCTGGTCTCACTCTCAATCAAGTCTTTGACAGAGATGACTGCCCAACCATTATTGCAGAATCCATCAAAAGCAATTGGGCTGTGATAAAGGAGCGGGCATCTCAAATGTCGGAGACTCTGCCTGAGCCGGAACGGCCAATAAACCGTGGGCAGTCTAGTCCGGACGACGAGTACAGGGTCAGCTTCATCAACAAACGGCTTCAGTACTCATTGAAGAGAGGAAACGTGCGAGAAGTCAACGAACTATGGTCGGACGTAGTGCAGTGGCCTGTGAAGAAGACCGACTTGCCTCAACCCTATAGTCTGAAGCGTGGGACCTTGACGCAGGAACTCTGCCACTTGTTCATCTTGGTCTACATGTCCCTTCGCCAACCGAATATCGCAATCGACGTCTGGAATCATATGTTGAAGTCAGGTCTACAGCCTAACCTTCAAACGTGGGACAATATGCTCTCTGGCTGCAAGGCCTCTCGAGACTGGAAGACTCTCGAAGTTGTGTGGAAAAGAATGCTGGACTCAGGTGCGCAGCCAGATGTCGTCTGCTGGACGACCCGTATCAGCGGACTCATCGAGGGGTTCCAAGTCAACCTTGGAATACGGGCTCTTGACGAGATGGGCCGTATTTGGCTTAGGACAGCGAGAAAGCAACACCCAAAGATGGAATTAGAGCAACTGCAATTGTTGCCCGAGGTCGACGGCGCCGTGAAACCCACAATCGAGACTATCAATGCTGCGGTAGCTGGTCTGTTCAACAAGCATAGTCCCGACGCTGCACATCGTGTTCTAGCCTGGGGTGGCAAGTTTGGCATAGCTCCTAATCTAATAACTTACAACACTTTGTTAAGGCCCCTCATTCGCAATGGTCACGTCAAACAAGCAACGGCACTTCTGCAACAGATGCAAAAAGCGGGTATTCAAGCTGATGTTGCGACCTTCACAACCATATTGGACGAAACTTTCAGATACTCAAAGCATAATACTGCTGAAGAGCAGAAAGCAATAATTGACTCTGTCTTCTCTGAAATGGAAGAGGCTGGGGTAGAGCCGAATTTACACACCTATGGTAAAATTATATACGAACTTCTCCAAAGCTCGCATGGCGATATGTCGGCCGTCAATGCCGTGATGGCACGAATGACTCAGCGGGGATTGGAACCATCTTCACAGATATATACCATGATGGTTGGGCATTACTTTAAACAAAGCCCTGTAAACCTCGATGCTGTTCGAGGCATCATTGAGCGTGTGAATATGGTAGAGGGTAGCACAGACCACAAATTCTGGGATCGGGTCGTTGAAGGTTATGCTCAGGAAGGAGAGACAGCACATGCTCTCAGAATTCTTGGGGATGTGCACCGTGCAAATCAGAAAGTTGGATTTTTGGCCATGCGGATGTTGTTGTTTGCATTGGCGCAGAACCAGGAGTGGGATGCGGCGAGGAATTTGGTGCGGAAAGTATTCCTTGATACTGGTGGCCCCCGGCCGGAAGGAGCACATGTGAGAATAGGAGAGCAATTGTTCTGGCAGCTCGCTACTCAGCTGGTAGATGATTTGGCCAATGTATGATATGCTGACTAGATCGGGGAATGGCATATACATGAAAGTTCAGTTTCAGTACGAGGTGAAAGATAGACATCCGGAAAGTTTAGAACCTTTCGACAAAGAATCGAGAATAGCCGAGGGAAGTCATGAAAAGGGGCTCGCTCGCTTGCAATTGCAGAGTGAGATTTGAAAGCCGAGTCTAGCGTGGCCTTGAGCCAAGAAGTAAGTGTATGAGCTGGAACAATCGGGCATCAAGATGATAGAAATTTGTCTCACAACAATCTTCCGCGCCAAAGACAAAATCGTACGATCCTCATAGCACTTTGGGGCATTCAACATATCCATTTCACATCAATCATTAAAGCAGAGATATCCAGTTTGCTTCCGTCGACCAGTGCAAACCATATACTTGTTCCTGGTATGCCTTACCCAAACTCCCAACTCCAAACAAGCAGTCCTACTAGTCTTCATCCATCGGGTCGCCTTCAGCACCACCAACCATCCCCACTACTCTCTCCAAATCTTCCACCTCTCCTTTGCCAAGCTTCCTCCCCTTTCCTTGCCACTCTCCATCCCTCACTTCACCCATTTCACCCAACTCGAGGCCCCTGACATTTTCCAAATGCCTCTTCGTCTCCTTCTCGATGAACTCTAATCTTTCTTTTCTCCAGGTCTTCTCCTCTTCGCCAAGTAGGCCCTGTTTCCCGTTTCCATTCGCTAATTCATCCAACCTCGGTTTCAAATTCTCAAATAGGCTTTTCAGCGCTGGCAATTGCGATATCGCAAAAGAAGCCGTAGTTGTAACTGGATGCGAGACATCGCCCGTGATATCGCCCTTGTTCTGCAAGAATGCAAATGCAGGATACGTCTCCTGCGCCTCTGTATCCGGCTCTTGCTTCGGCCTCTGAGTCAAAAGCAGCGACTTCAGCTCCGCAATTGTTGCCTCATTCTTTGCTGTCTCAGCCAACAGCAACGAATGCAATTTCTGTGTCTCCCTCAACTTCTTCCTTTGTATGGTAACCGTCTCCGTATTCGGCGCATCCTTATCCTCTACAAAGGTCAACCCCTCATAATGACTCAATCGCACCCAATCCCTCACTTCCGGCGGCACGCTCAGTATATTCCTAAAGGCCCATAGCTCCAGCCTATCGAAGTTCTTGTCTATTTTCGTCTCGAGTAATGTCTCTAGTTGGTGGACCCCATTCTCAATCTCGTGTTTCGCAGCATCTGCGATTGCTTTCGCTGCTTCTTGAGCTTCGGGTGTGGTTTGAGGTGGGATTTTGAAGCCGAGGTCGGATGGATTGGCTGCTAGTAAGCCTTTCTCGACGGCTTCTGTCGCTTTGAAGGATAATGTGATTATCGAATTGACAATGTCGTCTATTAGAGCCTGCGAGGTTGTCAGTGAGGGCCTCAGTGCTGTAGAGAATAACTGACCGCCGGACGGTATGAAAAGTGTTCTGTCAGTAACGTGACATCTGTATTAGCTGGCGCGCTCATCATGTCCAGAATTTCAGTCTGAAAAGGTTTGTGCTGGGAGGTATGCTGGAGACGGAGATATGTGGCTTGAATTAGAATCGGCGAGATATTTCTAGCGGCCGCGGGCTATGCCGTGGTAAGTATGCTGCTACAGCAACGAGTTGTTGCGAGGTTCAATGTCGTTGACTTTGAGGCTCAGAGAATTCATGTTGATATTCACTTGCGGGGGACGCGCCAAATCGACAGGGGTAGCTTAGCGTGATTGGTCACGTGAATGGCACGGTTCCCGTCTTAGGTAGGTTTGTGAGCATTTCACGTCATGCTTCCTCTTGCTTCGTTCCTCCTTCTCATCCATCCATTAGTCTTCTGTACTTTGAAAAGCACCACACTTTAGATATTGCAAATCTCGTGAGAATAGAACGAATGTATTCTCAATATCTCTGATTGTTTGTCTTTCTGCTACGTCTTCTGTTTCATTCACGCTACCACCAAACACCCCCACGAACTCAAGATCTATGAGCATCACAAGGATATCGATAATCTTATGATCAACATGTCTTAGCTATGCGCAATGCTCGCAGGGAGCTGTATCAACTTTGTGGTCCTATTATCCGTGATCCGAAGCGAGGCCCTGAAACTGGAACGCTCAACGGGGGCGGAGGCTTACTCCTGTAGTCGCTACTCCTGCATCCATCTCCTCAATGTTGGTATTCTAGACCAACCACATCGCCCCCATCGTCACTTGTTACCAGAAAGAAACCTTGGGAATGCGTTTCCAGCGACCAAAGACACGCTCAAGTTGCGCCCCAATCTCACTCCAGAGACCGGGAAAAGATACCTTCCTTGAGTGCAAGGACGACAAGTTATTCTCGGACGGGCCATGATTTTGATGCATCGAGGTGTCCCGAAGTCCGGGCTTAGTTCGAGGATGATAGGTTAGAGTGGAGCAGGCCTTTGATAATTTCCATTGTACTATGTTCCTACATGACAATGATGGTACACAATACAATTATTCCCTTTCAGGACTGGTATTTCAGGCTGTTCCCACTCACTAGGGAAGCGAACCTCTGATGAACGGGGCATGCTATCAAGTTGTATTAAAGCGAGAAAGTTTGGACGTAAATTCATCGAGGGGCATTCAGCTCTCGGTGTTCTAAGTCTCGCTTGTATGGTTCATCCATACTCAAAAGAACCCGAATCCAGAAATCAGATTGCTTGAAAAGGAAGAAGAAACCGAGAACATTGGACTGACAGTTAAGACCCGCAATAAGAAACAATTGGAGGGGTATCTCTCTTTCTGACCCCTCTCCACGAACTCCTACCAGACATGACTGTCCCAAGGAAGCCGACCACGGGCCCCCATCCCATCTCTAAGGAGCCGTTCGAAACAGATTCCAAAAGACCGTTCGCGAAGCTGCATGCACCCCTCGAAACAACATCGTAAAAAATCGTACGATGTTCCAGCCTTACAGTATCGACGCTCTCGAAGAACCCCCTCGTTTGATCGTCGACAGCCTCGTGTAAATCCTTTCTCCACCCCCCCCCCCCCCCCCCCCCCCCCCCCCCCCCCCCCCCCCCCCCCCCCCCCCCCTCCCATGCACGTTTCGGAAAAGATACAAGGGTACAGTACGCGAGCGTTGGAAAAGATGGGATGAAAATTGATTCTTGGCATTAGCACGACGACCGATCTATCATCAGACAAGATATGATGTCGCACAATCTCATTCTCTACTACTCTCTCAGGCAGCGATGTCATTTTGGAGTATCAAGGAATGTCACTTTGTATTGCTAGTGCAATCGGGCTCCATCTGATACTTGAACAATTGTGGCTTAGTAGGGTCTTTGGCTGGGTAAATCGGATGGTCGAATTCCTCATGCATTAATTGTCCTGCTATAGGCAAGCTACCCAGATCGGGGAACCCTGTCATAACCTTTCTCACTTTCTCACTTTCTTTCTCATCTCATAGACATAGGCCTCGATAGTCCTGAATATACCCAGTATTGTACAACCAACCATGACCTTCCCGTGTAATTGAATCCCTAAACGCCGTGCTAGGCCACACGTTTCAAGGCAAGATGTTTGAAATGAATCCCGTCTCTAATGCTTGCTTATTCACCGAAACATCTACGGTTTTTCAAAGAACCAATACCTGGGATCACTATTAGTAAAAGATTAAATAAATGTCGAGGTGTAGAATGACTTACTCCGAAGCATATTGAACCTCGAAAATTGCAGGCATACCTGCACAAGTAGCAGGTGGGTTGCCGCCGGCAGTGTTGACTCTGTATACTTCCTCCAAGTTGCCAGTAGCGCCATCTCTTGTCACCAGCTTCAGCCAAGCAACAGAGCCGTGGCCTTGGCCGCCTTGTCCAACAGGAGCACCAGATGGAGCAGGTACTGTGTTGTTCTTCATGCAAGGAGCGAAGCCCAGACTCAAGGTTGGAGTGTTGAGGTCGAAGGCTGGGGTTGTTGCGTTAGAAAAGAAGTGGTGTCCGCTGATGGTCAGGTAGGATGGCGAGAGGGTGGGTTGGTCATTTGAAGTGAGGTTGAATTGTAAAGCCACATTGGGAAGGACTGTGAGGAGGTCGGGGTAGGTTGAAGCCACGCAGGATGCGTTGAAGAGGGTTGCAACCGCACCGATGGATACTGGTGGTGCAGTGGCGTTTGTCTGAGAGCAAGTGTAGTTCTGTATGCCTCTTCCGATTGCAACGTGCTTCAACTTAAGTCCATCGGACACGCCTGGGAGAGGTGTCGGAGCTAGAGGAATTCAGTAAGCGGCTGGCCGGATAGTCTATCCACACATGGTACCTACAGGCAACTGGTAAGACAGCGTTAGCCATGTTGCAGACAGGTGCTTGTGACATTTGTCTCCCCGCTTGCACTTTTTGTCCCAGCATTGAAAAATAATCAGACAACACTTTCATCTCGGCAGGTCGCTCGGCGGCTCCAGGAGAGTATGGGAGAAATGGAGAGGCGAACGCAACAGCGCACAGCGCCGATGTAACCAGTACTTTTGAAAACATGACGAAAGTCGAAAGGGTTGAAAAGTATTAAAGATATTAGGTAGAGGAGGGGAGAGGAGGGGGGAGGAGGAGGAGGAGGAAGGACGTTCAACGTGCTGGAGTCACGACAACCAAGTGGAACAAAGATGGGTATGATCTACTAGATATAAGAAATGAGATGAGATGAGATGATTCAACCGAGGGCGAGATCGTTTGGCATGCGCACAGATGGTGAGATGACTGGCCGACGGGGTTTGGGGAACTTGGAACACTCTTATACTGGACATCCGCGTCCGTCCAAATGTGGCCAGGACGGGTGGCTGCTGAAAATAATGTCAATGGCGGCAGCGGTTGGAAGCGCGCTGGGCGATGGAGGCCTTCCAGCGGCGAGAGGCATTTGCCGGCTGCTGATTGGATGCGCCGAGATTAGGCGTCCCGGCGGGGGCCTTCGGTGTCGGGGGCGATAGGCCAGGGACCGCCCGGACCTCAACGGCCCCTGTCAGAGCTAAAAAGAGCCCCGTAAACGGGGGGTTGGGGGCAGGGGCATTTAAACGCCTGGCCTCGCCAAGGGGCCGCCACTTGCGTGCCCAGCCTTGGAGGGGGGAAACCTCTCGCGTCTCGCACTACAGGAGATGTTCGGAGTATCAAACAGACGATCCCCTCACCCCCGTGGGATGTGGAATCGTCGGCTCGAAGGACTACGATACTGTACGTACAGTAGCGACCAGAGATTCCAAACTCGCGAGAGCCGAGACCCCAAACTCGGCCTGTTCTTGGCCTCATCCGCGGGTGGCGGCAGTGGCCGAGCGGTGAGGTGATGCTCAGACCGCTATGGATGCCCAAATTCTGTTTCAACCCGCATGTTCTTCCGGACGCTAAAATCTTGTCAGACGCTGTGCCAGTACTGTACTGTACTGTACATAGTACATCGCTTTCCTGCACGCTTAGGCCAAACCACCCGCGTCGAACTTTGATTGGCAGTCCGGAAGAGTGGCAGGTCGTGCTGGCCTTCAGCGACCCTAACGTCGCGGCCATTCCAGGAATGCTGTCTCGCGCTTCAAGATTGCTCGACTTCGAGACTTGACGACAAGCCCGTTTCTTCAACTTGACCTTCCATGGCGTGTGGACTTTCCAAGTGGTCCTATAGCCGCGATTGTTGGTAGGTTTCCTCTTCGACCCTGGCCCAATAAAGTTCGAACATTTGAGTTGGCCCAAAATAGAGACGTTCTTTCATAGCCGAGCGCGTAAGGCTTATTTTTAGAGGTGGAGTGCGGGTGAGGCTCCGTCCAGGGATCGAACTGGGCCAATGAAAGCCCCTCCCGGAGCTCATCGCCCTTGGCATGGGCGATCATCAGATTGCGATGGAATAACCGATAAGAATGATCGTGTCGCGTGCCAAGAGAGAGCATCCATCAATAGCAAACCTGCTCGCTGTCTAAAATGGACTGAGTCCTCTCTCTGAAAATGCTTCTGGAAGTTATTGAACAACTCGTGCCGAAGTCGGGGCTTTGGATGTCATGTGATCGAAGACTCCTCAATTCCATAGGGACCAAAGTCAATCTTGTCGTGTCGAGATTGGTACTGGCTGGTCCAGGTCGATCGGCTTCATTCACTGTGCGGTTCGGAATTGCTCTCAGTGCCGGATATTCATATGGAATTTCCTTCATTTGATCCCGACATCCCAAGGACCTCCCTCACTTTGTGTAATGTGAAAATCTTTCTCGGATTGAACCGTCAACCACATGCGAACAGTAGGATCGAAAATAAGTATCAATGTACTTGAAGGCGCTTTAGAGATCAAAAATAGTTGGAGGTCGGTAGGCCAGGTCGTAGTGAACTGCAAACCCATGTAAACAATCTCCCCCGCCACCGGACACTTCTTACCCGCTTCTATTCTCGAACCCATGACGAATCTTGTAAGGTACGAACGAGAGACCCATCGGTGAAGCAGTCCGTGCGGACCTGGAAACATACCAGGAAATCTGGCCCTAAAGCTTGTATTATAATGGCACATAGTACAATATCCCACCGTCTCAATGCTATTCCGTTCCTTTGAAACCCTCTTGATGCCAATCGCCATGAGCCGAGTCGGCTCCAGCATTCGCAAGAGGACCCGCAGCAGCAGCTATGGCTGCTTGGCCCAAATGACTCCCATGTGCCTCCACGTCCATAGTCCCAAGCCAATACAGCGAGAAGAAAACCAAGAAATGCAATGCAACACAATATCCCGCAAATAAATTTCGACTCGTTCTAGTCGCCAGCACCATTCTGGTTATGGAGAATACTATACGTTCGGGAAGGCTCATACGCTTGTATGCTCGAGCTGACTCCCGCCCTCTAAATGCCGCAAAAGGAGATATGTTGGACTCATATGCCGAGCGATACCGATCTAGAGCCAGCCCGGAGGAGGTGGAATTGGACATTTGAATTGTCGACGGATTTGGGTTTGTCGAATATGCTGATGCAGAAGAAGCTGTGGGCCCAGCTCTGTTATATGTGGAAACGTATCTTGTCTTCTCATACAAATTGAGATTGTCTTTCTGCAGAGATGCGATTTCTTGACGTAGCGAAGATACTGTGCGATGACTTTCCGAAAGCTCATTCTCAAGCTGAGTATTCCTCTTCTTGAATCGATCTCGCTGAGCAGTGATCATTGGTAAGATGCCTGAGCCACCCCCCACGGGTTCGCCAGACCTCAAGGCTTCAAGAGAAGTCGTACCCAAAGAAGAAGATCTGGGATCAAAGCCAGAAATGATAGATGAGGTTGGTGATACCCTGCCTTTCCGTCCCATATTTGCCGAGGACTGTGGGTATCGGCTTACGTAGGTGCCAGCAACGGATGCACCCGAAGGATACGCGTTTGCAGTGTCATGAACATTAGCAAGGTCGTTCTCCAGAGTGGCGTTTAAGTGCTGTGCTCTTTCAAGCTCTGAATTGGCCTTCGAAAGGTCCTCCTGCATCGACTGGAGACGGCTCTGAAGATCCTGGTGAGAGACTCGCAAGATGGTTAATTCGTCGCTTAGCTTCTTGTTTCGTGCCAACAGCAGCTGCTCCAGCGTATCGCCCTTGCCCTTGGCAGTTGACCCATTCTCCGAAACACCTTGGTTAGAGGGCGTGGCTGGATCTGCCAATGCTGGGTCATCGTCGTCCCCAGTCGAAAACTCAATGCTCTTCAAGACCTCAAGCTCTTGCTTCACATCTTCATAGTCGCTCCACTTTTGTACCTTGGCTTTCAGCACATCACGCTCCTCTTTGAGCATTCCTATCTCTCGTTCCAGGGACCGCAATTTCCCATCCAATTCACGCTTTCGAGAATCCCTTTCCACTCGAGCAGCATCCAGCTTTCTTAGAAGTGATGAGTTCTCAGACCGCATTCGCATGTAACCAGGATCATCCTCCAAGCTCATCGCCGGTTGGCTTGGTAGTTGTGATGCCGACTGTGCCAATTCAATCCGAAGTTGTTCGTTTCGTGCTTCGACCTCTGCTAATCTTACACTTGTTCTTTCAAGATCTGAGTTGACCATCTCCAATTCCGCACCAGTGACATTACCACGACCACCTGCTTCGTTTTCTGACTGACCGAGTCGTTGGGTGACTTCGTAGCTCGCCTTGATTTCATTGAGAAGTCGATCCTGATTCTCGATTTTCTCTTCAAGCAACTTCTCCTTGGCCTCCCAATTGTCCTTTTTCTCTTCTAAGACCGCTGCCCAGGAACTCTCGACCTCCTTGACTTTTGTTTCTAGACCTTCTTCTATTGTTCTTCGGGCCAGCCTCTCGGCCTCTAATCTCGACTCTGTCTCTTCCAACTGAGAGGTAAGTTTGCTGACATTTTTCTGGAGGTGTGCGTTCTCCGATGTAATCTTGGGAAGGGTATCTTCGGAGAGTAGGAGGGAGTCAACGGATGCCTCCAACAACGGATAAGGATCGGGCGCTTCGGATAAGGATGAATAGACTTGCAAGAAGGCGGAATTTGTGGACTTCGAGTGATTCGTGATAAGGTCAATAAAGGTTTGGTATGCTGTGACGATGCATCAGCTTCCATTTTACAGCTCGAGTTTCAATCAACACCAACCTTTCAGCAACCCTTTAATCTCCCCTAGCTTGGCGGAATCATCAAGCTTCCTGAAATCCTTTGTCTTTTGTGCCAGGTCTTTCCGCTGCACTGTAGAATCTCGTTGATACTGAACAATTTCTGAGGCCGTGTTGTCCAGAGTTGAAATCATAGAAGTGAGGTCAATATCTGCAAGACGTTAGCTTATGCAGAAGTACATAACTATTGATGCGTACTTCGCCAAGCAGATATCGCTTTTTGGAACTTGTTGTCTCCTTCTTGTGCTGAAGCTCCACGAGCTCCATCATGATTATTTGAGGTTGGGTTGGAGAGAGCCACTGTCTCCGCGAGGGCGCCGTCTGCAGAGTCCGCCATTGTGCCTGGTGCTCAGGAATGGAGCATTAGATAGTCGTTGCGATTCCACGTGTGCCAAATAGCTAGCTGGCAGAGAGGCTAGTTATGGTGGTTGCTTCGTGTTCTACCTGTCTCGAAGTTGAGGCCACTCTCTCAGGCACAGCCGAGCTCCTGACGAATCCCTGCTCGGACCATTTGGAGGCAAGCGCTACCGAGGAGGCTTTATGTGACTCTCAAGACTTTCACATCCCCTCTACAACACCAGACCAGCAAGTTATAGGTGCTCTATTTTGCAGCTACTACCCAAGCCAGAAATACGCTTAAAATTTGCATGCTCCTCGGGGGCGGATCTCCAGTGGCGTCGACCTCGCTGCAAACTCCCCAGAGATTTTCTTTGTACTTTCGTATCATCCCTTACACATCGTCCTCAGCTTCACTACTTCCCACTGCCTATCCCATAAAGGTACATAGCTGAGATCGAGTGGCCAAGTCCATAGAGGTTGTGCAAGAATATCGTGCGAAGCCTCCCAGTGTGTCCTGTACACAAAATTCACAATGCTTCGGAGAGGGTGCTCACTCAACTTTCATTGCTCTGCTAGCTAGTGCTCGTGAATGGCTAACTCGTCGCGTGAAGTTGCAAGTTGTACAAGCTGTACTTCGCATTCTTACAGAGGTACTCGATGAGTGAAAGCCTTCGAAGATCCCAGGCGGTTTCTCTGAGCTTCAGCTCGGGTCACGCGGAGATTGACTCATAATTCCACTTTGATTCCCCAAATCCCGATGCTATTTGTTGGGGGATGCAGGACACTTGCATGAAACAATAAGACTCTCAATGGTGGTTGTGCGAAAGGCTGTTGCTGCCTGTTTAGTTGCCTGGAAGAGAGCTGCACAGCCTACCACACGGAAAAAGTTAAGAGAGCAGAAACATCAGCTGAAATCTTTTTCTTCTTCCTCCTCCTCCTCGTTCTTCTTCTACTGAGAAAAGAGCCAGCTTCTAATTTGTTGTAATTGAATTCAGATTCTGCTTATTCTTGAGAAAATTCACGCTGTACCCAACAATTACCCAGCAAGTCACGATCGTCGGATGCAATGGCAACCACAACCGAGCACCCTGGAGACTTCATTCTTGAGGTTTCAAGTACTGGCGCTTCTCTTATGACGTCGTTCACCAAGTTCCTTACCTACCGCAAAGTCTCGGACAATAGTCTTGAGAACCTTTACGCAACCATCTCAATTACGACTTCTTCACTCCGTGAGCTCGGCAGTATCATCAACGATCACGAGAAAGACTTCTCTGTTAAAGACGAGATAACTAAGCAAATCACGCAGAAGTGCAAAGAGAATTTCGACAAACTCCTTGTCTTCGTCAATGAAGCGGTTTCCCAGGGGGTCTGGAAGCAGGATGGAACGATTGGCGGAATACCCGTGACTTCGGAAGCAGATCCGTGGTTTTTGATCACTCTTGGAATTGGCGGCGGGGACGAAGCCGAGAGCTTTTGGAGGAGCTTGAATAATGTGAGAGACACACTTCTCAGACTGAAGGATACTGTCAAGTACATGATTTTGAAGGATCTCAAGGAGAAGTAAGCTAGAAGGTTCTTTTTTTCTTCGGGAGAAACAACTAATTTCACTACAGGAGTCTGCTCGAGCCGGCAGAGGCGGAAGAGTTGGAGCAGCTGACAACTTTTCTACCTCATCTGGTTCAGAACTTCGAAAAGGCAGAAAGGGGGGAGAAAGAAGCCGCCGAGCTCAACTTTGAGAAAGAGGGTGGATCACTGCCAAATGTGAGACGCACCGACTCCGATGGGTTCAGTGATATCACCTTGCCGGTGAACAATGAAAGGGGTAGAGGACGCGAATTTGTAAAGGATATTGATTGCGAGAGTCTCTATTCTGACAGATCATTCGGCCCTCGGTAAGTTTACCTCGACAGATTCCGATGAATATGAGTTGATCCAACCATTCAGACCCTTGCAGGACAATGAGGTTGTTTACGAGGAATGGGTGCTGCAATATCATGGCCCAAACCGAAGGCCCGATTATAGCCATAGTTTCCTGGGACTCAAGATCAAGGGTTTCTATGAAAATCCAGGGTTCTGGGTCACACATCCCGAGCTCAGGTCGCAGACGGAGATGAAAGAGCAACACTTGTTCGCTGCTGCTGGCATGTCCGCTGCGAAGCATACGGATGCTATTAAGAAGGCAATCCGAGTGATTCCTAAGGACGGCGGACGTCAGATCGACACACTGGTTCAAGAGCGAACTGGATATTGCTCCGATGAGACAGTCAAGCGCCAGTGGTCGGTTGTGGCATTGAAGCCTCAGGAGAAGTATCCGTACAGCTCGTCCAAGAAATGGGGCAAGGATCCGTTGAGGACAAACTGGTTAGTAACACTCAGGGGTGAGACTGTTGATACCGTCGAGAGACATCAACCTTATAGAGGAGAGGATCCTTGGAGAAAGAGAGATTGGTACCGAGAAAGATCTTTCAGCCCCCGACGCACGTCTTACAGGGAGGACCGCGCCCTCGAAGTGATGCCCCGTCGCCGATATCGACCAATTGTTCGAGGGGAGCGCCGTCCAATCGACCCATCCTGGACCCGCCAGCCTAGAGGCGATGCAGTCAATGAAAAAACTCAGACTGGCACGCTCGTGGTAGCCAAGCTCATGAGCCAAGATGAAGCTGAGAAGAAGCTGGTGAACATCTGGGTTGAGATGAACAAGGAGGCCTCCGCCGAAACGGCAGCTTGATAACTGGCACGAGCAACGAGATTCCTTATGATACTGGACGTTCTTTGCATGTTTCTAAATGCTTTTCTTGGAAGTTGTCTTTGCGCCGAATTTGCGAGCGAATTTGCGAGCGTATGTGTTTTGGTTTGCTGACGGCTGACCAACGACTGATGACCCTGTTCTTATCACCATAGCTTAGTATTTCCAAATTGTAGGACCAATGCCATTGAATATCATGGCTAAATGGACCGCGACGACTCAACACCTCCTCGTGGTGCGGTCTGTTAACCTGTAGTAATCGGTCCACCGATCATTCTATCTCTTTGGAGAAGTACAGGGCTAGGATTGAGTCCCGAACTGGCGACAATGATCGAATCTCCTCCTTCACCGCCGCCACCTCTCTGAATCGAATCGACTCCTCCCCTCGACTCGAGATACGCGTCTCTTCTATCGTTTGTTGTCGACAAGATACGCCCGCCCGTCTCTAATCGACTGAGACTTCATATGAAATCGGCACATTATTCCATTCATTCAACGAAGGACGTCCGACCCTTTGCGCGCTGATAACGCGTACCTTTAGCCGTGGTGGGGAGATATCGTGGACACATTCTAACGGGCATTTCGCACTTGGGTTTATTTGTATTGTCAAGAGGCTTAGGCTATAGAGGCATTTGAGGCATGGAGGTTATATATAGCGTGTTTGCAGACGAAAGAGACCTTGGTGGAATGGTTTCTGTCCCTCTTCCTTCAAGTGTCAACGTCTAAGGCCCTAGTCCGTCCTTGGACGTTAAACTACTCTTCTTGGAGGAGCGATATCAGAATTGAGATTCAGAAGGGGAGTTTTCGGGCTTTCTCCCGAGGCGGAAGGCCTGGAGACCCAAAGGAGGTCTTGCTAGGCTAGCCTGGGGCTGGCGTAGACCATCCCTTTTCGTGTATCTCCCCAGGTTAAATAATGATAATTAACCTTAAGCTCGACTATCATGGCCAAACTGTACCCCATATGCAAGTGAGCATTATACACCAAAATATAAGGGATAAATGTCCTGCAGTACTTTGGCGATATTCAGGGGCTCCCTAACTAACAAGCCTGCTCCCTCTCATAAGTCTGTGTTTTTTAGGCTTACAGTATCCTAAAGGAATTTTGAACTTTCTTAATTCTTACTTATTCGAGCATTGGCTTTCTAATTAAAATAAAGCTGGAACCAAATATATTCCTCGAAGATTATAAACTTTTGAAAGCTATTATTACGTTATGCTTCAGTAGTATTCGATTTAGAACTGTGATTGAAATTTGAGGGAAAATTAAGCGATAAAATTAGCCTGGAAACCCCGACTTTCGGGCTATCACGACCCTAGAGTTGGTGTTCTCAGTGGAAAATAGCTGTATTGGGTGTGTGGTTGTATTACGTCTAATGAGAGAAGAAGGAGCGGGGAGCTCGAGACTAAGATACAGGGTGCCGCGCTCAGAGGTCATGTGACGACACAACACGGGCCCAGCCTCGTAAATTGTCAATACACGGGAGTCCTGAACATTATCACACAAAATTACCCATTGACTCCAAGTGTGCTAAGTTCAATCTAGATATTTGTATCTTAAGTTCTAATTCTTATTCAAGCAAAGCGAATTTGAAGTTATAACTAAACAAGTCAAGAGTGAGCTCTGGGCAAGACCCAGACGCTACTACTCTCCAAAACCGTACGCGTGGAAAGGGTTCGAGCGTATGGCTACTGAAATTGGCTGACAAAGCACGCCTAGGAACTCGACCTTGTGTTCGAACCTCTTTCAAACTTACGGTTTTGGCAAGTAATTGCTGTCTTGTGAGAAGGCGCCTGACCAGACTGAGTTTGCGCAGGCTGGAAACCGGAGGATTACCTGAGGTCTACCGTCAACTTTTTATGTGCCAGCTTCCTGCATTGGTTCTTAGACTCCGTCCAGAAGGGCTCACGAAAGTTGATGAAGGAAAAGAAAGATAGGGAGAGGACTGAGAACGAGGCTGTCAACTTTCCATTGCATTTTAACGAATTAGCAGACAGCGGTCCAGAACCCACTTTGAACGATTCTTCTGATGGTAATGACAACTTACCTTCCTGCTTGAACAAAGAAGAGGAACGAGAGGTTATCGTTATCTCTAGGGACATCACAGGAGATACCAAAGATCGGTAGCAAGATGAGCCGAACGATACTGAATCTCTGAATGAGATTGTTATGGTCGAGGCGCCAAGTGACATAGAAGTTATTCAATTGAGAGATGCGACGCCGAGGTAAGAAATCACAAATATCTCTCCTCCCATCAATTAGTGAGTCCACTAACAATATCTAGAAGCTCTCTCAATATCGAAAGTATCTATGAAGACTGGTATCTCCAGAATAAGCCCCTAAAATATCAGGAGCCAGACAAGCTCATGCTCTTTTTACAGGATGAAGTTCGGTTTCTTCGATAAAGGGTCAACAATTGACTATTAGGTCGTCTATTTCCCCAAAGGTAAGAAAGTGCTCAAAAACAAGGCTTGCTCGTCAGCAGCCAATGTAGGAACAGCTTCACCTGAAGCAAATGACAACAGGAGTACGATCAAGAATTTGCCCAAAGAGGCGCGAAGAGAGCTTATCAAATTGCTCAATGACAAAAATGAAAGACCACACCCACCTGTTAAGCAGACTCCCAAATCAATATTTCCCTTCGCCAGCCGCAAGACCAAGCACCCCTCCCGTTAACTGGTGGTCCTCCGTGGCGGTGTCATTGAATCACCCTCAGAAAAGGCTCCTCAGACTCCTTCTGAACGCAAGCCGTCTCTTCTTCCTCGCCGGCATGGCAATGCATGGCGCTATGCACCATGGACTGACCATCTTCTCTATCCTATTTCAAGTAGAGAGTCATCAAGCAACGTGTTATCTAGTAGTTCCTCTGATACTTCAATCTCATTTATGCGCGAAATAACGCGGGAGAGTCGTCTCCACGGAAGCACTACCCGCGAATTCTTACACGAAGCCGAAGAACGAGAAAACGTCCTGAATGCATAAATTTCGACTCTCCAAAGATGACTCGCCGATGCACAGCGGGATAATTGGCAAGTGGACTCGAGGCCGCCGCGGACACCAACCGTTGTGGAGGAAAGGCAGAGGAGCGGAGATTGGAGTGCTGAGGCAGTGCATTCGAGCAAAGGAGCAAGGAAAAGTGGCCATAGAACTGTTGATCCAAAAGCGTATGGGGACGGAGGAAGAGATGAGAAGAAGATCGATCGCACGCATGCAGGAGGAGGAAATGGTTGGCGATGGGGAGGCAGAAAGACGGATGGATGATGGATCAGTTTCTACAGTAGAGGCATTCGTGAAGGGGTTTGGGGAGATGGAAAAGAGGTCTGGAAAGGGGAAGGAGTTTCCCATCTAAATTGCAAGGCAATTTTGAAAGTTTGTTCCTGAATTCAAGTGTGGTGGATGAACTTGAGTTAGAACTATTGGATGATCAAAGCCTGCTCTGATTGATGTTTGCTTTGTTTGTTCAAATCCTTTCAGATCCCTGCCTCGTCTTCCGAAATGGTAGCCTGCTGTGCTCTCTAACCCACCATAACCTCGCCCCGGAGACGTCTAATTGCGTGGGCAGCTGACCTGAGATATGCGACGATGATAGCTTGAGCACGAATTGCTTCAAAATGGGGCCACGGGATCCGGAGGAACCGACGTCGAGGAAGAGGAAGCGCCCAGCCCCAGAAATCGGTCCATTTGTCCTGCGAAGCCTGCTTGAGGATCTGCCATTGTCCGCAGACGGAGACAGAGATGATATTGAAATCAATTGTGTAGAGTTCCTTGGTATGTAATACAGAGTGCAAATGGTCTCTGTTACGTGCAATGCAAGCCAAGCTGACCATACCCAGACCGGAACCTCTATGTTGGTACATCTGCATCTGAAATCCTCCACTTCTTCCAAATCCCTCCAGACCCCGAAGATGCATCTGCGAAGCCCTCGTATATCCTAGCGTCAAGACTTCCCCCAGCCTTTCACGAGCCTCCAACCTCAGCGCGGCCAGGTGTCCAGCAGATACTCCTTCTCCCCAAAGTCAATAAAGCTTGCATATTATGCAATTGGACTGTCACTTTCTACTCCCTGCCAGAACTCAGTCCAGTTTTTGGGACGACACAAATTCGACAGTGCAATTGGATTGGTGGCATAGATCTCAATCTAGATCCGCGTGGAGCTGAACAGGATGGCAAAAGCCCCGCTGTGACAGTATTGGCGTCTCAGAATAAGAGGATACGGGTCATAAAGATCAGCGAAGACCCTCGCGGACTCAGAGTAAGTGTAAATATATCATATAATATCGCTAAGCTCAAGCTAACTATACAAAGGTGATTGACTTCCCGGGGAGCATGATATCTGTCCGTCGTGATTCGTTTGCCTGTGTAGCTGATGCTCGTTCGTACGCGCTTCTCGATGTCGACCGTCTGCAAAAGATACCCCTATTCCCAATCTCCTCCTTGGATGACTCTCCGTCGGGCAACGTTGGTGGCCACATCGAAGATATATCCGGAAACTCTGCTGGTGGGCTCTCACGAAGCACATCTTCAGCTCAAGGTTATCCCGCAGGGCTTTCCGATGACCGAGGACATGGCCGCAGCACCAGCCTAGGTGCGTTCATGAGTGGTGGGTCCCGGAGACATGGACCAGCTGGAGGCAATGATGAAAGATCTGGTCGCGAAACTCCGGAAGGAATATTTCGAGAGCGTTCTCCTTCTCCAGCTGTGGCAACCCTTCATGCGGCACAATGGGACTTGAATTCTGGTCAGAATGCTAACAAACCACTTCCAATCCCACCAACGGTCTCAGCAACGACTGAAGCGCCGCCGCCAGGTTCTGTTCCTACATCTGCTCCGGTATACCTGAAGCCCCATATAGTATCTCCCACTCCTCAAGAGTTTCTGCTTGTCACTGGCACTGGACCACGAGATCCAGGAGTTGGCATGTTTGTCAACCTTGATGGAGATCCCACACGATCAACGTTAGAATTTGACAAATATCCTGACGAGCTAGTGGTAGATGGACGTGGAGTCGGAGTGGATCCGACTCCCACTACTATGGATGGCGAGGAAGAAGGATTTGTTCTCGCCTCCATGGCCAGAGATTTTATGGAGGAACAGCGGTACGGTATTGAAGTTCAACGATGGGACCTGGACCCTGGTGAAGCAGAAACAGAAAAGTTTTGGCTAGAAATACCATCACCAAATGAAGCAGAACAGACGGCGAGAATTGGGCTCCGCTCCGTTGTCGATTTAGGAGATATCTATTTCGACGAAGTTGTGGACAGGCTGCGCTTGAAACGCTTTCAACCTTTCGCGATTAGGTCAATGGATGCCTCTATCCTGTCCCTGCACAGCGTTGACTCTCGCACTGCAATGTCGTTAGAGCGTGTTTCCGGTGAGAGAAAACTATTTGAAAGCAGTGATTCTCTTCCGGAAGGCTGGGAGGAACATCGAAATGAAGAAGAATTGCAGTTTGCTCAAAGACTGGGCCATTGTCGGACTCACTTAGTTGCATGGTCTGGAAAGAGCATTTGGTGGGCGGTCAGGAACCCTCTGGCATTGCGTTTGGATTCAATTATCTCGGCAGTGATTGCTCCTCGAATCCCCAACGTCCAAACATATCCTTCACTTGATCGCCGGAAATTGGTCGAGTTGATCAACTCAATAAGAGGTCGCGAGGCCAAGACCGAGACCGAATTTCTCACGCTGGGGTATATCAGACAGCGAGCTGGTTTGCTGCTGTTTTTGAGTGGATTAGACGCCCTCGCAAGCCCACTCTCAGAACTTGAATATAGAATCACTGAAGACGCGCTGCTCGAAGGTGGTCTTGACCCTCGTGTCATTCTCGCCCTCGTCCCATATCTTCGAAACGAGATCCTCGAAGGGAGAACAGGCATCTGGATTCATGGAGGAGTCAAAGATGTGGCGGACGGCTTCATCACGAATAGCATTCCAACAGATAATCCAGAGGTGATGGCAGACAGCGTTATGTCTGACCATATCCTACATTTCTTACGAAGATTTCTCACTGCTTGGCGGAAGAGGAAGGGCTTTGGCAGCATTGCAAACGAAAACGAGGTGTTCAAAAGCGTGGATGCCGCCTTGCTGATCGTCCTTCTCCAACTTGACCAATCTTCCTCTCCTAATGGGCCCAAAGAAAATTCGGTCAGAATTGATCTTTATGCGCTAGTTGATGGTGGAGTTGATTGCTTCGAGAGGGCTATTTCTCTGCTCGAATCTCATCACCGCCTCTATCCCTTGAGCCATCTTTATCAAAGTCGTAAAATGGCCGGGGAAGTTCTGGCAACATGGCGCCGAATAATTGAAGGAGAGACTGATGAGGGAGGAGACTTAGGCGACGGAGAGCAGAGAGTGCGATCATATCTTGCTAAAATTCGCAACTCTGCCTTGATAGAGGAATATGGCGTGTGGTTAGCTACTCGGAATCCCAGACTGGGCGTGCAAGTCTTCGCTGAAGATCGAAGCTTGGTCAAGTTTCAGCCAGCCCAAGTTGTCCGAATCCTACGTGAAGGAGCTCCTGGCGCTGTCAAGGACTACTTGGAATATCTTGTTTTCGACAAAAGTCACGCCGAATACATCAATGAGCTTATCGCTTACTACTTGGATATTGTTATGACCAAGGTCGAAGAATCGAAAGAGGCGAGGGAAATCTTAGCGCAGACGTACGAATCGTATCGAGCACTGCGTCCTCCGAAACCTACCTATCGACAGTTCATCACTGACAATATGGTCGATGAGGAGTGGTGGCACAGCCGCCTCCGGCTTCTTCAATTGCTTGGAGGTAGTCAAGGAACAGCCTCGGAGTATGATGTTGCTGCCATCCTCGCCAGAATCGCACCATATACTCGGGAACTTGTTCCCGAAGTAATCATTCTTGATGGTCGGCAAGGTCAGCACGAAGAAGCTCTCAAGCTTTTAACTCATGGCCTCGGTGATTATGACACAGCCATTAGTTATTGTTTGCGAGATGGTTCAAGCATCTACCATCCCATCATCTCTGGAACCATGGCTCGGGAAAGCCTTCCAAGTCATGAACAGCAAGCGAAGCTCTTCAACTTCTTACTAGCAGAATTTCTGCAGATTGAAGATGTCAGCAATCGTATTGAGCAGACAAGCAGCCTACTCGAAAGGTTCGGCAGCTGGTTTGACGTCGGGTACGTCCTTAGGTTGATTCCCGATTCCTGGTCGGTGGAGCTTGTTTCTGGCTTCTTGGTCAGCGCTCTGAGGCGGATTGTAAGAGAGCGTAGTGAAACTATGATCGCGAAAGCCCTGAGCGGCGCAGAGAACTTGAAGGTCACGGCGAGCCTGATTGAGGAGATCGATGCCGCCGGGCCTTCAATCGAAGCTGAGAGCTGATCTGATCTATATGTAAATATGAATAAATAATCACGTGATGAGTCACCATATGGAAGAAGCTCGTGGTTGCATTCGGGTGCTCTTCTGGCATACTTTATGTGTCAAGCACTTTTGGATGATGAAAGACAACGAATCACAGGGTCGCAGGATCTGTTGCACATCGCTACGATGTTCCAAAGGCTCTGTCTGGTGCGATGACATCGTCCGGAAGTTGAAGATGTGATTTCTCTGAGCTCGGGGATTCTACACATCACTTACTCATTACCATCTCTATTTAAGAACGCTGGTTTTAGGGCTAAAGCACAAGAACCTCACTTCAAAGCTTTACTATTAAACCCTCTCGGGTAAGTAAGAAAAACGTGTTCCCAGGATTGTCCATACTTATTCAGTGACATGATTGATTTATCTCGCTGCTCATCACTCGCCAAAACCTCAAACTGGTTCGACTTCCCAAGCCCAACCTTCTCATATAACACCATTCCCGTGACTTTCCTCCTACCATATCCGTTGTCTCTCTCTCAATTTAAATCCGAAGTAGACTTATACACCTTCCGGGTACCTCGTTGGTTACACTTCTGGACCTATCTTCCGAGTTCGAGACGGAGCTTGATCTGATTCCCATTCACAACATATGTATGCACAAACGTCTGTATATTCAAATGATAGCTTTCATGATTCGTCAACCCATCCAAGCGCTTGGCCCATCTTGACTTTCTGACCTTTCTCCACATTCCAATTCCATCCGCCTTTTCTCTTCGTCTTCTCACCCATCCAGCCTTCGTCGAGACTTGGTCTTCGTCCCTTTGGTGCTTCGAAGACTAACACAACAGTGCTCCCTAACTGAAAGCCGCCCATCTCCTCGCCTCTCTTTAAAGCATGACCATGTAGAATTGGGCTTGCTGCCTCATAAGAAGCTTCAGCAAAGCCACTATATGGCTCTCCGCGCTTCGCTGCCTCCTCGGCTGCTCGGTCAGCCGCAGTGTCCGTCGTCAAAGAATTCGTCCGAAGCTCTCGATCGAAATTGACCTTGATGGAGCCAACATTGGTTGCTCCGACAGGGGTGAACGAAAAGAAACCCCATCGCCATCTTCCTAGCAGCACAACTCGCTCATTCAAAGTAAAAAGTCCGGGTAAAGTTCTTTGGAGGTAAGGCGATACAGAGTACAACTCTCCTGCAAAGTGCCGACGCTTCTCTGCAACCCAGGAACACGGCGAGTGAAAGCGATGGTAATCGCCAGGTGCAAGATAGACAACTACGTAGAACAAAGCGGTTTGATGCTCTGAAGTAAGTCGAGAATACCATGGCCTTTCTCCTAAGGCGAGATCTGCTCGAACTTCAGCTTCCGAAGAGGCTTTTGGTGTTGTAGATGCATCTTGGGCTTTCTTGGATTTCTTTTGTGGTGGCCCGGAAAACAGATTTGGAAGTGTATATGAGATGCCATTGACCTGAGCAAATTCCTCATCTTGTTTGATAACATCTTCATCGCCATATTTGTAAGTGGCGACACTTTGTTGATGGTTGTCGCCCTTGGAGGCGAAGATTTTTGCTGGATCTGAGGGATTGGGTGACGTTCCAGGCTTACTAGTTCCAAGAAGAGCATCAAGACTGTAAGTCATGCCTTTGACTTGCTCTACCTCTCCGCTTACAATTGCCCCGAATTGAAGAACTCGGCCATCAGCTGGAGAGAGCAGAGCATTCGGGTTAAGATCAAGGGGTCGAACTCCGGGTTTTAATGTCCGATAAAAGAAAGATGCGAGATTTGGGTATACATGAAGATCAGGTTCTGATATTTCGGAGAGACTAGACTATGGTTAGCTCAGAAACGGAATCAGAGTCGTGAGGAGAGTCGCACTTTACGCCGAAAATGAAAGAATATAACTTGAAACCAGGAACTCGTAAATAGTATGGAATCTCGAGTTCGTTGAACTTGCCCCATAGTCTTGATATAGCCTTTAAAGGCAGGGTGGACATAACTTGAACTTGCCTGGCTGTTGTCAGCCGCTTTTACTCTTGTTCTGAAAGAAAATACGAACCATGGTCCACTTGGCCTAATCCGTTCTCTTCTCTTTGGTCTCTCTCCTGGACCTCCTTCCCTACTCTCTCTACCAGAACTTGTAGTGGCCACATATCCCTCATCTTCCCATTCCACCTCTCGCCTTAATCTTTCCCGCTCATTGACTTTGTAGAACTGGACGAGACCGAGAAAACCTATTCCAAGGCCAACCGGTATGGGATACCATTTTATCTTGGTCTCACCCAAGGCCTTCCGTAGTCGTGTGCCAAAGGAATCTTTGTAGCTAGGCTGCTGACGATATAGCTTTGTCGAGGAAGAGAACAGTCGTGAGCTATGGCACCGACAGGCACATTGCTGTTGTGATCGCGAGAAGAGGACGGGTAGTCGGTGTAGAACCTGGGATTGAGCAAATATTCGAGGTCCCACTGACGTTGCCAACGGCTGGGAAGCCATTTTGAGGGGAAGGATAAGGAATTTGGACGCTTGTGCTAGACTTGCCGGTCATGGATGAAGCTGTCTGATATGACGATTGTGGTTGCTTTTGCTAGTCATCACAGATTTTGCCAATGCCGACAGCCGGATTGGGTCACCGCCTGACAGGGGTTAACTACGAACCACCTTTCATCAGCCACGGAGCTTCAGACGGACAGCAAACAGCTTTCCAAACATCCTTTATGTTTGAGATGTTGCCGACGTTCCCTCCTTAGCTCTGATTTTCTTTCCCGTACCGCAAAATGCCCTTGTGACAAAGGGGTTTCCCTCCAGACAGCTCCACTGACTTCACTTTGTGTCGGTCATCACAATGTCGGAACCTGCTGGCGCACCCGGTGCATCCGATGCCCCGACTAGAGATGAAGAGCGATTAGAGCCGTTGAGTTTCACTCTTCAGATTATCTCGCCCTCCATTGGCGTCACTGGTCCCCTCTGCTTTCCCCTGCTACCCGCCACAGCGACAGTCAAGCAGTTGAAGGCAAAGATTCGAGATGCTCTGCCCTCGAAGCCGGTCGATGAAAGCCAGCGGCTTATTCATCGAGGCCGTATGCTTGCGAGAGAGACAGAGACGATGTTGGAGATTTTTGGCCAAGAGACGGTAGCCAATCTATTTCCCTCCTGTCAACACTATCACTGACGCATCTAGCTTGCCAATCCCGAACCCCAAACTCTACATCTAGTGCTTCGGCCTACAGCCTCAGAAGGTCCATCTACTCGAACTCCTGTCCCAGTTCCAGCTACCCCCGCTCAACCTCCGAATCTGAATCCTATTGCGCAACAATTCCCACGGCCCCAGTCTACGCCTACAAACCCGATTTATGGTATGCATGCCCAGCAACCTCTTCCCGGCTTTCAGCATGTGCAGCAGCATCAGGTCCTACACCAAGTTGAACATATCCAGAATATCATGGCTCAGAGGCTTCAGCAGTTGCAGCGGGAAACTCAGCGGTTGCATCAGGAAATGGGGTTGCTTGATCAGAGAACACGTACACAAGCCGTACCAGGATCTCTCTTTGCAAGCCAGCAGCCTCCTGCTCCACAAAATCCAGCAGCAGCACAAACTATATTCCAACCTCCCTTGCGCCAACCTCCAGCTCCCCCTGCTTTACTCCAAAATTTGATCAACCAACAGCAAAGGGAGCGTGCCGCTGACGGTCGTCAAGGTGTACAAGATACCGGTGGAAATCCTTCTACCTTTGGCCCTGCTCCTCCATCGGTGTCTGGCCGCTCAAGCCCAAATATCCACCGGCCCGATCATACGACCACGTATACTCGAGAAGGCGTTGGTCCCAACGGAGAGAGATGGCATGTGACGGTAAATGAGACAACTACCACTGTCCCTATTGCACAGTCGCAACCGCAACCACATCACCATCATCATCACCAACACGGTGGTGTGAATCCTGCACTGGATATTCAGGCAGTCCTGCGAAATGCAGACAGATTCATGGCCGCTCAAGGAGGGCGAAACAACATGCAAAGAAGTTCCTCCGTCCCACCTGGGGGCTCAGCTCCATTTGCTCCGAGCATCACTCGACCGGGGACGCCTGGATCAATGAATACCCCTGCTACAACAAGCAGTTCCCCACCAGCCTTATTAGTTCCGAATCCCCCCACTTTACCAACTTGGAATCCAAATCATCAACTAGCCCCTTCTATTCCCCAATCGTCAAATGGACCTGTGGTCTATATTTTATCCTCTCCTTCCGGACCTCGAGCGCTGCTTGTTAATAACGCGGAAGCTTTCTTTACCCCACGCCAGCATTCGAGACGCCATCAATCACCTGCTACAGGTCTTGGCCAAGCAAGAGCACCAGTAGGCCCTGCAGATTATCGTATCAGACCTGCCCAACGGGCTCGGCGCAACCACCAACAGCAAGACGGTGCTCCACTTGAGCCTATAAATGCTCCTCATGCTAACCCGGGCGGCGGAGCGATGGCCGCACGGGTTGGGCCCCTTCTCTGGCTTGTTGTGCGTTTGATTGGATTTGTATGGTTCTTTACAGCCGGCAATCCTAGCTGGACCAGGTGGCTGATGGTGAGCGGACTTGCATTCGTCGTATTCATTATCAACACGGGAATCTTTAATGGAGTCGCCGAGCAGGTTTGGGGTCCTGTTCGGAGGCATCTTGAAGGCCTGATACCTCTCGCTCCTGAGAACCCTCCTGAGAATTTCGTCGCCTTAAACGCTCGAGAGCTCAATCGGAGGGAGGAACTACGGAGAGTGGCAGCCGCAGACCCACAACAACCTGGTGCGGCAGCCCCGCCGGCAAATGAAGTTCCACAGCAACGGCGTCGGCCAGGTGAACTCGATCCGGCCGAGGTTGCCGCACGACTACTCGACCAACACAGACAAGCTAATGCAGGATGGCTAATCACACAAATACGACGGGCTGAGCACTCTTTACTCTTGTTTCTTGCTAGTCTAGTCCCAGGAGTGGGTGAACGACATGTCAGAGCTAGAGAGCTTGAAATTGCTGCCATTGAGGAAGAGAGACAGCGCCAAATTGCAGCCGCAGAAGCGGCTAATGCTACTGAAAATGCGGATGGCGAGGCAGTTGGACGAAGCACAGAAGTTGCGGGCGAGAACAGCGAGCGTGTTCAAGCTGAAAATCAGGATACACCCGCTGTTCGACCTCTTGTTGAGGTCTAAGGAGGACTCACGTGGCGATGAGGACTATGAGACACACCTTCTAAAAGAAAAGCATAGCTTAGAGACAAACGACAAGAAGCTCAATGTTTGACTTAATTACAAACGAGCTCCAACAGAGAGAACTCGCGTGACTTTCATCTGAACCTTCCCTCAAACTCAACCCAATTTTCCTCTTAATTTTTGAACAGATTAGCTGGAATTTTTTGGTGTTGTTGCCACGAGGTTTGATTTGATGTGACTCCATATCTGGATTGATACAGCCAGGTCCCTTCTTGGACTCTCAGATTCCACGTCACAAATTCACAAGACGTACAAAAGGGAGTTTTCTTATCATGGAACAATAATGTATATTAAGAGTAGAAAGGGACTATATGCTATGCAACGCTAAGTGCAATAAAAAATGTCTTTCATTTCCAACTTGAGCACGCTCAGAAGGGCAGCCCAGGAAGGTGGAAATTATCAGTCCAGCTGATGCTCGTGGACGTTTTGGGGCTTCTGGGACTTCTTCGTCTCTTTGGCTCGGGCTCCGGAACCGAGTCAGACTCCGATTGCTTGCGCTTCTTTGGGCTGAGGGGTACGAAGTCAGCGTCCTCATGGTTGATCTTCTTGGGGCTAGGATTCGAGGCTGTGCTTCTAGTTCTGCGTTTCTTAGTGACCCGACTCGTGATTATGTTCTGTTTTCTTCGGCTCTTGGGGCTTGAAGATGAGCCAGCGCTCTCCTTTCTTTGTCTCTTAGGGCAGGGGCTGGAGGCAATGATGTTGTCGTCGTTCTCTACCTCGGCCTTTCTTTTCTGCACCTTTGGCTTAGGTGCAACCAGGCCCAGCATTTTGTTCTCCTTGAGTCTCTTGGCGTTGTCAACGCGCTTGTCGAGATTATTCTTGTGGATGTCAATACTATTGCCTTCTCGCATCTCTCGGATTTTCTGGAGATGCTTTGGTTGCTTCTCCAGGTGCTCGTGAGTGAGGGCGGAGCTCAGAGTGTACTGGTAGTATTCCGCCGGCCGTTGTCCATAGACTTCCTCTGGTCGGGCGGGTGTGAACTGTTGCCAAGGTTTAGAGTATCCGATGAAATCTCGCACTATTCCTGCCATGCTCTCATGGTCGCGTGTGATAGCCATCCTGTTCTTCCTTTCGCGGAAAACACGCGTATCTGGGAGAACGTTGAACTCCTTGCAGAGTTGAGGAAAGTCGAGAAACTTTTCAATGCAGTAGAGGTGGACGTATCCCGCATTGTGGAAGGGATCTGTCTTTCGCTTGGTAGAGTGCTCCTCGAAGCATATACGGAATTCACCCTTACGGATAGTGCGCAAATGGTCAGGGCAGTCGGTAAAGCGACATTTGTCGGACATCTTATCGGGATAGCGGCGTCCGCTGTCGGCGGGAACAGTTTGGACCCAAAGCTTGAGTCCAGATTTCTTGGGATCGCGGTGGTTGTGGAGAGGGTGCTTCCCGATATACTCGACGATCTGGCCCACCGTGAAAGAGTAAAGCGGGTTGAGCTCGCCATGTTCGGTGTACTGGAACAGTTGGTCGCCAGTGACAGAGTTGATGGAGCCCCAAGAAGCAGGTCGACACTGAAGAGGTTCATAGAACTCTGCTGGGTTGAAGTTTCTGATGTTGTCTGGGCGTTTGTTGCCTGCTTTCTTCACGCGAGCAATCCGTCTTGGAGAAAGTGATGGTGCTGGAGCAGGCGATGCCATGCCATTTTGAAGTGCAGCGACAAAGTCTTGCTGTTTCTCGCGTTGCAATTGTTCTTCAAGTGCCGATTGAAGTTGTTGTTCAAAGGGAAAGTTGACTCTGTCTATGACTCGGAGAGGGGTGACTGGGCTGCTGAAGTGGTTGAGGATGTCATTGAGGTACTGGCGTTCTTGCGCGGGGTCCAGCCCAAGGAGAGCAGGGTCGATTGGGGTAACCGTAACAGGCTGACCCCGACCTTGACGTTGACTGACGCCCGAGGGTGAATACATAACGGTAGGGTTGGTGTTGGTTCCGCCATTGTAGTCATCCCGAAGATCGAAATGACCTTGATCGAAGCCCGAGGATGATGTGATATCGGCAGGATTGACGTATAATCCGCTCGACTCACCGTTATAATCATCATGGTATCCAATCTTCGGTTGAAAGTTTCTATCCATCAGCTCTTCCTCAGGATATATGGATGGTGGCACAATGCCATCATGCAGCGGTCCGTCCTGGTAAATGCGAAAGTCGAAGTCGTCGAAATTTGCGGTCTCCTCGACTAAAGAAGGGACCACAGGAGGGTAGTTGTCATTGTCAGAGCTTGGGAGATCCGTGGTGTCTTCAAAAAAGGATTCGTTAAACTTGTCCATAATGGCTATGCAATCTAGCAGCACAGCTGTCTAGAAGAGAGTAGAGTCAGTGACGAGAAGAAGTAGTAAATGACGTAAATGACACGATCCAGTCGTGATATAAGAATGAGAGTTGCTGTTTCAGATAGTGAGAAGAGAGCCGCGGGAAAAAGTAAATGAATGAAAAAGGATGAATACAATGGGGATTATGATGTTCATATAGGAAACTCGATTGGCAGTGTGGCTTCGATCTTTCTTAGACTCGACAGCTTAGAACAAGGCAGAGGGTCAAATTGGTCAAAGGAATCCAAAAATAAGTTCATAGACAACGAAATTGAGATGCTAATTCGAATAAAGACGACAAAATTGGAGAGCAATTCCATTGTCCCCTGATATAGCTACGAATTCAGGCTTCAGATTCGCTGCTTTGCCCATACTGATGGCGACTTAATGTCCAACAGGCTTTCGACTTTGAGGGAAATCTTGTTACGAGTATTTCCCAACAAAATGCCAATTATTGGGAATTAGACCACTCGGCTTTGCCAGATAGGAAAATATGGCAGACAAGAATCCTCGACAAGGACGAGTTTACCTAACTAACAAAGGAACAACTGCTTTGAACATGGCATTCACTGCTACTAGCCATTTATTCCAAATTCAGTGGGAGGTTCACTTCATTGTTTCATTGCGTGCAATTGATAAATGCACCAATCTGGATTTCCCGCAAAAGGCAAAAGTCTCCGGTCAAGTATTCGAGTTTCGAGGTCTTGGTCACGCTTGTGACTTATGAGTAAGCTTGATACAAGATGTCCGGGGAGCACAGCGAGGGCCATTCTCTTCCGGGAATTTCGTGAGGCTAGCCAGAATTGAAAACAGTTTCTCCCCAGGAAGTGATTAGCGAGACCTCAGAGTCTGGAACCTCCGCGTGCTGATTGAATACTTGTACAGAAGTTAGCAAACATATCAATGATTAGCAGTGGTGATGAGATTGCAAATTGTGTACGCAAGTCAGAAGGTCTCCAAAGGTACGTCCACATAATTTTTAGGAACAGGTCTTGGTTCATCATTTTCGACCACAAAAGCGCAGGAGATATTAAATATAAACTCACAAAGCTACAGCCGTACTAACTTTGACTAGTCAGTTCAGGAATGGACCAAAGAGACAAAGACTCGCAATACTGTCAAATTTCCAATTGAAAGGCACTGGAGAATTTTGCCTCGGCGCTCAGTGGAGTCGAGACACTCAACTTTGCCTCTTCATCTGAGACCTCTCTAATAGTGGCACCGGCTTAGACTGCTCTCAAGTCGAAACAGCGCACGGCACAAATGAGTCGACATGCTCTCCAGGGCATAGAGAAGGATCATTGCAGTCGATGGAAGCGTAATTGACGAGATAAATAGATGACTTGTAATTGAGTGATATTTCGGAATAAGATTGTTGAGGAAGCAAATGTGTGCACGAAAGAAAGAAAGGGTTCTTCACTCCCGGAAGTGGCGTTTGCTCTAAACCGAAACAGGCACAAGCGCCCTGGGCTGCAGCATCAGGTTTATCCGGACAGGAATACGAAGAGCCAGCCAAGGTGCTGTCGTGAGCAACTCTTAAACCTTGGCCATGACCTATTCTGCTTCTTGACGCTCGTTTTGATACTCTCTTCAATCTGGATCCAAATCGCCAACTCGAATACATGCTTTCGAGTTCGAGTACCTAAGGGCCCCCTAAGTCTACCGATTCTCATATAGCTTCGTCGCATTGGGACTGGCGGTTGAAGCCCTTCCCCGTCTTTGGGCATTGCCGAGATGGAAACAGGGAACCCGGAGCTGCAAGACAAGCTACAACAGCTTGAACTTGAATTCGAGGCAAGTTGCAGTGTTTGTAAAGGCAGGAGACGTGTTTTGGGTTTCGTCGCGTGCCCGAGTGGGATGTGCGCTAATACAAGTGGAATGTTGGGGATGGACACCAACCTATGAACTCGTGCTTACTTTTGACATTAGGAGGGAGACATCACTGAGAAAGGGTAAGAGTTAACGAAAGTCTGCTGTGCTGTCCCTGCGCAGTCGATTCCCTGCGAATTGTGAAATTGTTTCTGATTCAGCTCTGCAGATACCAAAAACGACGAACCCTCCTACTCTCACAATATCTAGGCTCGTCTGCTGTTGCAGCGGAGCTGAAAGGTTTACGTATACACTCTCCCGACAATACTGCACATCCAATCAACGATGGGTCCCGAAGTGCCTCGCTCGCGGCTCTCAATGCGAACTCGACCGAGAATTACGGCTCTACACCAGAGGTACCCCCTCAATCGCCTGCCAGAATAGGTTCTTCCCCAAATTTGGACACAATGACGAGCGATTACAGCAGCTTTGGGAATAATCGAGGGCAGGGAGGAGGATTTTCCTATGCTGGTCCGCCGAAAGCTCTGCGGCTCGGTGTTCACAATCCGGGACAGAGGCCACACTTATCCAGCCATGACTCTCTGTTTCTACCAGGCACTCCTGCATCTGGGGGAAACTCGATCGAGCCCACCATGACAATGGCATCCTCAGTCTCAGGGGCGAATTATGCTTTCAATCCGGCACAACAAGTCGGTTACGTTGAACAACAAGCAGATACTTATGAGAGCCAGGCTGGAACAATGATGGACAGGAACGGCACCATGTTGGGCGAGTCACAACAGGGCTATTTCTCTGACTTTGCTGGTCAACAAAGCTATGACCATGGGCCACCGAACTCATATGGTGGAGGGCCACATCGGTATTCCTCAAGCGACGCCTTCTCTCCAACGGCTGCGATGGCACCACCGATGTTGAGCACTAGCGATCTTCCTCCACCCGCTGCACTAGAGTATCAAATGCCGTTGGAACCGCGAGATGTCCCTTTTGCGGTCTATGACCCCCAAGATGAGAATACGCCCATGTCAAAATTCGATAACATCGCAGCAGTATTAAGGCACCGGGCCCGAAATAATGCCAAGGCGCCAGCATACTGGGTTTTAGACGGCAGGGGGAAAGAAGTCTCCTCAATTACCTGGGATAAGCTGACAAGCAGGGCTGAAAAGGTCGCTCAAGTGATCAGGGACAAGAGCTCTTTATATCGTGGTGATCGGGTCGCCCTGATATACCGAGATACGGAAATCATTGACTTCGCTATCGCTCTGCTCGGTTGCTTCATTGCTGGAGTAGTAGCTGTTCCCATCAATGATCTGGAAGACTACGCCAAGCTGAATATGATTCTCACATCTACGCAGGCGCATCTTGCGCTCACTACCGATAACAACTTGAAGGCATTTCAGCGAGATATCACTACGCAGAAACTTAATTGGCCTCGCGGAGTAGAATGGTGGAAGACCAACGAATTTGGAAGTTTTCACCCGAAAAAGAAGGATGATGTGCCGCCGTTGACAGTGCCGGATCTTGCTTATATCGAATTTTCGAGGGCACCGACAGGCGATTTACGAGGAGTTGTCATGAGCCATCGCACAATCATGCATCAGATGGCCTGCCTGAGTGCGATATTCTCGACGGTGCCGTCCGGTAGTCAAGCCGACACGTTCAATGCTGGTCTTCGAGATAAGAATGGCAAACTGATGGTCAGTCAAAGGGGAGGGACTGAAATTCTGCTATCTTACCTGGACCCTCGGCAAGGCATTGGCATGATCCTAGGCGTGCTGTTGACAGTGTACGGAGGGCACACAACTGTTTGGATGGAAGGCAAAGCCGTTGAGACCCCTGGACTTTACGCCCACATAACCACCAAATACAGAGCCACATTGATGCTTGCAGATTATCCAGGTCTCAAACGGGCAGCTTACAACTATCAACAAGACCCACTTACCACCAGAAACTACAAGAAAGGTATGGAGCCGAACTTTGCTCATGTCAAACTATGTTTGATAGACACTCTGACCGTGGACTGCGAATTTCACGAAGTTTTGGCGGATCGTTGGCTCCGACCAATGCGAAATCCTCGAGCCCGCGAGTTAGTTGCGCCCATGTTGTGTCTTCCAGAGCATGGAGGTATGGTTATTAGTATGCGTGATTGGTTAGGCGGAGAAGAACGTATGGGTTGTCCACTGAAGTTAGACATGGGCTCAGACACTGCGTCGGAAGACGGAAAAGTGGAAGAGAAGGAGAAAGAGAAGGAAAAATCCCCAGGGGCTGGTTTTGGCAGCTTGATCGGAGGAGGCACTACGACATCCACTCAAGAGCAAGGTAGGACAGAGCTAAGCGAGGTTCTTCTAGATCGAGAATCGTTGAAAACGAACGAGGTTGTGGTCATCGCGACTGGGGAAGAAGCGCGAAAGAAAGCGAGCAGTGAGCCAGGGACAGTCAGAGTGGGAGCTTTTGGATTTCCGATTCCAGACGCGACCTTGGCAGTTGTCGATCCCGAAACTGGTCTCCTCGCTTCGCCGCATTCTGTGGGTGAGATTTGGGTCGATTCTCCATCCCTTTCGGGGGGCTTTTGGGCCTTGCCAAAGCACACCGAACAGATATTTCACGCGAGACCATATAAGTTCGAGCAGGGTGACCCTACGCCAATGATGGTCGAGCCTGAATTTTTACGAACAGGTCTGCTTGGGACAGTCATCGAAGGCAAGATTTTCGTTCTTGGTCTGTACGAAGACCGGATACGACAGAAAGTGGAATGGGTTGAACACGGCCATGAAGTTGCTGAGCATCGATACTTTTTCGTTCAACACATCATTGTGAGCATCATGAAGAATGTCACGAAGATTTATGACTGCTCAGCTTTCGACGTCTTCGTCAACGATGAACACCTTCCAGTCGTGTTGTTAGAGTCGAAATCGGCTTCCACTGCCCCGGTAACATCCGGAGGCCCTCCACGCCAACTTGATACAGCGCTTCTGGACTCACTTTCAGAAAGATGCATGGAGGTTTTGCTTCAGGAGCATCATCTCAGAGTATATTGCGTCATGATCACAGCCCCTGACACTCTGCCAAAAGTTCTCAAGAATGGGCGAAGAGAAATTGGTAATATGTTGTGTAGGCGAGAGTTTGATCTCGGCAATTTGCCCTGTGTACACGTCAAATTTGGCGTTGAAAGAGCCGTGCTAAACCTCCCAATTGGGGTGGACCCAATTGGAGGTATCTGGTCACCCATCGCCTCACAGACGCGAGAAGACATTTTGTCACCTGGGGACAAGCAGTATTCGGGTATCGATCGCCGAGAGGTTGTCATTGATGATCGGACGTCGACTCCTCTCAACAATTTCTCGAGCATTGTCGATTTGCTTCAATGGAGAGTTGCACGCCAAGCGGAGGAATTATCCTACTGTACAATTGATGGCAGAGGCAAGGAAGGCAAGGGTATTACATGGAAGAAGTTTGACACAAAAGTCGCTGCGGTCGCCATGTACCTCAAGAACAAGGTCAAGATCCGAGCGGGCGACAACTTAATACTCATGTATACGCATTCGGAAGACTTCGTCTATGCTGTACATGCGTGCTTCTGCCTTGGAGCAACAGCTATCCCGATGGCACCCTTGGATCAGAACCGTTTGAATGAAGATGCCCCGGCTTTCCTCCACATGGTAGCTGATTACAAGGTCAAAGCTGTCTTGGTAAATCAAGATGTTGATCATCTTATGAAGCAGAAGACGGTGTCGCAACACATAAAGCAGTCAGCGCAAGTATTGAAGGTTACAATGCCGAGCATTTACAATACAACGAAGCCGCCAAAACAGAACAGTGGATGTAGAGACCTCGGCCTGACGATGCAACCAAGCTGGGTACAACCTGGCTATCCCGTCTTAGTATGGACGTACTGGACTCCTGATCAGCGTCGCACAGCAGTCCAACTTGGCCACGACACTATTATGGGCATGTGCAAAGTGCAGAAAGAAACCTGTCAGATGACGAGTTCAAGACCAGTGTTGGGTTGTGTTCGCAGCACCATGGGTTTGGGCTTCATCCATACATGCCTTATGGGCATATTCGTTGGTGCCCCCACATACCTCGTTTCTCCAGTCGAGTTTGCACAAAACCCAATCTCGTTGTTCTTGACATTATCGAGGTACAAAATCAAAGACACATATGCGACGCCCCAAATGCTAGATCATGCAATGGCCATCATGCCGGGAAAAGGTTTCACCTTACATGAGCTTAAGAACATGATGATCTCTGCTGAGGGACGGCCACGTGTGGACGTCTTCCAGAAAGTGCGACTTCACTTTGCCCAAACAGGACTCGATCGTACGGCCATTAACACCATTTATTCCCACGTCCTCAATCCTATGATCGCATCTCGATCATACATGTGTATTGAACCCATCGAACTCTGGCTGGATAAGCAGGCATTGAGGCGTGGGATGATCTATCCTGTGGACCCTGAAGCTGACCCAAAGGCTCTTCTGGTTCAGGATTCTGGCATGGTGCCCGTGTCAACCCAGATAGCGATCGTGAACCCCGAAAGCCGAGCGCTATGCCACGACGGCGAGTACGGTGAAATCTGGGTTGAGTCGGAAGCTTGCGTGAAAACCTTTTACAGATCTAAAGATCCATTCGACTCCGAGCGGTTTGATGGTCGTACACTTGACGGTGATCCAATGGTTCAGTATGTCCGTACCGGGGATCTTGGGTTCTTGCACAATGTTAGCCGGCCGATTGGCCCAAATGGTGCGCAGGTTGACATGCAAGTGCTCTTCGTCTTGGGTAGCATTGGTGAAACTTTTGAGATCAACGGACTCAGTCACTTCCCAATGGATATTGAGTATTCAGTTGAACATTGCCACAAAAGCATTGTGCCAGGGGGCTGGTAAGTTATTCTCCTAAATCGCTAAGACTCGACTAACATGTGTAGTGCTGTCTTCCAAGCTGGTGGACTCATAGTAGTTCTCGTCGAGGTAGGAAGAAAGGCGTATCTTGCTTCCATCGTTCCCGTCATCGTAAATGCAATTCTCAGTGAACACCAAATCGTTGTTGACATTGTCGCGTTCGTCAACAAGGGAGACTTCCCAAGATCGAGACTTGGTGAGAAACAAAGAGGCAAAATATTGGCTAGCTGGGTCACACGAAAGATGCGCACTATGGCACAGTTTGGAATTCGGGATGCCGACTCAGGTCTTGCTGACCTTGCTGAAGCTCTGGAGCCACGTAGTGGTATAGCCAGTATCAGAAATGGGAGCGTAATGGCAAGTAGTCTCCGGAATGTGGAATCAGCTCCACAGATTCGGGAAGAACGCGAGCTTGAGCGACAGCAAGTGGGAGCTCGGAACAGTTTTGTCCCACTTCCGACTGGGATTTCCGAAATGCCGGCCCAGAATTATGACGATTCAATCGTTGGATCACCTAACAAAGAGAACGGGGCCTCCACAAAAAGCGATGATACCCCAACAGACACTCGAAAGAATCATTTCGAGCTTCCGAGCGACGACTATGACCCGGAGAAAAACAACTTCTCGGACGAATTTGAGATTCCCGGATTTTCAAAGACGGAGTCTCTTGATATCTCCCCACCTCAGGTTGGGCCAAAGCCAGTTTCGAGTCACAGAATCAGTCTACCAGCAGTTGAGGGAAGAGAAGGCGATCTGTGGACGTTGCCAAGCCAGCAACCTCGTAGCGGTTTGAGAGTACAAAACGGATCGAGTGATGAAGATGATGATTCATGGGAACAGGATGCGATAATGCACATGAATCTTGCAGGGCGATAATTGGACAAGGGATGTTGGAGCTCTGCATGACAAATGGATAGATGAAGCGTGATGCTTTGATAGACCATCCGTTGGTGGTCATGGTTTTGATTCGATTCATGGCGGGGTGTTCTTTTTTATCAAACGATGCATGGACGGGGTCGGAGCATTATAGTTCTTTATGAAGTGACAAAAGGGCACTGTTGTGTATAGTGGTGGTGGATCCAATAATGATATAAAGAGAATTTCTTGTAGCATTGTGGCCGAGATCTTGATAGTACCACTCCAGGTGATATCCTGATGGAGAAAATCCTTCCATTCATTTATGGAGATTTAATAGTCCCATTGACTCCCAGAATTGAATTTCCGGAATATTTGAGAAGCAAGGATTGAAACTAGTAAGATTGAGACTCACTCGATTGAAATTTTCGGATTGCAGGCATTGAAGGCTAAGCCGTTAACGTGGTGCTTTGGAGGTTGCCTTGACAAACTGAAGAAGAAAAATGAGAGGGAGAATGTTTTACATCCTTTGGTACATCCACATTCCACATGAACGAACACACATAACGTCACAAATATTCCCTCTTTCTTGGAGCTTTCCTGGTCACCTAGCTCGGGTCGTCCACTCCCACTCCCACCAGCGGCACCACAGTTCCCAGGCCCTGTCCAGTGCCAGTCACGTGCGAATTCCCCGATCTTCAGCAGCTTCCCTGTCTTTAGGTAACACCAGTGCGGGAAGCCGCATCAAGGCACGGCTTCGACTCACAAACTCGTCTGCCGTCGCCTTTGTCTCTACAAACCCTTGGAGAACGGATAGACTAAAGACGAGTTCGCCATGGCCGGGGCACCGGGGAATGAAGTGGAAGTCGAGGCAGAGCAGCTTGCGTTGCAGGTCATCGTTTTGGTAAGCCAGCACCTTCCCTCACCAGCAGCGCTCACTTTGAGGGTATTCGCATGAGAGTGCCGGAGTCTTGCGTCATGAGGGATTAATGCGGCTTTGCGCATCTTTCCTTTCTTTTGCCAGACAATCCCTTTGTTCCATGTTTCCGCTGTTGCGGCTCTCTACAGGGCTGAGAAGGTCACGTGGCAACGCATGTGGACCCCGATCTATTATGAACGAGCCATGGCTCTTTCCTGACGGACAGACAGCACAGATCTCAATGATGAAAGTCAGGTTGACTAATTCGCTAACAAAGATGTGTACAGGGTTCGGGAGGCGGACCAGTGGAGGACAACATTACAGCATTCCTGGTTCGATCCACTGCTGTCGGCTGGAAGAAAGGATGCTTGCTTGCAGTTGATGCAGGTGTCCATCTGGCCGCCATTGCAAAGATCCTAGAACGCCATAAAGCGGATAGATCAGGGAACGATGAGAAGCAAGCCGTCACCTTGATTGATGGACCCTTCGAAGGCCTTCAAATCCCTCACTCCTCCGCCAGTGCAAATGCAGCACACATATCACGCACTCTTGTTGATACTTACCTCGTGACACACCCGCACCTCGACCATATCTCTGGATTTGTGGTGAACACTGCCGCTATGCCCGGATCTCGTCCAAAACGTCTTGCTGGATTGCCATCTACTATTGAGGCTTTCAAGAACCATATTTTCAATAATGTCATCTGGCCAAACCTGTCGGATGAGAACAATGGCGCTGGACTGGTGACTTACATGAGATTAGTGGAAGGTGGCTCTCCTGCTCTTGGCGACGGCGAGGGCAAGGGCTACGTTGAAGTGTGCGACGGGCTGAGTGTGAAAACTTGGGGTGTTAGTCATGGTCATTGTATCGAGAGGCACAGTCATCGAGGGTCAAGTTTTGGGCTTGGATCAAGTAGTTCTCAACTGGATGCTTCTCCACGGCAACGTACTACGTCCGTATCGCAATCACAGCTTCAGCCACCCTCTCGAACGAGTTCCGGATCAGGCTTCATCCCGGGAGAACTACTGAGAGTCGAATCTCAGGAGCGGATATGCGTTTATGACAGCTCAGCGTACTTTATTCGAGATATTGCCACCGGCAAGGAAATTTTGATGTTTGGAGATGTGGAACCAGATACGATTTCCCTATCGCCGCGGAACATGCATGTCTGGAGTGAAGCTGCGCCAAAGATCGCATCCGGCCATCTAAGAGGGGTATTTATCGAGTGTTCTTACGACGACTCTGTGTCCAACGATTACTTGTACGGCCATATCGCCCCTAGATTTATGATTGAAGAGATGAAATGCTTGGCCAATGAAGTTAGGAAAGTCAAGGAGAACAAGAAGAGGAAGCGTGAGGGCAATGGGGACGCTCTTGGCAACAGCCGTCGAAAACCGACTCGAGCAGTCAGAGACTTAAGTCCTCAAGTCAGTCCACGATCAGGGCGAACTCGAAACTCCATTGATTTTGAAATCATGCAGGCTGATGGACAGAACGAATTATTGAAGGAGGTCGATGAAGAAGATACCATAGACCAAGACCATTCTCTGCCAATTCGAAGCTCCTCAGAGTTGCCATTGAAAGGTCTCAAGATCGTCATTATCCATATGAAGGAGAAACTCAATGATGGACCTCCTGTTGGTGAGCTAATTCTGAAGCAGCTCCAGGGTTACGAAGCACAGGCACGTTTAGGGTGTGAATTCGTAATTTCAAAAGTTGGGGACGCAATGTACTTCTAAGGCTGGAGTTTCCCAAGAGTACTTTGGAAGACTGAATTTGCATGAGATTGGGGGGCTGGAGTTTTGCGTGTTAGGGAGGCGGCAGAGTTGATGATTTCTCGGCGTGAGGTGGGTGGCTATGCGTTGTGACTGGGAACCAGGCGTTGGTATGCTCTCCTTGATGTAGTTTATTAAGTCCATTGAACTTCACCCTAGGCCTCCTTTGTCCACTCCAGGCTCGATGGTCTTCACGCTAGTGGAAAAAGGATCCTGAAGTGTCAAGATACGGCCCGCGGCGCTGTCATGAGTGGATCTTACTGGATGCACCGCTTTCAATATCCTCGAAAGTTCCTGTCAGCAACTCATCCTGCAATGCGCTCAACAGCATATATGATTCTTAGGAGTAAAAGGTGCCGGCCTCTGCTACTACAGACATCATGACGATGCTTTCTCCAAGTTGGTGAAACGCGTCAATTAGCGTAGAGTAGCCTCCCACAAATGGTCACAGTATCAAGAAGACACCGTTCATTGTGTCCTGGATGAGGGATGGATGAAGGGTTCTGAGTGAGTAACTTCGCACGATTATTGGAATAATAAGAGCATACAACCATTGGACTTAGAGGCGAAAGCTTGATTGCACTGCTGAATGAGAAACATCCCCCCTCGATCATTACAGAGAGATAACCTCCCGTGACCTCCAAATTCGGGAACTAAGAGGTATGCACCGTATTCATGCCTATTCGATCGCAAGTTTCCTTCTTTCGGCAAAGCTTTAAGGATCTAGGAAATCGCTACCAAGAAACGGGGTTAATGGAGGAAGAGCCCACCGGGACAACGTTGACATCACTTGCTCCTCAGAAAACTGGCTCCTGACAACCGCAAATTATTCTAAGTTACACCTATCACCTTTTATAACACTCGTTCGCTCCATAGCATTCGTTCAACCCCTTGTGACCATTGCTATCCACATACAACATTTGTTCTCGCAAACAGCGATCAGCAACAAGTAACAAGTTCAAGCCCTATGAGAATCGTTTCATTCATTCCACGGCAATAATCATGGACCGAACAGCTTCACCTGCGAACCGCAGACGGGCTGCACGGTATCTGGCCCATGCTCGCAACGAACTGCGGTTCCACGCCGTGAAGACGGGAAGGAACAAAATAATTCCCCAACCAGTTTTTCTGGAGATGTTTGGGGAAGAAAGCGACGAAAATATCGATTCCGACTCCGCCTCGTCATCGGATACAGACACGGCACTGACTGATCCTGACATCGATGCCTATATGCGTGATGCAGAAGGCACCCAAACGGGAAGACCAGATATCTCGGCGGACAGTGCGAGTAAACTGTCACAGGTGGAACAAACCCATGTTGAGCACCTCAACTTCATCCGTGATACGACGGAAAGAATGGACTTGCCAGAAGATATACATGGGGAGGGAGACGACGAGGCTATGGAGGCTTTCCTCTACCCGGACCCAATCCCATCTGAACTGGTTCCGCCTCCGACCCCAAGACTCTCTCACGTGGACCTACCTCTCCCTTCCATCGAGACCGATACCCCCAAAGGCAACATCAGAGAAACACGCGATTGGATGGAAGAATGCGAAGGAGGAGACTTGTCGAACATCATTCACTTGATACCTGCCAATGGCGACGGGCCTTTGTTCTCGGGTGAGGGTCACTTAGACAACAATAGCACCGGCCACACAAAAGATGTATCAATACAAGATGATGAAGATGGAGACGTGTCAAATGCCTCTCCGTTCTCCTTGATAATAGATACATCCGAGATGGACGCACTTCAGCCAGAGCCTGAAGACAGAGACTTGTCAGGTACCCAAGGACGGGTCAGGGATGACAAGCAGCTTTGGGCGCCAATGATCCAGAATGCCATGCAAGCAGAAGCGTCTCTCAACAATCGTACTCAATCAGCTTTCACTAGTCAGACACCTGGCTTGGGTTGTGTCGCAGTCCATATGGATGACTTCACAGAACCCCGCGTGACTGATTTGCCAGGCGAACCCTTATCCGTGAAGGCTACAGCTCTCGAAGAGGACGCTCCCCAGTCAATGGAAACAGTTCTGCGGGAACCTGAAGACATGGGCTTGTCTGACATCCCTCTCCCAGTCAGCGGCCCAGAGGTCCATGCTGCCTCGCTGACCAAGGGATTCCCCACAAACCATCCTCTACCCACTGCTCTCAATCAGATACCAGGCTTAGGATGCGCGTCAGTTCATACGAATAACTTTATCGGATCCTCCATGACTGGTGTGAGAACCGAACTCTTACCTGAACAGGCTCCAGCCGCGGAGCCTGCCACTCATGCTGCATCATCAGAATTCACTGAAGAGGAAGAGGTACCCGACCGTGTCCTCGAACTTTTCATGGAAGATCTGGAAGAGATGGAAGCTAACGTCCTCGCGCAGGCAGAAACTGAAAGAAGACTACTGTGTCGGAAACACAAGGCGCTGGCCTCAAACCATCATTATACCTGGGGATCCCCGTCATCCCCAGCCACGCCACGCCTAGAAAAACGGGGCATCACTCGCATGAAAGGACAACGGCCATATACAGAGAAGGAATTCCAGGCTATTAGGAAATTGCGGAAAACGCTACCGCCCTGGAAGAAGCATGCGGTTTGGAGCAGAAGTCTCTTGTGCGTAGAGACGAGATTGGGTGGAGAATGGGGCCCGTTTCGTTCGTTCCATACTCGAAGGGGACCGACAGGCGGTGATCCACGCCTCCCATATTGGAGACATTGCAATTACTGTGGTAACGGTTGTAAGGCTGTGTGAGGCAGGTACTGATGGAAAGGACGGTCGTCGTTCGTTGAGAAGGACATTTTTCTGGGATTATGGAAGATAATGTTGAATACCCTGTTGTACTTGCATTAGTGTCGTCGTCGCCGCATCACGGGCAAGTGATACCAGCATTGTAAAGTAGCTTTACATAGCGCAGCGAATGATCATATTTTACCTAAAACTTCCAAACATCAGAAGCGTAAGTTTGTAGGAGCTCTATGAATGGGTAAGAAACTCAACGTAAGAGAAAACGATCTCCAAGGCCTCGCCATGTATTCTCTATTTTCAATCTTGTCCATTAATTTGCCAGGCAGACCAGATGCAATAGCATCTACAAAGGAACATGATATCATTGTCTTGTCTCTCGTTCTCGTCTGTGTATTCCCTGCTATTTATACTGCATCCTCACTCATCACTTCCCTCCTTATGACTCACTAACACGTTCGCTCCTATGGTGCTTTCTTATTCACCCCCTCCAGCCCAGCCAGTTCAGCAAAGTCAAAAGCCAAAGATCGGACCTCAAACCCATCATGCATGTATGCAATCCCGATAGCAAAACTCCTTGCGCCGATCCGATTCTTCGCTGCTGGACTAATGGACAACCAACAGATAAAGTAAAGCACCCGCCCACGCTAATAGCTCGCAAGCAAGATATCCCCCAACCCAAGCCAACCCCAACACCGTTCAAGCCAAGCAAGCCATGCCATCCGTATCTTATCTCAAGCGAGCGTGCGCTGCAACTCAGCTTGACGCTCTGGTATCATCTCTGTTCTGTCATGATCGTCCCCCTTGCTCTCGTGATCTATGACTGTCATTCCTTTCTCTCTGGCTACCGCTCCGTTCCCGGGCCCGATCCTCTGCCACTGCGTCATTATAGCTTGGTATTGGTGGCGGAGTGCTTTTCCTTCGTAGCATGGGCGTTCGCTCACTGTCGCTGCTTCCTCGTGGACTATTGGAATTTGAGGGGAGAGGGCTTGTGTACTCTGGGGGTGGCTGTGCTTCCTGCACTCCTAGCCCAACATTCGTGGTGGTTGTCGTTGCTTGTTGCGGCTGCACCACCGATTGACTTGATTCCCCAGGCTCATCATTTGACGGAATGTGGGTGAGATGTGCCAGAGAGATGTCGGTTGGTGAACGGACGGGTCCGGGACTCGTTGGTGGACCGTATCTGAAGTTCCCACTTCTCGTTCGGCCATGCCGTGGATCTGGGTAATGCCCGTGACTGCTTTGAGCTCCTTCTCGTCCGGCCTCAAGCAGTATACTTCCTTGCTCGCTCCCATATGGTGGCGGAGGAGCCAAACTTCCAGTCATGGGAGCTAAGCCCCATTTCTTGACATTTGCTTCGATAAAGACGAATCCAGATTGTCCAAAGTTGACATGCACAGTGCAGGGCCCATTTGCACCCACTGCTGGAAAGAGATTTTGTGATTTCAGCCCGTGCGCCACATCTTCCAATTTCTTGCCATTTCGTGTGAAGAATATCGTGCCTGTTCGAGGTCGATATCCGACGCCGATGACATCTCCCTGCACAATTTGTGGTCCATATGCTGGCCCGTTAAATGGCTGATTATATCTTCGATGTCCGGTAGATATGTACGCAACTGAATATTTATGCCAACCTAGGTACATAATCAGTATCAAATTCTAAACATTAAAAGTATGCCCACGTACCAGGTAATCTGAATAAGGGATACGGCTTCGTAGCCACCCCTATACTGAGTAATGTTGATTCAGGCTTGTCATAAATCTTCGACTCCCAATAATAAACCTCGTTTTGCTTTGGTACGGGCAGATTCGTCAAAGTTGAGCATTCCGAGTCAAAGAACTCGATTTCAGTCCTCCCCTCCACAAAGCAATTCGCAATCTCCAGCTCCGGCTCGAATTCCCACGCTGAGACACCCTTTTCTTGAATTGCTAAGTACTGTGACAGTGAGATATCCGTCGGTAATGAGTCTGGAGGATTGGCCTGGATGAACGCTGTAGGCAGACGTCAAATTAGTATACGCTTCACTCCGAGGGAACCAGGATATGATGAAGTGTAAATGTACCTTTGGCTCTCAGATATTCTGTCCGCTGCAAATCATCCATCTCTTCCAGAGCCTCCGCCTCCTCCCTCATATATGCCTGCTCGTCGTCATATTCACCCGGTCTCCCCAGCCGGTCCAGCAATATGCGGCCACTGCTCGTATACTTGAAGAAGTAGACGATCAGGAATATAAGGGCTATTAGAATGGCACTTCCAAAAGAGCTGAGCAGGCCGATCACGACGCCGTTGATGGTTGAATCATTGCGCTGCACGTGGATGTCGCCGCTTGGAGGCTGCCACAACGGTGCGTTGGTCGACTCTGGGCTCGAGAGTAGTATTTGCAGGTTCTCTGGCGCATCTTGGGATAGAGGCGTTGGTGTGGGTGAGAGGAGAGAAGTCATGAGGGTCGTGTGCGTCCCCCGCAGATGTTCGTCCATCATGCCGTCCTGTCGTCCTTATCGCACCCTTCTCCGTCGTCGTATGCCGCTCCGAGGATACAAGATGACCTCCTAGAGCAGCGTCCGTGCCGGCGTTCTCGGCCAGCGAGGCAGTGCCAATCCACTTGGAGTTGACGGTCGTGGGAACGGGTATCGTGATTGAAAGATGAGGTCTGGAGGTCGGCAAGTGATCCGCTGCAGAGCAGTTGCAGTCTCGCCTGGCTCCGCTCGCTCGCTCGGACAAGGGCCTTGGTCTGATGCCTGCCAAGGAGCTGTGTGGCGTCAGAAACAACACTGGCATTCGTCGCCGACTCTCCGCCCCCACAGAGAGTGACCTCCTCTTACGTAGCGTTACGGAACGAGAAGAGGGAGAGGCGAATGTGCGCAATTGTCAGTCGATTCTCACCACCTCATCTTCGAGAGTCACGGGGAGAAATATTCAGCAACGTTCTTGACCGCTTGTGTGCCTGGACCGCGTTTGTTTTGCGTGGCCAGGAGGATTTGCTGTCTGGTTTCAAAAGGCGCCCTGGAGGTGTATCAATGCCTGTTTCATGCCTTTATTTGAGGAGCATTGCACGCCGCATCTGCGCTTCGGGGTGCCTTTCAAAGCGAGACTTGAACCATATATTTGGTGAAGTCTTGACGATCATTGATTGTCAATCTTCGATATTGTCTTGGAGTTTAATTAAATGACCAGGCGGTGAAAGCCCCCTTTCCTCACTCACTACACGTCTCACAGTGATTGGAATCATCTCCAGATATAGAGTTATGCCAGCAGAGAGTCACTTCTAGTTGTTTACATTGGTTTAACTAATAACAAACAAGAAGTTGGGGAGATTTGAATGACCTTGGTCTTAGGTCATTAAGATAGCTGTTAAGAAAAGGATAAGTTCCAATAGCTGTCAAGAACCGAACACTATTGAAACTTATGCATTATTCGCGAGTAATTCGGAAGTGCAGATCTTGTTCCAGTATGAGAGCAGCTCGGACCATTACCGTTGGTTCGTGAAACATATCCTTGTGAATTGCGCTCTTTGGTATCTGAAAGTCTCTAATGAACTCGTGCTGTATCATCCGTCATGAAATTCATTCGACGCCTCCAAAATGCAGATCTAGAAAACAACTCCATGATATGACATTGTCCCAAAGCGCAAGGAACATCAGCCTCGTCCCGTAAGGATGTAGCCGTCCTGTGAAATCAAGTCGCCATTTCCACGTCCCCGTCTCCTCCTTGCTTCTTCTTGTGCTCCTCAGCCCGCGATCTAGTTTTCTTCTTAGCTTCCTCGATCCACGCCTTATAAGCCTCCGGCCCCTCTTCCAGCTTCTCCGCAATAACACCCTTCAACACCTCGCCGGCAAATCCCACGAAGTTATGCCTCCTCAAGGCATTCTCAAATTGCCACCCGTCTCTCTTCTGTTCCTCCCTAAACAGCATCTCATGGTCACCAATCTCTCTCGCCCCGACTCTCAGATCTCTCACCATCGCCAACAAATTAAATCGGATCTCATTTGCAGGGTATCTCTCTATCCTCCTTTGCAGAACCGGAATAACCTTCTCGGGAAATTCCTCAGACGTACTCGCACCATGTGCAATCGGCGCCGGTTGCAGTCCATCTAATTCGTAAAGAATGCCGTTGATCGGGGTATAGGCAATGAAGTGATACACATCGTCGTCGTCAGTAGCCGTCCGTTGCGTCTCGTCAACAAACGGGCTGCTCTTTGCAAAGCTGTTATGCACATCCCTAATCAACTCGCTATTACTGAGCGCTTCGCCACGAAACTCAGCCGGGAATCCTGCAGTAAATTCCTTGAAATCTCGCAATTGGGTCCCGACATCGATCTCGCCGTCCTTGTTCAGTAGCACCGATAGAAGAGCCTGAGTACCGCAGGCATTCTGTATTGTTTGCGCGGCGAAGAAAAGGTTATCCGCGGCGGCGTAGTCGTATTGGCCGTCTTTCGGTGTGCCGTCTGAGTTGGGCTTCTCGCTGGTAGGGTATTTGAAGAGGAATATGACGCCGTAGACGGGACTTAGTTGGCGGAGGTATTCGGCATCAAGGGCAATCAACTCTTCGAATTGCACATCTTTGACGCCTAGGTTATCGAGCAGGAAGGTGAAGACACCCTAGAAGATGTCAGTGGGCATTCTGGGGGCGAGGCGATCCAGAGGCAACCGACCGCATCCGACTCGACTATGATGACGTTAGTCAAGCATTAAGAAAGTTGAGAAAGGAAGGAAACCAACTGGTGTTCCAGCCTCCACTCATTTTGGCTGTTGCGAGCTTCGTGTTATGGTTGCGAGATTTAAAGCTTGGAGAGCTCCAAATTATTCCAAATGCCGCGATATCGCCAATGTCGGCTACACGTGACAAGACGGGGGTAACATCGAAATTGGTGTAAAGGTGAAAGGAAAAAGCGTAAGGCTTAAGAAGTTGATCATTTTATTTCTACAATTAGAGAAACAGAACTTAAATATTCTAACGTCTCCCAAACACTCTACAGGAGTCAAGTATAAGAGTGCGACAATGCGAGTATTTCTAGCGGAAGCATTGGCAGTGTTTAACCTGATTTGGAACGTTGAGACTGAGTGTCGCCTTGTCTGTCCCCTTGGCCCAGGTTAATGGAAAGTGAAGATCTGGAAGACTACAGGTCGGATCTGTAGCTACGGGGACTGAGCAGTTCATAGTTTTCTGACCCTATCTAGAAAGTGCCGTTCGTTCTGACCTTCACGCTAAGTCAAGTAATGAGGGCACAGACTTTCAACGTAAACACTTAATTCTTCTATCCATCATTACTTTAATTCCCTGATGCTTTCAAATTCCCATTACATGATAGCCGCTAAGTCTAACGCCGCTAATCATTTTCCCGCAAAAAATTCAAGTCAAGCCTCAGCGGCATGAGCTCTTAAACTCCGTTTCCATGCAATATGCGCTGGGGTATCGTAAGGACTGTGGCCGTAAGGAACGTGGGTATCATAAGGAGTGTGGGTATCTATCGTAAGGACCGTGGATATGATATATTCGTACAGGAATATCATAAAAAATTCGTAAAGTTCGTGATGCCGTGAGGCATTGTAAGAAGCGCCGCCAAATAGTAGAAACAGTATTACCGGGAAAGAGATCCGTAAAACTCATCCCATGCGCGATTAAATTAAGTCGTAAATCATAAAGCGGTGTTGTCGAAAAGTTTTTGAGATATTAAATCTGCCGGCCTTTTCCCTTTCCCGAGGATGAGTAGGCCGGAGAGGGAGCGCGAAGATGCGGAGGATAGCTGGGTACATGCGGTGCTTGCATTTGTAGCATCTGCTGCTCAGGAGTTCGAGGCTCGAATTTGATGTGCTCATCTTCAAGCGATTGTGGCTCAAACTTAAAAACGGGGGTGGTCCTGGGCGAGATGTTAAATCGTTTCGTCCGTATTATATCCACACGGTCGGAAGCACAAACCCGCCGAAGTTCGAGCCAGGGCCCTGTTCATACTGTTCATAAAGAGCAAAATCCTCTCCATGATCACTGTAAACAATGGATCCCTCCCCGAAGTTTGATGATGCTGGGCTATGGTAGCCTCCAAAACCGCTGGGCGACGGGATCCCGAGGTAGTTGTTGGTATAGGGGTCCAGGGTCAGAGGGCTGATGGCTGTCGCAGACATTGAATCGGGCGCCAGACTCATGACATGCTCTTGACTGTATGTGAATGCAGGGTTGCCATATGGAGAGAATGACAACGTCGTTGGATAACTCTCTTCCATCGTGTAGCTGCTGCCACCGAAAGTTGGGAAGGAGGCAGTTCGCTCAGGCTGAATCCAACCCATGCGGCCCCTGAACTTCGATACCATATCAATCGGATACTCCATGAGGTTGAGGGGAGTCTGCATATCTGCATCATATGTCTGAGAGACATTGATAGAGAAGAGCCTGCGAGCTATCTCCTCGATTGGGCCCAACGAGAGGCTCCCAAAGTAAGCCGCGCCAACTTCAGGGAACAATGGCTCGACTACCAATGCTACCGTGTAGTAATGTGCCAGAATGATCAGTGCAGAGGGAGATCCCCGTGTTTGTTGCAAGAACATGACCGGAAGCCAGAAGAGCCAAGCCCGGAGTGGATTGAGCATCTCAAATCGCTGAGCTGCAGTGTGACTGGGAGACACCTTGCGAACGCCACGAACGAAAGTCATGAGCTGCTGAATAGCCTTCACGTCTTCATTGTTCTCCTTCAAATGGACCTCGACTTTCTGTAGCTGTGCATAAGCCCGCTGCAGGGCTTCCAAGTCTTGCTTGCGTGGATTGCTGAGCTTCTTTCCGCCAGGGGCCGGCGATGGAGGTGCAGTCGGGAACGTGCTCTGTTCCGCGATAAAATCTCCGAATTGCGACTCGTTCTTCCACGGCTGCATGGCATCAATGACCTGTTTGACGGTTAGCTACAACAATCCAATCCTTGCCGTTGGACAACATACCGAGGAGGTCCCGTGCATCAACTGTGTCCAACCACGCCTAGATACCTGTCAGTGGAGTGTTACTACATACTATGTCAGGCTGCACTGACCAGTCAGTTGCCTGCCAGGACAAGAGGAGAGAAGCCGCAAGCACAGCATCTGAGTTCTGTCGCGAGAAGGCTCCGATGGCTTCGTGGAGGCCCTTGAGAGCAATGCCGCGATGCTCGTAGGCCATGTTGGCAGTAAGGGGGCAATCCGTCAACCACGCCAAGTGAGTTGCAGACAGGGCGAGCAACGCATGCATGACAAAATCGTAATCAATCCCGATCTTCAGGAACCTAGATGTTGGTAAGCGGACTGCAGCTCCAAAGTAATCCTCTCAACTGGCCACTTACAGTGGTATCTGGCGAGTCCAGATGGTGAAATTACTAGCATCATGGATACCAAGTTCACTGGAGACGGAGGCCACATGGTGAATGAGACGGAGGTCCTCAAAAGACAAGTATTGAGGAGATGGCGCTGGGTATATGTAAAGATCTGGGAATGGAAAACTCCCAGTCTGTTGCCAACGTTCAATTTCTGCCTCAATCTCTGGGGTCCAAAGCAAGTCTGCCTTTTCAGGAGTGACAGCTCTTTCTTCTTGGGCTGGCATATCCATGTATGGACAACGACAGTTGTGCTTCGTGCAATTTCGGCTACCTTCGAGGTCAGATTGCTCATGTAATGTAGATCAGGACGGAGGAAGAAGAAGCCTACCATTGGGGGAAATTCTCGTCACAACGTATGTGTCTACGCTTGCAAGTTTCACAACCCTTACGAGATTTGGTATGGCTTCGAGGCTGTTAGTATTTCTCCAGGTGAGGATCCAGACATAACATACCTCCGACGGGGAGGTCCACCACCGGGGCCAGCCATTTTGGATGAGTCGGTTGAGAGAAGATAGAAAACTCCGAGGCTTGAACGAGTGAAAGCCGTCGAAGAGGTTTCTGATCTTGGGGGGATCAAGTGGGGGTGGGCGGGCGCGGCGGTGATTTGTTTATGGGTGAGAAGTGACAACCGGATTCAGGAACAAGTAGTCTCATAGACTCCGAGGCTGCCGGGCATATGTAATCTTCAGATCGGGAAAGCGAGTGTGGTGAGGCTGCAGGAGCGGCCCGGGTGACGGTAGCTGTGATCTGAACAATCTGTCCAGGACAAATAACCATAAACGAAGGATTATGTCTTGAGAGCCGGGAATAATCGATCGATGGAGAATTGTGACACAGGTATATCTCCCGAAGGCTTGCTGTATATGAAGGTTGTGGGCTGCAAAGCGAAGGAAAGGAGCCAGCGAGGGCGTCCAAGAAACACAAGCGAATGTGGTGGTGAAGATGGGCTGAAGGTCGTCTTTCTCAAATCCTACGACACATGTTCGACTGGCGATGAGGTGGATTCTTGTAGTCAAGCAGACTGTGCCGGAGGTTGGCAGAAAAATCCACAAGAGGCATAGCGGGTGGCTGGCGCTTGGCCGTGCAGGCCTTGGGGGGGGGAGGGGAGGGGGTAGCGTTGTGGTGGGTGAGGCACGAGCTCTGGACGTGACCGCGACCCACCTCTGTCAGGGAAAGGGTAGCGTGTCGCTGTTTTTGAATATTTTAAATCACATTATTATCACAGAGGCGATCTTGGGGGCGCCAGCTGTGGGTTTGACGACCACTCGGCGAGTCGGAGCACCAACATGGGCGCTAGGGCGGTGTGGCAGGACAAAGCCAGAAGGGGGACCGTCGCTAGACGTGGCGCCAGGAGGCCATTTTAGGCTCCAGCCAACTTGCGCGTGAAAATAACATAGCACAGCACAGTAGCGACGAGCAGGCCAGCCAGCCCCAAGGTCCAAATGCGTTCCCCAATGGCGGCACTGCGTTCGGCAATCGACGAAGGGCAAGCTGCGGCGGCGAGGTGCTCATTGTCGTCAATACTCGAGTCGAGTCGGCCGCAGCGGCGGAGGTCAGAAGACTGAGGTGGTGTCTGGAGAGCAGTACTGTAAGAATGAAGCTCCCGACGAGAGGGAATGGGTGTGCGGAGTGCGGGGTGCTAAAAATAGCCCACACTGGGTAACTGGGCTCGCCCGGTTACTCCCGCGCTGATTCGCTGAACGAACAAGTGAGAGGCTGGGTAAAAGCAGCGAGCGCTGCCGAGGACTGGCACAGTGGCATGCAGGGCAGGGTCGAGCAGTCAACTCACCACCTCGTTGTTTGTTCCGGACCCCGATCAATATGATTAATGATTGAATGCCAACCAGACCCTACAACGCTTCACCACCGCCCTTCTGTCCCGTCTGTGCCAGTGCTGGTCGCCCTTGCAAGGAGTCAAGGGTTGCAACGTTCTGCAGCATTCTGCATTCTGCAGCCGTCCCTCTCGCAAGCCAAGCATTGGAGCTACCTAACGCCAGTCAGTTCTGAGGCGGGTTTTGCGCGGCGAGGCTGGTGAGTTTGACTTGTTTGGCGTGTCTGTCTGTCTGTCTGGTGCTCATGCTCATGCTCACGCTCCAGTAATGTTGGGAAGCCGTCCGTCTGTGCTCTCTGTGCAACATCACCGAACCAGTTGGCGGCCCCCCCCCTTGTTGCTGCGCCCCATTCGATCAGCCGTTGGGAAGGGATCAGTGATGCGCTCGCAAGGTCCCCGTCGCGCCGAAAGTGTAACGAATGGCTGTCAGCTCTGCTATGAGCACCTTGTCGCCTCGTGTCCCATTTTGTACTTTTTGCGCAGCCCGGTTCGACGTCACCCCACATCCGTGGGCTGGTTTCATGAGAGCTCAAGCACTAGAAAGCCCAATAATAATGCAGATTGATGGTCATGGAAGGGCCCGTTTCGAATTGTCCGAACAGGGGAATTCTGCGAGATACAGATCCAAGCACTTCATTGGATAAGAGAGCCGCGAAGTTAGGACCAGGACTCCGGAACCTTATGCAGTTTTGACATGCCTTTTCGATATCATGTGCTCTGTTATGGTTAAATATTGTGCAAACACCCATGTTTTTCTGGCAATCCTTGATGCCTGCTCCGCGTTGTTAGCTACACGCTTCTCGGGAATAGCGACATGGTTGTGGATAAAACGTGAAGATCCGACAATATCTTGATAAAATTGTCAATCGTCGATATCTACAATGCTTCAATGATGATGCCTGCGATTCGAAGAATTAGCAGTTAGCTTTGACATCCTCGTCAGAGCAGTTAGTCATCTCAACCGTTCAGATTTCCAGTCGAGGGGGCGTCTACCAGGGATTCCGGCTCTGAATCCCTCAATTCACAACTACTTTTTGTGTCTGACGTTCATGCGCCAAGGAAATTGTCCTCCCCCTCGCTTTTGTGGTTCTCGGAGTTTAAGGTTTCCGGGATTCGGGAAAGAGGGCCTTGGGTTGAGCCTCAGTTTGATACCGGTACTGGGTGTGGAGGCAAACCATAGAAAGACCCTTGAGACGTCATAGAAGGGCCGCAGGACTTTGGCCACCTTCCTTCTCATCGGCTGATTATTGATGCCTCCGTGCTGATGAGTCAAAGGGTTCTTGTCCACTTGGATGATGCCAAGAGCGTCGGGAATCAAACATCGGGTTGCTTCGCCTCGCAATATCAAGGGACTTTCAGGCTCATCAGGTCACCCGGAAGTTGGGGGGCGCCACCTGACTTCTGTTTCAGGTCCGTCATCTTCACCCTGATTGGTCGAGCTGCATGACATGGTGAGACGTTAACCCCATTAGGCAATCGACGCTAGGGACCTGCTGCAAGGCTATTTTGGTCCGCCTTCTGGAAAACTTCAACCTTCGGCATACCGAATTCATAATCAGACTGAAGGATACAACGTAGTATTTGGCTGAGCTGCGCTGTGTGCTGGCACGCACGGGTAACGCCGAAGAATATTGACATTGTCAGATATGATCTCATGGATGCGCAGCTCAGGTCGCCTCTTTTTTCTATGAATATCTTTGGAAAGAAAGAGGCAATGAATGGTACTCGGGGGCAAGGAAGTTCACCAGTGGAGTAATGTTGATGATTGAACCGGGACGGGTCTCAGTCTCAACTTCTCAAGACCTTCATTCCATTTCGATACACTTAAGCTTCACTCTCACTTTGAATTTTGAAAGTTGAAACTCGAAAGGGGGCGTTGCGAGTAAGGTTCCAGGGAAGGAACAGCGGCTCGCTGCAGGATCGCCTTTGTTCAAGTTCATGAAAGACATTGAAAACACATCCCTGGCGACGGTTCTCCATAACGTTGATTTGCATGCTCTGTCAAAATCTGACAATCTGTGGAGTACTTGGTTGTACCGTATACGCAGTCAGTATCTGATGCCCTCGGTAGAAGCATGGATGATTGGCTGTGGAGGCCTGGAGGTGTTGAAAAATGTGCGCACCCGAGGTAAGGGCTTGAAGGCGGTGAAGGAAGCTGTAAATGGCTCCGAATAACTGACTTCGTCCCTAACTCCCCAACTTGGTATGGTGCATCGCTGAAGCGTAATATCCACGACGCAGGTAGGCTATTCGAACTGGCATCGAAGCTGAATTATTGAGGCATGATTAAGCGTGTCAGCAAGGTAGGGTTGAACTGTAGTTCCTAGACCGGGCCAGGGATACACCAGCCTTCACAGTGCAATCATCTTGAAGATCTTGAGTTCTGATGCCAGAGTATGAAACGGCCGGAGCGGCAGAGGCTCCTCAAAAGCAGACCCTTGGACCGTTGACATTTCCTGTTGCAGCAATTGAAGGAGATCGCTTGGGCAAGGGTCCCCTGGGCCGACGGGAGTGGCCCTTTCTTGAGAATATTCGGCGCGGAGACAGTAATCTTTTTGGCCTCATGCAGCGGGATGACATCGCGGGTGTGCGCGGAGGCGCGGTCCATTCTCTTGGGTCTTGACTCTTCATCACCCACGAGCTTTCGAGAGAGAGCCAATAATCGCTCACTCGGCTTCGCATCCCCTCCATCGAATTCAACCGACAACTGAGACATTCCGATGGTACCTTGGTCGACACACGGCGTCATAACAGTACGAACTGCGAATGTTGGCTGCTCGCATCAACACGTTGGCATCCACGGATCCAAGGCCGAAAAGCGGTGAGAAAGAGACACCAGCAGACCAGCAGAGCGTGACACAGCGACAGACTGCATAGACCGCCAAAGCTTTGGCCTCACCGCGGAGGAAGAGACCCTCTCTCTGTGAACTGTGGTGCTTTTTCCTGCTTGACGCTGCTACGGTAAGAGGTGAGGTGTGGCAGTTTGTCAACGGAGGAGAGCTGGACACGTTGTGGGCGCCCGTCTGTCCTCTTTGGTACTAGCGCAGTGAGCCTTCACCGTTAACTTCCTTCCGTGCCGAGCCCACCTTGGCTGGCCTAAAAATAGCAGCACTGGGACAAACGCTACGGTTCATATATCCGATCTCCCAAGTGTCACTTTGTCGAGTCCTCAGTCCACCATCGGGCCATACTGTATACCGCGGAGATACAGTCTCCAGTCCGGTGGCACTGCTAGCCGAAACCTCCCTCGGCCTCCCCGACCCCCTTATGACTGCTCATTGCCTTCCTTGACCGCCGACCAGAACCTAACTAGACGTCACAGCATCAACCCGACAATCCGCTGAAGAGTGACGGGGTCCCGAGATGTTGTGTTCAAGCTCAGAAGATCAGAGGGAATGCGCAGCGACTGGCACGGGGTCGTTATGGCTGCATCTCTCGGTCAATTCGTCCCTTACTGTACTTTACAGTAGGTTCTTCCCCCGCTGGTCTTCCTTGGGAGCACTCTTCTGTAGCCACTGTTGGATCATGTTCTCAGGCGGTTCTGACGGCCAAGGTGCTCTCACCGTCTCCATCCTCCTCCTCCTTTAAATAGCAACATCATCACAATCACCCGCCTCACATATGCCATGCAGATGCAACGTGATTCGACCCAATTATCCCACCTCAACTCACCCCCGCCCTGCAACACTGCACAGGCTGTATAAATCACAGAATCTCGAAGCATCGATTCCTCCTATGTCGCCCTTCACACGCAACCACTTCAAGCAGCCGAGTCTCCAGGAAAGAGCTGGGATTGGCCAGAATCGCCCCAAATGGCAAACCCGAGGAAGTTGCCACCGGTAATCAATCCTAACTGCGGGGGATCAATCTTCCGAGCACATCGGAGGCAATCAATTCCTCTCCAAGAGAGATCCTGCTCAAGCTCCGCCGAGTCGAAAGCTGTTCTTCACCCTGAAACAAACAAATTGGTCTAATGATATCTCCCCAACGCCTAGCCCCCAAATCTGCCTGCTTGGCGAGGTAAACAATCCGAAACTGGCAAGTTCGAAACGAAACGGTCAAACCTTCGATATTGCAGTGCCCTGTTCAAGCTTCGGAAGGCCAAGAACTTGATATTGCTGCACATAGGTTATGTGACTGAGCTCTTACACGTCTGAATCGCATTCTCAAATTCCGTGCCTCTGCCCTACTTCTTTGGTTCGGACGCAAAAGTGGGACATTTGAGGGCTGGTGTCTTGCAGAGGCTTCTTGTTACCCTGAAGGAAACCCCCAGGTCAGATTTTGTGGGGTAATAACTCAAGGCCTGCTTTTGGGCCTGTTTCACCGATTCCCGGTCAACGATCAAGTGTCCCAATCATCTTCCCTCATCTGAACTTCTGCCTTCACAAGGCCAAACAAATAAATGAAGGGGAAAATCCTCAGTTATTACCCAGCCCTGCGGCGCGATGTCAGACGAAAAGAAAAGGCAGCCATTGGCCCATTCGGCTACTTCTTTCTCTCCTCTCTCGGCGAGTAGATACTCGACCAATTTACCGATGCTGAAAGTGTAAAAATATAGCATTGGGGGCGCAGAAGCAGGAGCGTTTCTTTTCCTTCGAAGGATGCTGCAAGCCATCACCAGCTGTTCAAGGGTGCGCTGGCCCTATGAGACCGTCGTCTTGAGCGCTGTAACGGCACATAAATCAGATGCCTCAAAATACAGTTTTGCTTCTTGCTGTTCGTTGCTTATCCCCGATGTCGCGCTTCCCACTCTCAAATCCCCTGAACAAGGCTGAGCAGTCCTACAATATCTCCTTGACTTTACAATATTCCCGACAAATAGCTCCGTTTGTCAAGTCAGCCAACCTGCCTCAGACCTCTTTTCTTCTTCTCTGGTAGCTCTGTTTTGTGAGTGCAGTGTGTAGTTTTGAAGGCTTGCGTCAAAGTATTGGCGCAAGATGGGGCGCCATAATCGAAGGAAGTCTCCGGACGCAGAGGTGGAGGGCTGTGGGATGCAGAGAGTCCTTTGTGGAGGCTGTGGAGTGGGGTTTGCGGCCATTCAAGGTTTGACAGGTACGGGGTACCCTGAGCTGCTACATTTGATAGGCCTGGCTGGCAACTGAGAATAGGTACAGCGGGACAATTGGATATGGGTCTACGAGACAAGACTTTGTAGAAAGCCCACGGGATGCGTCGATGTCTTTGAAACAGCAGTCCATGATGCGCCTGGCAAGTGTGTGATATTCGTGGCCATTTTTCAATAGCTGCTCCCCCACCTGCAACGCTGCAAGCGCTTGTGGTGCATCAATGGAACACCCTACCGAAAATGGTTGGAACAAAACTCCACTGGAAATCGGGAAGCTCATGCCGCAGACAATTATTGAACCCATTGAGATGATTAGCCTTGATTTGGTTGTCGATTTGTGCTATTAATACGAACTCAGGTGTTCGGCTATCCGAAGTCGCTCAGATGCACAATCGGACTATTCAGACATTGCACAAACGAAGTCAAACGCTCAAGATCTTATTACTAAGCTCTCATTCCATGCTATGCAACCGAGCCTACGGCTTCAACTACCTACCTAAGATCTAAACTACTGTTTGCTCAAGTCATGGGAAGTCCTCCCATGACATCTCTCCAGTCACATCCCTCGAGCAAATGCCTCCATGCGTAACAGCACAATGTCCTCCTGCCGTCTAAACTGCCGTCATCCCATCACTTCATCTCAATCATCACTGAGTGATGGCCCTCTCGCTCCCAATCAAACGAGAAAAACGGTGTATCTATCTAACTGTCTTAACCATCGCTCGCCGCAAACAGGCAACGCTTCGCTGCAAATGCTGCACCGCAAAAAAAGGAACTCGACGAAATTCAACCGCAAATGCTCGTTTTCAGTTTTGCTGCCCTCAGTGATGATTGATTGCTTGATTGACTGATCCTCCATGTGCCATGCCTTCGTAGATACAGTACCACATCGTTCTTCCAAGTGTAGTGCAAACTCAAACTCTCTCACCTTTTTGCGCCTGCAGTCCCGCTGTGTTGCTGCTTTGTCCCAAGGAAACACGGATCTTGCTTTGCTTTTGCTTTTTTACAAGTTGTAGACGGTTCGAAGATTGTTCAGATCTGCTGCTGAAATTAGGGAGCCGATGTAGGGGCTGAACTCGGGAATGAGGGATTTGTAGAGATCAAGGGTCTGTTCTCATGATTAACTTTGATCTTGAAAACTCGAAGGGGGTAACCTACGTGTTGGAAAAGCTGTTGCAGATCAGCTGTTAACGGTGTCTTGAAAGCTTCTTCCATCTTGTATCGAGCAATCGCCGTGCACAAGCGACCGAGATCCTTCTCCATCGCTTGGGGATTACTGACGACGATCAAGCAAAACCCTTTGAAAGCGGTCGCCTTTTCCGACGTGAATTCGACAGTGTTGATGGACTTGAGGAACGGCTCTGAAAACGATGCCAAATGCGGCGCCATGATCCCAGAGTTCTCCAGGCCAAGTCGCCCAAGTGCGATTGCCGCATTTTCGAGAACAGATTTAGGAACCTCTGGATTTCCTAGGATCTCGAGGAATCGGTGGAGTAGCTGCTCAACGTAGGGTGCCATAGACTTGCCATGCTGAATTGAGATCTCGCCGGCGGACCAGCAGGCATTGTTCACGACGCTAAACCCTGTCTCGATCTGTTCGTCGATGATAGAATCCAAGTCGAGTTGTTGGATAAGTGTCGGCAGCAGGGTAGCCAAAAAGGGCGCAAGCTGAGGGAATACGTACTTCGCACAGTCCCCCAGCAGCGCGTAGGATGATTGGCGAACGTCGTTTTCAGGGTCTTCCATACAAAACTGAAGTAGTTCAAAAAGTCGAGGTTGTGAGCCGGATACGAGGGCTGCGGACTGTTTCCCATCCAGGGCCTGAATTATAGCGCTTAAAAGGTCCAAGCTCGTTACGAGAAAGTCCTTGTCAGGAGTATCTAAAATTGGGTTATTGACCGCTGCGACATACTCTTCCAGGTTTTGACGGATGATAGTTATGCATCTGGTAAAGACGGGTTGCGCAAATGGTGCGAAAGATTCGGCCAAAGCGTTCGCGACGTACGATAGGCACTCGAGAAGGGGGAAGAGCTCTCGTGACTGGTCCGATACCTTATGCCATCGATGGATCAGCGCCGGCATCAATAATTCAATCAGCTGGGGTTGGGCGAGCCCATGGCCCACATTCTCTGCCAGGGTTTGGACGCAGTCGTACAGGATGAACATGTTCCTGTCCTTGTACTTTTCAAAGCAGCGGACGAATTGGCGAATAATTGGCTCACAGTACGGTGTGATCGTCGTTCCTGCTTTTTCTTCGAGGTGTGCAAACGCTGAAGCCCCCGCTTCCTGCACTCTTTTGTTGGAATCCAGCATTTTGGTGAGAATGCCCTCCATCATGGGCTCGAAGAACTGGGCTCGCAACGCCGGCGTACTCAGACTGGCACCCCACGCTGAGTATCTTCCAAGTGTCCAACAGGTGATCTGTCTGACAAGGGGTTCGGGATCGTTGAGGAGAGATATCAGGTACGGAACCAAATCAGGAAGATGAGGCGTTACAACATCTATGCAGCCCTCTGCCACCGCCCCGAGTGCCAGAACAGCAGCCTCTCGGTATGGCCACTCGGGATGCTTGAGGTTGGTCATCAGGTAAGGCAGAATGGTCTCGAAAACTGGTCCTCGAAAGTCCGTTGCAAACACATCCAAGGCGGCAGCGGAGCATTTTCTAAGATTCCATCGGTCCTCAGGGTTTCCATCGTCATCATCATCGAATTCCTCAATTTCACCTTCGTCCAGATCATCGTCATCCTCCTCCATGCCACTTAGTTTGACGTAAGAACCACCATTTTGGCCATTCTCGTCGACCTCTTCTCCGTTCGCGAGAGTTCTGGCACTCTTGTTCTTAGCGAATTTTGGTTTGATGTCCTCAGCACGATCCTCCTCGTCAGCATCGTCTCCACCACCTTCCAGCATGGCGATGTCTTCTTCGCTGTACACCATACTCTCCAGGAGAACAGGGATGATCTTGTTGAGGTAGGGGCCAAGCGATTTCCAGAGCTCGCTGTGTTCTCCTACGGTGAGCCAAAACTCTGCAGCATCACACGCCAACTCCTCATCCTCAATCTTTCGCTGCTGGGTAATCATATAATCGACAAGACCAGAAATATGCGGTAAAATCTTATCTGGCCGAATCTCCACGATTTGTACGAAGGCTCGACAAACCTGCCGCCGAACATCTGAGGAGGTATCGTTGGCAAGCTGGAAGAGCCGGTTGAGAAGGTCATCGAGTGAAACGAGAAGAGCTTGGGGTTTTTGAGGGATGAAAACATTAATACTCGCAAGGGCCAGGGACCGAATCCTCGGCTTCTCGTTCGCTGTGAAGGATATAAGTTTCGGGATGATGTACGCAAGGGGTCGTTGGCCTTGATAGTCCTTGTCTAGCATCTTCTTGTTGTCTTCACAGACTTTCCCTAAAGCCGACATTGCCCCCTCCTGTGCTTCGGGAGAGACTACTCCAGTATCATTCCCAACCAATGCCAATAACTCTGGCAGCAGTTCAGGCCACCCAAGAATACCACCACGGTTGACAATTTCCGTAATAACATTTCCTGCATAACTTCGTATTGACTGATTTTTGTCCTGTAATGCTAATGGCACTGATTGTCGAACAAGGGCAAGGGATTCCGGTGGTATCGATTTATAACCAGTCCTGATATTGTTTTTCAGCATTACAGCTGCTGCCGACCTGACTGCATGGTATTCTTCAGGAGTATAGCTCAGTCCAGGGGGGACTTGTGAACTTGAAAATAGGTACGTGAGATAGTTGTTGATATCGGGGGAGGATTTTGCTTGAGCAAGCATCTAGATGAATTGCCACAAAATTAGTAAATGGTTACTTTGTGGATCAATAATCTGGGGAAATATAATATCTTTCAAGTTCCACATACAATCTCAGCTTGCTTTTGAGCTGTCTTGTTGTGCCCGCTCAGAGAATCCTTCAGACATCCTGATAATTGACCTAACGGCTCTTGTTGCGGTTGCCACGCCATGATCATCATCTGGCTTCAGAGCCCTGTCCGTCAGTCTTTCTTATGGCGTTTCAGTGGTATGCAGGTACGCCGTCGAGATAGAATTTGCGCTGCTAGGTGGCACAAGATGACTTGTGGGACATCAGAGTTCAGTGTTGGTCGACATGGTACCGTTGAACGCCTGGAGGGATCTGGTAAGCATTTGAGTCTGGAAGAGCGTTCCGCGTAGTTTGAATGCACCAGAGGCGCTCCAAAAATTTTGCTGCTCGTACTCACTGAATGGCAACTGATTCCTTGGTGGTAAGGGAATATGTTCCTTTGTGTTGGGAGAGCAGGGCAGGGCAGGTGGAGTGGTTGTGGTTGGATCGTGGCTGTTTGCGACCGGGTCGCCGCGTTTAGGGCGAAAAAATAAGAGAGATCGGGTCCTCAAGCCCAGGAGCGTGCGATTCCTCAATCCTTCACAGACGTGGATTCGGAAGTAGAAGGTTGGATGGGGAGATTGTGGAAGGAACGATTCAAGTCGACGTTGCGCTCGCCTGCGCTTGGTGGTGGGGAGATTTTCGGGTCTGAGATTTTCGCGAACCCCAGATGCATTCACTTTGCCACCCTTTCATCCTCTGCTGTATCAATCAACAATTAAATATGGAAATTGATCATGAACATTCCGGAATCAAGACGTTTGAATTAACTGTGTGTAAAAAAAAAAGAGACTTACTGCATTTTGGGCAACCCTCCATGAACAGCCGAGATATTTTCTTTCGGTTTTCAGCGACGGGTTTCACTGGGACATTTAGCCCTCAGAAATTAACAAGTTTCTGGGGTGCAAGCCGTCCCCAACGTAAATTTCGATTGTAAGAAAATATGGCTATTCACTCAGGTTTCAACTTGCAATGCTCTAAGATTAAAAGATTACCATGAAGGGTTTAGCAGATGAGAGCAGTTTAAAGGTAGTAAGTAATCTGCCCGTACGATTCTGAACACTCAATAATATAATCCTAAATTAATTAGAATTATAATGAACTTAAATTTTCCGATTTATCTCCATCTAATTTTTGAGTGACTTCGGGCCTGATATGTTATTACTTTCATCTAGTCATATTGAAGAAAATTAGATATTGGAGCATCTCCAAGTCTTTGATAGAGTCAGGCAGCACGGATACATTCGACTGAGTTGAAAGTAGCCAAGGCAATTATGCTCTCGCTATAATGTGTTCCAAATTTGGCATCAAGTGGATGATCGTAATTGCTCACAACAGAGAGGCACATGAACCGGAAAGACTATTGTGTCCAAATATGCGTTACGAAGTATTCCTTCACGAGAACCTATTTAAGATCTCCAGCTGGCTGTGCCTTTACTTTCCACACGTCTTCCCGCCAGGAGTCCCAAAACTCTACTTCTTGTTGAATAAGGGTGCATCCTAGGTGTCTAGTTTCACTTCCTATTATGAAAGGGGGATTGCCACCAAATGGGTCACACCACCAATTTGTGCCACCTCATTGTCTATCCGGTCCCAAAATAACAAATGGGATCAGCTGGAACATGCTTCTCGAGACGAACAATGGTTTGAGCATATGCTGTGCTGAAGTGGTTGAGCATGATTTGGAGGTCGTGGAAGACCAGACGATCTTCCTCGGCCGCGGATGGAATTGTTAGAAGCTGCCCCATCAAACAGGTGTTTGCTCTGAGCACCGTCCAGCTGAATGGGTAATGGATCCAACGACGAATTTAGCGATAGACCTGGCAGCCTCAATCGTAAGTTCAACAAATCGATGGTGGGTACCTCGTGGAACAGAAGGTAGGACAATCCACTAGGAGGAGTTTTGATCTGGCCGAATTTGGCCAGTTCATTTGCTTCAAGGCTTCATCATAAAAGACCGGATTTCATGCCAAGTCCAGATCTTGCCTAGCAAGAAACATTGTGCTCCACGATCTCCAGATCGGTTGAGACATGGCCCATCGATGGCCCTGCCGAACCTTCTTTGGAGGATCTGGCTGCTCATGTAGCACACTGAACAATCTACCCAGGGTTGGTCTGCTACAATTTTAGAGCAATCTGACATCCAAATTAGAGTCGGAGTAAGCAGCAACGGTATTTCGAGATCCCTCTCGAGCCATCACTTTCGAATGACGATAGCACCCATGGAACGGCCTTCGGTCGACATCGGTCTTTCTTTCGTTCAGCTCCCATTAACAAGTTCTTGCACCTCACTCTTCCGGACTTCATCCATTACAACCTCCACAACCTTTTTGAATCCTTCCATCTCCTCATCCACAGTACCGCCCAGTCCAGCGCTCGCGAAGCTTATAGAATTTCCCACATAGACCGGTTTTCCCGTTCTCCGTGCAAGTAGTCTAGCTAGGCGGGTGGTGAACTCGATGGAGGATTCGTAGGTGAAGAGCGGGGTCGAGATGGTTTGGCCGGGATTCATTCTCTGTTGATGCTGTCAGCTGTGAAATTGTTAATCATAGAAAGGAAATGTATTTTACATCGGGGAGGGCGTAAACGAATGATCCCAGGGGTGCGGCTCTCGAGGTGTCGCCATTCATGGCAGTTGTGAGGAGGAGGAGGGATGTCGCCTGGATGGTGAGTCGAATGTAAATTCTGGTGTCTGGTGATTTTGGGAGAGGGAACGAGAGTTCGATGGGCCTCCCCGATGATTCTACTATTGCTGCATCGACGTTGGCCATTGTGAGTGTTGGATTGGATTTCAGTTGTAAAACGATGAGCTCGGGCTCACCCCTGTCGCATCCACGTGATGTAGACTCAGCATCGTGGAAAATCATCCACGCCCTTTGAATTCAGCTTCACTCTGATCTGGAGTATCAAGACCTGCCATATCATTTGCCACCGTTTGGACTACTTGTCCAGTACTGGATGTACTTCTACATTTACATACAATAGCAAAACTGGCCTTGATAACCCCTACAATTCATGGATGCAACCTCACAGCTTTCATCAGATCAAAATCCAAGTTCTTGGAGCCCTTCATTAAGCCACTTAATATTCTCCTTGCTATCTCCAGGACCACTGGCCCAATGGCCCCAAATGCTAGGGGAGACCACCATCTTTACGATCCCGTCTTTCATATTTGCAACCTCGATTTCGGAATCTTCGGGTCTGTATAGCCACTGTCAGCGGGCTTTCTTCTTCTTCCGCTTCCTGCCCACTGACGGGAAATACAAGTTGTCTTCCCAGATAAAACGAGTGTTCTTGCTTTGATGGCCTGCATGGGAGCTCTGAAGTCCTCGTTGTAAGAGTCCTGGTGTGAAACATCTCCAGATTGCCAAGTATAGAGCATCACCAACAAATTTTCAGGATCTATATGGCATCAATCTCTCGCTCTGCGCTTTTCGAGTTGTTCATGCCTCTAGACAAGCCCAAGTCTCTCAAAAGTTTTTCATAAAGTCCTCGAGATCCTTGTATCCGAGAGAGCTCTCATACAACTTCCCCCGGTAGAAGGCTTGGTTGAATCCCCAGCCAGCATAAACTCTACAAAAAAATTCAAGCCAACTTCTTTCTCTTCTGCTGTCCAGGTTCGATATTACTCTCCCTTAGGGAGAATACAATCCTTGGATGAGCCTGCCGTAGAATATTTCTTGGCAGCAGGTAAAGCAGACGTTCACGCCTGCAAGGTAAACTTGGTTGTGCAAAGAAGTCATTGCTGAACCGCAGAACGGAACAGCGATTTCCATTAATTCAGAAAATTGAGTGGCCGCCTGGCCGGCGTTCATAGACCACCCAAATACCGCTCGAGCATGATTGATACCTAGGTGCTTTTGTGACGAGAGTGTGTTGTGCTTTCACACTGTCCTAGAATGTGATTTTGGGAAACGGCTTGATGCTGGAGTTGGAAGGGGATGTCGATTGTCCATTTCCGAACAGAGCGGTAATGATTATAAGGTATTTCTTGGGAGTTCAAAGTTTAGTCCTCTGCTATGAGCCATTTATTGTCGGCTATGGCTTTGAAACATCTGTTAGCCAAGATCCTCGAAATTGAGGGGGACAAACATCCCGAGTACTAGGAAGGGTAGATGATTGCTGGTGATTTCGGGTCTCCAAAGCATTTGTATGCTATTTCAGCGTCTGGAATACTTTCTCTTGACTGGAAATTCCAGTCTCCCGGCTTGTAAGTCTTTACACCTGCCATTTTGAAGGGCTGATGGATAACCGGTCTTGACGTGAGAAGCGAGCCTTTTATACTTTTCTTCTAAGCAGCTTCTGTGGGATCCTCCTAGAAATCTTGTGTTACCAATGCACGCAGAATCTCCAATGGAGATGAATTCTTTTACTAAATTAGTGTTACCAATCTGGTGGGGTTCGTTGAAATGGGAGCCGAGAGTGCATAACCTTTTGAATTCTTGATGACCCAATTCAAATGAAATGAAATGACGATCAGACAAAACCAGAAGAAGACAGTCAGTTGCATTGCAATTATCGAAGTCAAAAGAATACCTCCTTGCCTGCAAACGCAGATCCTTCCAACTCTCATTTTGACGCTCTTCAGTCCTCACCTCCTTATCGATAAGACTGCGGGGTTGGCTGCCACGTGACTGCTGCTGGAAGCGCCACGGCCTTTCATGACGTCTGCCCAACAACAACAAAGGTTAGGTTCGAAAAAGTGGATTACCGATAGCATGTAAATAAAATACTGCAATTTTGCCAAAGGGTCTTGAACAATCTTACCGCCATTGACATCCCGGTTGACTGTCTTGAATTCTCGGTACGTAACTTGCCATTGGCTCTTGCTTAAGCTAACTGTTAAGTCTCCCGCATTCCTTGTGTCGCCTCCGGAATCCCGGTCGAACCTTCCCAACATCAACAACCAAAATGTCTCGAACAGACGCCGAGAAGCACATCCAACGCAACCCGCACCCTGATTTCAAGAAGGTCGAAAGCAGCAGGGAAAACTGGGACGACTCGCTCAAATGGAATCTCAAGCAGACAATTAAACCAGACTGGAAGTACGGAGACGGAGCGAACGATGGGGGAGCAAGCCTCAAGCTCCCACACATTTCCATTGATCCTTACGAGGAAGGACGTCCGGCTGTAGCAAACTACAAGTTATTAATCTCCGGTATCATTCCGCGACCAATTGGCTTCATCAGCACCCGTTCTACAGACGGAAGTTCCACGAACCTTGCGCCGTTCAGCTACTTTCAGGTCATCAACCACGATCCGCCGTTATTTACTGTCGGATACGCTGGGGGCTTTGATAATGCGAAAGACTCGTTGAGGAACTTGACGGAGTCTGGGGAGTGTGTGATCAACATCATTTCGGAGCATTTCATAGAAGCGGCAAACTCGACGAGTATCAATGCGCCTTATGGCGAGTCTGAATGGAGCTTAAGTGGCTTAACCCCAGAGAAGTGTAAGACGGTCAAGGCGAGCAGAGTCAAGGAAGCCATCTTTTCCGTAGAGGGCAAGTTGGATTTCACGAAAGAGTATGAAAGTAAGGCAACTCCGGGCAAGAAGACCGGCGTACTTGCTGTGATTGAAGGGACGCATTTCTGGGTCAGAGAGGATGCAGTTAATGCGGAGAAGAATTTGATTGACCCTGCTGTAAGTTTGCCTTGTTTCCTGAAAGGGATTTGATGCTGACCATTTGTAGATTTTGCGACCCATGAGCAGACTGGGTGGAATTACTTATGGAAGAACAACTGAAGGCGTGGAAATCCCAAGACCCGATTGGGAAGAAACCGTTGTCAAGAATGAGGAAGCAAAGAAGCTCGTCAAGCCAAAAGTAGATGGCCAGTGAATAATTATAGACATTAGAACAGAATAGAGTCCAAACTTTCATTAAATGATTCTCGGCTCTTCGCGGAATTTGTGATGAATAGATGAGATTCTCAAATCTGGTTTACTGCCACGTCTTACTGCAACAGACTGAGTTAAGATTGAGTTGAATGTCACCCATTAAGTGGAACCATGGCTTTGAAAAGCGGAAATATTTAGACGTCCGTTTAAAATGCAGTCATAAGCGGCGGCCGAAATTGGCCCATTTTTCTCTCCTCCCGCTAGGTAGGTTATAGTCGCTAGTGCAATCATGCCTCGGCTCAGGGAAGCCTGCTTACCGACACAGCTCCCTGAAGTGAGGAGATTAACAGCTTCCTCCAGCTTTATTTTTCTTACCTTCACTCGATACCTTATCTTGTCCCCCCCAAAAAGGACTCAACATCTATCTATACTTCATACATTGTTTCTCGCCATTTCATTCAATCCCAGCCTTGCGTAGAAGTCAATTTGTCCATCATGTCTAAATACGAGACCGAACTGCACGACTTCCAAAACATCTTCTCCCTCAAAGGAAAAGTCGTAGTCGTGACAGGCGGATCTCGTGGCCTAGGACTCCATGCAGCATCTGGGTACATTTTCCTCCAACGCTTTCAGAATTCCAATTGCCCGTTCGTCAGGAAACTAGCTAACAACTCTTCAGATTCCTCCAAGTAAGCTTATTTTATACTATTTTGCTGTTTTCTTCTATGAGAGCTCGGAGCCCTAAAGTTCATGGGATCTGGCATGCGCATTTGCCTTAGGAGCTTGGTTCTCAACTTCTAAGCTCCCTATCAAAATTTAGGAGAACTCCGTACTGATTCGATGGTTAGGCAGGAGCTTCCAAAGTCTATATAACTTCCCGCAAAGCCTCCGCCTGCGATTCCGCTGTAGCAGCCGTAACCAACCCATTTCTTTGTTCCATGCCCCGAGCTCCCTCTTTCACTGGTTGGGAGAATGAGACATGCTGCCGGCTCTCTCCCGGCTCCCTTCCCTCCAAAGAAATAGGTTGCTAATTCGTTGAAGCTTAATGCCCTCCCCAACCTCTCCCCTGGCGCAAAATCAATCTCCATCCCAGCAGACAGCGCCAATATTGAGGGTGTGGAACACCTGGTGGAAGAAGTGATGAAGACGACGGATCATGTTGATATCCTGTTCGCCAATGCCGGTGCTACCTGGGGTGAGGCATTTGATACTCATCCAGATTCCGCTTTTGGGAAGGTGATGGATTTGAATGTTAAGAGTGTCTTTAATACTATTAGACTGTGAGTGGCATTTGTGAGACAGGGGGAGGATGGTGCTGATGAGATTGGAGATTTGCGCCACTGCTACAGAAGAAAGGGACGATTGAGGATCCTTCGAGAGTTATTATCACCGCCTCTGTTGCGGGGATTGGAATTGGGAGTCTAGGGAAGACCGCAACATTTGGTTACTCTGCATCAAAAGCAGCTGTAATTCGTAAGTCATCTATTTATTTTCTACCAGCAAGAATTCCTACTTCACCGGTCTTCTGGATCTGCCTTGGAAGAGGAAGGATAAATCTTGGAATGTGTCAACACTTGGAAGGCATTCACAGGAAAAAGAAATTGATGAGCAGCTCGGGGGGGCATCCTTTGGGACCACACGCGAGACAATATCTCTAATAAGCATTAAGCGACACTAATTCGAGCTTTATGTTACAGATCTCGCGAAAAACCTTGCGGTTGAACTTGGACCCAGACATATTTTAGTCAACGCAATTGCTCCTGGGTTGTTCCCTAGCAAGATGGCTAGCGGACTCATCAGCCTAACCGGAGGAGAGGAACAATTGGCAGTGAGTAATCCAAGCAAGAGGCTTGGAAAACCGGAAGATATTGCAGGCTTGGTGGTGTTTTTAAGCAGCAGAGCTAGCTCACATGTCAATGGCGCGACGATCACTGTTGATGGTGGTGAGGTGTGGGCAAGGGGGGTTATGGTAAATGCTACGAAGGAGGACCAGGCCAAGCTTTGAACCTGTATTGTACGAGGGACAAATCCGGTCCGGCCGATACATGGCATAGCCTAACTCCTATGGTGACGTTGTTATCGTTTCCTAGCTACCCAGTGACTAGCTTTGAAAGTGTTTTGGAGCATGCTTTCGGGATCTTGGATGTAGGGTGCTGTGATTCCAAACTCCTTCTTCTCTATATCGAAGCCGAGTTTTTCGATCAACGCCACCACTTCGTCGTCTGTCAGCTCTACTGCTCCTGGATCTGCAATTCCTGTGAGATTTGTCAGTTCGATTCGCACAGAGGCAGACTTCCCATCTCACCCTTTCCATTGTTATTGTCAGAAACAGGGTCAGAAACTGAGTCCTTTTCACGTCCATGTTGCCCAGGAGCATTGTTCTCGAAGTGCCACAGCAGCGGCCCCACGTTTACAAACAGCCCGCTAGGCCGTAAACAGTTCTTGATTGCCTCGACGTAGCGTATGATATTCGGTGCGGTGTCTGGAAACCAGAAGTAAGCAATTGCTCTGTCTTGGTTATTCCAGGGCGAATAAAACGCCCTCTCTGGAATGAAGAAAAAGGTACTCTTAAATAAAGGAAATGCATTCTGCCCACTACTTACCGAGGAAGAAGACCGTCGCAACTGCATCAAAAGTGTCTTTGCGGCCCTTATCTCCATACAAGAGCAAGAAGTCTGATGCACTCATGCTCATTTCTCCAGCAAGTTCCACGCTTCCCAATGTGGTGCTCGGGTGCAGATCTGGTATTTCGACCGAATTGAGGTGGTTGGCCCGGTTTCTGTGATTCGAGAACGAATGAACCCATGGAAACAAGGTATGTGCGCCGGAATAATGACAGTGATTGAGGATGTACGAGCTGGCAAGAAGCTGATGATAACTGATCTCGTTTCCTTCTGTGTCAAAACCGGCACAGCATAAATCAAACACCAACCGAGCAAGTCCAGCACCCGGTACAAGCACTCGCATTCTTGAACCAGAACGAGCTGAGCGTTCTTCCTTAAGTGCTTTCAACACAGGCTGGTAACAAGTTTCACGTTCCGCATTGCCTTCTTCAGACCAATCTCGATAAAATTGTCGAAGAGTGCTTCTCGCTTTCTCCAGATCAAGAGATGTTGCCTTTCCCCGCCAGTCAATTGGAACAGGTGGATGGGAAGAACCAAGTTGCTGTGGGATGCCAAAAGATTCAAGCCCAGCTTGCCATATTGCAAGAGATAGTTCTGCATTCTTGTCGATTGCATCGTCCACAGCGTTGAGGGTGTCGAGGTAGGAGAAAGGCGGAGCAGCCAAGAGTTCTAAATGTGCTCTTGGCAGTGCATAGAATGACTGTCTCCTGAGATGCGTAGTGTTGAAATGAGCAACTTTTGCATACTGGCTGCAGAAATTAGTAAAAGGTAGCCCAAGATATCGAAGAATTCCGGCTGCACATGCCATGTTTGCCGTGCTTGATACTTGAGAGGAGAACGTCTCGTTTATCGAGTTTTCCAACAGCAAAGTATGTCAAATATTATACTGTGAGAGTTACAGTCTCTAACAGAGGAACAGTATGATTTTTCTGACAGATAGAAAAGCAAAAGATGAGTTGATCCACCACAAGAAGCTGAAAGTGAAAATATATTCACTTACTAGAACGAATCCAGAGCAGCAAAAAGGACTCTTTGCTCATCAGGATCCTCATACGTCTCCTTATTCCCCTCCCAATCTACATTCGACATTCTGTCTCGAACTGAGATATCTTCACATGCAAGTCATCTGGATGTTGACCTAGATAACGTACCGAAGTTGTTACATTCCAAAGGATCCTTGGAGGTGAATTTCCAGGGAGGGTATTTTTAGTCATCGAGGCGCTAATTAACGCTAGCTGTGGACCATCCAGTTATCTTCGACCTTGAATCGAAATACCAAACACCTTCAACTTTCCCTTCATTCCTTGTCAACACCGTCTCGCCTTCAACTTTGCTACCTGCCTCGCCATCGAGATGGCGGCTTCAGGTGGGCAGCTTGGTGTGACAGGTCCTCTTTCGCTTGCTCTCCCTACGGATGCTGACCGACGAGCGACCGAAGCCCTGGTCGACGAATTGAAGAGGCAGAACAACTACGAAAGTGCAACAGAAACTAACAAGAGGTATGTTACTCGTCACCCTACATTATTTTCTCCTCCCCTCATACTGTTGGCGATGGATGGGGTGCAGTCTGCTGATACTATATTTCTTTTAGATTGGCCGTTCTCAACTCCCTTCAACAAATCGCCGAAGAGTTCATTAGACATGTTGGGAAGGCGCAGGGTTTATCCGACAGTCTTGTCAAGAGCCTAGGCGGGAAAATTGTGACCTTTGGAAGTTTTAAGCTTGGTGTCATAGGACCAGGCTCGGATATTGACACCTTGGTTGTTTGTCCATCGAACATAACCATCGAAGATTTCTTTGCCACATTCCCCGAGATTCTCCAAAAAATGGCACCTGAAGGCTCAATCACCGAACTCACGCTCAAGCCGGACGCCTTTGCACCTATCATAACTCTGAAGTACAATGGAGTCGATCTCGACTTGCTTTTTGGCCGAATTGCTATCCACAACCAAATCAAGAAAGATCTCGTCATGACAACCCCAGATCTTTTGCGAGGTTTAACAGATCAAGAAGTTCGTCAGTTAAATGGTGTTCGAGTAGCAGAGGAAATGCTCAGTTTGGTCCCGGAGCTAGGTGTCTTCAGAGCCGCCCTTCGTGCAATTAAATTATGGAGTTCGCGTCGGGGAATCGCTGGAAACATTTACGGATTTCCTGGTGGTGTGGTGTGGGCTATTTTGGTGGCTCGAGTCTGCCAACTCTATCCCAAGGCGGTTGCTTCAACCATCGTAGCAAAGTTCTTCCAGGTCATGAAAAGATGGCAGTGGCCCATGCCGGTGATTCTGAAGCAGATCGACTACACTACTCGGATTGGCAATTTGAAGGTCTGGAATCCCCAGGTATGTCCCTATATTACCCTCGAACTAAACCTGTCTAATCTAGATATAAGATATACCCTGGCGACAAATATCACTTGATGCCTGTCATCACACCCGCGTATCCTTCCATGTGCGCGACTCATAATATCATGAGATCTACGAAAGAAGTCATAGATAAAGAAATCAACCGGGCTGGGGATATTGCAGAACAGATTATTGTAGGAAAGGCTCAGTGGAAGGACCTATTCACGAAACACACATTCTTTACTGCCGATTACAAATACTACCTCTCCGTCATTACAGCTAGCACGTCTGAAGAAGCGCAGCTTCCATGGTCTGGTTATATCGAGTCAAGAGTTCGACACCTGGTGAAGCTGCTTGAGGACCACCCGTCGATTGCTTTGGCGCATCCATTCAACAAAGGCTTTGCACGAGTCCACAGATGCCAAAACGAAGCAGAAGTCGAGAAGGCAAAGGGTGGAAGCCTCGAACATCAGGCGAAGGATATTGCGACAGCTACCACCGGCCATGGCCTTGCAGTTGGAGCCTCATCCAAGACCGATTTGGTTAACGCAGAGCAGAAAGCGGATACTAATGGATCTGTTACGATGGTCTACACCACAACTCATTACATTGGCCTAGAGTTGCACCCAGGTATGTATCCAGCCTGTCCATAGCTAAGAGTTCTACATGCTCTAAATTGGTACTCGTTGACAAGACCATTCATATCTCTAACCCTCCGCCTATGCGGTCTTCGTGTGCCGCCCATCTGCTAATTTGTCTAGGTGTCAAATCCCTTGACCTTGAATTGCTTGTTGCACGATTTAGGAATGAGCAATGCTATATCTGGGACAAGTATGATCACGAGTCCAACGCCATTTGTATCATACATACTCGCAAGTAAGTGAAGCGACAGGCGGCTTTTGCAGTGATATTTTTTTGGCTCACTGAATGTCAAAATAGTTCGGACCTACCCGACGACTTGTTCGAAGAAGGAGAAGTGAAGCCCACGCGCAAGCAAAAGAAGAAAACGACTACGAACGGGGCTTCAAAGAAACGTCCTGCAACAGAAGTATGTAACTGGCCGTGTTGTCCACGAATACTTGACTCTGGTCACGGGACATTCTATACTCGACTTGGTCCCATAGTCTTTGTCATATTGCAACACTGACTTGAATAGGACCCGAATCAAGCGCCAACAAAGAGGCAGCAGACGCAGCAGACCTCTGTGGTTGCTGCTGGATAACTCTGTGCGAAGCCACCCGCCTTCCCTTCCTCCCTTCTCGCATTCAGCGGCATCTAACGGCAGGGTTTCAGCGTTCTTCGCTCACGAAATCTCCGCAACCGATCCGACTGCTAACAAAGCATCTCCTTTACTACGACATTCCGACTCGTAATGATACTAACACCAGCAGCAAAAATCAAAATTTGGCTAAGTGACATTTCAGCCTTCCCGCCCACCACTTTCATGCACGGAGTCTCGTGACCAAAAGAACTTGATATACAGGCGCGGGCTATCTTCCAGAAGGAGTTTGAGGTCAGTTTCTTGAGCATGGCGTTCATAGAGAGCTTCAGTCAGCATCATGACACCGTGGGGATGGGCGAAACGAGGTCTTTAGAAGGGCACAAGCCCGTGTATCTAGCGACCAATACAATTACAATTTGGCGCCACGAGCCTCAAACTATTCGCAGCCTTCTCTCGACCCCCATTTTGAACGTGACAGAACACAAGGTCAGCAGACGAGGCCCTCGCAAAAAGCCTTCTGGTGGCGGCAAAAAATGATAGTGACTGGCGGGTGCATATGTTGCACATAAAAGAGCCTGGTTTCCAAAATGCCTGAGATGAAGAGTGCAGTCAATATCAGACTTTCGATATCAGAAGTTGTTGCAAACTGTGTATCCTATCCTAATAATTTCCTCTTCAGACTGCGACATAGCATGCGAAAGAGTTAAACCATACGTCACTGCGGCCAAGCGAGCGAGGCGCTTGTGGAAAGGGGAGATAGCGTCCTGAATAAATTCCTTGGCAGCCTACTGTAGCTGAAGCGGAGAGCTTCCTTTTCTCCCCAATGCGTTCACACGGTAAAACTTTTAACCAACTTTGTTCTACCTTCCACTGTCCAGCGAGATCTGAGAGTTTGGGTTAAAGTCCTTCCAATTGTAAGCGCTGACCCCAGCCCACCCAGCCTTTTCGCCGCCACAATCCCCGTCATCCTCCTTCAGCCTCACGACATCACCGAAAGTGGCTCCCCCTCCTCTGCGTCCAAGAGCCGCTGGCCACTCTCACCATCGCCAGAGTCTATTTCGATACCTGTTTCCTCATACTCGACAGCGCGCACGCGAAAGGCTCAGGAGCTTCCGTTACGATACGCTGCCTAAGTACAAGCTTCAAGCACAATCCCGGATTTACAACTACATTGTGTACCGTCATAACAGGCACCAGGAAAGGAAGGCTTCAGGGAAGCGTATTGTTGATATTGTTCGCAGACGAGGTCGCAGGATATTTGGTGCGCAGATCAAAGACAATGAGAGTATCATTTCAAGAGAGGTGACCATGTCTGGTTCTTTGACCAGCTTTGGAGGTGAAGGCCGGGAACGAGGGGCACGGCGAAAGAAGCTTGCGGGGTATCTACAAGCTGCGAAAGAGATCGGACAGTCGTATCAGCAGTCATACCAGGAGAAATGGGGTTCGAGCAACAGGGATTTTGACGACGATTCCGTCACCATACCCGGCGCCTTCCCGGATGCTGCTATTGCGTCCCACGGCGACGAGCAACTTATTCTCTTCCCTTCATATGCGAAAAGGCACACCAAGGAAGCTCCGAATCCGGAGGCTCAAATGGTTGGGAGTGAGAACGAAGATGTACCTCAGGACGCCGAGTATTGGGCAAGAGAATGGCAGAAGTTCGACGATGATCGGGCGATCGTGGATGTGGACGTTCGAGGCTGGATCTACTCCCCACACAGAGGTCCAATGACCAGGAAGAACAGACTTCTAATAGGGCTTGCTCGACAACTGAGTGGGATACCTGCACCCAAGCCCCCAAGTAGAGCCCAAAGCCCAGACTCAGCTACATCGTTAAGAGTACGGCATAAAGAACATGAGGCTCGCCGAGAGGAGGAGAGTATTGCACAAGAGGCGGAGCAAATTTTAAGGAAGGGTCAGGGAGAACAACAAGTTGCCGCTGAGGGCGGCTATAGCGAGAGACCACAGTACGACTCAGACATGGAGAGTATCTATGGAGACAGGGGAAGATCTGGATCACATACTCCGTCTCGAATTGATGATCCGCCGGGCCCCGGACGTCTGCACAAACGAGCTTCATGGAACCAGCCATCGGATATGTCACCGCAGGAGCTGTTCGCTGCGAATGCACATTTGATGGCTCGTTTGAGACCTTTCCTAACAAATCCATTGGTCTCCTCACCGATCACGGTGTTCTTTTATGACAAGCAGACTTCTGTTTCTCGAACTGTTATGACAAACGAAGCTGGGCATTTCGTTATGCGGGCAGCTCTTGAATTTGTGCCTACTCACGTCAGAGTTTTGGCCTCCGAGTCACTATCAGCAACTGAAGAGGTCAAGATTACCGAGCTCAAGGGGGTAAGTCTCATCAGTGATGTTGATGATACCATAAAACACTCTTCCATTGGAAGCGGAGCGCGTGAGATTTTCAGAAACACCTTTATTCGAGAGCTTGGGGATCTTACTATCGATGGTGTGAAAGAATGGTACAATACGATGTACGACATGGGTTGCAGAGTACACTACGTGTCAAACTCGCCGTGGCAACTCTTCCCAGTCTTGGCAAGTTATTTTTCATTAGCTGGCCTGCCTCCGGGGTCATATCACCTGAAGCAGTATAGCGGAATGCTTCAAGGAATCTTCGAACCCGTCGCAGAGAGAAAGAAAGGGACACTTGAGAAGATCATGAGAGACTTTCCAGAACGAAAGTTTATACTTATTGGGGACAGTGGAGAAGCAGATCTTGAAGTATACACCGATGTGGTGCTGGCCAATCCAGGCAAAGTGCTCGCTATTTTTATCCGCGACGTCACGACACCGGACACTGCGGGTTACTTCGACTCGGCAATGGGTCCTCTCAGTGGCGACCGCCGAAGAGAAAGGGGGCCCCCTTCGAGAGCTCAATCCGGTAGCAGTCGGACCACCCAGTTGTCAGAATCATCTGATAGACCGGAGCACCGCCCAGTTCTTCCGCCAAGGGCAGCTTCAGAAGCCAAGTTGCAAACAAGTGACGGCCCAGCGATGGGGACATTAATCGACTTTGACGATGAACCTGAACAATTAAATGTTCATGAATCTCATCGTCGTGTCTTGCCCCGCTCTTCATCGACTTTCGAAGCACTGGATTCGCCAAGGAGGAGGTCAGCACCAGACGGCATTAGCTCGAAAGTGCCGCCCCCTCGCCCCACCAAGCCTTTAGCCCTTCGAGGAAACACAAATCCCGTCTCTGCACCTGCTCCACCAACGAGCAGGGGCAGTCCTCCACCACCTCCTCAGCCGCGTCGTTCAAGGCCCTCGGAGAATGGCCCGTCACACCCTCTGTCACAAACGCAAAGCTCTACAGACCTCCAGGATCCCAATCAAGGTTATGTCTCCAGCACGCGTCAAAAGGTCTCAGCAGCCTATAATTCTCTGCCAGAGGTGAGATCATACATGCCCGGACGCATAGGTTTATCCCAAGGAGCAAAATCGGAAGGCCCGCCCTCGCCCAATAACCCTTTATCTGAACCACCTCCACCTCCCCTACCCCGCAGAACAACAGGCTCAACAGTTAACTCAATCACAAAACGCATGTCCTGGAACAGCACCGACACTTCCGATGACGAATCCTACAGACCCAACTCCAACAGTAACGTCCCCATCAACAAGAAACTAGACATGTGGAAGCGGAGATGGCAACGCGCAAAGGGTATACTCGACGCGCAAGGTGTCGCATTAAGGGGTTGGAGGGTTGGAAGCGATGTTTGTATCGAGGCGGTGCAATTAATTGAGAAGACGTTGACTGAGATGAACGTTGAAGGCTATGGACATGGGAAAGGGAAGACCGGTGTTGGTGGTGGAGAGGTCAAGGTTAAGGATTTGAAGAGGTAATGGGAAGCACAAGACTTTCGGTTACGCTAGCGGTGGCCAATGTGGGATAAAGTGATGTTAACACGAACATATCTAGATTAGCGATCCTTTGAATAAATGGACAAGGCTCCACTTTCGAACCCATTTTGATTCCTACAAATCCGCTCCTCTCTCTCCTGCTGCTTGAAATCGGGTCGCTTTGCTTACTCAGGAGAGCCCAAAAAAGCGAGCCCAAGCAAAGTTGTCGAGCCCCTTGCAGTATTGGGTGCAATGTTCTAGAGAAGCTGGAATATTTAATATAAAAAAAGGTTGATTTTGCCAGACAGTCGAGGGTTCTCAATAGAGATGAAACTCACTTTCTGTGTTTGGTTTTTGTAACTATCGTTTCTTATTTTTGGCTTTTTGGCTGTCTATATCTGTATCTTCGAGTGAGCATCACCGTCGAGGCAACATATAATACCCTCGCTAGGGATGGGGTCTGAATCCAAGCACAGAAGCATTACGAATACAGAGCTGAGCTTGATCGGGAGCGATCACCACGTGGATTTTGAACTTTCGGACAAGAGGTGTGTTCGACCTCTTTGTTTGTGAAATTTTGTTTTTGCAAGTTTTCTGGGATTTTAATGTTTGTTATGCTTATTGAGGGGCTGTGGTGAAGTGGGAGAGAGCCTCGACTGCCGGCTTTGAGCATGGGAAACAAGGCTATTTTGAGCTGTCTGTATAAGTGCTAGGCTTTACTTGAAAGACCCACTGATTGAAGCTAACACTTTCAAGTTGGCCTTCTTTGAGTGACTCTCGCACATACTTTCTAATTTCTCCCCCTGCTGGAGTTCAATTTGGAACAAATTATCCTCGAATATAACTCATCCGTGGTTGCTATTCACGCAGTATTCGCCATTCATCCTAACTCGTGAGAATGAAACCCTTCACTCATGGGGGCACCACTCATATCAGTATATTGCCGGGGACCCGGTCCCTGCCCTCCAACAGGCCGCTGATTAATACCCCCAGTACTAGCACCAACTCTTGCACTCCTGATGGAACATTCAAACTTCCCTTATTGGTTCCCCCTAATTCATCAACCCCCTGGTGTTCACCCCCTCGCCCCATCTGCCAAAACTCAGGACTGGTAGGAGATCTTCCAACAGCTCTTCGTTGCGCTTCCAGCTCACTGTAATTACAATGTAATGGGCTAGGAATCGACGACCTCGATTGAGGTAACTGTGTATAAAATGGAGGCAGACTTCGAGACCTAAGACGTGTATTCTCAACATACGCACTTTGATTCCCATCAGCCGGCTCCTCTGGAAATACTCCTGTACGCGGAGAAGGAGGTTGCATGTAAGCAACCGCAGGCTTCGGCGTCGCTCCCATCTTTGGAACACGAATCCGATTCTGATAAGCAATAGTTGCTGCTACTGCATCCGCTTGTTGTTGTTGCTGTTGCTGGTTTTGAGCAGTGCTATGGCAATGGCTTTATCTTGTCTTTGTTTCCGGAGGCAGAACGAGACGAGGAACGAGATGAAGGCTATCAATGCAATGCCGCCGATCACGCCGCCCACGATAGGACCAGTGGGCATAGAAGTCTTAGTGGTGGGGAGACTATTCTGACCAGCTCCTGGGGGAAGTAGGACGGTTCATGTTGCCCCAGGGTTGGATGATTGTTGGGTAACCTAAATAGTTGTGGCTGTGGGGGTTATCTGAGATGTTCCGCCTCCAGCAAGGACGATGCGCGTTGATTCTCCATCTGTTGCACTGGGAGGGAGATCAACAAATAATTTGTACGAGGCGGTTGAACAGCCAAAATTCCAGAATGTGTAGTCAACTCCGAAGACGAAGTAGCCGCAATATGGCACCGTTGCAGGGCTACAAAATACATCAGCTGCTGTAGGAGACTGATGAAGGATCTTACGAGTATATTTGGCTGATAGGAGGGATCTCGGACCAGGGATAGATAAAACACTCTGTTCAAGTTAGTCACTTTCCTCCTCAAGTCACATAAACCATACCAGTAACCCAATTATAAGCTATACTCGTCTTTCCGCACCCGTCGTAGCAATAGCCATTCGCACTCGTGAACAGACAAGTCTCATAATTCCCGCACTCCGGTTGCCCAAAGCCTGACCCGAAATCAGTAGATAGCCTCATTACTTTTTGTCATACTGACCCTCTAGTCCATTCGGTAAATATATTCGTCACATCCGTGACATCCTTCTTCTCCAGCCTTCTATTCGCCAGCTCCAAAGACGGCGGCTCAGTCGGTAGAGGCAGCGCGAAAAGACGCTCTCCGATCCCACCCATGGTTTGTGAAGGCATCGCACCAAGCACGGCTCTAGTAGTAGTCGCTGCCAGCGCTGCAACGACTGAATACTCCATCAGTGCCACAACCGCATTGTCACGACTTGGTGCAAGAGAAACGAAAGCACGCATTTGCCTGTCCACGTTCGTACATATGTCTGCTCAGCTCATGTTGCGTTGAAGCTTCCCTTCCAAAGGAAGACGCTGTGCGGTCCGCCAGGCAAGAAAACACGAGTTGTGGGGCTCTCCATAGAGGAAAGAATCCATGATTGGAAGAGGCGTGAAGGATTCAATTAGCGAGCCTATGGTCATCGTGAAAGAACAGAGATGACGGAGTGGGCAGTTGGGAAGGCTCTGCAGGTTGACGGGACGCCACAAAGTCGCTCTACCGACATCAAAGGCGAATAGGCATCGACTTCGACGCCGAAGCCCGACCGGAGCATTGATAGTAAGAGTGTTCAACTACTGGGTCGGGATTCTGGTGCGAGGCAAGCAGAGGCCAACAATCTCATGTATTATTATTAAACAAAGAGGGGGGAGAGAGAGAAATCACGTTTCGCGGTTAGTGCCAAGTCCAGTAGGGACAATTCCACTGCTCGGCCCCCTCATGTTCTTAGGGGCTTTTATACTTTCAATAATATTTCGATAATCCCGGACGCTATAATATCTACGTCTTCTCTTCTCAAAGTCCAGATTATTCTCTAACTTTGAGTAGGGACAATGAAAATTAGTGTTTCTTTTTATGTCCACCGCGAGGTTCTGTTAAGCTTAATTCTGTTTTGGTCGTTCGATTCCAAGTATTTTGCTTTTGAATAGAATACAGTCATCAAGAAGCTGAATATAATTGGCTTATATTCTAAGCCCCTAAGGTGGTTGTAAAAAATTCCGGTCATGCTTGAAGAAATAGAAGGTAGAGGGTGTAGATGATCTCACACCAGTGTCTTTTCTGATTGAGCCATAAGACCTCCCGGATCTCACCATGTCCGCCCAGCCTCCCCCGGGCGTACTGACACTTGACGTACTGACAGTATCCATACTGCTCTCCCTAACCATAGTTGGGGGTTCTAGCGGATTCTTCCAAACCCACTCCCACCGCATCCCATCCGTAAACACTAGATCCACAACCTCACTAAGCGGAATGCTTATCCCGAGCTCTTGTGCACTATCTTTCTGGAAGGCCATATGCCGTTCCTCGATGGCCCAGTATTCCTTGATCATTCTTACCCCAACCTCGCTGTCCCACATTCCTTCCCGTCTCGGACATCGAGTCAACAAGTCCAAGGCTTGGTTGCGTAGGGGGTGATCACGACATCGACAGGCCACATAGTAGAGCGGGCCAACTATCCCAAGATCCGTAGAGAAATTTAGGGCCGGCTTTCCAAGTTGGACATCTTGCTCTGTTGCAGCAATTATAGATTTGCATAATGTAACCACAATCCGGAAATCGTTTGTTAAAGGTTCAAAGGTAGTAGAGGCGTTGATCGCTTCGCCGATAGGTCGATCGTCGCCAGGACCAGGTGAAGCTTCTGCCATAATCTTCACGATTGTTGCGTGTATTTTGAGGACTGCGGCCCCACGAAGCTCTCTGCCGTTTAGGAATTTGGACTTGGCCGCCATGAATTTTTCGAAGGCGGGATTCCAAGCATGAAGTTTGGTGTAGTATATGTCAAACATCACGTAAGACTCAGGAGGTTGTTGACTGATAGGCAGCTCCCCTGTTTTATTTATGAGCAAAGTTATACATTTTTGTGGGGAAGAGCTTACCATCGCAAAGATAGAACACTCTGAAAAGGCCATCTGCTGCTTGATTCAGACACGTCCGCGCATCTTCCAATGTCTCAAATATTTCAGGTACATCCTCATCCTTGGATCTGACATATGATAACCGAGACACGAAATCTCGTCGAATCTCAGTTGTTCTTGTGTCAACGTATAATATGGACTGGAGACTAAGCCGATTGAACAGAGGCCCGAGACTTTCTTCGACCATGTCGCTCTGGGCCGCAGATTCAAATCGCAAGTCACGGAGGATCTTTAGCCCACTGTGCAGATGAACCATTGCGGAGGTGAAAAAGCCCCGCAGACTGTCGAAACATACGAAAAGTATGCACGACATCAATGCTGTCAATGGGTCTTGCTTTTCATTGGCAAGAGACTTCCGTAGGTGCCCAATCGCTTTGGTATACTGGGAGACTGCAAAGGTAGGATTGCTTTCGTTGACATCATACTTCAGTGTCCCATTGATGTATTCCTCGTGCAAAGCCCCAATCCCGATTACCGCATGTCGTAAAGCCGGTTCTGCAGTGCTTGCTTGCAATATGAGCTGCTCCCAGAATGAACTGCTGTAGAAGCCGGACAGTTCTACTGCTGTTCGATTGATGAAGTATTGGAATGCCCGTTTCTCTTGGCCATTTCCTGGCGTGTGTGTGTATAACCGCTGGATGACTCCCAGGCGCCTGTTGTCCAAAGGTTTTAAGGCAGGCTCAAGGCCGTAGCCATCGCAATTTCGTCCGGTCTTCGAGCATCGTAGGCAGCTAGGCTTCGTCTCATCGCATTTTATTCGTCTTATTCTAGCTGAGCATCAGAATGGCCGCCCACAATAACTCTTAAGCTTCAAGAGCGGGAAATAAGCTTACTTGCAAGTCTGACAGCCGCTTCTCGTCTTAGGCCCGCATTTTCTTTTCTTCGAAACTACAGTAACGGTCATGTTTGACATAGAGGGATCGTTCGTCACGGAGGTATAGCAGCTGTGAAAGAACCTACCTGCTCGGATACCAGGGAGCGAGGAAGGTATCATAAGATGGAGCCAGACAATGAAGCACACTGAAGACTGCTTCTCTTTTCATAATGACGAAGAATGTGCGGCGTAGGCTGCAAGTCAGACGCAGGGCTGCGCATTGACCGTCGAGTCGCTGCAGCTGATTCGTATACGAATGAGCCACCACCACAAGGCTGACACAATAAATAGCGCTGTGAGTGGATGCTGAGATCCACTCTCGAATCCGACAAATTTTTGAACCCGACCTGACCAATAGTAGCAGCGCTATTAGTATGATGAGTAAGCAGCTCGCTGCAGCCCACCATGGCCTGGTACTGTAAGCCACAGCTCCGCCCCTCTATTTTGAGTTCAACTCCTACGCACCCCAATGGGTCAAGTACAAAATCACCGAGCGGTGTGCCCGACCTTACGGGATGATATCTTCTTGAAACCTTATTTGGACGAGAGTTCAGTTCAGCTATGGTAATGTCTCATTACCTCTGTGAATGTCCTAAAGCCATCCGAGACGACCACTGCCGAGATGACTTACTCCCCTAATATTTACAGAGAAACAATGCTTCGTACAACATAATCCAATCCACACGTTTGTCTCGTGAGCGTCTCTGATCGTACAGCGTCGCCATCTCCAAAAGCCGTCAATGGCATTCAGTTCCGAGTAGCCTCCAACGCAGCCGTCAGGGGCACGACTCGCAGACTTCTCCCTCTTTGCAGAGGAGTTCCCATAGCCTTCATCTCCGTCGGCGACAAGGCGTCTTTCCATTTGCGGAAGACAGCCCTCATGTCCTTCGGAACACCTCCTAGCACAATCGTCGTCACCGGAACAAATGGTCGATCCTCCATACCCGCTGCAAGAATGCCATACTCCTGCGCAAACATGAGGGAGTGCTGGAAGGCTGAAAATTGCGATTGCGCCATCGAACCCACAAGAATGTAGATTTCGAAGAATGCATCAAGGATGTAAATGCTTTCAGGCTCTAGGTCATGGATGCAGAATGGACTGATCTCTGTGATCTTGAACCCTGTCAGCGTCGTCGTCTTGCGTACAATATATCTACGACTTACCTGCTCCTTGGCAGACGAATGCGAGCGAAATAGTCGTGTTGAGTATTTGGTGTAATTCGGTTTGAGCCTCCAATGATCTGCGGACTTGGGAATTGCAGTATCATGTGCTTTGCCGACGAACATTTGCAGGAAGGACGCCGGCTCTTTGCCATCCTCCACCTCCTCGATCTCCCCGGTCAGACCGAAATCCATCCCAATAAGTCTAGCACAGCTCAGCTCCTCGATACCACTTCCTTTTCCCTTCCACAAATACGACTTTCCGGATTGGGTGGATATGAGATACGGAAACCCAGAGCACAAACTGCTGGGTAGGAAATCGACTTCGTCAAAGACGATCTGGCCAAGGTGCTTTCGACAGCAAAGGATATGGGGCGCAAGAGAATCGTATCTGTTCGCAGAACCTCTTCGAACTATAATGATCCCTCCCAAAGCGTGGAAAAATTCGGGCGTCTCCTTGCCTTGGCAAATTTTGATGAGTTTGCCGCCTGCACTTCTGGCCTCCTTTTGAGCAAATACTTCGGCTTCCTCCACAGTTCGGTCCAAGACTTCGTCTCCGATCCAAAAATAGAACTCTGTTGCTTTCTTGCCAGCCGCATTGCTAAAAGTGTGGAAACAAAGGTAAAGATTTCCTTCAAATAGGATTCGCTCTTGATGATTTGGTACTTGTTGCTTTTTACCGTCAGGGGAAAGTTGATACAAGGTTGATTGCAGTGTCTTGATATTTCCTCTTTGATCGGGTCGAGAAGTCAACACTGCCGCTGTATCAACCTTGTATTGAATCGACGATTTGTTATCTCTAAAGAAATCAACAAGTAGTTTTGATGCCTCCGAAGTCTGTGGCACTGGGCTGTCATTTGACTTGGTTGGCGCAATGGAAGGCATAAGGCCCGCACTAGGAGGCGGTGATAATGGGCTCTTGGTTGGTGGCGTTGGAAGCGGTCGAGTTGCTCTTGCATCTCTTGTGCTCTGGATACCAAGACCTATGGAACCCCCCTTGACAGGATTTGTTGGTCGTAAACCGGCATCAATCATCGCGGCTTTCTCATCATCATGCGTCGGAAGCTTGATAGGTGATCTGGCACGCGGTTGATTTCCAGTTGTCTTTGTAGGCGAGGGTCGATCCCATAACGCAGCAGCATATTTGACTGATACGGCAGAATCCTTGTAGCTCGCCTTGCTTGATTCGAGATCATCTACGTTTCTTCTTGGAGTTTTGGGATCAACTGGTCCAGCACAGGAGGATTCAACCATATCTGACTTCGCAAATGTCATAAGAGACGGTCGAACCTTTGTGGTCTCTTCTGATTGCAAAGGGAAGCTTACTTTTTCCTTGGATAAGAGGGAAGGTGATTTGACCGGGGTGCTGGGCTTTGGTTTGGTGGGTGACGTAACTTTCGTATCTGACTTTGTCTCTGGTAGCTTCATAGGGGTCTCGCGGAAGTTTAATTTGGTTGGGGACAGTGGCTCAGAGACTTCTGGTTTCGATTCCGCCCCGTTCATGTCAGGAGCCTCTTGCAGAAATTGGGACCGTCTTTTCATGTCAAGCTTGCGAGGTGACGATGGTTGCGATACGGGATTCTCAGCATCTGTTTGTTGCTTTGCTGGGACATTCTCGCTTGGTTTCGAGAACGTCCGGGTCTCAATTCGTGGCGGTTTGGGGGTCAGATCTTCACTTGTCATTGAAGTTGGTTTTGTCTCGTCAGACGCCATGGTAGCTGAGAGTGCACTAGAGGGTGCCTTTCTTCGTGGGCCTCTGGCACGCCCCTTGGTCATGTGTGTGAGCTGTGGACCGGAATCTGGAGCCTCCGTATTGGACGTGGAAGTGCTCATGCTCACTGTGCGTTGAGAAAAGGGACTCGATGACTGAGAGGGATCATTAGCCATTGACGGGGGTCCTCTTGCCAGCAGTCCTGCAAGTCCAGGGTTCAATCGACCAGCAAGCTTTCCTCCTGCTGGCTCTTTCGGCTGAAATTGACTTGATGCACTCTTTTCATTCACGAACGTAGATGCCTTCGCAGATTCCTCGGTTTTGCTCTCTTTTGTGGCCAAATTAGAAGTGACAGGGTCTGCTTCGGCCGCAATAGATCCAGATCTTCCAAGAGCTCTCCGTTTGGCTAAAGCTTCGGGAATGTCAGAATCGTGGCTAGCAGAACTTTCAGACCTTGTGACACCCTTTCCTTCGAGTTGTGCCCTCTTGAAATCTTCTTTCTTCTTCAAAATAGCTTCTTTGAAATCATCCTTACGTTCGGTTTTCTTGGGACCTCCGGTAATGTTCAAAGCAGCCTTCCCACGAGTGATATTGTTCTTAAGTTCGTCAGGTGCAACATAATTCTGTGTCTTGGTGCGTCTCAGCTGGCCAAACACGTTCTTAAATTCGGGCTCAATCGAAGTGCTTTCCGATGGAGCCTGACGAGCTTTTAGATTTGCACGAAAATCTTTCCTCGGGGGAGTGTTTGGTTTGACTTTGCCGGCGGCGGGCGAGGGCTTCGAGATAGGGAGTGTCGTTGAAGCGGCAGTGTTGTCAACATCGTTTGACTTTGTAGAGTCTTTGCTTTCTTGAGAAGCAGTGCTGTCAAGACGGTTTCTCGTAATTGCCCCAGAAGAAAAGCCCGTTGGAAGTCCTCCTATGCTCAAAGGTTTTGCAAGTCCACCTGGGGGTGGTGATCTCATCAAACCGCCAATGCTAACTTCGTGTTTTGGTCCAGTTGGAGGGCTTCGAGAAAGGTCAGCATTGCTTTTCTGTTTCGCTTTATTGATCTCCGACATCCAAGCAGGCTGTTGAGACGGCGGCGCGGCTTTTGGTTTGGGCTTAGGAGATTCGGGTTTGTTCAATGCGCTTTCAAGCCAACTGGATTTTGTCGGACTCCATCTCCTCGGGTCCATAGTCTTTGAAGGGCTTGTAGGGGGTGTTGTTTCGGCCCGTGTTGGCGTCTCGGTAGAGGCATTTTCTTGGTCGATTCTAGTTTCCAATGGAGTCTGCGTCCGTGAAGCGGGAAGAGAAGGCTTTGCAAACGTATCGCTTGCTGTTGACGCAGTAATACAGCTTTTCATAGAGCTGGATGTCCCAGGGCGTTCTTGAGTGATGGTATTATTGCTGTGACTCGACACGGGCCTCGAATTGGGATGGGGTGAATTGTCTCGACTCAAGCTGCTTGGTCTAGAGCTCCCTGCTGAGTTGACGCCACCCAGAGCCATATTGCTGCTATGATCTTGGCTACTGCGATTACTAGCAATCGAATCGCCCCTCGTGAGACCTGCTGGCGATTGTACGCTCCACCTCTTCACACTATCCGATCTCTTCATGATGGCACTCTGAACAAAGCCTCCCATTCCCTTCGTAGGAGAAGCCGGCCGTTCAAGTCTTTCTGGTGAGATTCGGCCTTGTGATGGTGACATAGCCAAATTACGGCTCTCAGAATTCGAATCTCCTGGAGGTTCGAGTTTCTGGGCTGGAGTCAAGGTAAGTGGAGAGCCAATTCCACCCGAAACTCGAGGGCTAGCTTGATAAGACGCTTTTGAGCCACTTCCAACTCCTGCACTGCTTCTCGATGGAGAAGAAGAGCGGTCCATCGGTTCATCAATAGCTCTCTCGGGTTCTGAAGACTCTCTACCCATTCCTGGCATTTGTACCCGAGAGGAATTAGACCCGTGATCCGATCTGTCCTCGTCCTCCACTTGATTCCGTCTGTATGCTTTCGAATTCAATCCCCTGTCAGCAGTCTGCCGGAACCACGCAGGATCTTTGGACGCCAGTGATTGTGAAATTTCTTCCCGAGAAAGCGTTGGCTCTGCTGTGGATGCCGGTTCAGGCGTAGCTCTCGGAGATCGCGCAGCGTTCTCAGCAGCTACCATTGAGAGTGGCCGACTTCTTGGGCGATCCGGGGATTGGGAATTTGGGCGGCGCTGCCAGGACAGCCGTGAATCTCTCGAGGGCATAGCATTTGATGGTGATGCTTTGACTGAAATATTCCTGATAAGATCGGACTCCGAGATAACGCGTTCCTCATCAAACGGTGCAGTATTTTCCTTTGTTGGGGAATTCGTGGTGCCCGCCAACCTATCCATCTCATCACCAACCGCGGTGTCGCGTCGAGACTCGGAAGCGCATTCGGGGTTGATCTGGGGAGACAAAGACTGGAAAATGCCACTGGCTTGGGCCGCCGAGATTCGCGATACAGTTGGGGTATTCGCAGGAGAGGACTTCGTAGGGGAAATAGATCTGGCACGCTCTGAATAGTGGAAGTTAGCCAGGGATACAAAATCAAGGTGAGCTGTCACACCGGGATCCCACTGCAGAGGAGAGGTTCGGATTGACCTACCAGCGCGGCGTGCCTGTCGTTCTTTTCTGCCCTGCAAGATCTCCTCCTCGAGCCTCTTGTTGCGCTCTTCGTCTTCTTGGTCTCGCCTATCACCCAATTCCTTGATGCGCTTTAGAAAATCGTTGACATCCTCACCGCTGTCCGTTGCTGTTGGGCCGGACATATTGACAGAAATGTTCCCCCAAGTACTCAAAGCCTGACCATGCACAAGCCCAGGAGTTACGAATACATGGCCGCCCAGCGGGGTAGGAAGTTAGTTGAAATGGAAGAATAATCTACGAGAATACGGCTATTATGCAGGTGGATCCAGAAGCTTTTTCGCTTCTTCTCTAGGAAGGTTTGAAACAGGACCTCTTCTGCGGCCACCTGTAGTGCTATTTTTTGTAGAATTGATGAAGCCAAACATTACTGCAGATGGTATGATTGAAAAATGTTAACTCAATACCAATACTTTCTTCCTTTTTCTTTGAGATTTCTTGAAGCTCTCAATGTTTATGCATCTAGATGCTTTGTGAAGAACGCGCTTCCCTGCAAGTCCACCAGCAGCCACACCAACAGCCAAAACAAAACACCACCACCACCACCAATAAGAGCATTCTAGTATAGAAACAATCGAGCCTTGGCGTCTTGCACAACCCATTCAAGACCTTCTTTAAGATTCGCACCCGTAATCGCACTACATCGAATGATGTGCCACTTGTGCGTCTTGATGGCATTCAACTGGAGCCCCTGCATTCGGTTAGCCCAGCCGCAGGGCAACATCGATAGAACCAGACATCTTGGATTTCTGCTTCATCCATGCATCCATTAACATCTGTCTTATTAGCAAACACCAGCAAACTTGCCCCAGAAAGTCTCTGGCATTCAGGTCAGCCATGGATCTTGTGAGACCGCTGCATGGTCAAACCTCTTCCTGTAGAAGGCCATGGAGCTCCTCCCTGCAGTCATCGATTCGAAGTCGATCAGTGGCATCCACCACCCAGATTAAGGCATCAGTCTTCTCGAAGTAGTTCCTCCAGTATGATCTGAGGGTCTTCTGGCCACCAACATCCCCTGAGCTGGTCAGCAATGACACTAGTCGAGCAGCTGGTGCACCTACAGATATTAAGCTTATATCTTGGGGAAAAGTCAGTATGATATAGCGGCAGTGAACCAAGCACTTACCCGCCATAATCAATAGTCTTGATAATGAAGCCCAGTGTTGGGCTGACTGTATTGACATCTTCACCCATGATCTTCTTGACTATAGTAGTCTTGCCGGCATTGTCCAGGCCGCTAAGCCATGTCAGCAGATTCCATCTGTCCAGCAAGAGAGCCTACAGCATCAAAATTCGCATCTCCTTATCCTTCAACCTTGCTTTTCGCAATATTGACAGCATTTTGCCCTTTTGTAGGAAAGCTGTGGTGGGCTGTGTATTGTTGGGCAAAGACTTCGTCCAACTCCGGAAGTGACAGGGGGATGGGATACTCCATCAAATAGCATCACGTGATCATCACCTACCCCCAACCTAAGTCGACACTTGACCGAGAATCCTTCTTGCAACCTGAAGATACTTCTTCACGAGCGATACAAGCTTCATCTTTTGAGATCTAACCATCTACCTTCCGTCTCATTCCGAGGGTTGTTTTCATCAAAGCATCTGGTACAGACCTTGACCCCTTTGCACGCTTTTACCTTTGCCCACTTGGACTGTCACTTCTGCTTTTACCAAACCCTTCCTTGACAGTACCTTCTCATCTTGCCATCAATTTAACCATCTCATTAACTTATTCGTCTCCATACGACCCTGTTCCCTTCATTTTGCAACCATCTTCCACAGAAGGCTTCTGCCACCACATCTTCGCATCTTCACTATTTCTCCACCCGGCCCTCGCCTCTTTAACAGCACAGCATCGATACCAATATAGGACGCTCATTGGCTCTCCACGCGAGGGTGCTTTGACCCACAATATCGGATCTAAAAGTGAGTTCATTCAAGTTTACCCCTCCCCTCCTTCTCCTCTATCCCTCCTTGCAACCTCCTTGTCACCTTCCACATATCAAGATACTATCACAATATCACAATTCCCAAGTTCCTTTCACTCCCCCTTATTGAACAACTCCCCTATCCACTCTTGCCGGTGAAGCCAAACGGCATCATGTCCGACCAACGGCTCACCTCTGGAGGCGGGAAGGAGAAGTACATCCCGAAGAGAATACGCTCTCAGAACAACATAGTTCCTACTCAGAATAACGCAATCCCTTTGTATGATAACACTTGTATTAGTAATCACAGATGAGAGCTGACAAGTCATAGGTACGACCGACCGGAAGCAAAACCATATTTGATGACCGTCGAGAGCATGCTTGAGAAGTCAACTGGCACTCTACAAGATTCGACCTGGGCTCCCCATAACCAAGCCGCCAGACAAGCTTTTCAACAGCACTCTGCTAAGGCTCGAGCTAGACCAGCCTCTCAACAGCACTCTGGTACTGCTCAAGGCATGCACCCTTCTCGACAACCGTTTGGTCCTGGTCAAGCTACACAAGTTTCTCAACAGCCATCTAGTCCTGCTCAACCTCGACAACCTTCTCGACTGCACTCTGCTACTGCCCAGAAGATGTCACCAGCCGCTCAGATCGAGACTTCAAATCCGGCGCCTTGCGGACATAGCGCTTGGAACACCGAGGCTCCAAAGCCAACTACTATGGGACAAGTCAAATCAAGCTGGGAAAGCCAATCTTCTCGGCCCGGCAAGTCACCTTCGCATCAAAATCACTCTCATATCTGCTAATGCTCAAGTAGCTAATCCATCTGGTGAGCCCGTTGCATCAAGCTGGGCAGTTCAACAACCTCAAACCGGTAATTCACTTGCAGATCGATATCACTTCCATATCCGCTGACATTTCTTAGCAAATCCAAAGCCCGAGGGAATGACTTCAATGGCTGTTAAGGCTGGTCAGCCACCCTCAACAGTTGAGCGAAACCAATTCCGCATTGCGGCCCAGAAATCTTATGTCCCATCGCATCTTCGAGGAATTGAGCCCGAACAGGAGTGGGAGGTTCCGCCAAGCACTCAAGCACCGGTTGCTGCCCCCGTTGCTGCCCCAAAGCCAGCATCTATTCAGAAGACTCCTGCCACCCAGGATACTGATGGCGAGGCATGGGCCCGAAAGATGGGTCTTCTACCCAAGGAGCCGGTCACTCCAGCTAAGGCTGCGACAGATGGCGATGAGTTGGCTCAAAGGATGGATCGTTTGCCTGAGACGACTACTCCAGCTACGGCTAATACCGAAAATGAAGAATGGGCTCGAAAGATGGGTCTGCTTCCCAAGTCAGCTCCCGCAAAGCAAGTCCCAAACGCCCACCAAAATTCTACCAGCAAGGTTTCCCAGCTGAATCAATCCTCTGGCCATGGTCCGAAGCCAGTCTCGAACTTCGGCGCTGTCACTCAGAACAAGTCGAGCAAAGTCGCTCAGAATGCGCCCTTCAATAATGCACGATTCCATCTGAAGCAAGATAGCACTGAACACTTCCAGAAATTTGTGCAGTCCTCAACTGTCACCAATGGAAAGAAATACACCTTCAATGGACCGGCACCAGCAACAGCAACTGAGCAGCAACAGAATGCACCTGTTGGCAAGGGGACCACTCAGCCATCTGGCAGCCTGGCTTCTGTTCCTCAGCAGCAACGGGGTACCCCACCTCAGTCTGCAAACTACAGTCAACAACAGCAACGCGGTCCTCCCCCTCAACAGCAGCGCGCTCCTCCTCAAGCCGCTTGCCCAACTCAACAACCGGTTCACAGCAACAATGAGAACAGTGCCCCTTTTGCTAAGCAGGATCCCAATATGATGTTCAGTCCTAGCCAGATAGCAACAGCCATTCCGAGTATTGATAAAGCGACTGTCAATCAAACCACAACTGATTCTCTTCGTGTCATGAAAGGCCCTTGGCCTACAATTCCATCCACTGATGTCAAGTCCTTCAACGAGAAAGTTGCTCACGAGCTGAACGCAACCAAACAAGTTCCCGCCAACATTGCGCCGTTGACACAGGATGCCTTGGTCACAACAACAGGGTTCTTGCCTCGCGACCACAGTCTCAAATTTGAGGACCAGGTCAGCGATGATGGGGTCGTCGAGGAAAACAGAAAGGAAGGTATTCGGGCTACCCAAGGAATGGATGCTGCGACTCAATTGCTGGACTGGGACAAGAAACGCTGGGCTCCTCCGCCTTGTGACTGGGAGAATGACCGAACCCGGTTCAACGATAGCTTCATTCCCGATTACATTAAGGAATGGCGTGGCGATATCCCGTGTGGACCCTCTATTCAGGTGGATACTACTCTTGATGAATTTAAAGGTGGTAAGTGTCCCATCAATAATGATGTCCTTATCGACCCCATCGAACAACCTGAGTCTAGTCCGGGTATGTCCATGACAAAATGGTTCATATTTACACTGGTGTCTTCATGCTAATAACTTCTAGATATCGGAAACGGTGAGAACGAAATGAAGAGACTTCATCAGACATCACTTGTTGATGCCAACAACTTCCGCGCCCGCGAGGGAAAAAAGCAAAGAAAGTCCCAAAGCATCAGGGCAGCCGCCGATAATCGTCACCTCGAAATTGCAATGGCAGTTGATGAACCGAATCCATTCTCTCCGAAGATCGATATGTACGTCCGTCCAGCTCAACAGAAGGATGCCCAGGACATCGTGAAGATCTACAATCACTACGTGATTAATTCTATCATCCCTGAGGACCAAGAACCGATTTCGCTCCTAGATGCACAGGAACTTATTGAGACTGCCAAGAGAGAGAAGCTCCCATTCGTGGTCGCCGTCAAGGGCCGAGTTCCACCGACACATGATGCGCAAGGACGAACTCGTTCAGCCAAAATTATCCTGCCACAAGTCGAGTCAGTCCTCGGGTTCGCTTTTGCAGAGCGCTTCAACTATGCCTTCAGCGGCTCTAACCGAGGTCGATCCCGTGGTACTGTCACCATTCAGCTCTATGTTGATCCTACAAACACACGCAAGGGCGTGGGCCGCAACACACTCGATCAGCTCCTGCACTGTATGGCCACTGCCTATTCCTTCAAGAACGCTTGCCCTTGGATTAATCCCGACAATGACCCAGTTCATGAGGCCAACGGTTGCGGTTTGATTCACCAAATGATCATGATGGTTCCTGTTCTGAAGAAGGATGATCCGACCTTCCCTTGGCTGAGCAATTTCCTTTACAACAAGTTCTGGTTCAAGGAGGAGAATCGCATGAAATCGGTTGCTCGGAGTTCCATTCTCCATGGCACTGGGCGAATGTTGGACATTGCTGTTCTTCAATGCGAGCTTCTTCACGAGGGCGAGTTTGATGCTTTTTTTTAAGGATCTTGCAATGTTGAGCGTTGACTGCAATTCGTTTTGTGGAAAATGCTACAACCCCGATATCCTCCGTTGACTGCGATTTGGTTTGTGGAAAACGTTACAATCTCGATACCCTCCGTCAACTGCAATTTGGTTTGTGGAAGACGCTACAATTCCCATTTTCTCTTTTCACTGCAATTTGGTTTGCGAGATATGGATCGACCATCGATGATGTGGCCTGCAATTCGGTTTGTGTGCAACATTGCTTATCGATGTTCCCTACTTCGATTTCTCTCATCTGGCTCTTACCTCAGTCATTGCCTCGCAGCACTTGAGCAAGCCTCAGATTCTCTTCTTTCCAATGCTTATTTTCCTCTCGACGATTTCGACGCTGCGCCTCTCAGCAACACTTGATGATGCATTTGATGCTGCTTGTCAACGCTTCAGCTAATTAGCGATGCTCGTTCGGGATGTTGAGCGCATAGTTGATTTCTTTTCTTTCCGTGATATTATGAGGCGCTCTCTGGACAAATCATTGCATGGTTCCGTTCAGGAGTCGAATGGTGGATGGCTATGCTGCACAAAAAGATTCCCCATTTCATTTCTGCCATAGAGAGGGTGCAGCCTGTACTTAGAGCAATAGAATAAAATTCAGAAAATCTGGACATGAAGTAAAAAATGTGACCTTGTGAAATGACTACGATGTACCCCACATTTAAAAAGTATTTCCCGGTTTGGCGATTTTGCCAGGCGGTGAGAAAAAATGTTTAGTTTCTGGGAACAAACCTTCAATCTCATCACAGTTCTAGGCGCAGCAATCCAACATGGCGCCCTCTACGAAACGAAATGCGGAGGATGGTTTCATTCTCACGATCTCAGACAATGAAGATAATAACGTTCCCGAAGAAGAAGAAATCGCTTCGTCTCCCAAACCATCCTCCAAGAAACGCAAACGTGAAAACGAACCCTCGAATTCTGCTTCGGTGAAGAACAAGAAGGCGGGGAAGGGGAAGGGGAAGCGGAAGCCAGAGGACGAAGAAGGGGAAGAGGGCATATGGGGCGCAAATGATGAGGATGATGGGGCTATGGACTCAGATTTCGAGTTCGTGTTGGAAGACGGCAATGATGGAGCCATAGAAGAGTTCGACGGCTGGGGTTTTGACGGTGTGAGGAAGGGCTTGGAGAATGGGGTAGGTGGTGATAAGAAGGTAGTGGATATCGACGAAATTATTGCGAGGAGGAGGGAGAAGAGAGGCGAGGGAAAGATTGAAATAGGAAAGGCAGACATTGAGAAGCACGACGCTGAGAGTGGCAGTGACAGCCAGGCAGAAAAATCTGAGGATGAAGTAGATGGACTACAGTTTGGTGATGAAGAAGACGAATTTATGGCTGAAGATGGCTTTGGTATGGGAGTTGCTTCTGATGAGGAAGAGTCTGGCGACGAGAACGAGGCCGAAGGATTCGACGATGAAGATGCAGATGGCCAAGAAGGAAATGACATCGAATCAGTGGCTAGCCCAGCTCCTCACCCAGACGATATAGCTGCAGAAGGCTCTTCAGATGAGGACGAAAAGGACGAAGATCTTGAAGAGGCAGCTCGCCGAGAAGCTTTCTTTGCTCCTGAAGAGAAGCCTGCCAAGGGTGCCAAAGCTGCAATTTCTAGTTCTTTCCAAGGCATGCCGTTATCTAGACCGATTCTCCGTGGACTTGCTGCAGTCGGATTTTCACAGCCAACACCTATTCAAGCCAAGACCATACCAGTGGCTCTACTAGGAAAAGATGTGGTTGGTGGAGCTGTCACTGGTTCCGGGAAGACTGCAGCATTCATTGTTCCAATTCTTGAGCGCCTTCTATATCGGCCTAAGAAAGTCCCAACAAGCAGAGTTGTCATTCTCATGCCTACTCGTGAATTGGCAATCCAATGCCATGCTGTCGCTACGAAACTCGCAAGTCATACCGATATCAAATTCTGTTTGGCAGTTGGTGGTTTGAGTCTAAAGGTTCAAGAAGCAGAATTGCGGCTTCGCCCGGATGTTATTATTGCAACACCAGGTCGATTCATTGATCATATGCGCAATTCGGCAAGCTTTACAGTGGATACTCTCGAGATCTTGGTGCTTGATGAGGCTGATCGAATGCTTGAGGCTGGATTTGCGGACGAGTTGAACGAAATCTTGACTACAATCCCTAAGTCAAGGCAAACAATGTTGTTTTCTGCGACTATGACTTCTTCTGTCGACAACCTCATTCGAGTAGGTCTCAATCGACCTGTTAGATTACTAGTTGATGCACAAAAGCAGACTGTTGGGACCTTGATCCAAGAGTTTATTCGTCTTCGGCCAGGACGGGAAACGAAGCGTATGGGCTACTTACTGTATCTCTGCGCCAATATCTATACTGATCGAGTCATTGTTTTCTTTCGTCAAAAGAAGGAGACCCACAGAGCACGAGTGATCTTTGGACTTTCTGGTCTGAAAGCTACCGAATTGCATGGTAGCATGAGCCAAGAGCAGGTACGTAGCTCCTTTTATCCTACTATTACCTCCACTGACTATTCGACAGCGTATCACAAGTGTAGAAGCTTTCCGAGACAGCAAATCGTCATTTCTCCTAGCCACCGATCTCGCCTCCAGAGGTCTCGATATCAAAGGTGTGGATACAGTCATCAACTACGAGGCCCCACAATCCCACGAAATCTACCTCCACAGAGTCGGACGAACAGCTCGTGCTGGACGTCAAGGTCGTGCATGCACCTTGGCCGCTGAGCCAGATCGCAAGATCGTCAAAGCAGCAGTTAAGAGTGGCCGGGCCCAAGGGGCCAAGATTGTCAGTCGAGTCATCGAAGCTTCTGAAGCGGATAAGTGGTCTGATAAAGTTGACGCTATGGAAGATGAAATTGAGGGGATCTTGAAGGAGGAGAAAGAGGATAAGCAGCTTGCGCAGGCGGAAATGCAAGTCAGGAAAGGAGAGAACATCATCGTTCATGAAGATGAAATTAAGGGTAGACCGAGGAGAACGTGGTTTGAGAGTGAGCAAGAGAAGAAAGCTGCTCAGAAGGCCGGGAGAGCGGAATTGAATGGTGTGGAAAGCGTGATCAAGAAAAAGGGCGGCAAGCTGAGCAATAAGGACAAGAAGAAATTGGATGATAGAGATGCCAGGATGGGAGGAAAAGTCTGGAAGAAAGGCCGAGCCGAGAGGGATGGGAAGGGGGCACTAGACAAAGCCAAGAAGGAAGAAAAGGGCAAGAAGAAAGTCCGGGGTGGTAAACCCGTTTCAAAGATGAGTAAGGGTGGGAAGTTTGGTAAGAAACGGTAGACAGTGTGAGCCAGAATCCCATCTCCCTGGTTTCTCAGCCAACTGGATTCGCTACATGATAGGTGCCCAATCTTTTTCATCAATCACAAAGACAATTCTCAACCACGTCTCAGCCCTCCGTATCTAAGCTCGGGGGCCTTCCAATTATTGTTCGCGACCGAAACTTTGTCCGCCTCGCTACACCAGTAGTCTAGGGGTTCCTCAAGTGCCTAAACACGGTCTTCGCCCGGCTGAAGCTCTGGGTGCCGATCTCCTGGCACGCAGCCAGGTCCTTCAGCGAAGTCGCGATGTTCTGGTAAGTACAGGGAAATTCTGACCTCCGCAGGTGCTGGTAGGCGTGGCCGTCTTCGTTGTTCAATACCATATGGGGGAGTGAAAGTAAATGGCACTTTCAACCGACTGTCCCCAACTGCGTACTGACGTGGCCAAGACTGTGGAAAAACTTCAGGGGATCGAGCGCAGTGCCACTTTTGAACACCAAAGCATCCTTCATATACTTGGTATCCGGGGCCAGATTATTCAGAATTCTCAACAAGTCGTCATGAAACGCTTCAGTCAGCTCTTCCAGGAAGAATGAGTAACCGAACCATCGAATGAACAGGGCGTCGAGGGTCGGATTAATGTATATTGGTCGGCGATAGTCCGCATCCCATTGCTCCGGTGTTGGATGATCTGAGCCACGCAACGCTAGCCGGTAAATCTTCAAAGTCTCAACACGGGATTTTCGACAGACATGCAGAAGGACTTGGGCCGGTAGCTGGGAAATAGAAGATCGTCCGCAGCAGGGTTTACAAATCAGCTCGACGACTGAAGCTACTGGCTGAGAATAGTTCCAGATTTTCAGAAATATTTTAGTGGCTAGCTTGGGGAAGAGCGTGAACGTCTGATGCGAGCAGTGTGTCAAAGGATTATTCAAGTTATTCGAGTTATTCATGAATAATTCATGAATAACTTGAATAAAATAAGAGTAACGAATATCTTAAATAATTTGAGTAAAATAGAATAATTATTCATGAATAACATGAATAACCATGAATAACCACGTGAAAGTCACGTGAAAGTCAATTAATTATAGTAAATTGACATATATTTAAATTTAAAAAAAGAAACTAAGGTATTTATTAAGCAGCCTTATATAAGCTAAGCTAATACTTATATAAGGCTACTTAAATGCAGATTTTCTATAATATATAAACTGATTATCGCTAACGTTCGATCCGCTTACCAAGCGCTACTACCACCTGATTGGGTAGCGAGGTGGCGCTAGGTGCGGGCCCCCCCGGAAGCCCTACCCGATTAGGCTAGCTCAATCACGTGCATAGATCACGTGCGTCATTCAAATTATTCATGATTATTCATGAATAACTTGAATAATATATGAATAAAATAAGAGTAACGGCCGTTATTCTATTCTACTCTATTCATTTGACACACTGGATGCGAGGTATCGTCTTGATTAGAAAGGCCGCTTTGTTGAATCGATATGGGCTCCATTCGTTTGGCCGCCTTGGGTCCATTGAGATATGAGAGTTTCTATTTCAGCCAAAGATATCAGCCATTGTATCCCTCGCAATAGATGAATTGAACCTGATCGTAAGCCAAGGTGCCTTCATCGAGTACTGTACCATGCTTCGAAAGCGTCCGCCAGTGTCGGTTCTTGCTTGGCGTTTGCCATTATGCTTGTAGATGGCGGGATGTATGTGGTAGTCTGAAGTTTGTATTATTAGGAGGAGGAAATTACGTCACAAGAAAGTCGAACATTCGCTTTTAACGGTGGAAAGCGACTAACGATGCTATCCCGGTCAATGAGAGAGCGGCTTGGACGAGAGACAGCTGTTCAGGTCCATGAGCCACATCTCTTCCCAAAAGAGGAACTCGCGAGCGTTATGCCTCAATCACTATATTTTTAGATCGACAACAGCCACAAGCTGAGCCATCTAGCTTGGTATAATGTCCCAGAGGAGTACTGTACAACTATAGCCAAAACTGTAAAGCCTTAGTAGGTGTCACCTCTATGCATCTTTAAACTCTAGCTCCCAAAGAACAAGGGTACGGCGAGAGCTTCTTGGCTACATTAAAGCTTTTGTACCTCTATTGTATATTCAAATTATGCAGTGTGAAACAGCCTTTGAAAGTAATTCTCCATGAAGGCTATCAATACACCACGTCCACTCAAACAATAAGCCAGGTCAGTCCTACTGTACTCCTAATAACAAATTTACTTCTCTATAATTCTGATGTTCCAATTCAAGAATAACCGCACCCCAATATGCAACTCAATGTCTAGGAATTGTTTAAAACAATTAAAACCCTTCTGTCCTTGATATGCAGGGACTTTCTGGAACAATCCGGCTCAAATTCAACTCGTTGTACTGACTTCGAGCAGGACACTTGTCCATTTGAGAGCTTCTATTTATAGCTTGTGCATCGAACAATAGAGATATAGATATCGTGAACTTCCATTATCTCATTATTCCAATTCTTGTAGAATATTCTCCACCCCCTCCATCTCCCAATGTTCCGGCTTTCCAGGCTACAATCAACCCTCCTTCCCTCTCCATTGTTCATTTGCTCTTTAGTACAATGGAGTCGAATGCTGGCATTTGCCAGGTAGGATCCATCTGATGAAGAGAGACAAGTCCGCCAGGAATGAAGGTTGTGACCAAATTTTCAATCCCATCTACTTGCGATGGGAACCAAGGATCCGCCGGGGACACGCCCCGATACCTCGTAACTGCCGTCTCAATGCCCTGTAGCTGAAACCCCATATCGTATAGGTTGTCCAGGGACAACGGCCGGGTTGCCATTGCTGAGCTAGGATGGTTGGCTAACGGTGACGACTGACTGGTCATGACAATAGAGAAGTTATGGACGGAGGGGAGACAACTAAGTGATGAAAGGTCTATCCATGCCCGATTCATCACCCAGAAATCACTCGCCAGATTCCTGATGACAGAAAGATCCAATACCGGATTCATCCAAGGCGTCACTTCATCCAAAAAATTTCGCAGAAGGGTGTTGTTGTTCAATCTGACCGCATGTCCTTATGAACAAAAAGGATATCCGATGGAAGGTCAATATAGATCGCAACACCAGTTTTCGCAGCGTCTAAGACGAAATATGTTCTGATGAGTTCAACTCTTGCTTCACGACAATGAGACGACGTGTTGGTAAAACATTTCCTAGGTGATTTCGAGGATGATTGGTCTTCGGGCTTGACAGGCTTCTCTCCAGATATTTCGTCTGAGCTCCAATAGAAGCAATGTGAACACGGCAAGATCTGATAGCACTGTAATCGCTAAAGAAAAAAATATTAGCTGAAAGCTCAAGAGAATGCTAGAAGCAGTGTCCCAGAAAGCCCTGAGACATTAACAAGAAAGGCAGTCGCAATGTGCATGGAAACCAGGAACAATTATCCAGGTCACAGACATTAATGAACCAACTCCTTGAGTACATTGTGCAATAAAGGAGAAGCGAATGTACCAAAGAAAGTGGGTGATTCTTACTGGGTCCAGCAGCAGCATTACCTCTTTGACTAGCAATACTAAATCTATCAGCTCAATTTCCTAAGAAGCTCTTGTGCTATGTTCCTTGCTCTACTTATATTTACCACCAGTTAGTTACTGAATCCTGTAGATCAGTGAGGGTTAGCATGTGCTCCATGTCCAAGACAGGAGTTGTAGATTGGGAGTTCGGAGGAGATCATTGTTCAAGACTGGCAGGAGAATTTCGGGCAGAGGCCAGAGCGGTTGCATCAGTCTTGCTTGTCATTTTCAGCGGTTGCGGTAGTTGTGATCGAGGCTGTGATGCTCGAGGAGAGAAGGTGCGACCAAAGAGAAAATTACAATCCTAACTAAACAACCCTATCATCGACTTCGCTACTGCCGCTTTGGGGAAAAAGCTAGCGGATTGAATTACTGTTCGGGCAGCGACAGCACTACGCAATAAGGAATCGTATCGGTCCTTTACCCACTCGCCGGATGTTCCAGTGCTTCCTTCAATAATGAAACTGTTGTTGGTGATGGTTGGCAATCTACTAACAAGAAAGGAAACGAAGTGCAATAATATTGACCCAGAGAGAAACAGAACAATGCCCTACAGAGAAATAGTACATTGAACCAAAGGGAAATTTAGAACGAGTTCAATGAAACAGTGCAATGACCCGGAGATGAATATTACAACTTGCAGATGTATACTTAGGCCGCAAGGAAGCCTGATGGCTTGAAGAAGAGTTTTCTTGCCCTATATAAAAAGAAGTGATTGCGAAGTCGAAAATCCATATTGACTGCTGTGCTGTGGTGGGTTGCGAATTATATCCCACGCCCTGGCTAGCGAGCCTCTATAATAATCTCACAGAAACCGCGGAACTTACCAGAGCCAACCCTTCTTCTGTTTCTTCTCCGCTATCGTCTCCTTGTATTCATTGATGATCTTCAGAGCTTCGTCGCCTTTCGGGGCCGTAGTCAGATTCTCATAGCCGTCCTCGGTGACAAGAATATCATCCTCAATTCTCACACCACCAATAGGATAGTACTTGTCGAGCAAGTCCTTGTTGATGAATTTCGCATACCGAGTATCCTTCAAGAAGAGATCTTCTAAGGCATATCGAGAGAAGTAGCTGCCACACATAGTTAGAATCAGAATGGAATAAATGATCAGATCAACTTACATTCCGGGCTCGATGGTGATCACCATATTCGGCAAGAGAGTCGTCCCAGTAGACATGATAGGATCCAAGTCTTCCTTCAAATAAGCCGAGATCCAAGGATTGACCGACTTTTGCCCGGAGAGGAGATTGAGTCGGTCACTTCCATCCCCAACATCGTGAACCTCGAGTCCAACATGATCTAGAAGAGTCAGAAAATGCACATGGTTGGAAGGGGAAAAGTCTCACGCCCAAGACCATGGGGGAAGAAAGCTCGCCAAGCACCAGACAGCAAGAGTTCCTCCGAGCTTCCGTTTTGCAGGAGGCACAGTTTTACGAGCCCTTCAATAGCGACTTTGACTGCATTTATCACGATAGTCCCAAAGTCAACACCAGGTTTGATCATTGCGATACAGGTTTCTTGCATCTCTGCAACCAAGTCGTATATTTCCTTTGCCTCAGAACTGAACTGACCAGAGATGGGAAAGGTCCTGGTGACATCGGAAGCATAACATTTCCATTCGGCTCCTGCATCAAGGCAAACAAGTTGTCGTCCCTTCAGTGGCTCATTATTCGCAACGTAATGCAAAATACTTGCATTTGGCCCAGATCCGGCGATTATACCATAAGGTTGTTCCTTGGCCTGTTCGGAAACGCAGGTCGCCATGAAGATTGCTTCAATTTCAGCTTCGTTATCGAAGTATCTGATCCCTTTCAGGACATTGATGTGAGCTTCGGCACTAATCGCATTCGCTTTTCGAATCATCCTGATTTCGTAAGGATCCTTGATAGCTCGTGCAGCGTTCATGGCCGGCTTCAACTTTGTGAACTCAAAAGGGAATTCTCGCAAGTAAGACCGTCTGCCATCGATCAAAATCGCTTCTCGTGCCACATTTTTGGGTGTTTGATAATGATGAAGCTGATAGATCTTATCTCTTTGATTGTAGTGAACGAATTTGGTCAAGTAGTCACCCAAAGTAGTGATGTACCGTACATCATCGAAGTCATATTCAGCTTTGACCTCTTTGATACTCGGTACTTGTCCGTTGAAGATGACGAGGCTTCCAGTGTTTGGCGGTGGAATCCATGCATAAAGCGAATCTCGATGAATGTCATAAGTGACAACAGATCCAGGAAAATTTATGCCGCTCATGTAATAGAAATATCGACGCTGGCGCCAATGGACGGGCATGTCTGAATCTCTACCATCAAATTAGCAACGTGTTTCTTTAGGAGGAGAGTGCGAGGAGCGAGCCGGGTGCATGAAACATCTTCCCGAACAGTGAGGTGAGGAGCTCGGGATATAGGACAAAGAAATAGGTTGGTTACTCATAACTTTCCTCCCGAAGGCCGGGAAGGTAAATTAGGCCAGATTTGACTCGGAGCTTCTGGGCCACCAACTGGGCGTGTGGCTTTGCTGCAAAAGAGAAATATCAATAAGTCTCCTTAAAATTGGGCAGTAAGTGAGAAATCAAAGTGCGAAAGTGGGACATTCTGTCCCGGAAGACATTATCCACTCTTGAAGCGCCGTAGAATGCAACTCTCTTGAAAGGGCATTTGCTACTGACCCGGATATTTCTCTTTGAACTTCGGCTTGAGGTTTACGGAACTGGCAATAATTGGTCAACACTCGATGAGGTGCAGGACTCCAATGCTTACACTAGGTCCTCAAATTCCTCGAGGACTATGCTGCAACCACTTGACCTGGAGGACGGTCTGTCCCCCAAATCCTTCACCTCCATTGAACCCATCGCTGATTGTAATTTGTCCATACTGATTGTCGGTTCAATGCGTGATTGTTGATGCAATTGGATAATGGAGGAGGTTGGCATCAGAGGCCGGGCCATCACCGCTAGTCCCCTTTGGGAAGGAGCCACAGGCATCACTGGCTCGCTTGCCTCTCCACAGCGGTGACGACTACCGTTCACTTTAACCTTCAACATCTTCTCCAGCAGCTGCAGTGTAGTGTTGTGTCATACCAAGGGACACGCTGTGAAGCCACATGGACGGTGTCTATCTGCTCAATGGCCGAGCTTTTTGGCATTCAGAAAGAGACGATCCCACCCTTTTGCTCCTTATTGCATCGAGAGAGTGAAGTCTCTGGAACTTTGAGCGGGCCTGTGGCAATATGATGATCCCCTTTGTCTCCAAGTGGAAGTGCAATGACGAAGTAGCAACGGAAAGAGTGCAAATCCCTTCTTCTAACGCGATTGTATGACACCAATTGACAACCAACTGGAGGTGAAAGTTCTGGGTCGACGGTCAGTGAAAGCCTCAACGGCAAACCAAGAAAGCACACTTCAACTCAGTTGCCAGAACACACATAGTCTGCTCATAGAGCTTCCTTGATGTTATCTTTGCAAACTCCATTCCCATCCTGGAAAGTCTCTAGTCAATGTACCGACTGAACCGATTGCCATTCCGGCAGTGGATTCTTCCGGATCAAATGGGTACTTTGGACAACGACCCCATTCTCAACATTCCGCCGCCATTGTACGCTCCCGGTATGGACGTCAAGTATTCCTTGAGGTCAATTTTGACGGATGGGAATGGACTTGACGTGTTGATCGATCCCAGTTCATCGCCAGACGATATTGAAGTTATTGACCTTGTCAAAAGTCGGACCTCTCTCGATCTTGGCCAATACTAAGCTGTGATTGCCGCCCTCACTCGTGAATTCGCACAGACCCAAGGCCCTCCTGGCACAGGAAAATCTTTTTTGGGTGTTCATTTGATGAGAGTTTTACTGGAGTCAATGTCTGAATCGTGACCGATTATTGTTGTGAATTAAGAACTCCAGCTGTTTGAACCGTAGCTGAACATTGATAGGTGTTATACAAATCATGCCTTGGACCAATTCTTGAAACATCTGCTGGATGTTGGTATCGAAAGGTCCTCAGAATCGGCGGTTCAAGTAAATCATCTCGTCCGTGTAAGCAAAGGTTGCATATTGCTATTTGACTTGTCTCGTCACTGTCACTCAAGCCCTTCGCATCGGACCTACTGGCTCTTCAGTCAGGATCTCGGGTGGTGCCCTAGGGCAACTGTGCGTGAATTTCTTCAAGCTCTGCAGAACCTTCGTTGCTACTTGCAAAACTGGGAATCTTCCAAGACTTGCATTAGAGACAACCTTGTACTTCGCAAAACTCTCGAGAACCTTCCAAAAGTATAGCCATGCTCCCCAGCTGGACCTAAAGATAGCCAACGATGTTGTTGCCGTGGCGAAAGGCTTTTTGACGTGTGCCAAAAAACCGTGCCAGCAGAAATGTCAGAATGCGGAGTTTCTTGGAACAATATGGTTGACTCTCTTTGCAGGCTGCTATGGTCAGCTGTCGCGGCGGAATCGCAACTCACTCAGGACATAGTACGTGATATTCTCTGAGCTCAAATTTCATCTCCCAGTTGTTTTGCGCTGTTTCCCTGCCGTTTCAAACATGCCTTCAAGTGAAAAGACTCTCGAAATATAGATCAACTTTTCCCCTTCGCTTGCTGATCAATTAATACTGACTTCGAGAAGGTTCAATTGTGTTAACGGTCACCCCGTAAGTGAGATCCGATATCAGATGTCCTACCAGCTCTCTGAACAGCAAATAATATGCCATAGTTTGCAATCGGCGAGTGTGGGATGCCAATGGAGCTTGCTCGCGGTCCAGAATGTGGGTGCTGCCGTTGGACGACAGGGACATCGGCCTGTGGATGGTGTAACGAGAGCTAAAAAGATGGAGAATTGAGCGCGTACATTGTACTTGACATAAAAAAGGACTCTCGAATCTGTATTTTCCTTGAGCTTGTGGTCAATTAGGATACAGTGGGTAGGTAAAAGCGAGCCCTTTTCATTCGCTTCGAGTCGTTTCTGCCCTAGCTTCCTTCCAAAAGGGAAGCGAGTTTATCTTATAAGATGCCTCGTGGTGGACAGGAAATGTGCTACTAATTTTCAAGGTCTCAAGTCAACGTTGTACATTTACTTAAACTCGGGAGGGCTAGCAATCGGATATTCAAACAATTCCGAGACAATCGAAGAAGGTGACTTTGAATAAACTAGTACTCAGGGAACATTCGAAGTGCAAGTATCTGAAATGGTCCACCTTAGGGTAGAACATTGGAAATTGAATTCCGCCGTTCTTGTCGTACACCGCGCGGATGCACATCAGGAAACATCACCAAATATCAAGAAGCGCGAGCGAAGAGATTGGCACCAGCATATAAATCCTTCATTCGGCAGGGTATATGACAGATAGCTACATTTGCGCAAACGATCTTCACAACCACCCCTAAATACATTCCACCATTGCCATTCCGGAACAAGCTTCAAATGCAGTTGGAACAATGCAATGAAATGCAACAAACGAAAAATGCAAAAGCCTCGCAATATGCTAATGCAAATGATCCATGCCTGCTGAGAAGAGAAAAAGATCGATGCCAAATATGAAGACTGAGAAAGGTAATTGTACATGAGTTGCGTAGCAATAAACGTTAGGCATTACGGGTTCAGTTCTCGAGAACATCCTTCTCCTCCTCGGTCGCTCCTGCAGGTGTTTCCTTGTAAGGAAACGTCTCATCCTTCTCCCACATTGCGGAGGGTCCTTTGTAACTTGGTTCCTCGATTCTTGTTCGTGGCATAGAATCCAATCCCGTTGCTCCACCCGAAGGGCTTTGAGCAACATAAGTAGGAGAAGCAACACCCTCCGATCCGTAAGGAAGTGGTCTCAGAGGGATTTCCCGCGGATGGACACCATCCTTGCCTAACTTATTTGCTAACACGTCCGACTGGCGCCGCGCGAGCTGCTCCAGTTGGACCGCCGGATCCTGCACAGAGTAAGAAAAAGACCTCACGCATTAAGATTGATAGAAGTACCCAGTCCTCCTGAGAAGGTACTCCTTCCGCAGCTGGTAGCTCGCCATCTTCATCTCGTTCTTCGCCCCAGAAGCTGGGTCTGCGGATGGGAGCCGGGGTAACGGGCAAACTGGGCCGTTCAAGCTCTGATGGAAAGTCCGTGAGCTTCATGCTCTGCCTTCTGGCACCCGGACTGGACACTTCTGCTATACCTGAGCCATACCCCTGCAGTACTTGGATGTTGCCCTTGCGATTCTTTTGCAAGCTTCCGATGTACCGCTCGATCTCAGGGATATCGTCCCAGGCGTTCCCACGGGTATAAGTCTGCCAAGGATCAGCAGGTGTGAGTTGGATGGTTGGAGTGGTGGGTGTGACTGGTGCGCTTTTGTCTTCAGGTTTTTCTTCATCGGTTGGCGCTGGGCCTGGGTCGATAAGGCTTGGGGGTTCTGGCACACCAACATCATTATCTTCGGGAAAAACTCGACTCGCTCTAGGTGCATTTAACTCCCATGGGAAAATTGGTGCTGGCTTTTGGTAAGTCGGGGTCTTGGGTACTTCGTAATACATATCCTTTGGTGGATCAGGATACCGTTCTGGGGCTTTGAATGGCGTAGGATCTGCAGACATGTCATAATGAGTTGCTGGGAAGTTGGAGGCTTCTGGCATGGAGTCTGCTGGTGGTGGGCCTCTGTTTATTGTCAGAATGAGACTTCAACGAATTCTCTGTACAACTAACCTGCTGGCATCCCAAGGAGCATAGGTGATTTCGGGTTCGGGGTGGTATTCAGGTTCTGGCGCCGGTTCTGGTTGACTCTCCGCCTCCAGATTCGTTTGAACTGGAGAAACATAAGCTTCTTCCACTTCTTCCGGGATTTCGATAGTCTCATGTAAAGGTTGTTCAGCGCTTGGGTGGAATATCTCACTGTCGCTCTCTTCGGGCTGATGTGTTGGTGTAATCGTAATCGCTGGGGCAACGGGTTGGAATTCGCCTTTCGTATGATACTGGACAATTGTTGATGCACCTTCCGGGGTGCTCCTCACGGACTGTTCAATGTTAATCAAATGTCTAAGAGAGGACAAACGATCACACTCACGGATTCTCGATAGTGTCGGTCATAAACTGCCCACCATCTGCCAACCATTTCGTCATACGGAGTAGAGCCTCTGTTTGCATCTCTTCCCTGGTTCCAAGGCTTGTTTTGGCCGATGAAGTGGGTCGCACTAATACTCGACTGGAAATGCCGGTACGCTGGGAGGTATTGGTAGTGTGCCGACGGAGTTACATTGTAGGTGAAGCTTAGGCGATTGAAATTGTCTTTGAAGTGCATATTCAATAGACCTTGGTCTGCGCCATCGAAAGAAATTCCCCGTTGTGCCATTGCAAGCAACGCGTAATAATCTCCCATATTGGGTGTCAAAACCAGCAATCCAGTATTGAAAAGATCAGGCCATCCGATATCTGGAGCTGCTGAAAATGGATGTGACAGATCAAACAATTCATCTGGCGCACGAAGAGCAACCATATCGGCATCCATGTACACTATCTTTCGAAATTGCAGCTGCTTCCATAATGCGATCTTTGTAAAGGTTGAATGTAGGTCGAGGCGACCCATGAGAGAGAGGTTTGCTTGGGATTCGTTTACAATTCGCTCGACGGGAATGATGAAGTCGAATAGAGTCTGCAAGAATTAGACAAATCAATGGGCTTGAACTGTTGTGGTTCTTACTTGAAGTTGAGCCATGGCATCTGCTGATACAGTGTCGGTGGTGACGAGCACAGCTATTTTCTTGGTCGTGCCAGCATCTTTCAAGCTGTGTGCCAACACTAACGCACCGGGTCTGACGCTTCAGTAAGTATGTTTTCCCGCGTACTGGAGGCATTGTGGGTTTCTTACAGGTACGAGTCCGAAAGAAGCACCTAGAGCAATTCGTCAGTAACTAGACTAGGTATCATAAGTTGGCAGGAGCAGAGCAGCGCATACCGTCGCGTAAACATCTTCTCCTTCAGAAGCCATTGCTTCTTTCTTGTTGCCAGGTAACGATTCCTAGAAGGAGTTCTTCTCGAATCACTGGCTAGAATACGACCAAAGCAAAGTGGTTGAGGAAGGAGATTGCAGAAGACGGCAGCTTGGGGCGATGGCGGGACCGGTTATTATGGATCGCTTGGCGGGGGAAGCTCGAAATCAGGGAGGGGAGGGTGGTGCGTGGCTGGTGATGGACGGAATGGCAGACGCATAAACTCAAAATGCGTGCATGCTGCAGCTGGAAGAGACCGTCATGGCAGATTTGAAAGGGGGCGACGGGAATAGGAAGAGAATGAACATCTGAAGCTTGAGAAAGTCGATGTTCCAGATAGTCGTGGGACATTTGAAGATTGGAGCTCTCGTGCAAGCCTTAGACGGCACAAAGGTTCCCTATGACGGACGTTGCGCTAGAAGCGGGTTTGAAAGTTCCATCCAACTTGGTTCTCGGTGTCATTGGACATCTCCGCGCAGTGCTTCCATCCATCCTATCATCGCACAGCGGCAAGAGCTACCCCGCGAATCGTTTGCATATCCTTTCCGCATGGTGCGTCTCGAAGCTGCTCGTCCACCGTGTGACTGCTCTGCTCCGACCTCCGGCGCCAGCGTGGGATGATGGGATCCAAGAAGGTATTATAGCTGCTGCATCGCACTTTGTCTGCATTCTCCGCCACATCGGGCCATCGGGGAGTTCGAAGCGAGCGAGGGGCAGTGGCAGATGCAGTGCAGTTTCTCGAGGCTTCAGCCTGGCCAGAAAACCGTTGGTGGTTGGAAGACACTCTGAGACACCAGCCAGCCAACGGTGCGCAGAACGGTCTCTGCTCAGGCACCCACGCGGTATCGCTGCACATCTCTGCTGCACTCATACGAGCTCTGTCTGCACCCGCGACAAAAAGCACATTTATTGCTGCGTGCAACGCTGCAGCTCACCACACCCCCTCTATCGAAGCATGGAGTCCATGCAGAAGCTGCATCAAAGCTCGACACGTGACTCGGAGACGATGGATCTGGGGAGGGAGAGCATGAGCTACGGAGAGGAACACCTGGCGGAAGGTGGATCAGCGAGGACGAACACTATCCAGACGAAGGGTCTCTTCAACTTTATGGACTTGCCTGTAGAAATTCGCGTACACGTATGTCTGACCAAGTACTTGGCAGCGTTCACCCCATTTCTAGCTCTCTAAGATCACTGTGATACGATACTGACAAAGTATAGATCTACGATGTTCTCCTGACATCTCCTGAAGTCATCGACATTGGCTCCCAGAAACCGGATTCATCCACCACAAACAACCCATATCCTCCTATCGCCATCCTTCGAACCTGCAAGAAGGTGAATGAAGAAACAACACCAATTCTATATGGCAAAAACGCCTTCACTATATGTCTTCGTGAGCCCCTTTGCTCGCCCTTACTGCATCATTTATCACTAACGCCCTCTCAGCCAACGACCCAAACCCCACGTTCCTACTCTCCAAGTTCCGCTGGACGACCCTCCGCGCCCTAAACTCTCTCACGTTCACTAGCAGTAATGGGCCGGCTCCCTCTCCCTCTATTGTGGGGATCGAGTCCCCCTTTTCAGAGCCTGGCTTTCATTGCACGGGCGCCGACATTCTCGCACGCTTCACCCTTTCTGATTTCCGTTACTCTCCCGTTGGACCCGACCACTTCATGGCATTGAGCATCTCGAATTGGGTCAGCACGAAGGTTCTGGGGGCGCAGTTGAATGCTATCCAGAGGGAGTTAGAAGTAATGATGGGGCCTTACGATAATGTGCTCGCTGCGCTTGGGGGTCCAATTACCTGAGAGCTTTAACAAATAAGCATAGTGGAATTATGTTTACGACAGAGAGGCAGACTGTGGAAGTCTACAGCACTCAATGTACGAGGTCGGTCTAGTACAATTAGATTAATAAATTGTGTCAAGTTCTTGGTCCCTTTACCTAAGTGGATCCTGGGCCGCGAGGTTCTGTTTCTCATCGCAATTCCCTCGATACATTGAGACCTCCAAACTACAGGAGAGCGATTGGAGACTCGATGAGAGCGTCCAATCACTGTACCAAAGTACTTGGGTACATTGACACGATTTGCAACGAAGAATTCAGATTCACTCACAAATTGAAATGGGATAACGGCCGATTTTGAAAGCATGATTCACTCTAGGAATCTTCAGATCAAATTCAATGTACGAAAGTACGATGGAACATTAAGTCGATGTGTAATTTAAAGGGAGATAATTCACTCTTAGTTTCGAGACGGTGAACACGAGCTCAATGTACCGCAAAGCTCTACATATTGAGTGACATAGCCGAAGCTAAGCACTTAGGTATCCCTTCCTCGCTGGGAACAGAAAGCGCGGCACACATTTCAAAGTACCAGTCAAGTTGGACATTGCAAGTGCTTCCTCCCTAAATGCACACCTGAATTATAGTATGTTTAAACACTACTCCCCTTGAATGTCTCGAAATTTCCAGCATACCAAAGTTCTATCACATATACACGTCCAACTTGAGCTGGGATATTGTAAATCAGTGTTGGATTTCGTCTCTACCGCGAGCCTTCTCGAGATATCCTTCCATCCACAAACCGCAAATCTTAGTTGCAGCCTTCACAAGACTCGGAACAACTTTTCTTGTGCTAACACTGCTCAGCTATTCGTCAAGTCTACGCGCCGAAGAAGGATTCGAAGGAAAACAGGACAGATCAGACCACAGGCCATGCTATTTCCCCTCCATTTTGTGTTAGGGAATTTTCGACCCATCAAAGCAACAAACAAGCAAGCCACTGCGCGACATTTGTGCAAGCCCTCCAAACCCTTATCTTCTCTAAGCCAGATGCTCTCACACGTGGCCAACGACCAACAAGCGGGAAGATAGGGCCGTAGGGCTGATATCCTGGCCGCTTAGGCTTGCCAACCCAATGCCCAACTCCAACCTCCTGCTCGCTATCTTTTAATAGGCACTTGGCGTGGCTTCAAGGCTGCGTTTCAGGATCATCACACGGCGTGAATGTCTCAGAGACTGGCAAACCGATTGACACACATTTCGTGAGGGCATTCAGGATGATGTGCCATCCCCATTTCCTTGGGGCAAAAGTGTGGGGGCTGGTGCATCTGCTTCGTAGTGACACAATCTTGCAAAGATGAGATTGTGAGCGTGATTGGGAAGGGAAGGATGTTGCCGCCTTTCTGACTCCTGCGTCCTGCGAGATGGAAATGATAGCTTGCGCAGGGGAGAAATTTGGAGAAGAGTGTGCCAAGTTCAAAACAGCTGTCTAGTTTGAAGAGGATCTGACACAGCGCTGAAAAAGCCATTTCATTCTTATCCAATTAAAGAATTCGAATGGAATTTCACGCTCGCAGTAAATGTACCACGGGAATTATGCGCCTAGTCAATTTTTTTTATTCAAAAGGAGTATACCGCTTCCAGTCATTTACAGTGAATGACCTGCCGCCTAACGCCACAAATGCATCAATCGTACAATGGATTTACGAGCCTTCTGCCTCGTCAACCGTGTCCTCCACCGTTGCAGCTTTTGCCTTTCCCTTTTCTTTTCTATGTTGTTCTTCCTCGGTCTCAGGTTCAACAAAGGACGACGGCCTTTCGTCGACCGACACCTCCCGTCCCTCCCGAGGCAGTGCAATGCTTGAACTCGCATTATCGCTATTAGCCGCTCTGCTTGGAGCCGAAAATAACTGAGAAGCCCCCCAGTTCGGCAACACAGAAGAATCCTGCTGTGCAGCGAGGGCTTCCAAAGCAGTGCTTGAATCGGTGGTACTTTGGTCTTGTATTGAGGTATGCAAGACCGGTGCATTCAATTGGTCGGCTGCGATCGAGGGCGGAGTATGAATGGCGTTGGTGTCGGACGAATCAACGGATGACGCCTGTGAGTGATTCTCGGGATTAGTCGTGGGTGTGGGTGTCAGTATATTATTAGAAATTCCGGTCATAGGGCTGACTCCCATCAGTGAAGTGGTGGCTGTGGGGGCCGCTGCTGCATTTGCTGCAGGTCTTTGGATAGGTACACTCGCTGCTGGCGGAACACCCGTTAATCCGTCAAATCTTTGCAGCGGTAGCAAAGACCACCCTTCCGGGATTGTGACCCCAGGGGGAAGATCAGCACTACCTGCGGGTATAGCTGCTGCGTTTGATCGCGCCCCGTGTCGTTGCATTTGGGGAACTGGCATCGTAACCACTGGAGCGTGTCTGCCGGCTAATGGCCCTAACTGAGGCATCTGGGGCATTTGGAAATTTGCTGTCAATGAATCCGCTTGCCCACTCTGTATAAGTCGAAGCCTAGCAAGCTCAGCCTGTAATAGCTGTACTAATTGGAGCTCCTGCTGTGTGATTTGCAGACTCCTGATTTCTGCCACGATTTGCTGCTCTACCTGCTGCAGGTGATCCTGCAACGTGCTTGATGTAGAGGAACTTGCTCCTCCTTGAGCTGGTTGTTGCGGTTGAGGTTGGAGTCTGCGGGGGATCCCTAATTCTAATCCGTAGACCCGCGGTCCTCCCCCTGCGGCATTCTCCTGACCCGGTTGAGCACCTCCTAAGCCTTGTGCAAGATCTTGAAGGTTGGCCTGCCCAAAACCAATCCTTACTGGCCCAAGATTGAGCATTCGCATACCTCGACCAGCACCGCGATTGGCGGCTGGAGGTGGTGCTCCAGCTCCGTCCTGTTGACCGGGCAAGGCAGGTTGAGCTGCACCGCCAGCCGGGTTGATGTTTGCTGCGTCTCTCTGTGCCTGTTGTGGGTCGACGACAACGCTCCGTCGGCACGTTGGACACATTTGTTGACGTTCGAGCCAGCTCTTGAGACAGCCGAGATGGAGGATATGTCCACACGGTAGTTTCTTCGGTCTTGACCGTTCGTTGACTGTAGTTGCAGGTCGAGCAGGTGGGATAGCGCCCGGTGCTGCAAGCGGTGGTTGGGGATTTGTGACAGACCAAGGCCTCATTTCTTCTCTGCAGATAATACATGTATCCTCTCTCTGGATGTCTTCAACTGTAGCATCCTCATATAATTTGTTCATATCTCGTGTAGCGCGGCGATACTTCATGAATGCAGTGAGCCGTTTGGTGAACGACCGTGCGGTCAAAAACAGATCACGCATGATATGAATCGGCAAGCCGTAGAACATGAGAAGAATAACGAAGAATGTGACGTAGATGCCGAGTTTGACGAAATCTAGATAGTGAGCAGAAGTGAAGGACGAGGCTAGAAGAGCTGACTTACCTGTGATAAGATCAAGGGTCAACACCCAATGGCCCTTAGTTTCCCATCCTGGAACCTCAATATCCATCTCATCTACATCATCCTCAGAAGGTAGCGGTTCATCCGAGGGAACGGCATCACTTCCTTCACCAGCTGCAGCTACTGCAGCCTCTCGTTGTCTGATCATCTCAGCCCTTTCTTCTCTGACCTCTCTTCGGCGTTCCAGAAGTCTCTCTTGGGTTTGCTTCTTGACGACCTTGGCCTCGATCAAGGATATGCAGTATCGAAAGGATGTTGCAAATGACGAGGTTGTCAAGATGGCGAATTCGAACAGGAACATGACCATCATGTTCGGCCTTGCCTGTTGGATTACGGTGTTGATAGTGTAATTCATCAACCCCAGGTCGTAAAGAACTGACATGCCGAGGGAAATTGTCAAACGGATGTGGAAGAGTCGTGGATTCGCAGGGGGTTGTTGCTCGAGAACTTCCACCCTCCCATCCCCAATCCATCCCCACACCTTGCCCGTCAATAGAGCAACAAACATCACCAAGAACCAAGCCCCGACTTCCTCCCTGAATATCGTCATGGCGAGACATGTTTCCGTAATCGCAAACCAGGCCTTTTCGTAGAGCTGCTCGATTTCAATAGGTCGCAGTGCTCCATAGCAAAGCCTTTGAAGTCCGTACATAAAGCTGCCATACATGAAGAGGATGAGGTTGATAAGTATCTACCAGTCGTCAGTCACTTGCTCTGCGAGGAGTTTCCATTGCTAACCATCAGACACAAATTGCTTTGCGCTAGATACACACATGCCGAATAGAAATTTGCCCTTTGATTGAAGGCAGAAACAATCACTCCTCCTGCCAGGGCTGTGGAAACCTGAGAGCTGTCAGTCACGACGGTTTGTTGAAGCTTTATGGGGGAGGAGCGCTTACCCCAGCATACCACGCGAGTCGCCCCATCGTCCTTGTGCGGTTCGTTCGATTGGATTAAATGCAAGCAGTAAATGTCCTTGCTGCCTCTGGGGACTACGTGCCCATAGCTGTTTGGTGATGGAGGCGTCCGTTCGAAAAAAAAGCTGGCAGAAAGCGCTTGTTCGATGTTGACACGGTGACTTATCGCATTGAAGCTTGGTCAACCTTGCGCCACATCTCCACATCGGCACCGCCGCGCCGAGATGCCGACCTCCTGGGGCTTCTGAATATTCATCTTCCACTTATCTCATGTAATTGTATCAATCCTATAGTTTATCTCGATTTTTCTCTTAATGTACATGGTATTACGGTACTGGGACATTGGAATCCAGAAATACAGTAGGATTCTTTCATTAAGGTGAGATTACCTCGGAAGATTCAGGAATCTCTTCCCGCTTACCAACTACACGTGGCGAATTGTCCCGAGTATGCTTCAGTACAGTATCATCAAACATTGGTCTTTCGGGTCCTTCATCTCTCGTAGAATCACCTTTCAAAGATGCCACCACTCGCTCCTCCTCCTGTCCTCACTCCGGACCTGTTAAAGTCGATACGTGAGCATCCAGACTTGCCCCCGCGAACCTGGTACATCATTGCGGCTACAACACTGACTATTCTCAACCGTCCTGATGAAATTCCGAGAATATATGAGCATGCTGCCACTTTCGGTCCTAGAAGCACAAGCTCGAGGCCCGAGCAGTTGACAATCCTGAGGAGGATGAGAGAAGCCTTAATCAAGACAAGTGCGGTGGGAGGAGTACCAAAGGTATGAGTTGGTGTATTGCTTCACGGCTTTCAATATTCTAAACGAAGCAGATTATAAATTCGTTATTGGCTCTCAAGAAGGTCTCCCCACCTGACTTACAAGATCGCCCCTCGACCCAGTCGCCAACTGAACGCAGGAATGATTTCTCAGATGACCCATCTCGGATAGAACAACGCGGGCGAGACTTCTTTGGAAAGGTGTATGGTAAGGTTGCAGACCGGGTCCTGAGTCAGATGGACAATTCCGGCACTGAAGACTTGGGATTGGTGGCAAGACTAATGTATAGTCATATCTTGAGCAACACATTAGTGTTAAGTGCAGCAGACACCAGCTTTGTCATGATAGCCGCTCTTATACCTCAAGACGTATGTCCCATGTACTTACGGAAGCGACTCAATTAACTTTAACAGGTGAACCCGCAATTAAAGGGACATCTCAAGGGCGCGATAAATGGAGGGGCAACTCTAGAGCAGGTCCGCGCTGTGAGGAAGGTAGCCATACAGATCTGTCAAGGTGCGGGCATGACGCGACTAGAAGACTCGGGGGTTGCTGGTTGGGGTTGGAGAGAAGACGTTGCGAGCATTTGATAGTCTGAAGGTCAGTATGTTAAAAACCTCGAAGCGTTTTACACATGCTGAAGAAATTTTATTGTGAAAACAATTATGCCGAAAATTCAAAATACCCATCACATGATCCGTGGCGTTCGCTGAACCTATTCAGACTCACCGAGGCGGGTTATTTGAAGTCAACCAACTTTGGTGTAGTGTGATGACCTGTGCAGCATACGAACCAACTGCCATATCTGCTTCGCGCGTCCGTAATTATTCAATTCGCAATCGCCTAGATTTTTCGTTGCGAACCTATCAATCCTCATTGGAGAGTTGTTGGACGTTGAGGTCGTCAGCAAAGGTATGGTCACATGACGGAAGACCGCTTGTTCAATTTTGCGAGGATTCCTGAGCTTTGTGGCTTCGTTGCTCTTTGTCTTTCCCCTTCATTCTCAGATCTCCTCGCAGCCAAGCTCAAAGCCATCCAGTGTCGTCTGGCATGCCCCAAATGCCCCTTGACCCTAGTTCCAGGGAGAAGCCGCTGCAAAATCTATTTCTGGTCATTTGATCGATCGCATTCAATATTCAGTTCCATCCCTGTCGTGGATCGCCTGCTGGCCACAATATGAGCCTCATATATTGCCTTTTCTGAGCGCCGATGAGCGGTTTGATTTAGCCAGAACCTCCGCTTCTTCATCCATCCACAGACCCTCGCCGCGAATCGCTGCACATGAGGTTGCACAAGGACGCCACGATATGCCACACGGCAAACTCCATTCTAGAAGTTCTCGAACTTGGGGGCCAGCAGACGTGCAAGCGCCGGAGCTCTGATCCAGACTTCAACATCGCACACAGAGCGTGCTCGGTCATACGATTCTGAGACATGGACTATTCCCACATGCGAGAACTGCGGGAGGCTGGGAGCGTTTCGAGAGCACACATGCTGTTGCACGACAGGTTCTGGAGGTTCTGGAGCTTCTGGAGGTCCAGGGAACGAGATCCATGATTCCATGGAGGCGGTTGTGGGATACGTGGCGGGCCCTTTACCCCGCGCGCCAACACCAAATCGGGACGGATTCGCTTGAAAGTGCTTATTTGGCTGGAGAGTGGAGACTGACTGGCCTTTGGTGGCCGCACTGACCAGGGGTCGTGTTGCGAATCTGGACTCTCTGCGGGCGGGTCTGCGCTTCTGGCCGTGCCTGGCTCGCTGCCACTCGCGAACCGAGATCCACGGCGCAGAGATAACTATTAGTAGTACAGTATCAACAACCTTTGGCGGGCGGGCTCGGAATACACGTATCCGTCGAGATCGAGATTATGGAGACGAGGAAGGCTCGCCTTTGTCACGGGAAGGGTTGCGCCGGCTCTCGCTCTCGCACTCGCACTCCCACTCCCATGTTGGCTTCGGCCAGGTCGCCGACCTGCCCTGTTGAGGCACCGACAGATGGCAGCACAGCATAGCACAGCACCGTGCAGCGCAGCATGGCAGTCTGGCAGACCATCGCTGGCTCTCACGTGGCTAGCCCCAGAGTCGAAGCGATTAAATTGATGTTTCGCGGAATCTGGGTGCAGGCACTGCAGGGTGCTCGTACCAGCCCCCTGCGGTTGATTTTACACTTCAGTCCGGTGGAAAACAAGCCTAACAGGCCCACCCAGCGTTCGGTCTCCAACCACTCACTTCCAAGCAAGGCCCAGGGGCATGTAAATAGAGGGTATGTTCACTTCAGACAGCGCTGCTGCTCGGGGTATCCGCGAAATGAGCTTCACAAAATTAAGCATCAAGCATCTGTGCATCCTGGTATGTTTGGGGCCGCCCAAAGTACGGGTGCGCGAAGATCAGGGACTCGCGTAGCTCGTGGCCGCGTCTGTGCTTGCCAGGCGGGAGCTTCGGTCTCGGACGAACCCCCCCCAGGTTACACTCGAGGGCGACCTTCTGAGTGGTGTTTCCGCACATAGCGACTCTTGAGTGGCTCGCAAGGTCACCCTTTGCAAGCAGACCCAAGCCAAGACCCTCAGTCAAGTGTGGACGCCCAAGCCCCTGATTGTGGCCCTGGTGACTGATTGAGCAGGAGCCAATTCGCCAAGGGACGACGAAGGGGGAGACCAGACGAGACTCGAGAGTAGCGAATCCGTGATACGACTTACGAGCCTATTTTCAACGCGGAGCAGCTTTCCTCCAGAGGACCGTTGTTGTCTGTCTGCCACCATGCGCCAAACGAGGTGGATGCTCGTGCTTGACTTCGCCCCTTGCGTGTCGACGTCGCAATCTTGGAACCATCGTGGAATCTATTTTTGGCCTCAAATCTTTTGAGGCTCTTTGATGGCAGTGCATTCTCTCGTACGAGTAGCCAACCGCACAAGAGTTCTTCCCATCACCCCTTTTACGTGACTGCCCAATGGCCCTGGTCTTCCCCCATCTCCCCAAACGATCTCCCAAATGACCCCCCACTTTGGCTGGGGACATGGGGCGCATCGTGGTGCGAGATCTCCAAACGTTATTTTGTTAAGCTTTTCGACAATTTAAATCTGCATGTTCGGAGCTATCGAAGTTATTTTTGAACTTCTGAAGCGACGGAGTTGACTACTTTGAGATTCGTCCCCATAGCAGCTTCACCTGCCCCACAGACGAACGATCTCCTGGTTGCAACCTCCCCAACGTATGGTGGCCTGGCTTAATGTTCGCAGCTGTCTGAAGCTTACCACGAATGTGAGGAGATGATCGCTAGTCCCATGTGGACATCTGGGAACGAAACGACCAATAGCAGGCGATGTAGACTGTGGAAGTCCTTGGCTCCGAAGCAATCAAGAAAGAGGTTCAGTTCTGCAGGAGACACTGCCGAAACGGACGCCCAAGATTCACATGGAAGCTGAGGAAGCTTTGGGGAAGTCGAAACGTTGCCCTTCGCTGGCAAATCTCACCGCATTCCTGGGTACGACCGTTGGTAGTAAGTTGGTACGATATGGTCGCCATCATTTGTCGGCGCAACCCACCGGCGGAATTATCTGCATGCAGTCATCCATCGTCTTCCAAATTCCAAAGTTCCAAAGGAGTTCAAACCTCTGCCCTACGACTTCATCGCGTCCTGTCATTGGCTGCGGGGCAGGAATGAGCGGTGACCGATTCTCCACATTGGCGCAGGCGGGCTCCCCGAGTCTAATCAACTCCGGGCCATTGGACGAATCTACTCGGCAACGCGATCTACCCTAAGCCTTACCATCGCCGAAGTCACGAGCAGGGATCGAAGCGCACGGGCCACAAAACCACGAGGGGCCGCCAAGGGGGCACTCAAGATGGGGCAGGCTGTGCCAGCCAAGTAGCACTCCCCAAACAACCTCCTCGCAGGGCAATAGTTACTTTTAGAAAGCCTGCAAGGTCGGGTGGGTGTGCTCATCGGCCGTCATGAGACGCACGAGTTCGAGTTCTGAGGGTCATCGTAAGTGCGTCCATCCAGCAGGATGATGGCAGCCCGAGTTCGTTCCTCTGAAAGTATCGAAAGCGGGCAGGTGCATTCGCGACCTTACTGTACTTGCAACCACACGAACTGTACGCGCTTGAGGATCGGACGGCGGGACAAACCTCAAAGAGCTTTTTGAAAGGGCAGTGCGAAACGACTTCTCAAGCTCCTGTACAAGCTACAGGACCAAGTTCCCTTTTCGCGCTGGTGAGCCCCTGGATTATGACATGGCAGGACGTTGATCGTTCCACTGTTACACTTTAACGTTCCTCTGTTTGAGAACTTAAACGAGGAACCAGTCAGTCTTCGAGAGGGCGGGCTTTGGTTTTAGCTTCTGACGCCAAGTCGACCAGCAAATCATCCGTCGCCAGGCACAGCAACCAATGAGGGGGTCTCCTGATCATAAGGCTGAAGGATCATTTACTCATATCCGATGTGGTGCATGCGAAGACCAGGGTCTCGACGGCCACAAGTGCAAAAAGGGATTGGCAAGAGACAATCAGTGTGTGCTCGGTGACCAGCACCGGACAGCCGTTCAAACTCTCCCCAACCTCTGGGGGGCAGCGAGTGTGGGGACTGCTGCAGGCCCCAAGGCAGCAAAATAAGGGGCAGCCTTGAACGGTAGGCGGACGTTTTGTTGCGGTGTACGAGCAGGAGAGACATCTTAAATCTGCCTCGCCAGATGGCGTCTGCCGCTCCCGTCGTCAAATGGGAACCAGAGAGAACCGTCTCCCGGACTCTCCACCTCGAGAGGAGCCCCAGGGGTAAGCTCTAGAATGACCTGGCAAGCGAACTGACCTTGCCACGACCAAACAACACGAGGCCCGATATAACGCAGGTATTTGCATAATCCCGATGACTGCGACCAGGACTTGTGGAGGTGAGTTTTATGCTACTTTGAGAAGTAACCTGTGCATCTAGGTAGGCTTGTGAACAATGATGTGTAATTTCTTAGAGCACAGCCTCGTTTCGCGGCTGTGCCGCATTTTGATGCTATTTTCGCTCTTCGCCTATGTGCGTATGTTAACCAATCAAGCACGCTGAGCCACAGATCCCGCCCCTCGAACCCGGTTCACCCGTCATCGCGGTTGTTGCACCCCCAGCGCAGTCGGGGTGGGGATGCGCCGGTGTTGGAGGTGGTGGTGTTGGTGAGCGTCTGTCAGTTCCGAGACTTGGTGTTGCCACGGCCAGCAAGCCTTCTGGAGCCTCGGCGGCTTGCCCTGCTGCTCGGGGTCTTGCTTTTTCGATTTCAGATTCTGGAAGGCTGTCTGGTACCTGTCCATCAGCGCCCAAATGCGCTCGAACAGAAAGGCCTCACTTCAGGCAACAAGCAGAGGCCAATGCCTCGGGAAATCAGGGCTTTTGGGGTCCCTGTCGAGACTCGGTCTAGAGCGCCGATAACCCAGGAATTCGGAAGGACAACCGACTCCCCAGGCACTGCAGAAAGCGATGATGTAGGACGATTGGGAAGCACGGAATCGTCCACGAATAACCTCACATCTTCGCGTGAAGGTTCTAGCCACCACCATGTTGTCTGAGAAAGGAACAGAGAAGCGAATGGTGACGTGCGCCAGGCTAGCGACTCGCAAGTCTCCCCAGACGCGCTAGCCAACTTCGACGTTGCTGGATTCAGACGAGTGGATCTGCGCCAACTTCCCAGATAGGGCTCTGCACTGCGCGATCCCAGAGTGATCAGAGTGATTCGAGTGATCCCAGAGTGATCCCAGAGTGATCCCAGAGTTCTGGCGCGAGAGGCACATGCTCCGGTAAGCCGCTGAACCCTCCCATGATCTGCGAGCACGGCGCCACGCAGTCCATTTCCGAGTCCGCTGTTTCTCGGCTGTCGTCTCTGTGCGAGTGTGCGTGTGAGTGTGCGGGTGCGATGGCTGCGGGGGAGGGTGCTGGTTGGCCGGCACAGCGAGCTCGTTGTTTGGGGGCTTTGGGGGCTTTGGGGCTTGCTCTCCTGGACTCCTGGGCCACACCTCTGCTTCACCGGACAGTCCGCTGGGCAAGGGCCCCAATGATGCGCAATTCCCCTGTCGGATCCCTGGACTTCTGCACCCAAAGAACCCTCCAGCCAAACAGGATCGAGAGGGGTTCCCAAAGCGGGTAAGGCTATACTTGTCGGCGACGGTGAGCTTGGGAGACTGGGACGGCGGAAAGCGAAAGCCACTCCAGCAGACCCGAGCTGTGAGCAAGCTGTGAGGCCGCTTTCGTTCGCGTGCTGGCTGTGGAGCAGCAGCATCGAAGCATCGACACCGCATCGCACCGCAATCTAGCCGGATCAGCCACTGGCGCATCGCGCTGCTGCACCCACCAAGGCCATCGAGGGGGGCATCCAGGAGTCTCCATCCCTTGGGGGTACAACAGACGAGGCAGGGATGCAGAGGGTGGGTTTGCGCAGTCGGGAGCAGGGGCCAGGGCCTCCCGTTCTTCGTGCACCAGGTGCACCACTGGACCTTAGGACTACTGATGTAGAGGGGAGCAATATTATAATCCATGAGAAGCCCCCAAATCCAGAGTCCTCTCCTCCACCGACATCCAAACACACCGCGGCCACTTTGGAGCAAGGCGGCGATCAGCGTTGACCTACCTCGTCTTACCGCATTGTACTTAATCTTACCCCTTCTCTCCAACCCATACTTTTTCCGGCTCTCCACATCAGACCCTCCATATATATTCTCCGCGCCTCGCCCTCTGGAATCGTTTTCCATTCTTGTCTCAGATCATATCAGATCAACACTCAATCCTCCCGGAAAGGAATCTCGCTACCTCCCGTGCGGGCTTCCTCCAGCCAAGCTTCGTCACCTTCTACAAGTACCAGAGAATCCGCGAGTAAACTGGTGAAGGCCGTCCTTGACAACAGCTCCCAAATATCGTGGAGTTTTTCGACACTCGGAGGTACGCACCCCAGCGTTTACAATTGGTTTTGTCAAAGCAACATTTGCTGATAGGTGCCACAGCCGGTGAAGTGGTGTCGGCCTAAGACACATTTCAGCCATCACCGTCTTCAAACTCCTGCAGAATGGCTTCTTCGATTGCCGATCATACATACCATATGTTATCGCGTCATATGGGCAACGATAACGAAGAGATCGACTTCCCATTGTATCCAGACCCGTCAAACATGTTCGCCCAGCCTTTCCAGTTTAACGGGCCGCAGAGCTACAACATGGATGCCTCCTACTCGTATCCAAGAACACAAGAAGGGTATCCTGCCAGCACTGGATTGAGCTCCTCTACCATGTATGCCGAAGCTCCTCAGTACGAGTCGCCCGATCTCCGAACCGCCCCCTCGAACCACTCGACAGCTTCTGGACCATCGGCCAGCTCCTCAACAATGGGCTCACCACATTCAATCCACGGGCACATTGTCCCAGGGCCCGAGTATGGCCTCGGCCTGACTCCTAGCATCGTCAGTTATAACGACTATGGCCACAACGATTACACTTTCCAAGTATCAGGTATGGACGACCAATTTGCACTAGAATTCAATCCTACCAAAACGAACACAAATAGCTTTGTCGGTGAGTGTAAAAACATCTCTACATCTACACCGCGCCAGCATGGTTCAATATCGTCCAATCCCGAGTCGTTGTCTTCTTTGTCTACTTTTGTCTCGTCTCCTGTAACGATCGACACACCGACCCCGATGCGGAGTGATTCAAGGCCAATGGCTTCGCCAATTACGCCAGCGAGTGCCACGAGATCTCCGGATGAATGTTTCAAATCCCCTTCTGTTTCTGCTTTTTCTCCTTCATCTTCGCGTCGACCTTCGCAGGCCTTCACCGCGCCTTTTTACGCCCCATCGAGCACCGCTGGTCGGCCTCGTGACACCCGACTATCTCCTATTTCTTCAAGCTCGCAACCTTTCACTTCCGAACAGTCTCCGTCCTACACAACATATCATCAGTCTCCTTTCTTTTCTCAATCTAGTGGCAATTTTGTACCGCCTCTCGAATCATCCTGTCGGTTTCCTCTGTCAATCCAGCCTCGTGCTTTTGCGCTTCAATCTGTTCAGAACAACCTACTGACCGAGATTTCTTCAGACCCATTGATTCTCCACCCACCGTATACCGGCCGGCCTTCCTCCGCCGCGCAATCCATTGAGGCATCTGCGTACCCACTACCACCTCAATATCCCGCCTCGCCTTCCTTCTCGCAAATGTCGAGAAGCCCACAACCTATCAAGCAAGGTAGTCAATCACCTTACCCCAGCCCATATGGCTCATATCCATACCCACCACCCCGCCGACCCTCTCTTGCTTCCCATCAATCTTTCAGCAGCGAAAACGGCAACCTCAGCGGCGAGGAGTCGAAAGAAAAGGGACGATGCACTTACCCAGAGTGCGGGAAGTTATTCAAGGACTTGAAAGCCCATTTGCTCACCCACCAGAATGAGAGGCCCGAGAAATGCCCCATCCAAACATGCGATTATCACATCAAAGGCTTTAGTCGGAAGTACGACAAGAACAGGCACACTCTCACACACTACAAAGGCACCATGGTATGTGGTTTCTGCCCGGGTTCCGGATCTGCGGCAGAAAAGTCCTTCAACCGCGCAGATGTCTTCAAGAGACATTTGACTTCCGTCCATGCTGTTGAGCAAACACCGCCAAACAGCCGAAAGAAGACGTCCGGCAACATTAATAACACCAAGAAGCTCTCAGGATATGCGCCAGATGCCACTGGCAAGTGTTCCACCTGCTCGGGCACCTTCTCGAATGCACAAGACTTCTACGAGCATCTGGATGACTGCGTTCTTCGAATCGTGCAACAAGAGGAGCCTTCAGAGGCAATCAATGCTGCGCGCCTTGCAGAGGTTGAACAAGATCAGGCGGTCCATGAGACCCTCCGCAACAACGCCCTGCTAACCGCAACCACCAACATGTACTCGGCAGAGGAGGATGAAGATGGAGAGGACCTCGAAGACGTGAACGACGACGATTTCAATCTCCGCCCCAAGTCCTCGCGAAAGGGTCGGGGCCACCGCAACCCTGCAAATGGGGTACAAAAATCTCGAGGACTCACACACTCGAAAGGCGGTGTGACACTGAACACAAAGGGTCGCAAGAAGCGCAAGGACTACCCATCTTCCTGGGGGTGCCCAGCTTCACAAATGAAAATGAAGAAGCGCGTTCTCTGCGTGTTCGACGGGCAACGTCGTCTCTGGAAAGATGACATGATGTTGGACACGGACTATGAAGTTCGCATGAAGCTCAGTGACGGGAAAGCATACGTCACTGACCTCGATGTCCAATCTATGCGACGAGCAGACGCCTTCCACAACTCCACTGAGGAGGAGAAAGGCCCATGGATCGCTGATGACTTGACGGGAATGGATTTGGAGAAGCTAATGGAAGTTCCAAGCAAGCGCGAATAGAGTCGCCGCCTTCTCTCATGAGATATGGAATATGTGTTATGAAGATACCTTTCTTCGTTTATACCAAATTTTTTTTTTGACGACATACTTTTTTCTTTTAATTGGCGTACGGGTTCTGGGACGGACGATACCATTGCAGAAGACAAAAGCTCTATTCCAATTTATCATCATCAGCATGCATGCATGAGAGAGTCTGCTTCGTGGAGCGTTTTTCAGCGCTATGGGTCTCTACCTCTCTCTGCCCTTCTCATCTTCAAGACAGTGTTCGGCCGCCGGCCGGTCCGTATCATGTATGTTCGCAAATAGCTAGCTGTTGGCTGGGAGGAGAAACATGTTACTATTAAAGTAATTATAAATGAGAGTCAAATCTTCACTACCACCATCGTTTCAAGTCTTGTTTGTCGTGAAGCCTGACCGTCTGTAGTGGAGAGCTTGAATGGATTGAAAGGACAGACAGAAGACACAGACACAGCAGCGAAAGGCAAAAACAATGGCATGACGCCATGGCTGCTTCTCTTTCTCGTGCAAGCCGCTAACGCTTTTCGGCATGATGAGGGGTCCCCCGGGCGGTCAGGGCCGGCATAAAAAACACTTTTGTAAACACTGCATCAAACACCCTACCACCAACAAACCAACAATGCTGACTGACAAAATCCGCCTCAGCGGCTCCGAATCCAATGACATAGAGGATATCCTCTCTTCCTCGCTGGGGGTGATCTTCCCAGACGACATCACAAACCAACACGGTGACCGAGACAACAACGTAATCTACCTCTCCCCGTCCTTCGGGCCCATCACCCTCACCCTCGCAGATCCGCAAGGGGAAGATAGTAGGAAGCTGTTCAGCCACTTTCTGTGGAATGCCGGGTTGCAGCTTGCGGAGTTCATCGAGGAGGGAGATGTGCAGGGCAGGGACTGGAGTGTGGATGGCGAAAGGGTGTTGGAGCTGGGCGCGGGGACTGGCCTGGCGGGGATTCTGGCGGGGTTGAAGGGCGCGAGGGAGGTGGTCATCAGTGACTATCCTGCCCCCGAGGTCCTGGAAAATCTCAGGGGAAATGTGGAGAGGAATTTCTTGTCTAGGAGAGACAAGACTGGCGTTGGCGAAGTGAGAGTTGAGGGTCATGAGTGGGGGGTCCTTGATGATGCGTTCTCGAAGGAGAACAAGGAGAGCTTTGGAAGGATCTTGGTCGCTGATTGTTTGTGGATGCCGTGGCAGCATCTCAATTTGCTGAAGAGTATTAGGTGCTTTATGAAGGAGGGTGGGAAGGCTTGGGTGGTTGCTGGCTTTCATACCGGTAGGGCAAAGATGAGAGGGTTTTATGAAGAAAGTGTGCTGGTGGAAGCAGGGTTGGAGATTGAGAAGATTTGGGAGAGGAATGCAGAAGGGGAGGAAAGGGAGTGGGTGCTTGATAGAGGTATTGAGGGTGTGACTGAGAGGAAGAGGTGGTTGGCAATTGGGATCTTGAGAAGGAGAGAGGGATGATAAGAGCTTTCAAGAAAGAGGGGGTCCCCAACGAGGGATGTTAAATTTGAAGATTACAATCTGGGGGTCACCTACAGGTTTCGTGAAGGTATGTCTTAATCTTTCTTCATTTCGTGAGCAATGTAGCTAATTTGTGTGTACAGTAAGTTCAACATTCTATTGAGACCGGGCAGGATGCACTCTTGCATCTTCCGTAGATTCGCCAGTCTCAATATTTGCTTCTGAGGTCACAGATTCGGGCACCAATCCGCAGCTCGGCCACGCCCCGAAGCAGTCACAACTCATCAACCAGTGCGACCACGCATCTGACCTCGCCGTCCATCCAATCGTTATCTTTAACCGAATTGACAGCTACCTCCCAGCTCTCCTCCGAGTCCACCTCGATCATCCCTTCTGGAGTCAGGACCTTGACGCTGCTGGGCTTTTGGCCAACATCATCCAAGATGGTGTGGATGTACTGAACCAAGCTAGCGAATCCGGGACATGATGATGGGTTCAAGAGCAACTGTGGCTTAACTCGCTGGCCGTCCTGGATGATATTTACGTGGTATCTGAGACCCGTTTCGTCTGGCTCTCCAAGGGCGAACTCGTTCACATGTCCAGTGTGCGATTCCGATATGCCAGCCGCACCTCCTCCTGTGTAGGTTTCTTCAACATTATAATGGTACTCATCCAGCTTTGGGTCGACGTCAGCATCAGCAGATGGCGAGATGGCTCGGTGTCCACGCTTTCTCAGGGGAGTGCCTTCTGATGGCGTAGCTGAAGTCTGATCACGTTTCCGCTTGCTATGCGTCTTCTCGCCTGCCTTTCGTTTTTCTTGTCTTGTCTCCAGAGCATACTGCCGTTGGCGTTCGTTCGTTACCATGCGACGTAAGAGAGGAGTGACCGCTGTTACGAGCCTACCAATTATCAGCGACGGTCATCTAAGTAGTAGGAGACACGACATACTTGTTTCTGTCCTGGGGCCACTTATACTTTCTTTCCAAAAATCCTGGCGAGCCCACACCGAAACACTTTTCACCCCAATGCTCATTCTCTAGAAACGACTCCACTTCTGCAAAAAGCTTCAATTTCACCAAGTCAGGTTCTCCGGTCTCTTTGGTACCAACGCACTCTCTTCGGTGAGGATAATTCTCATCAAGCATATATTTCTTTGCAGCATTCTGCATCTCGATAAAACGATCAGTTGCTACTTCCAGAGAGGTAAACAGTCTCGACATTGGAGGGCCTGTGGACACCATTAGTTCTGCTCTGCACAAGGAAGGATTGGACTAACGTGTGTATTTCTTTGAAGCCTTTGATGGACGTCGGAACAACGCTGCGGCCGAGTGAACGCCAAGAGCTCTTGCTGCGGCAGTACTAACTTGGGGTTGTTGGAAACTATCCTCAGGAGCCGACACAGTATTGTCCTCTTCACCTTCGGGCGATTCGGGTCCCCAGATCTCCCGTTCTCGAGCCAACAGGTCTGGATCTTCTGGAGGAGGGCTCTTCTTTCGCCGCTTATTGGAAACGAGACCATAGCTATGTCCATCTTCCTGCTCAGCGTCGACCTCACAGTTACGCCCGCGCGCCGTACGCTTGCGCTTTGGTCTTGGCTCCGGGTCAAACGTTCTCTTGAAGAAACCATAAGCGTCTGATTGTCCGGTCTGCGCAGCATTATCTTCCTCGTGGCTACCCTCTGTTCGGGCTATCTCTGCTCCTTCAGCCGTCTCAGCAGCGCGTAACAGACTTGCGAAATGGTCGTTGGAGACGGATGTGGGCGCATCATTGCTCGGTGGATGCTCGAACGCAGCCAGACTTCCTAGCAAGGCGGCAGATTCATCCATGTCCTGATAACTGGTCGACAGCCCTGTGGTGGGGTAAGTATCAGAGAATGAGTATTCCTGGCTGGGATTTGCACCATTTGACTGCATGTTAGAGCCCATGTCGGTGAAACCATACATGCTTGCTTCATCGGCAGCTCCATTTCGGGCAAGATCGCGTAGAATTGCTGCTTGATCCGACGGGAAGTCAGAGTGATTGCTGGTGATGTCGGGCGCCATCATTTGTTGTTGACCAGGTGTGTTTGTCATGTTTGACAAGATTGCACGGATCGAGGTTTTGGATTTTGCTGCGTGACGTCGGCTTCCGGTTCTCCGCGCATTCGTACCCCATCCCCATTCCTCGACAAACAAACATTTAGCCTTTCGATTCTTATCGATACCGAAACGTCAACTCCGATGGGCGTACTCACCTTATCGTCCTCACGATGATCACAGAAGTCTCTTCACCAGTCGGTTCCGAGATTTTCTCTCTCGTTGCCCTGCTGGTGATCAGCTTAGGCGTTCTACTCGTCTTACGACATTACCTCCCCCTGCGAACGACGCCAGCATATCTCCTCGTCCCCATCTTCTTTGCGCTTGGCTTACCAGCAAGTATCATATTACTTGTGCCCATAGATCTTGCATCTAGCGCAAGGGACCAAGATGCAGGCAGTAGAGGAATATGGCTACCTGATCGGGTGCTTTTGGTGTCATGGCGTATCAGTTACTGGTTGACATTCGCCTTGACCTGGTACATTAGCTGGTCTCCCGGTGTTAATATTGTCTCTAATGCTGTATAGGTTCATCCTCCCTATCTTGGCTGAGTACGCAGATGCTGGATACCGTGAACCAAAAGACCGCCTGATCTACTCTTTGCGCTCCAACGCTCAATATCAAGCGATGGTTTTTGGAGCTGGAATCATCGGAATAATATACTTCTTCGTAACTATGGGTGCCTCGCCAACGTCTTTCAAGGCTTTGCTGATGGCTTTGGCGTATTGCTGGGGTCTGATACTAGCAATTTACCTTATGGGCCATGGGTTGGTTGCGATACCTAGACGACTGTTCAGAAGCGCGAGTATTAGTGGGAAATTAAAGAGGATACAAGGGAATGCCCCGAAAATACATGAAAAGATGGAAGATGCGATCCACAATCTTCAAAATTTAGAAGCGCAAGTCGCTGCTTTGGCACAAAGGAAGACTGGTTCCGCCAAAGATTTTAGGGACTGGATCGAAGAGCTGGCCGATGAATCTCATCTCCCTGAATCACGGCCTCGAACCTTGACTCGCAGGATGTCTACTCCCGAGGTCACTGTCCCGAATGTTATTACAGAACGATATTTGGCCGACCTCAGCAGGAAGCTCATGAGGGCTCGACACAGCCGCACAAGATATCTCGATGAATGGGACCGCTTGTTACAAGATGCTACGGATACGCAGGCTGTCCTCGATTCAGCGGCGTCTAGGCGAATCGAAATCGGCCAGGCATCGCCGGATTCATCGATCTGGGAAAAGACCACCCTCTTCACCCCATACACACGATATCTCTACAAGTACTACTTCGTTTCGTACTTCAGAATATTCCTGGGGGTGTTCTTTTCCTTGGCATCGTTTTGCATTGTCTGGTCAGAAGTTATTAAGTCGATTAATCCCTTATTCTCGGTCATCGCCGTCACTGTAGTTCATCATCCCGATAGCGAGCGTGGCCAGATTGGATTTGCCGGACAAGTTATAGCGTCCTGCTGGATACTATATATGTGTGCAGCAGCTCTCACATCTCTGGCTGAGGTGAAGGTGTGGCGGGGCCGAGCGCTGGTAAGAAGAAATACTCATGGTGAAAGCGCGATGTGGTATGCCATGCAAGTCGCAAAGCTCTCTGTACCGTTAGCTTTCAATTTCCTGACATTCCTCTCACCGGATGTTTATGACACAACGGTGTTCTATAAATTCCTGGGCCAGTACATCAAGTTCACGCCACTAGGACTGTGGTTCGATTGGCTTTTTCCAACCTTCATCTTGGTGCCTGTTTGTGCAACACTTTTCAATCTTTACGGAAAAGTGAAGAATTGCATCGGATTCGGAGGAGTTATTGACGATGACGACGAAGATAATGAAACTGGATATGGGACTGGTTCTTGGCGGGAAGGACGGGATTTGATAGAGCGAGAGTTACAGGGCCACTCTTCTCTAGGACGACTTGGGGCTTCGGGGGGGATCAGAAGTCACGTTCCCAATAACCCCAACAACCGGACTGCACCAACTTTGACAGTGCCTCCAGAGGAGAGACATAGAACACTGGGCCAATCCACAACATCTCGACCCGGCGTTGACCGTCAAGCACGTCAGGAAGTGGAGCCGGGAGACGAGAATTTCTTCGAGGCTTTCGGGCATCGGGTGAAGAACACCATTGATACGATTTCGCCACCGAAATGGTTTCAAAATGTCGGAGAAAGCATTAAACGGCCAAAGTGGGTGGGAGGTAATGATGAAGCAGAATCAAGTCGTAGTGGTAGTGATTTCACCCGCTGGTTTGGTGGTGGTCGACAAGAGGGACGAGTCCGATTGTAAATTCATGTTTGAGTACGAGTTCGCGCATAGCGGGAGGAGTTGGCTAATAGACTTGGGTAGCACTGGGCTTACACGCCTGATTTTCGTTAATACATAATATAGCTGAAGACTGGCGCGGTGTCCAGCTTCAAGTGTGAGTTTTGCATGAACTGTTCCACGAGTATTAACACTCCAGTTACTGTGTAAATTGAGACGTAAGCAATGCACATTATGGTGTTAGACAATATCAACTGGACATGTTGTCGTATACCCATCTTAAGGTATTCTGCTTTCCAACAGAGATGTCGATGAACACCGTGCCGTTCGGATGCAAGACATCCCATCTCCGCAGTGCCATTTCGCTGCCGCCTCCGCGAGAAAACCTTCTCACCGGCCAAACCGATGTGCATCTTAACCTATCATAGCCCTGTCATAGGCAGAGCCTTGCATTGCATTAGGCCAATTCTAGACCCCGCCAACACGACCCACTGCTGCACTGACAAGCCAAGCCTTTGGACGGCCGATGCCTTTTCAATCCCGCTGCGGCGTGAGCTCCCTTGGCTGGAGGCTGGAAGGTGGGGTTGGCTTGTTCTTGTCTCACTGCATCTGACTGCAGCTTTCGCCGAGTAATCTCTCTTTTCTCTTCCCTCTCCATCCCACTTGGTGCCATGGACGTGGACTTGCTCTTTTTTGCCCCCTTTAGTTGCCAATACCCATTTTGCGCCTATCGTTATTGTTAAAGGGACGTCTGTTGTTTGGCGACGGAAGATGTGTGGCAGGCATGGACGATTATCTGTTTGAAGCAAACGTCCGACGCTGCAAATCAGTCACCGAGGTCACCACGTACCTCGAGATTTTCTCGTACTCTGTGAGCTCTTCCTACCAGAACACAGTCACATCCGCTAATGGGAGTAGGATGCATCGTATAACAGTGTTGAAGAGCATCCACTTACCCCTGATGAGTTCGAGAACTACCTCCATCGGCGGGTAAGCTTGCGCCGGAGGAAGTTTGAGCTGGATAGAACACTGACACGAGCACTTACAGGGCGCATTCGCTCCGCCGACACTACCTGCGGGAGTTGTGCAATTGAGTTGTATAAGATTAGTGTACGCAGGATGCAAAATTGCTTGGGGGGTGTAGCTAACCATTCCCAGTCTCCAGCAAGAAGCAAAGCACCCCGAAACGTTCACACCCCACGTTATCAGTCTCAGACCCGAGGTTTACAAATCGATGGTAGTGGCGATGAACCTGCCATACCGAGCAATCGAAAGCACGAGCGTCGTTGGGCCTTTTTTCTGGGCTGCTTGGGATCAAGATGAGATAAATCCACATCTGCGTAATTCAACCCAACATGCTCCCCCAGTTAAGATCTGACACAGATTCAATAGAAATTGTCTTCCGGAAAAGCGATGTTCGGAAGAAGGGATATACGAGGGGCTGGGAGTTAATGCTGTCGCATGATGTGAAAAACGGCATTACTACTGGATTTGCAAAAGGAACCCCGAGCTCAGATATGATGGAGTGCATCAAGCATCTCAAATCTTGCGTACTGCAAGTTGGACACCCGATGCTACTTCCTATCATCATCTTCTCCCACGATATCTCCTACAAGACGGACATCAAGCAACGAGACGCCCGTGATTGGCTCCGGCGGCTCGAACATGCTGTCAGTATGCGGAGTGAGATCGAAGAACGGGAAGGGTACGTGAAAGAAGGAGTCGTGGACCTCGATGCCATCAACAGAGACTTAGTGGAGTGTCATTCTCAAGTGCTGTGGAAACGACCAAAGGCTTACCTGGAAATCCTCGCCTGCATCGAGAGAGCCTGCGACAACTTTTTCAAGAAGTTGCCAGACGAGAGGAACGACACGGAAATGAAGAAGCTGCAGAATAGTATGCTTGGTCGCCTGGAGTTTTATAGGGTGAAGTTGCAGGGCATTGAGAGTTATGCTTACACCACTTTGCAGCGGTTGGAGATCCAACGGAGTGCAGTACGCAACACTTTCCTTCCGGGGCTTGAAAAGTATGCTGATTAAGAACAGCTCTATAATATCATAGCGCAGAAGGAAAGTAAACTCAACTTCCAAATGGCCGGAGAACAACGCAAAATCGCGCACTCCAGCAAACGTGACTCCGCAGCCATGAAATGGATCTCTCTCATTGGCGCTGTCTTTCTCCCTGGTGCGTATCTCGCGTCCGTCTTCTCGATGACCTTCTTCAACTGGGGAGACCCGTCGAAACCCGTCACGACATCGTTCTGGATTTATTGGGCAATCGATATTCCCGTAACGGTCGTCATTGTTGCGGGTTGGTATGTTTGGGAAAAGAGGAGGGAGGCCAAATACGACCGCGAAGACGCAGATTTGGAGAAGGGAAGTGAGGATATGGAGAAGGATATTATGGCGACCATGAGGAAGAGGACGATGAGTAAGGTCAGTACGTGGGATACGAAGAAAAAGGAGTAAATCTACGCAGTAAGCGGTAAGGAGGATGGTTTCGCTTGGATTTTTATGATTCTGAACGATGTGATGATTGACGATGAATGAACTTCACGAAATAAAGAAAATACACTGGGATATATAGAAATCTAGGGAAATGAAAAAGCCATTGGACTACATATGGATTGCCTCGAGGATCTTCTACGTTTCCTCTTTCTCTGAGCGACATGTGCAAGTGAATGGTGCTTTAATACCAAGGTTTGAGTTGCGTCAATATATACAGCGAGGAAGCTCTGAGGTTTCAGAATCAATGACCCTCGACGATAGCATAAGGGCGAGAAGCAATACTCGGCTCTTCCTCATTATCCCTTCGCGGCATTACCAAGCGACATAATCCTCCTCCTTGAAATTGCCTACTCATCTCTATTCTCCTTTCCATCAACACTTGCCCCACCAGCAACACCGGCAACAAATTCTTGATACTTAAACACCTCTCCTCTTTTGCCCATGCCACCTCCAGTATGTTTTCCGAAAGCTCTCCTTCCAGTGAACCCATTCATGACCTTGTCGATTTCTCTCTCCGTCAAAAGCTTCTCTCCGGGTTCTGGTGCAGTATGCAACAATGCATCTCGAAGTTCAGCGAGGTCCACCTGTCCGCTATCATCTTCATCGAATGCCGAGAATGCGGAGAGAAGCTCAGATGATGGAGACAGCGAGACCAAGAGGCCCGCGAGAGAGCTGAGATAAGCTGGTAGTGTGACGGTCTGAGGCGTAGAAGGTGGGAAGAATGCCGTGATATCTGAAGCGTTCGCGGACAGACCTAAACAAAAATCAGCATCAAGCAACCTCCTTACTCAAGTCGACTCACCCAATTGAGTTAGCATGTCAGCAACATCATCTCTACCAACCTGCCCATCACTGTCTCGGTCTAGAGTTTGGAATCCCTCCCGCAATTCCCTGACCTGAGCTGGCTGTAGCTTGGAAAGGGCATTATTGTCCCCGTTATTTCTCGTGGTCAGCATGCCTCCAAATCCCGGGCTGCCATTTGCACCTCGGGTCGGGGAAGGCTCTCTTTCCCTTTGCGCTGGTGCAAGGCCTCGTGGTGTCCATGTATCCCCCTCTGCCACGGGTGTGGAACCCCGACCTAGTCTCGAGGGTGTGGTGGATGTTGTGGCCATTTTGGTTGGAGATGGATTTGGTGTTGATTGTCGCAGAGGCGATGGAGAAGCCGGACTCTCTGGTCGACGGAATGGCGATGCGCGAGGTGAGCCATATGATAATGGCGAGGGTTTGTATGATGCCTGAGCATTTGGTTAGTTGGCGTTCTTGAGGAAGTCGCGATGCACCGATGTACCATGGTCGATGCTTCCCTTCCCAGTCAAAATCTCCAAATCCAAATATAAACGACCCTAAATGAGGCAATCGATGGTGGAGAATCGCGCAATGGTAAAAGCGATGCGACAAATGAAGGCTGACTATCACAGTGATCTTCTCTTAAAGTTGATTTTCGATGTAAACAAAGCGGAAGGCTTAGGGCAAGGCTGCTCGCCAAAGCCCCACGTGGGTTTCAAGCGCTCTGATTGGCGGTTGCCGTTCTCCCTGGCTCAGGGGTAAACCCGCAAACCCCACGCGAGAAGATCAAGAAGCGCCCGAACACCAGAACACAGAACAGCCGTCTTCGACGCAATTACTCCTCATCCCTCGGAATAGTATCACAATCATCGACCCTGCGAGTATGGAACCCGAACCGTGACCAGAATCGCCGGCCGCGCACAACCCCGCCCTGGGACAAAACGAAGACTCTCGAATGCACGGTTCCCGCCTAGATGCTTGTCAATAAACCCTGAAAAAGCGGATCGCGTTGCAGACTGGACCTATCCTGAAGGAGCCCCTTCCCCTAGTGTAGGGGGCCCAAGCCAGAGCAATCATGTCTTACCCTTACCCATACATTTATCCTTTGGCTCAAAGGCCAAAGGCAACCACCACCAGGACGGCAACGGCGACCAAAGGAGCAGCGATGATGCCGCAGCGTCCCACAACGAGGGGGACAACGGGAACCACAGAGACCACCGGGAGTTCCAATGGCAGCGCCCCTAATCGCCGAACGTCTCTGTCATCCTTTCCCTCTTCTCGATCCCCATCAGCAATGTCCAGACACTCGAGACCGTCGAGATCCCCCAATCCACCCATGATTGACACTGACCGCACCTCCGATCCGAGCTCGAACTCAAAAACGCCGTCTAGCGGTGTGTCCTCTCAGCATTCCTCCCTCTCGGCCCTTCGAAAATACAATCCAGATGCACACCCAAGGAGAAAGCTGCGGTCCCAGTACCCTAGAGGGGAGACGGAGAATCATGTGGAATATATTCTTGTGGCCTCGTTTGATATCGATAAGGGTCCGATAATGGAACATCAGTTCCCTGTTGCAATCACAGGGGACGAACACATGCTGGCAGAATTGATGCTCCCAGATCAAGCGCATGTGCGTAACCAGGATTGGACAATTTTCTTTTTACATAAAGATACAAGTCAAGAGGAGGAAGAGACCGAGCTGAAGGCAGAGAAAAAGAGAAAGCGGCAACGAAGAAGAGACCGGGCTGCTGGCCTGTTAGAGCCTAACGATGTCGAATCTGGGGACGAGCTTGAGGTCGGTGAGGAATCAGCCGAGGATTCAGACGAAAGCGAACCGGAGGGAGGAGAAGGACCACCGTTGATATATGTACTGAATCTGGTGAACACGAAACAAGACAAGACTGCCAAAAGAGGGGCAGTGGTGAAGGCTATGGCGATTTGCACCAGGCATCCTTTCTTACATATATATAAGGTCTGTGCTCTGGAAATATTCTTGAACTACACTGACACCCAAGCAGCCCTTATTATTACTAGCCCTAGAGGAATACTTCAAATCGCCACATCCAGCAACGCTGGCATTGTTGTACGAAGCCGTCAATACCATGGACTTATCCCTTATGCCCAGACTGACTCTGTTGGAACGATACCTTCTACAGGCCAGCGATAACAAAGACCTCTTTGTGGAGAAATTCGAACAAATGATTCAGATGAGGATGGCTGAAGAAAGAGGTGAATCACCTGAAAACGTGACAGCCATGTCTGAGAGCCCTGAAAAACGAATGGACTTGACCAGAAATGGGACAAAAGCACACGTCGTTGCACACGGAATGTACTCTGTGCCGAGGGACACTCACGAATTTGAGACGAAAGTAATGTATAACGGCATTCCGATCCCGATCAAAGTCCCTGTAGCAATCTCCCCCGAGACTGTTGGCGACTTCTCCTTGATCAAACTTATTCAAACCTTCTCCGATCCACATACGAAATCTCCACAAGCATTTTCCCTTCATCCACATCTCACAACTAGTGGCGCCTATACACATCCTATCATCGTCTTGGCCAATGCCATGTTGACCCAAAAACGGGTCATATTCCTGGGTCACAACCGTCCATCTGGTGAAGTTGCAGAGGCTGTGCTTGCGGCTTGTGCGTTGGCTTCAGGCGGTATTCTTCGAGGCTTCACTCGACATGCTTTCCCATATACGGATCTTAGCAAGATTGATGATCTTCTAAAGGTTCCTGGCTTCATTGCCGGTGTTACAAACCCCACGTTTGAGAATCATCCAGAGTGGTGGGATCTTCTTTGCGATTTACCAACGGGTCGGATGAAAATCAGTAATAGAATCGATGGCGCGCCTCTGACAGAGGGATTGGCCAACTTCCAACAACAAAATCCTGGTTACGTGGCCGCCGTGAATACAGCTGCAAATGGTACAGCTTCCAATGATCCCACAGGTGATGCTACTTTCATGAGTGACGTCCTTCGCAGTGTGGCCGCTCGTCATGGGGAGGGTGTCATCCGTGCAAAGTGGCGAGACTGGGTTGAGAAGTTTACAAGGGTCTCCGCAGCCTTCGAAGAGACGGTTTACGGGGCCAGTGCCCTTTATATCGGAGTTGAAGAAGCAGAACCCGGCAATGAAAATGTTAGTGGCCATGGATATGTCTGGGGTGATGAACCATCGAAACTAAGAGAGCTGGCTGGCGGGGTCCATCGCATTGAAGGATGGAGAAACACGAGGAGCTACTTCAGCTTCAAACAGGTACTATGATTCCAATTTAGCTAAACCGCACAGCTGACTTCAATCAGGACCTTGCCCAACTCTACACTTTTCGCCCGTTGAAGTCACTCGATCTTCACCATTTGCATGACCGTTTGCGTTTGACGAAACTCTCGCCAGGCATCAGTAGAGAAATTTACATGGCGTTGTCCAAGTATACTCATTCATACGATGAGATCTGCCAGCTGCTCACTGTCGCGCCTGAATCTCATGCTGGTTTGTTCTATGTAGCTTTGGGGTTGTTTCACAAAGATAGGGATGTGAGATTGAAGGTCGTTGACTTACTGGAGAGAATCGCCGAGCATGAAGCAGGTCGACATTGGTGGAAGGCTTTGAGTCGCTTTGAGAAGCTGGCCTACTACCGAATACGACGAGAAGCGGAAGCGGAAATGAAGTCCAAGTTAGGGGAAAAGGAGAGCCTCGGCGTCGGTAATGGACAAGCAATGATGGTTGAGAGGAGAATCTCATGAGCTCACGAAGCTCTGGGAGCAGTCACGATTTATGAGGCACGAATGCTTTGGTGTTGCTGCGCAACATGGCATGCTTAAAGATACCCACTAGCTTTTGCACATTTAGGGCATTTTAGGAGTCACGAAAACTAGGTGTGCGGTCGAGGAACGAAAGACACCTCGATGTATATTTCATTCTATAGCTTTTGTCTCGAGGCAGTGTCGCTTCTATAAACATGAGCATAGATTCGCTCTTAAGATAATAGAAAAACATACCATGCTGCGAACAAATACTTTGCTGCGTGATTGACATGATCCGTCGAAAATGTCGAAATAAAATAATAAGAGTGGTCATAACCCTATTCATCGTTAGTACTCTGAGATCTTTTCTGTCACCTCCAAGGTTAACACTCGCATCCTGATACCTCAAGACCAAGCCTTTATCATTCCCACTCTCCTTCGCCGCCTTCTCAAAATTCTCAGGAAGCAATTGACCTTGCTTATAAAAGTTATCCCCAGTCCCAACATCAATCAGCGCCTCAAACGTCCCCGCCTTACACCCCTTAACCAACTCGCTCGCATCATGTTTCTTCCACGTCTCTCGATCTTCCCCAAGATACCCCTTAAAAGCCTTCTCCCCCCAAGGACAATTGCTCGGGTTCGCAATCGGCGCAAAAGCACTGACGCTCTTATACATCCCAGGATTCTTAAGGAAGAGGGTCAGAGCACCATGGCCGCCCATGCTGTGGCCTGTAATTGAAACGCGGGAGGGGTCTAGCTCGGGGAACGAGGCGAACAGCGCTTTGGGGAGCTCTGAGGTGATGTAGGATTCCATTTTGTAGTTTTTGGACCACGGCGAGGCAGTTGCGTCGATGTAGAAGCCTGCGCCGCTGCCGAAGTCGTAGGAGTCATCTTCGCCTTGGATTTTGAGACCTCCTGAGATTTACTTGTTAATATTGGGGGTGGTTGGAGGAGACAATTGGGGGCGCGGGGGGAGGGGTCGAATGTGGGGCTTCGTACGAGGTGAAGTGTCTGGGTAGACGATTGCTATTCCCCTTTGGCTGGCTCCGTACTGGAAAAAGCCTTTCTCAGCACAGTTGTCGCCGGTGCAGGTGAGTCCTGAGAGGTAGAACAGAACGGGAACCTTATGTGCGGTCTTTCCAGCTGAGGGGGGGAGGTAGACGTTCAGGGCCATTTCGCAGCCGGTGGTTTGAGCTTCATGTGTCAGTTTGAGCAGCTTGCCGCCGAAGGAAGCGATTGTTGCCGTGGTTTTGAAAGACATTTTGGAAGATTGCGAGTTACAAGAGAGTGAGGATCAATTGAGAGAAAGAAGAGAAGTGCTGGTGTTTTCGAAAGGTTGGGGAAACCTTCATGACGTTTTAGGCTTTACGACCCCTCAACTGCCCCGCCGTCGAATGGCGCTCGTCTGGACTCTGCATCCTTGTTCGGCACTCCAACCCACGAATCCATGCAGGCTCCGGAGAAGTCACGGCAATTCGGAATCTTTTTGCACCCAAAACGGCAATTTACGCTCAAGATGGGAAGTCTGTAGTTGAAGAGCTCTTGCTATTGAGTTACGGAAGTCTCAAATTTCTCTCTCCAAAACGCCATTTTATACGCCAACCCAAGTACCCTTGCTATGCAGATCCGCCAATTCTCAAAGACCTATTCTCTCACTGCAGGAGTTCTTCGCAAGTCCAATCCTCATACCTTTGCCAAGTTAGAATTTCAGCTGCACAAAGGCTCTGCACCACTCACCAGCCATCAGGCATATATCTCCGCACAATCAGGGGTATCTTCTTTTCTCTTAGCTCCTTGATGGCAATCTGAAGTGGATCCGTCTCTCCCTCCAAATCGACCAGAACAGGTGCATTCATACTGGAGATTCTCCAGTCAGTAAATTCCTCCCAAGTTTGTCCTCTCACTATTCTCAGCCTGTGAATACCAACCTGATCTGCAGCGCCCTTGTGCCTAGAATCCGAGCTCTCTCGTACTTCGTCATGTAGGGTGTAGTCGTCCGCTGATCATGGGGAATCTTCTTGTCCTTCGGCGCCTTCTCTCCTCCCTTTCCTCGATTTGCAGCAGCAGCCGGATCCCCCGAGACAACAACACCACGATCGCCAGTAGTTAGAAGCTGATCGGGATTTTGCCCCACTGCAATATCGTCGACTTGGCCGTTGGTCTCGACATCGGGGTCAAATGGCTCCGCGGGCTCATCGGGATCGTATTCAGGCTCGGCATCGTCGTAGGCTGGGGAGAAGCTGTGTATTGTCCAGTGAGTGGATGTTTGGGAATAGAACGTCTGCAGCGGCCAAAAGCGCTGACTCACCCGCCATCACCACCGTCCTCGTTGTCTGACATGACGGTCAAGAGGATCGCAAATGCTTCTAGATGATTATGACAGTCGTTAAGAACTGTAGGAGCTTGATTGCGGTACGACTATGAGGTTGTTAAAAATTGATTTGCGCCTTCCAGCCTCAAGAAATTTAAGGTTTAGCGTCACTCTAGCGCCAAATCTCGCCAAGAGTTGTTCAGCCCCGCAAAAATAAATCTCGAATTCTTTCCTAACAGCTCCAAAATATGTTCTCGCTGTCTCAACCTTGAAAGTCCTCAGAAATGGCCACCATTTCGAAAAAGAGGAAGGCGATGAGCGGCTTGAACGAGTCTGCGAAGATGCTGCGTGTTGAAAACACACTCGAATCGTCGAATAAACTCCATCCGCCGAGTCGTCTGCTATTGGAATCAAGCAAAGCCGACAAAAGCTCTTCGGAATTGGAGATCGATGACGTGGAGGATGGATACAAGAAAAGCGATTCGGACTCTTCCGATGAGCACGAGACTGCGGACACGCCTGCCACTCCGTTTTCTCCTGCCCAAAAGAAGTTCCCATCCGAACTGAAAACCATCAAATGTACCTGGGAAGGCTGCGACAAGAGTTTCAACCGGCCGGCCAGATTGACGGCTCATTTTCGATCACATACTAATGAGCGACCGTTTGTCTGCACCTACGAAGGCTGTGATAAAGCTTATCTCACGGACAAGCATCTACAAACCCACATCAAAGGCTCCCACACCCACGAACGTTCATATCACTGCGATTGGGAGGGGTGCAACAAGAGTTTTCTCACATCGACCCGTCTTAAGAGACATAAGGAGGCACATAAGGGCCATGAGAGATTTCGGTGTACGGCTTATCCGCCTTGCAACCAAACCTTCAGGAAGCATCAAACTCTCCAACGCCATATCCGCTCGGAACATCTCGAGCTCGCTCCGTATCCGTGTACCTACATCGATCCGATCACGGGCGAGGCCTGCAATGCCGGATTTGACGGATCAGTAGGTCTCCGCAAGCACGAAGAGCGTGTCCACGGAGCCGCCCAATTCTTCTGCCCGCAATGCGTAATTCCAGGAGCATTTGGCCCAGATGGAACACCCATACATCTTGGTTTCACCACAGATACCCAACTCCAGTCTCACGTCAAGAAAGAGCATGCCAATTGTCCATTCTGCGACCTGAAGTGCTCCAGTCAGCGAGAGCTGCAAAACCATATCGACAGTCAGCATTCTGGCAAGTCATTGGAGGAACGAAAGAAGATATCCTGCACATACCTTGGTTGCAACAAGAAGTTCACCAAGCCCGGAAATCTCAAGATCCATATCCGCACCGCCCACATGGGAGAACGTTTCATTTGCTGTACCTTCGACCTTAGTGATTATCCGGATGTCAGCGACTTTAACACAGCAGATGCTTGTGGGAAGGACTTTGTCTCCAAAGCCAGTCTGGTAGACCATATCCGCACTGCACATCTAGGTCTCTCGAGCATGGTTAACGCAAACCGGAAGAAGTCGGCGAAATCAGCTGCCTCGGACCAAGAATTTGGATCAGACGATGACGAAGACTCAGAGGACGAGTACGTTGAGCAACCAAAGAGAAAGACCAAGAAGCGAAGCGAGAAGCCAAGACAAGTAGAAATGGATGACATGCACGGTTTCCCAGACCACAATCCTTCATTTTCAGCTTTCGAAGGTGCTTTCCAGCCCCTTGATCGAGACAACCAAAGCTACAGCCCAGGTTTCGGCGGAGAAATGGGTGGAGAGGAGGGAAGAGAGGAGATTGATGCATTGTACGACCAAGCTGATATCGATTGGGAACTCCAGCGACGTGCTCTTGAAGGTGGAGCCTTCTGGATTGGTGCTGAAGAGGCGCAGAAAAGTTTCAGGGGGGATGCAGTGGATGAGTGGACGCTAGAGGAAATGGAGATGAGAAGACTGGTGGGCGATGATTAGGTAGCTTCCTTGGAGGCATTCTGGGGAGTATTTCGCCATCTCGAGCAATTACTTGTGTTGCAGACGAGATTTTGGAAGTTGTATGCATTATGAAATCAAGAAGACAAAAGAAAATTTGCAGATAGCATTAGAAAGCGCGCTGCAGCGCTCTGACCTGTAATGAGATATCGCCTCAATATACCAAGCTTTCTGGTACAATGAGGCCTTGTCCATCTAAGTCCAGAGTGAACATTGGCTTTAACCCTTCTTCTTTGAACGTCCTGAAATTTAAATACACTTAGATTATCCTGGTAGTAGGAGGTGAATCTCCTATCTCGAGTCTCGATGTTGCACATAGAGTCCCAGTAGCAATTCATCACATCGCAAAGACACCGGGGTTCATTTCAATGGCGATTTGTGTGAGTATTAGTACAGTAAAGCCTTTCTAGCAGTACCCCACACCACACAGCTCACACTTCACGCCTCAGGCTCGTTCTCATCTGAATGCATCACAATCCCACCAGAGCAGTGGTTTACCACTTATAAACAACTCCGACAATCATAACGTCCGCCCAATGCAACAATCAAACAGCTCTTCCATGCAATCATCCCTCTGCCACGCCTTAAAATTATACACAAAGGTTTCTGAAGACTTTATACAGTGAAGAGGAACCCCTCCCATGCAATGCAAGAACCCGAACAATAACTTCCCATGACACGCTGTCTGGACCGTGATGAATGGAGAGAGGAGAGAAGAGACCGTAGCGAGCCTCACCATGGAGTCGTGTCCTCGGACAATGCATATCTTGCAAACGAAAGAATTTAGTTCTGCTGGCGCATCAGCTCCAAGAGTCCATTGGCAGCACGGCTCTTCACAACACTGCTCGTGACTTCGTTCCAGATTGGACTGCCCAGTTGGGGAGGGTGGAGCATGCCTTGGCGTTGACGTGGGAGGATAGGGGTAGTGCAGCCTTCATTTTCACCTCCACGCGTCGCGTCGCTGTCCTTGGTTGGGGAATGCTTGGTGATTTCTAGGTAGGGGGGTGGCGAGGAGGCGATTCTGGCGTGGTTTACTGGTCTCTTCTCTGCAGAAGGTGTTTGGATCTGCGCCTCTGGCAGGATAGTCGAGCTTGAAGGGAGTGGAATACGGCGTTGCGAGGTGTTGGCTACACGTGGAAGGCGAGGGAGTTCTGGTGATGTGGAACTCAACGTCTTGATTTGAAGGCGAGATAGAGGGACGTCAATTTGGTTGGTTCGGACCTTGTAGCTAGCCAGCTTCAATCGCAGCCTGAGCGCTTCAGCTTTCTAGGAGAAGGTCAGAACTTCCAGAGGTAAAATAACTGGATGGAAGCTTACCTCGCGGATCTCCTCCATCGTCAATGGGACCGAGACAGAGCGAGCGAGTGTTGGGACAAGTAGTGCAGCAGGGAGAGGAACGTCATCGGGCTCAGTGATGGTTGTGTTCTGCGAGTCATCGAGGCCAGTTTGACGCGAACCTAAGGAAGATGCTGGGGATGAAGCAGCAGACGGCGAGCTTTGAGTATCATGTGCCACAGTTTGCTATCAACAAAATCAGTACGGGGTTGCTCGCTAGTCAACATTCTTAAACACATACTCGCGATGGTGGGGATTGAAGGACTGGGGCATCATCAATGCCACTCCGGAAGGTTTGTCCGCCTCTTGGATCGGGTAGAACTCTTTCGCTAACAACCTTAGGTCTAGAAGTCGTCTTAACTCGCTTGCTTGGGAGTCCGTCCGTCGAGACATCCGAGCATCTCTTGTTGCTACCCATCCAAGTCTCCTGGCTAACCGCAGCTCCCCCCACAGCACCCCTCGCATCTTGTCTACTTTCTGCTTGGAAATATATATCTCCCACGTTTCGCAGCTTCACAGAACTACCGGCTTCGAGTTTGGATGGCTGCATAGCAGCTCGGGCAGTGGGTGTGTTGACATTGAGGTCACTGAGCACACGACGCGTGGGTGTGGAGGACGCCATTGTTCCGGGGCAAGGAGAAACCTAGGATATTCGAGTTTGTGAGGCTGGGGAAGGTGCAGTCTCGAGCAAACTTGTCGTGAGGAAGGCGCGTTTGTCCTAAAGCGCGACGGGGTGAGTCTGTGTTCGCGGGGCAGTGAGGCATGGGACTTACTTTTTCTAGAGCAAATAAAGAGCCTGTTCAGTGTCTTTACTACAAGAAGAGGAGGTAAAGATCTCTTAATTAGCAACGCCGTTAAGAAACAATCGGTGGATGTTTGAGTCGCGTCAAAAAATTGTTGGCGGAAGTCTTTTGGTCTCCTTCGCGTCGAGGTCGATATCAAAGACAATCCCAGCAAGCCATTCTTAAGCGACCAGAAGCCTCTGTCCGGTCCCCCACCGCTACCCGCTGACCCTTGCTCAGTACGCTAGCGGCCACACTAAGATCAACACTCCAAACAGCCGTCAAAAGCAAAGGGCAGTCAAATAATAGGGGTCCATGGGGCCAGGATGCCACCGTTCTGTTGTGAGATAGCCAGGAGCAATTCTGAGGGCGGGGTTTCATGAGAGCCATCGTGTCAGGGAGATTTCTAATATAGCTAGCTAATCTTGAGTAGTCAGGGGATAATATCCCGCTTCATTCATAGTAGGAAATGCAGAAGAACTCCCATATAGCCATGGAAAAAGATAATTTGGAATCCCAAAATCCCCCTCATGCGCATCATAACCCCATCCAATAGTATATCCCAAATAGTACAAGTCCCGTAAAATCAATCGTAAATACACAAGAACTGCTGTGCAAACTCAACGCCGATTACCGGTAGGCCTATTCCATACATTCCCAAAAATAACTGTCCAATTGACGGTATGACCCTAACGCCTGACGTGCTTTTCCATGGTATATCTTTCCTCAGTCCTTGCTCCTTCCCGCATTTTTCATCCATGCAAAATAACTCCAAAATACAATCATCTAAACCCAAAACACTGCCTAGTCGGCTTGCATAGAATAAAGGGAATTATCAAAAGAAAACGGCTTGTCCAATGCAGAGATATCCATCATATCATCCCATGGCTGCAAGTTGACCATTTGTTGGTCATCATCAAACATCGTCAAATCATCCACACTATTGACATTGTAGCTGTTCATGTCGAACAGCCCATCAGTTTCGCTCGGGCCAAATGGCATCCAGCTGTCATCAAAGACATCAAGGTTGATATCCAGCCCAACGCCTTCTGAGATGTCAGTATTAGGTTCGGACACTCCGTCCTTACTCGATTCCGGCGTGTCGTTGGGGGTGATCGAGCGGTAGACGTTGAGATCCGAGATTGCCCCACCGGCTCCGGTCTCGAATGGTTGGAAGCTGTGCAGGAGGTCATGAGGATCGATAGTGGCATTTGCCCAAGGAACCAAGGTGGAAGTTTCCTGCGGCGCTTGGTTGCCCAAATCCTTCTGTCCTACTTGAGGTTTTGCAGTTGCGTCCTTTGCTGCACCATTTTTTGACTGAGTGTTAGGTCTGGCGCTGACAGCGCTGCCTTGGCGATTCATAGAAGCTTGTCGGTTCATTGGTGTGCCTGCTGCAGGAGTAGTTTCCGTCTTTACATTCGGCGTCTGCCCTTGTTTGGAGCCACTTGCAACCATCTTCGTTGAATCCTGAGTGGATGCGACGGCCTTTTTGGCCTGCCCTTGAGAATCTAGACCCAAGATAGCAGCTAGGTTCTCGTCGGCATATTTCAGAGGGTTCTCCAGAGGCCTGATATGCTCTTCCTGGGTATGGCGCTTCAGGTCTTCTTCGTTGTCAAAGCCAACGGTGTGTCGTTCGCAATCAGGCTCTGAGCAACATAGTGAAGGCTTTAGGTGTGATTTCGAGTCGACTGGTTGCCGTTTCACATCGGGCGATGCCGCCTTGGGCACTTGAGGAGAAGATGTAGAGCCAGGAGTACCTTGGCCAGGGGCAGCTGTTTGCTTTTGCTTCTTTCGAGCAGGTGGGAGCTGCAAATTGTCTTGCGTGACGGTCGATTTGCCAATGTAGGATGGTGCTCCATGAGGCGAAGTTGCTCCAAAATGAAACGGAGCTTGTTGTGTTGTTGGGGCTGCCGGGGTGTGAGAGCTACGGCTGTTCGATCTCTGATGCAGCTTATTCAGTTGTTGCTGTTGCTGCTGTAGATTGGCCGCATTCAATGGAGTTGGCACACTTGGAGCCTGAGCAGACTGTGAAGCCTGAGGCGTTGGTTGAGTAGCAGACGTCGAGGATGGTTGAGATTTGGCTACCTCTTGTTTCTTCATATTGGGGAATCTAGCACTTAGATCTGCTACCATACCATTCAACATCTGTCGAGTGTTCTCAATCTCTTTGGGCATGACAGAAAAGGTGTCTTTGAGCTGCGTCATCGCGAGACCATCACGAAATTGCTTCGCAAGCCGCAAGCGCTATATTGTATCAGCAGTAAACTCGAACAGTCCAAATAATGGTGGGTAACTTACAGCCCGGAAAAACGCCCGAGTCCGCACGTCATCAAGTGTAACTAAATACCATCGTAAAACGACACGTCCAACATTGTTCAATGGCGGGACTATCGCTTTCAACAGCTCTTCCGTAGATGCCTTCGTATCTGGATCCATAGGGATATCAGGCAGTGGTTCTTTGCCCCGTTCCTCTTCTTCCCTCTGGATAGCCCGATATTTGGCTTGCTGTTCTGGATTTGGTTGACCAGCACGGTTGGCAATGGATTGATTCGCCCCTTGTTGGTGGCTTGCTTGGCTCGCTTGCCCTCGCATCATAGCCTCATATTTCTTTCGGTTTTCAGGGTCGAGTGCAGCTACTTGCTCTCGACTTAGATTTCCACGAGCCTGCTGGTTTGGTTGTTTAGGTTGCTGGGTTTGCTGAGGTGCTGGCCGAGGAATCTCAACGACATCGTCGCTACTCGCACGCTTCAGATTCTTGGCTGGTGGGGCTGGTGATGAATTCCGTGCTTGATTGCGGCCGGCTGGTGGCTGTGGGCGAGCAGCACGAGATGCATTTGCAGCGCTCGCATTGGAATTTGGCAGTTCAGGACCTGGTTGAGGTTGTTTTTGCTGAGGTATTTGAGCTGGCATTACTGTTGCAGCTGGTATGGCATTATTGGCATTCTGCAGTGGTTGTCCCGGCTGCTGAAGTTGTTGCCCGTTCTGCTGATTCATACGTTGCTGTTGCATTTGCATTCGCCTCAAGGTTTGTTGTTGTTGAAGCTGTAATTGCTGAGGCGTCATTTGTTGCTGCTGCTGCATCTGAGCCTGTTGATTCCTCATGAAAAAAGTACGGATCTGCTCATCGGTTGCCTGAGCCATCTTGCCGCTGGGGTGATTTCGAATATTTATGATCTCTTGGGGGGTCGGTCCTCGAACGCCCGGTAAAGGAACATTCATCGGGTTCGGCACTTGCATTGGGTGCTGACCCATAGGAGCAACTGGAGCTGCTAACCCTGGAGGGGCTGTCGGCATACCAATCTGACCACCTGGGCCGCCTGGTTGCACTTGTCCTGGTTGGCCCTGCGCCTGATTTCTGCTCCTCACCATTGTCTGGTAGTGTAGCTTTTGAAGTCCTTTCATCGATTCAAGCATGTCCGGTCCCAAACCTGGACTTGACGCAACCCATTGCTTCAATTGTCCCCATTTCTTGACTTCCGGAGGAATACCTTGCGGCATGGAAGTATGGCCTCGGAAAATAGGCGGAATATCGAAAGTATCCATTTGGGCCATAGTACGCTGCTCATTGGGACCCATGGTTTGCTGCATGGCGCGTTGTTGCATGGGATTTTGTCGCATCGCGCTCATTTGTTGTTGGAGGAGAAGTTGTTGTTGTGTATTCATGCCAGCTGTCATGTTCTGAGGAGTTCGTTGGCCTGGATTTGGGATCATGCCAAAAGGGGCACCATTTTGGGGATTGAATTGGCCAGGCTGTGGAACTTGAGGACCCGGCCGGACCGGACCGTGTACTTGCTGCATTGGCATTTGTGGCCTTCCCGCGCTTTGCAGATTGCCATTGAGCTGTTGTTGCCTTTGCTCGTGCCATTTATTTACTACCTCATTCAACTTGTCCTGGGGTAAGGTAGCTAGACGTTGCTGCTGTTCTGGGGCCATATTGGCGAACATGGTAGCAGTCAAACCTCCCGGGGGAAACACGTTTCCTGGACCTTGTGCTCTCTGGTTTCCTTGTATGAACCGTGGATCAAGTGATTGTCCAAATTGGGCGTTCGGATTCACTTGTGGCGGCTCGGGGTTCATCTGTTGAGATGGAGTCCTCAGGGGCGTATTAAGCGTACCCATAGCGGGGCTCTGTTGCGGTGGCATCGGGCCAGATCCCATTCCGCCGGGTTGTCCTTGGAGGCCAAGCGCCTGAGCTTGTTTTTGAGCATTCATTCGTGCTTGAACTTGGGACTGCTGCTGTTGCTGCTGCTGTTGTTGTTGAGCATGCTGCAGTCTTTGTTGCTGTACTTGCTGGGCATTGAGCATTTGTTGCTGTTGCTGTTGCTGAACCCTGGGATTGGGGTTAGCTGCCCCTCGCTGATCGTTCATATTCATCGCCTGGCCCGGCATGACGCCTGGTTGTGGGGTTCCATTTCGAGGGGCAACGCTCGCTGGTACAACCATTTGCCCGGCTTCCTGCGCTATTACACCTTGTTGCTGCTGCTGAGCGGCGAGATTCTCCATATTGATGAATGATGCGAAATCTCCATTGCCGGCCATCGACGTCGGTGGTTGAGTCTGTCCATTCAGCGGACTTGGATTCATAGACCCTCGCTGTTGCATAGGTGCTCCACCAGGAATGTTCGCTTGTTGCGCAAGCTGCTGCGCTTGTGCCAGCCGCGTCTGCTTCTCCTGGCGTAAACGATGCATAGCCTGGTTCCGATAGTATAGAAAAAGGGGATCGACGCCTTGTGCCTGATACTTTTGGAACTGTTGCGGATCCATACGTGATTGTAGTGACGCCCTCGTGGTATTCTTCTCCTCCTCCGATGCCTGAGACATCAGCCTATTCGTCAGATCCATTACCAATGCAGTATCCTGTGCTGACATCTGTTGTTGACTATTTGGTTGCCTCCCAGGAACATTTTGCTGCCCCTGTGGCGGTTGATTCTGCTGCATAGACATTTGGAATTGCTGCTGCTGATTGGGTGTCATGTTCGGAGGAAGCCCTTGGTGCTGCATGCCCATTGGGGCCTGTTGCTGAGGTTGCTGTCCGGGAAGAGGGGATGCTTGCATCTGATGTTGAAGATGTGAAAAGCCCTGTTGCGCAGGTTGGGGGGTGGGCCTCGGGCCCTGGCCCTGGCCCTGCATGCTATTCTGGTTCATCATCATCTGTTGAGCCTGGACAGCTTGCTGCGCCTGGGCCTGGGCTTGGGCTTGGGCTTGGGCCTGTTGATTAATAGACTGCTGCATGTTGGCCTGATTTTGATTCCGTCTCTCCATTAACTGCTCCAACTTCATCTGAACTTCACGTTTGTATTGATCCTGCTCTCGTTAGCGACGTGTCTCACCATAAAGCATTCCTCGCTGCACACCTTATTCGGGGACTTCTCGAAGATTTCTTTCTCGAATCTGATACCAATCTGGATCATTCGATTCAAGTCTGGAGGGTTCGGCTGGCTTTGGCTTGCAAGACGGAGATTTCCAATTCTGACAAGAATTACGTCAGTCCAAAGTATGAAAAGGAAGTTAAATGCGCTTCCCACACCCAGAAGAACTCACAAGTTGAATATCAGCCCCATGCGCTCTTGAATCTGCACTGAAGCCTGCCAGCCGCTCAGAGGTCCCGTCTGCTGGTTAAGGGTTTGGAAAATCAGCTGCTGAATCTGACCGGATGCATTCGGACCTTGCTGCTGACGTTGCTGCTGCTGCTGTTGCTGCTGTTGCATTTGCTGCATCATCTGCCCAGGTCCGCCCATGCCCATTTGTTGTTGGAAGTTCGCCGCCATTTTGAGAGCGGGCGTGGCAGCGCCACGCTCCTACAAAGAGGAGGTCCGACTCGAAAGGCTCGCGAACCAGCCCTCGTAGTGAATATCGAATGGTACAATCAGTCCGTTGAAGATGCGTAGAAGTGGTGAGAAGGTCAAAGCCTAGATCCAAGGGGGAGATGGAGCGGCAAGTGTGTAATCGCAGTGACAATAGACGGGCAGCCGTGAAGTGACATGCAGGAAGCCTATACCAGTTCTGTTACGTCCACATGAGCCAGAGCTTGTGCTGCGCGAGAATTCTGGTATTGGAAAATCGTGGGTTCGTTTGCGACGCAGAATGAGGTGTTCGAATCGATTGGAGAGGAGTGTGAGGCTGTATGCTGTAGGCAGACGGCGGGACGAGCGACGAATTCTCTCGAGGAGGAACTGCGGGCGCCCGAGATGTCCAACTCATAGAACGATCGGAGATGGGAATGGGAAGAGATCCACTGCAGCGGCGGATGTGCAGTGGGAGGGCGACAATGTAATGCGTGCTTGGACAAGATGAGACAGACTGATGAATCGCTAAACGCAGGCTAAGTTGTTCCGGCGAGAGGACGAACAGGACGGGAAACGAAACGGGCTCGCGAATACGGCGGACAGTCCGGTGCGAAGGTCGAATCGAGGGTGATAGCAAGCCGGTGCCGATGCCAGTGTCGGTGCCAGTGCCAGTGCCGCCGTGCGAGGAGAGTGAAGGGGAAGGGGATATGGATGGATTGTGGTGTTGTCGATGAGACTGCTGGACAGGAAGTTCAAGGACGGCGCGCAGCAGGGGAGCCCAAGCGGGCGGCTTGCCAGGACTGGCAGTGGGAAGCTAAACTACGAACGAACAAGCCAATATTTTCATTTCGCTGCAAGCACGCACATTGGCTGGCCAGCTGGCCCTGGCACTCGCCCTCACCCTCACTCACCCTCACTCACCCTCGCCCTCACCGTCACCGTCACCAGGCTATGTCGAGCAGAAATACTCAATAATCAGTGCTGCGCGAGATACAGTATGAATGACGCGATGGCCTGTGGGGTCTACGGATTCTACGGACGAGGGAGAGGCAACAATCACCACACTCGCTCACTCACTCACTCACTCACTCAGCGCAGTGCGCGGCTGAAGAAGATAAGAGAGAGCAGCGCTGTCGAGGACGGCGAGGGGAATCGAATCGATCTTCGCTGCTGAAAAGGGTTTCAGCTTTTTGCGTCCAGAAATCCCCCGAGACCTGTCACGCCGAGCAAAAAGAAGTGAGGCAAATTATTCGCCCCAGGACTCGCTCCCCTCTGCGCCATTGGCCATGGCGAGGCCAGTCATTGCACTCACCCCCTCCTGACACATCTGCTGAGCGGGCAGTGATTTATTGCAGCCTGATTGCCCCGTTGCTATTGTCTTCTCTGCTCTGTTCTCTCTGCGCTGCTCTGGCTGGAGATCCGATGCCGTCCGCTCCCCAAGGCCAGCGGCGTCTCTCGAAATGATGGAGGCACATGCGGCGCGATCAATCGAGGAAGGGGAGTGCCTGCGCACGCACGCCAGTGGCTGCCCCGGGGTCACTCGGAAGATGGAATGGGGTGTGGGATGCAGTGATGCCGGTCTCGAGTTTCGCAATCATCGAGAGATTACTTTCGTAATCTCTGGACGACAGACTGAGCTGCAAAGATCCTGACTGTACCGATCGCGGCCCGGATCATCGTCCCAAGCAGAGTATATCTCCCTGTGTTGGAAACCCGCCTTGCGTTTGAAGTCCTGCTGCGAGAAATGGCGGAGTGCGACGGGCCTGCGCTGCTCAGGGCGATCCAGATCCTTCCTAGCATGCATCGCTGTCCATCTCCCATCTCCTCGTCCCATGAGCCACCCATGTCTGAATGATCGACGTGCGGGACGCCCTGGAAGCCCTGGAAAGCCCTCGCACGCAAGGACGCCAGCGTGGCCAGCACCCAGCAAGGCTTAGAGGAGTGCCGTCCTTCGTACGGTATATTTATCCAGGAACGACACCGCCAGAGACGCAAGTCTCTCTACAACTTGTCCCATGGCAGTGCACACCGGCGGGGAGACCTTTGCAGCACAGCCAAATCGTTTCTTCTGGACTCCTGGAGCAACGTCCGTCAGCGATCTCGAGTCCAGGCTCCCAGTCAGTCTCAGCCCTCCATCTCCTGTTAGCGTTTGAGCAGGGGGCGTCTGCCGCCGGTCATCGATTTGGGCGACAGGGCTGCGCGCGAGCAAGGCCCCTCACTGGTCTGTCTCCACCTCTGCCGAGCAGCCCTCCCCTGGTCCTGGTCCTGGCTCTGTCTCCGCGTCGCACGACGTACCACCAAGTCTCAAGAGACCGCTGTTCTGCATCTTCGACTTGTCTTCTTGCAAAATCTTCGCACAATCTTGCTGAATGAAGTAGCAGAGTCAGAATCGAAATCGAGTGTTCTTCCAGAGCGGCAGCGGCAGGCAGCGGCAGTCCAAGTGGGCTCCCAACACGGGAACAAGCGACCCCTCAGTGGGGCAGAACACGGGCAGCAGGGAAAGGGGTTTGTCACGTGTTTCCAACCCGAAGCCTATCCGGCAGCAAGGCTACTTCATCCAATCTCCCTTGTTCGATCAGCCTTACCATCCTGTAGCACTTACGCAGACCATTCTATGCTGTCATTGTGAAGTCAAGGCGAATGCAAGTAACTTCACTGTTTGCTAACTGTTAAACTAGATTAATCCAGGACAGATTCTGTGAGATCTCACACCAGAAGTCTGTCTCCCACGGAGAAATTCAAGTCCCGAAGTTTATCGCAAGAGTCTAAAGCGAGCTTTGTCAGGAGTATATAATGTATTTGTTTTGTATAGAAGTGAATTCAATCTCACCTCATAACTCCTCAGAATACTGGGTATGGGCGCAAGTGAAGGATGAGGAGGCACCAAACAAGACACAAAATCAGCCCTAAGATGCCCAGTCTTTGTGGGTTGTCAGCTCAACCTCACTTACTTTCCACATTCAAAGTGAATTGTTGTTCCTCGGCCCTTTAAGTCTCATTGCACATCGCACTTTTGCGACACGACAGCTTGGACCCCAACCTTGTCGGGCTCACCTTTGAAAGTCGTTATTAGTTTCGTTGCACATCGCATTAATCCCGACTTCATCGCAACATGCTGAATTCGGCTCACTTTCAGAATCATTGTTCGTAGAGCTTTGGAGTTTGGTTGCACTTCGCAATAAACACGATATGGACACGATACTGAATTGGGCCTCTGCGCCTGCGCGAGGATGGGATCTAGTTCCAGATCTCTGTCAATGTATGAGAGTGATTTGGACATTGGGCGTTGATAGCATCATGGCCGTGGATTTTATTTGTTGGATGTGGGAATACAGACCCAAACTGGTGCGACCCCACATTCAAGTTATCGTGTCTAGGAAGTAGCAGTAACAGTTGCAGCATACAGGCAAGATAGAATAGCCCCAGTTCAAATTATGCGTCTACCGACTGTCATCTAAACTGGCGTCTCTGGAAAAGCGAGGTTTTGCTCTCTCTCGGATATCTTCTCCGAACCGTATGAGCCAGTCAAAATTTTCCAACAAAAATGGCACATTATCACCATCTCCTCCTAAGTCGCGCTCAGGTCATCAGTTGGCCGAAGACCTCATCCATCCCCTTTCCCCGATTAACCCCTGTGCGCCACACCCGCTTATCAGCGTCGAAGCCCAAGAGTGGGAGTATCCACAATTTTCATGCATATATCCCCACAAATGATAGAGGAAACACAGGTCGTTGACTTTTGGTGACATTCCTAACGTCATTCCTTATTGCACCTGGTGAAGAACATGTTGCGTTCTCCTTCTGAGCAGCTACAAGCTTGGATACTTTGGCAGATCGCCGCTGAATCGAGGCATGGCACGGTCACCTTTTATATCCCTTGAGCGAAACTTTGAAATTCTCCTTGAGGGCTTTGTCATCCTCGATGTTGCATTATCCTCCTGCATATTGGCATATTGATGATGAGGATCTTGGCCCCTTTCGTCTTTCTAGCAAGCTAACGTGCCTGCCTATCTCGTTGGTTTTCGTATCCAACGGCATGTCATCCATTTGCCTTTCCGGAGACCGCTGCCCAAATCCGATTCCTGAATCCCAGCTGTTTGGTTCCTTGATGTGTCAAACACTTCTTATCGAGTATCAAAGACTTCAACGCGATATGAGTTCATCTCCCTAGCGGAAAAACCGTCAATCTTCTCCATTTTTGTTGAAGGGACCTGGGAGTGACAACACTCCGACGCCTGTGTGTGCAGTCTCGGTACTCTCTCTTGCTCAGTCTCTGTAACCTTGTTCTTACTACGTTACTAGTCTGCTTCATACAGTCTATTAGTCTATGGACCAATGCTTCCTATCCCACCCTCCGGCCCGACGGCCAACCTGTACGAGGCGATAGATCACTATCATTGACTGATTGTTCTTTGTATTGTCAGATAATCCATATCCTCCTCAAGTAGGATCGTTCTGCCATACTCATAAAAGCCCGTGATCCCCAAGTTCGGCTTCCAGCTGAAATATATCCGCGTGCAAGTTTGCCTTGTCATCGTCCAAACATGGCGACAAATTCAATTGCACCTGTCCTCCCTGAGGGGGCAGGGTATGGAGTTGTAGTTGGCATTGGAGTGTGTTATCTCAATCCGATAGCATCAAGTCACAGGTCAATTGGAGCTAACAATGAGCAGTTCTTTTTTGCTATTGTTATGGCAGGCATCTCTTACATCCAGGTCAGGATATTTAATACTCTCTTTACATAGCCATCCTAATTTTCAGCAGAACCGATACACCAAATATTCTACAAAGGGTAGCGAGGAGTTCAACACAGCCAGCCGGAGCGTTAAGTCCGGACTTATTGCAGCTGGCATCGTCTCAGCATGGACATGGGCTGCAACCCTGTTGCAAAGTTGCACGGTAGCTTACGAATACGGAATTTCTGGTCCATTTTGGGTATGTAGATAAATTCTTCCTTCCGAGGATTCCAGCTGATGTTTGAATAGTGTACGTCTTCTCTCAGCCTTCCTTTGGACGACTCAATTGCTCACCAAAGTTAGATGCCGCAGGAGCAACCGTGCAAATCTTTATGTTTGCAATCCTAGCCTGCAAAGTAAAGCAGAACGCTCCTCGATGCCATACTTTTCTCGAGATCATCCATCGGCGCTACGGAACGGCAACTCACATCGTGTTCATCTTTTTCGCTCTGCTTACGAACATTCTGGTTGCCAGCCAGCTTCTTCTCGGCGGAAGCGCAGTCGTTACAGCACTCACTGGCATGAATGTTTATGCCGCAATCTTCCTAATTCCACTTGGAGTCTGCATCTATGTGGTGTTGGGTGGTTTGAGAGCTACTTTCCTCTGTATGTCCTTCAATGTCCCAGTAAAAGAAGTACAATAACTGATCAATCCTAGGTGATTATACTCACACTTTTATCGTGATGATTATTATCCTCTATTTTATGTTTTCGGTCTATACCTCAAACGCTCTCATCGGCTCTCCGGCGAAGATGTTTGAGCTGTTGGCCGAAGCATCAGTGAAGCGTCCTGCCGAGGGAAATCAAGGCGGCTCTTACCTGACCCTCAAATCTAACTATGCTCTGATCTTTGGAGTAATACAACTCTGCTCGGGCCTGGGGACAGTCTTTCTCGATCAAGGTTATTGGCAAAGGGCAATTGCAAGCAGGCCCACCACCGCAGTACGGGCCTACGTTCTTGGAGGTATGGCATGGTTCGCAATTCCTTTCGGATTTGCTACTACACTCGGACTCGCTGCCGTTGCGCTCACAGACAATCCTGCATATCCAACGTACCCGGACAATATGACTACTTCACAGATATCTTCTGGACTGTCTGGCCCATTTGCAGCTGTTGCTCTTCTCGGGAAACCAGGCTCTATCGCACTTCTACTCACACTTTTCATGGCTGTCACATCTTCCTCCTCTTCCGAGCTCATCGCCGTCTCGTCCATTCTCACATTCGATGTCTATAAGACGTACATCAAGCTTTTCGCCACCCCGGAACAACTAATTAAGATAGCTCACATCATGATCTGCGTATTTGGTTTCATCATGGCAGCCTTCGCCTGCATCTGGAATGCAATTGGCATCGATCTCGGATGGCTCTTCCTCGTCATGGGTCTTTTGATCGGAGGAGCAGTCTTCCCAGCTGCTTTCGCCATAACATGGAAGAAGCAGTCCAAATACGGTGCAGTATCGGGGGCTCTAGGTGGCCTGGCAGCAGGTCTAGTTGCCTGGCTCGTAACAGCAAAAACCTACTATGGCGAACTCACCGTCACCACAACAGGAGGCTCCTATCCCACGCTCGCAGGCAACATGGCAAGCGTTCTAACAGGACTGATCCTGACCACCGTCATCTCATACATCAATCCAGACGACTTTGACTGGGAAATCACGCGGGGCATCAATGCATCTTCTGAAGTCGGAACTCCCATCCCCGACTCCTCAAGCCAAGAGCAAAGCCCTTCTCGTCTTCCCCAGGACACGAAAAAGAAACCCTCTCCCCTCCGAAAAACAGAATCAAACCTCAATCACAACTCGACTCTCCCCACCGTTCTCGACGAAGAAAAAGAAGCCCTCGAAGACCGCGCGATAATGGAAAATCCAACTCGCCTCCGTGGAGCGTTCAAATTCGCCTGCGTCTCCGCGACAGTTCTAACTCTGCTTATGGACTTCGTTATCCCGATTCCAATGTTCTTGTCGCATTATGTATTCTCGAGGGGATTCTTTACGGGTTGGGTGGTGGTGAGTTTTATTTGGGTTTTCTTTGCGCTGGGGAGCTGTGCGATCTTGCCGGTGTGGGAGGCGGCTGGCTTTTTTAGGGATTTTTGGAGGGAGGTGAGGGTTGGGAAGAAGGTGAGAAGTGATAATTGATTCTTTGAAAACGAGAAAATAGAGGTTTAGATGCAGCTATAGTCTGGGTATAGAAGGCTCAAATAGCCAGATGTGTATCGAGACAAATTAGACAGTTTACTCAGGGGTACGTAGAATGGGCGCCGTGGAGAGGGGAAATGAACATCCTGAATGGACTTAAGGCCTCCAGGAAGCCGAGTACATTTTCCTCCTTCTCTCTCTGTTTCTATTCAATTGTATCCGTCTTGTTCTGTTCGTATTTGTGCCATCGACCATGTTTTCATTATTGTTATTATCCCTATTTGCAAGTGCATGCGAGGTTGCCTTTGCCTACAATCCTCAACTTGGCTTCAACTCTCATATTAAAGTCGAAACTCGATCCCTTGACGCAATATATTAAGCAGCTCTAAAAGAGGGAGGAACTATCACAGCCTACCATGGCGGCGCCGAAAGCAAACGGCAGGATTCGCTTAAGAGTGCCTTTGAAGCTCGCTTCCCCGGCATGACTATGAATGTTACCGTTGATCTCAGCAATACCATGACGGGTATGTCGACCGTCAGTTAGCGACTGGAAATGTCTATATTAATAGCGTCATGCTTCAGACGCTTCATGATTACCAGCGTTGGAAACAGGAGGATGCGTTGTATTGTAAGCCCCCTGGATTCCCCAGTCTGTGTCGACTGTGCTCTGATCCAGGAGAAATGCTGATAAGTCACAGAAATCTATGAAGAATTTCGAGGCTAGGACGGTGCTTACACGGGAATGGATGTGATCGGTTGGGATATCGTCTGGAACACCTTGTGTTTTAACGATGCAGTCGTGCCTAAAGGATATACTAATTTCTTGAAGCCGATGTTCAAGGGTAAACTAGTCTTAACTTATCCCAATGACAACGATGCAGTTCTGTTTCAATTCAACCTCATGTGAATATTTCAGAAGGGGTGGTACAACTAATACATGCTAACTCAAGGGATGAAGCCTGCAACAATACGGCTACCCCTAGTTCGAAGCCTTGCTTGCTCGGAACCCTCGCTGGTTCGAGGGGCCGGAACACCAGTCACAGAAATACTCAGCTCCAACGGCACCTACACCGCAACCTTCACCTCCTTCATCGGGTAACCAACATATTTCTTTGATCCATATTTTGAGCTCCCTATTTCACTGGTTAGGAGAATGAGACATGCTCCCGGCTCGCTCCTGGCACCCTTCTCCCCAAAGAAACATGTTGCTAATTCGTTGCAGCCTCACGCCCTTCAAACCCCTAGGAATATAGCACCCCGTCCAAGGCCAATTCGTCAGCCGGCCGCAAAGCAGTGCCATTTTCAAAAATTACCCTCATCCAGAAGCAGCTAAGCTTCTCTATAGCTAGATCCTGATCAAGGAGCACCAAACCGTCACGGGTACGTGGAGCATGAGGAAAGATGTTCCTGCTCCAGAAGGGTGTGAGAAGATTATGGAGTAGGTTAGGATGGATCCCACGAAGTTTAGAGAGTTCTTGGAGGATAGGGCGGCTGTTAAGAGGTTGAAGTTCTTTTTTGAAGATCGGATTGTGACAGCGCAGGGACTATCGCCCTTTATTGATGGTTTTGAAGATACATTGGTGAGAGAATGTGTTGAAAATATGCTCTTGCAGGCTTCGATATATACAGTAAGCACTAGTCGGAACTGTAAGCTGGAACTCACTGAATGCTCGCTTTAATCAAGAAGTCTGCGGTCTAGATATTTGTCAACACATTCAATAGCGTTCAAGTCGTTGGGCTGCATGAAATCTTTAACGCCCTTTGTAACTCCACTCCTTAGCAATGCAACGTTCCATTCCGAACATACCATTGAAAACATCAGCGGAGCAACAATCTGCCGAGTAGAGAGACCAAGCCCGATAGTCTACATAGAAAATTTTCCTTTGATATATAACCAGACCTACTTAGCTAGACAGCTGTTCAGAGCTATATTCCTCGCTCTTTCAAAAAGGTCACCATGGAGAGCCTCAAGATCACCACTGCCCAATTCGAAAACAAGTCTGGGGACAAAGAGTACAACCTCTTCGTCATCCGACGACTCTCCAAGAAGGCAGCAGAAGAAGGATCTAAAGTAATAGCATTCCATGAATGCTGCATCACAGGCTATACTTTCGCCCAGCGTCTCTCTCGTGAAGAATTACTTTCTGTGGCCGAAGCACTTCCCGAGGGACCCAGTGTTCAAGCCCTACAGTCCATCGCCAAAGAAAACAACATCACAATCCTCGCCGGTCTCTTCGAGAAAGATGCTGAAGGAAAGATATATAATACATATGTCTGTGTCTCCGGCGACGGACTCCTAGCCAGCTACAGGAAACTCCATCCCTTCATCAGTAAACACTTGTCTCCTGGAAATGAATACGTAATCTTCGACCTCCACGGCTGGAAATGCGGGATCTTGATATGCTACGACAACAACGTCGTCGAGAACGTGAGAGCTACAGCGCTCCTGGGAGCACAAATCATCTTCATGCCACACGTGACGATGTGCACGGTTTCAACTCGGCCAGGAGCAGGATTCGTGGATCCCGCATTATGGGAGAACAGAAATGAAGATCCGACATCCTTGAGATTGGAATTCGAGGGATTGAAAGGGAAGAAATGGTTGATGAAGTGGCTGCTAGCGAGGGCGTATGATAATGCTGTGTATGTGGTTTTTGCCAATCCGATTGGCATGGATAACGATCAGTTGAAGAATGGATGCTCGATGATCATCGATCCGTTTGGAGATGTGATTGCTGAGTGTACGAAGTTGGATGAGGAGATTGTGACGGCTGTTTGCTCGCCCATGAAGCTTGGGCACGCGGGTGGGAGTCGCTATCGTGATGCCAGGAGGCCGGAGCTGTATAGAGAGGTTGTTGGGATGGAGCACAGATCAGAGTTGAAGGTCAACTGGATGGAGAAGCCATAATTGATGGTGTTTGACTTGTGTATGCACTTGCTTTACGAAGTTATCCGTGATCCTTGTCCAGTCTTCAACATTTGTAACAGCTTAGAAATTGATCGGCGCGTCTTTGCATTGTTTCGACTTCATCAAAAGTACTTCTCTCGGTCCAGCGGGACAGTCGATTATTTACTCAGCGTCTTGGGCACAATGAGAAGACCTTAATCTAATCCTGACTGAGGACTTTTGATAAGAGACCATCTTACAAGTTTTAGTACTGGAATCGGAGGCGAACGCTTCTCCCAGAATGGCAATCTCAATTGAACCAGTCATCCCAAACATCTATTCTTATGCAATCAGACAATATACGATCTTTGTACCATGCAATAAAGTACAAAATAGAAAATTGAACAATCTCAATATACGCAAGCCCATGCTTTCCTGGTGTTTTTTTTTTCCAGAATTAGCCCAACCTTTAGCTTTTGCATCATTGAGCAGCTGAGCTGAACTCTTTTATTATACTTCAAGACAACAACCACCTTCCGAGAGTCGGCTAGGGCTGGCTGGCCTGCAGAACCCTCTGCATCTCCTCGATATCGGCAATCGTCTCGTTGAAAACACCGATCAACGAATTCGCAACCAAGTTGCGGTTATACTCCCCTCTCAACCTCCAAAGCGTCTCCATCAGCTCCCGATTGATCTGCTCCAGTTGCTCAATTGAGCAGCCACTTGATCCCTCCACAAGCCGTTTAAGCAAATCGTCCACAAAGTAGTCATCAACGATCAGCTCTTTCTGAGATGAGGCTTGAGAGGACGTGGGCTCAACCGGAGAGTCGTTCAATAGGTTGGCAAGGCCTGCAGGGCGAGACTTTGGTGCTGGCATGCGAGGCGGTGCGCTGAAGGACGGCACTGCCGGATTTTGAGATGGCTGACTCCCGGAGCTTGGTGTCTGCGAGGGATAACTTTGACGCAAGTTCCCTCGTGCCAAGCCATGGGCTTGTGAATGGGCCCACTCTTCGCTGCTCGTGTCCGTCTGCGTATTCCTTTGTGTATCTGGCAGTTCCAAGTCATGGGCAGGTCTATCTGTAGGGCTTGACGAGTTTTGATTGCTGACGCCGTTCGTGGCTTGGGTACTCCAGCCATCTGAAGTCTTCTTCCCCGAGGTAGTCGTCGAAGCATCATTGAGTAAATCCCTCGGAGATGTATCATGAGAAATTTCCTGGAAAGCTGATATCTGCGAAATTTGTGTGTTCGGCTTCGAAGGTCCACTCGCCATGCTAAGATGTTGAGGAGGCTGCATTCCTTGCGACTGAGACTCATCTGTTCCACCCATTTGAACATCATCACCACTTCGTGAAGGCACAGAGTTCCCATTATGAGAATGGGGATGTTCGTTGTCGGCGGAATAGCCATTTGACAAGCCACTGGAGGCACGAAGAGGTGCGAAAGGAGCCGTCAAAATCGGCTGCATTCTATCAGGAATTGGCTCGCCAAGAGTGAGGGGCCCTGAAGATGTCTGCTCGGTTGTCCCCTGGGTTGTGTGCTGGGTTGTCTGCTGGGAGTTGATGGAGTTCAAATCCAACCTTGGCCCTGAAGAATGCTGCTGGGAGTGGACTGAATTCAAATCACCTTCGGGTAGATCCGACCTCACGATCGAGTCAAACACTGCAACATCTGCGGCACGCTTCTTGGCTTTCTCCTCCTTCTCCTTAGCCCTCTGGAGCTGTCTACGATATACGTTTTCACAATCGGCATAGATTGGGTTGGCTTCAATGGCACCAAGGTCGACTTCGACATTAGCGAGAAGTTCGTTCGCTTTCAGTGTTCTCTCCTTGTCACCAATATGCTTAGAATCCTTTGCGAGTGATCGAATATCCGCAACGAAGTCTTTTGGGCGAGCGTAGAATCCGTTTGACAGACGTTCCTCGATGGTAGTAGTCTCCAGGTTATAGAAGAATTTGCCGCTGGCAGTCTCGCGAAGTCCTTGAATACCATCCTTGTCTTTACATAATTCAAAAGGACGGAATTGAGGGATGTCTGGACGAACAAAGTTGGGATCAAGCTCGTCAAACAAATACTGTATCTGACTCTGCGGGATGACTGGAGTTCGGAACTTCTTGTATTTCCGCTGAATCTGATCCATGATTGGCTGGATTGAAACCTTTAGCATGTTTAACAGCTGGTGGTCTCTCTTCTTCTGTGCTTTGATTTCTTCCTTCGTCGGGGGCTTAGGAGGCGGCGGAGGTGCAATCTCAAGGACGTCAAGCTTCCTCTTCTTACGATTCATCGGCTCGGGGAAGTCCTTTGGAGCTTTCTTCACATATTCTATGATCGTGGAAAAGAATTCTTGACGATGTTGCTATGAAATGTTAACAAACTTCCAGGTAGCTTAGAACGTTCAGACGTACTTTCGACGGGCGCTCAATCATGAAACGATTGTTCTTCGAAAATCCAAACAGATCCCGAAGCATCTCGGGGTTCACTTTATCAGTAGGTGAGTCCATGATGCCAAGCACCAGAACAGGATCTGTAGGAGGGATCGCGCGCAGTAGACCGAGGAAGGTAGTGATCACAGCTTCACTGAGAGTGTGATACCAAGTCTCGATACCTGGGATATAGATGACACTCGGTTTGTGGCGTTTCACCTCTGCGAACATTTGCACAATGGCAGTTTCCGCCGACTGCTGATGTTAGCGAGGCTTGAGAAGGAGAAGAGAGCTTACTCTTGCCGAATCACTGAAGATGGTAGGCAAATCAAAGCTTTGAACATGAAGGCCTTCGAAATGGTTTAATATCGCTCCACCGAGATATGATTGGCCCATGCCAGGCTCCCCGCCAATGAGCAATCTTGGGCGGAATACGCGGGACTTTTCGAATTCTTGCTGGAGGGTCTCGCGTCCAAATCCGTGATCGTCGTCTTCGTATTGTTCATACATTGCCTCTTGAAGAGCTGTTGTCTTCTTCTTGATGGGGATCAAGCCGTCCAGTACAGCTTCGATCTGCTTAAGTTGATCTCGTAACAAAGGTTCAACAGCCTTGGGAAGAGGGGCAGCGCCAGATGACGTTGATCGCTCAGATGAGGGAATCATTTTCTTGACAGAGAGCATGAAATCCTTGGCCGTAATCTTGATCTTGTCGGCATCGATTTTGAGCTTGTCATTTGACGAGTATATTTGCGGGTAAGTCCGTTGAATAGCATTCAAAGCCGCTTCCGTGCAGAGAGCACGAAGGTCAGCACCTCCATAACCTTTGGTGACGTGGGCGAGTGAGTTCTTGAAGGCATCATCAATACCCCAATCTTTGGTGTGGATATTGAGAATAGACTTGCGACCCTCCAGATCTGGAAGTGGGAAGTAGAACTCTCTGTCAAAGCGACCTGGTCGTCTCAAAGCGGGGTCGATGTTGTCGGGTCTGTTTGTGGCGCCAATAACAATGACTTGTCCTCTACCATCCATGCCATCCATCAGCGCCAGGAGAGTAGATACAATAGAAGCATGGATTTGCTCTTGTTTGCTGGAGCGAACAGGTGCAAGACCATCAATTTCATCGAAGAAGATGATGCTGGGCTGTGTTTTTCTTGCTTCCTCGAAAAGCAGTCTCAGCTGTCTCTCAGCTTCACCAACCCACTTGCTCAGAGCATCCGCACCCTTACGCATATAGAACGTGATCTTTCTTCCCCCGGACCCAACACTAGCAGCAAGAGCTCTCGCAAGGAGGGTTTTACCTGTCCCTGGAGGCCCGTGAAACAGGACACCACGGGGTGGAGTAACGTGGAATTTGAGGAAGAGCTCAGGATAAAGCAGAGGCATTTGAACCATCTCTTTGAGTTGATCAATGTGACCTTCCAAGCCACCAATCTTGCTGAAATCGATACTTTGATCAACACCAAGGGGGTCAGCATCAGCTAAGGATTTTTGGCTCTTGACCTTTCCAAGATTTGCTGGGGTTCCAGAAAGGGCTGCTACGGCGTCTGTATTGTGCGTTTGCCCAAGACCAGGTAAGAGCCCTGATGGGAAGCCGGAAGTCGGGGTCATGCCAACATTTCCACCAACACCTGACGGACGTTGCATTGTTTCATCATCGCTGCTGTCCGAATCAACTCCACCAGCAGCGCCTGTCCCCCATGGCCCACCAATGACTGCAGCAGGGCCTCCGCCTCCTCCAAATGGCCCATAGGCTGTGTACAGGTTTCGCTCCCAAGCTTGATTTGCTCCGCTACGACCTCCTCTGGCCCTTTTAGTGGGTGTCGGCGCGGCATCTTCTGCATCTTCATCCTGAGCATATATTTGGTCCATTGGCTTGATACTATAGTCAACCTTCTTGCGGTCCCGACCACGTCGTTGTTCGTAGACAATTGCCGAATTGTCTCTTTCTCGACGGCGTTTGCGGTTACCAGCTGCGAGCTCTTCCAATTCCTCCGCCATTTCGTCTTTGTCAAGCTCTTCGTCCGCTGAATCTGGGCTACCCCGCCTTCGAGAACTGCTTTTCGATTTAACTTGTTTTCCGCGTCGTCCTCTGCGAGCATGGCTTGACTCTGATTCATCATCTTTATTCCCTTTCTTAGGTTCTGCATCGGATGCGGAGATCTCTTCTTCAGAGCCTTCCTCGGGAGGTTCAAAGTCGCTGCTTGCCTCGGCACCGCTCTTTTGCTGTTTGGACTTTGATCCTCGAGTCAAACGTCTAGACCCGCTTGTTGTTGCTGCCTCTGCAATATCCTCTTCTTCTGGGGCGGGAAGGCCGGCTCTCGAACCTCGTGTGCGTCCGGTCCGTGCCACAGGTATGTCATCGTCATCGTCGTCATCATCTATCACCGCTGGTTGGACACCGCCCTCATCAGGATCTGCAAGCTCGTCCGCCATGTTAACGTCGTCTTCGGCAGCTGGGGGGTCTGATCCTTCAATTGCCTCGTCTTGGTCATCCGTTTCAGCAATCTCCGTCGCCATCGTAGTATCTTCGCCGTGTTGTTCGTTGGAGCTAGATTCGTGGATTTCCTCTTTGATTGTAGAAGCTGGCTGTTTCATTCCCTTTGATCCTCTGGTCGATCTTGCCCGCCCAATTGGTTCTGGACTATGGCCAGGGCGTATGATATGGTGCCCTGAGTTCGACAAAGCAACCGGCTCGTCCCCTTCCTCAGTATGCGCTCTCGTGGTTCTTCTGCCGGGAAGCCCAGCAGATGTCGGTTCTGTGCTTCCTCGCAGTCGCGCACTGGCTCCTCTGGTTGTCCGTGTCGTTTGTGGAGTATTGACCTTCAATTTCACGATTTTCGATCGCTTAGGCTTCACGTCAGAGTCGTCATCAGCTTCTTCGGGAGTCGCCCTCGATTGTTTGCCCTGGCGCCGCCTTTTAGGGGCAGGTTCGTCAAGGTCGCTTTCGTCGATATCTCCAACAACCTCAGCAATATCGCTCGCATCAGACTCCTCCTCGTAGTTGATCGCTTTCTTTGCCGCCTTCCGGATCGCTCTTCCAGTCTTTTCGTTCATTTCAACCTCCTCGTCCTCCTCTGGCTCGTCGGAAAATGAATCTTCTAACAAGCTGTCCTCAACATCATCCTCGACGTCTGAGCCCCTGTATCTCGCCCTTTTTGTCTTCCGCCCGCCTGAACTCCTTTTCGAAGACGACTTTCGAGATTTCTTGGCCGATGCTCTCGCTTCTGTGGGGTCGAAGTCTGTGTCGTTGGAATCCGACTTGTTGGGGTCGAAAGTATCGATCTTGCGCTTTGCTGGCATGGCGATATGGGAAGAACCGTCGAGCTTCAGACTCCTACGGTAGGAGAAATCTACAAGTCAGGCTGCGATGTTGCTGGACGGTCGGAATGCGGAGTTTCGTCAACCGTGAATCATTTCGGGCGAATGTTGTTGTGATTCCGTTCAGGTCCCCTCAGTGGTGCAAAGACTTCTGCATACAGTCGCGAGATGCGGAGAAGTATCGATGGAGAAGATGCAATACTACGCGTTACGCGCAGATTGATTGATGAAAGTAGATGCCGATGGGTAGCAAGGAGAAGCAACTCAGCTCGAAAGTGAATCGCGTAAACGGAGCGGACCAGAATCTGAGGCAGCGAAATTTACGCGGGCCGCTAAAGCGCGCCACACCAACAAAACGCAACCCCATCTTTCAGAATCCAAGATGGAAAGCGATCAGGAACGGAATTCCAAGCCATCAAATTAACTTCATCGAGACTCCTCGAGGGCAAAGACAAATCGCCGGAATGCCTAGGAGACGCCCGCGACTCGCCTTGCGAGCTTCGCGAGGACAAGAACTGGCAGAAATGAGGTCGATTGAGACTACGAAGACCGCCTTCTTAATCATGGCATTTTTTAATGTTTTTTTATAACAGATGAGGCTCAAAATAAGGTTGTGCTATTTAAAGGCCCCTGTTCCTGATCAATCTGGGGAAGGCACCATGAGCATCACGTGACTATCCACCTTCCAAACCCGATCTTTGCTCTACAAAGGCTCGAGGGTTGCATGAATGAAGCTTCGTTATCTCATTTTGGCTCCTTCTATGATTAAGTCACCTCGAAAGTTCGTGGGTGCATTTTCGCTTCGCAGCCTCCTGAGCTCTCAACGATTCTCATCTCCAGTCAAGACAATGATGTGGAGAAACCTTCACTACATCTTGGTTAGAAGCAGTCTTGTAGTTTCGTTTTAAACCTGCAGTACTATCGTGTCTTATATGCGTATTGTCTGATCATAGGTCGAGGGGGTTTTTTTTGGTTGGTGGTGGGGGGGGGAGCACGTGACCATTTCAATCACCAACCTCGGAATGAAATTGAGCGAGACCTCGAAAAAGCGGCACTCATTTTCAATGTCCCATGCCAAACTTGGACATTATGTGGATTTTAGAGGGGCAGGAACTGATGTTCTAGAATATCCGCGAATATCCGAAGGGAGTAGACTTTAAATGCACAATATCGTACTTGTATTTTTAGAGAGAAATTGTTTAGATGATCCAGCTTGACTTGGGACATTGAAAATGAGTGCCGCTTTTTCTGTCCACTAGGAGGAGACTGCCCCTCTTGGCCGGCCACCCACGTCCACTCCAGACAATCCACCACCAAGCCGTCCACCTTTCCCGTCCGTAGCGTCAATAGAAACCCATGCGGAGAAGACAAGTGCTTCCATTTCAGTCTCATATTCCGCTGTCAGTGTCAGTGTCGGTCCTCTCACAAGTGTTTGGATATCCAATCGTAGGGCCTGGGGCAGAACTGTGGTCTGGATGTAGAGAGGCTTTCTCCCCTCATCCCCACATACTCTGTTCCGTTGAAAACTTTAAAAATTAGTATAAAACCAGTTCCCCGCACTCTCTTTCTGGGGAGAGCAGTACCTTCTCATAACCCAGTTCAAGATGTGGACTTTCAGCGTTCCCCTTCTTCTTCTAGGTGGTTTCATATCTAGAGTTTCAACTATTGCCCCGGTGACAACAACATTCAGCAACTCTATCCATTACCAATTCGATACTGATGGAAATGCCATTGATCTTACATCTGCGAAGATCGACCACCTTGGAGGTACCTATGTTTGGTACGGACTTCCATTTGGCTGTGGGCAAGCTTTCTGTGGAATTACTTCCTACTCCTCATCAGACCTACAGACCTGGCACTTCAATGGCTTTCTCTTTGACCCCAATGACACAGTAATTCAAACTCTCTGCTCGGCACCGCTTTCGGGCAACTGTGGCCGCCCTCACATTGTTTACAGCAAGCAGAACAATAACTACGTTCTATGGGTGAACCAGGCTTCTCCGGGATATCTTCTCTTCACAAGCAACAACCCAACCAGCGGCTACACTATGCTGCAAGACAGAGCGTTGGTTGGCTTCCAACCTCCAGGCCCTTTCCAAGCTGGTGATTTCAGCGTTCAAATAATCAACGGGACAGGCTATCTAGCCTACTCCTTGATCGATTTCACAACCACTGGAGCCTCGATATGGCCTCCCTTCAACCAGTCCATCTACTTTCAAGAACTCACGCCTACAATGCTCAACACAACAGGCAGCGTATCACATGTCGTGAGCGCCGCCCTAGATCTCGTTGACTTTGAAGCCGAATCGCCAGATATCTTCCAACGCGGCGACTATTTCTACATTTCCGCCTCGAACACCTGCGGTTTCTGCACCGGCACCCTCCTCATCATCTACCGCTCCAAAAGCATAGCCGGACCATGGAAACGACAAATTATCAGCGCAGACACATGCGGCGGGCAAAGCACTGGAGTGCTGTCTCTCCCATCCCCATCCGGAGGCCCAACATCCTATCTCCACATCGCCGACCTTGTCAACAGCGCACCTCTATCAGGGACCCGTAACGCAGCTCACGGGCATCAACTCCAACTGCTCTCCTTCAACCACGACGGAACAATCAACGACCTAAACTGTTCACCCACACAAACCTTCACCGTCTCCCTCCGCCCCGGCTCCAACGTCTCCTCAACGGGCCTAGTAACAACCGCCACGGACACCTCAGGAGAACTCGCCTCCTGGACACCGACCTGCAACCTGCCAACCTCCCAACTCTACCAAACCTGGGCCTCCTCCAAAACCGGGACCTTGTCAGAAGTAGGCGTCAACGTCGCCGGCGACACTCCCACGGGAAACCTCACCATCACAATCTTCCGCTACCAGTCCAACCGCAATTTCTTCACGCCCCACTACATCTGGGAGACGCTAACAACAGTCAACATCCCACCGTCCAGCATCTCGCAAGCATTCGCGGTGATCCGGGTGCCGGTTGGGAAAGCGGTTACAGAAGGGGACCGGCTAGGGTTCGCGTTGGTGAGCTTGAGTGTTACGCCGATGTGTGTGTTGATTAAGACTAGTAAGGATGTGATGGTTAATATGGAGACTGGTACGAGGACGCTGTTTGCGAATGGGGCGGGGCAGGTGAGTCTTAGGGGGAGGGATGGGACGAAGCCACCTGTCAATGTGATGGCAGGGCAGGAAATCAAATGGTATGCCATCGTCGTGTAGTTATCTCATAGTAGCTACCTATCATATATAGGTATACAGCATATAATCCAGTGTTTAGATAATGAATATAATCGTTACATATATATCTACGCTATCTAATTTACTTTTACTTCTTCATCCAAACACCCTTCTCAACACACCTCTCCACAAATTCTTGAAATCGTATGGGTTCGCGGCCTGTTACATCTAGAATAACACTATTCAACCTCTCCTCCCCCCCATTCTTAATCGCTGTATCAAGTTGTGCAAGAAGTCTGGCATAATCGCCTGGAATCCCGAAATTCGTCATTGCGTCAGCTAATTCATCTTCCATAAGCTTCACGTGCGTGATTTCCCTCCCCAGTTTCTTTGTGAGGATCTCTGCTACCTGGGGTGTTGTCAGCGTGTGTATGGTAGGGGAGATGGGAGCGAGCTTTACATCGTCATAAGAAAACAGCTCGGGTCCAAGGATAAGGTGATCAGTGTTGTGCAGCACCTCATCCGTCAGTGCTCGAAACGCGACAGCTGCAATATCGTCCGCTGAAACGAATGAGACTTTGCCCTCACCCGTCGCCGTGAGAATTCGATCTTCGCTTCTGATCGAGTGCCCGTGTTCCATTTCGGAGAAATTCTCTGCCATATCGTTAGCATCAAAGAAGGCTATTTTTGAATGGGAGCAACCATACCCATAAACCAACTCGGTCTCAAGACCGCCCACTCAACTCCAAGTAAAGAGATATACTTTGACACTTGTGCCATCATGGGCCCATCACCCACTTCCAATAGGCTACCGCTCAATAGCACCAATCTCTTCACTCCTTTCTGAACAGCTAGATCGATGAATCCTTTCATTGGAGGAAGGCAGTCCATTATAGGGGGGGCGATTAAGAAGATAGTATTGACCTGAGAGTGTGAGAAAGGGTTGGTGTAGGTTGCTGGGTCAAACCAGTCGAATTTAACTCCTGTGGTGTTGGGCAGAGATGGGTATTTGCCGCTTCGTGAGGCGACCAGGACCGTATCGCCGTTTGAAGCAAGTAAGGGAGTGATTCGACTGGATATCTTGCCCGTCCCTCCTGTCAGGAGTATGCTGCCTTTGGAGGACATAATACTCGGTATTGCAAAAAAACCGGAAGCCGAGTCGATTGTCTCTTGTTGAGAGTCGTCAAGAAAGGCTTCTCTCCAAGTTCCACGAATCCTAGGGATCGGTTCTCCTTTATAGACAATTTTACATGAGTTCGGAGGCTCGGTCAATTCGGAACTTCGATTTCGCTCGCTGTCGAATCTCATGATCTTGCCAAATCCTTAGCGTGCTGCAGGCACGCGGACATAGGCGTGAATTCCCGAGGCGGGTTTGATCGTGCATGATATGCAATGCTACCACGGCTTGACGAGTTACTGCTTCTGGATATCCATATGAGCAATTCCCCTCTGTTGGACCTTTCAAGCAAGAATAAAGCTATTGCGAATCATTGTCAGTAAACTTTCAGCATCATTCGGTCCAAGGAACTTACATTTGAATTTCCATCTGAACCTGCACCTCTCTCCAGTCGTACTTAGCACCATATTGATGCTGTCTCCTCCAGAGCACCTCGAGTAATTCTAATGCGAGATCTGCGTGCTAGAAACATGTCAGTTGATATAATGATGGGGTAAAAATATACATACGTAAATGCTGGAGGTGGGATCCCCTTTCATGCTCCGTCGAATCAAGTCCTCAGCCACAACATCGTTGAAAATAGCCACACCGGCCATAAACAGACCCCAGTAGATGCCCATCTCTAACCCGTAGCCTTCCGGAATCTCTCTCGCGATCTCTAAGATATCTTGTATAGCTTCCATGACCTCTATCTTCTGTGGTCCACGGCCTAGGGGGTCGAGAATATGATTGAGATAGATAATGCATCCTTGCATACAACATTTAGTGCTCGAGAATCCTTCTTCTTCAAGAGTTTCTGGTACGGTGAGTTTCCGGGGACGAGTCTGTCTTCTCCAGTCATTGCTTTGATCGCGTAACTCCGGCGGGCAGCTCTGCCACCATGCCAGCAGCTCGTCACGAATGTCGTACGCTTTCTGGACAATGATATCCGGGTAGTGATTACCGAGTTCGCCCATCGACTCGGATGAGAGACGCGCGAGTTTGGCCATGAAGATCATCAATTGGTGGAAGTGGCTCACCATCACGTTGCCAGAATCGTAGTACGGCCACCGCGTACGCTTGGAGTTCTCGGGGCTGTCTTCGTTTTCGCCATCATCGAGCCAGTAATTACCTTCAAGGAGCGGCCCAGCTCCAGAAGAGAGAGAGCCCGATACGTCGAGGAAGGAGAAGAACCGTGTCAGGTAGTGGCTAGTTCTGGGACCACCTCTGAAAAGTATCAAATCTCGGGCTCCTGTGAGATGATCGAGCCAAAGAGGGTTCTGAGAATGCGATATCTGCGAGGAATGAGTTTGATAGATCTTCACCGACAAGCTTGCCTTACTCACTTCGTATACACACAACAGCAGACAAGCACCTAGAGTCGAATCTGCCCGGGCGACAACCGGGTCTGAGAGAGATTCTTTCAATTCGTGCAGCGCGAGGGAGTAATGTTTGGTAGCAGCCACATCGTGCTGAGGCTGACTTCTTGATAAGTGTCCCGCCGCCAGCGCCGCCATAGAATGCAGCAGCGCTGGAGACGACGTGGCGAGTGGAACCAACTCCTCCTGAAACGGGTTACCCTCATTGTCGTTGGAATAGGCAAGAAATCGACAGCAGAAAGTGACAAAGTGATGGATATACGGCACGGTGGACCGGTCTACGTTGGGGAATTCAATGACGAAATTCTGGCCGGACCAGCCGTTCATCTGGATGCTCTGCGATCTCGCTCCGCCGGTCAAGATAGCCGCGATCCCATCCTGCACCTGCCTGTGAGGAATGACTTGCAACTGATCACTCCAAGTGCATTCTCGCTGCAGCCGCAGGCAGCGGCCACACTCCGGTTTCATCTCATCGCATTTAACTTTTCTCTTGCGGCACGTCAAGCAGCCTGGGGGCCGTTAGTCAAATGCTCCACACTTTTTCATGAAGCTCAACACAACTCACCCGTCCGCGTCCGCGGGACTGGAGCCTTGATCCCCATTCCAGGAGCCATGCTCGCGGTCAAGTGGTGGTCGAGGTGAGGGCATACAGTAAGTTGCTCAGAGTGGAGGTCGCATGCTTTGGGTGCTTGCTGGTGGATGAAGCTGGGGCGCGTAGTTGGGGGGTTTTTGAAGGGGACTGGGAGGGACTGGGAGTGAGTGGAAGGGATTGGGAGGGACTGAGAGGGACTGGTAGGTGGTGCGGTGACTGAGGTCCATGTTGTCGATCCCGTCATTTCTCAGCCAAGCAGCCAAGCAAGCCCCGGGATCTGAACCTGAGCACTGGGTGGTGGGGGGGGGGCCGGAGTAGAGCAGGGGTGGTGAGGCACCCAATAACGGGCTGCCCTGGACCGCAGGGAAGTCCCTGACAGGTGAAGCACGTGGCGGGGAGCCAGTGTGTGTGGAGAGACGAGGAGGGCAAGGGGCAGAACGGCCCGGGATGTGGAGGGAGGACGGGAGATGCCCAGATGGCATGACGGGAGTTGGGGCCGGCACCCAGCAGGGACCGGGGGCGTGAGGGCGTGACATTATTCTGTCCGGCGTAGAGGCGTAGAGGCGTAGAAGCTTCTGCCAGTCCGCTCTCCAGCCCATATGTACTTCGGACGTACAGTTCTGCAGTCTGCGCTGCACTGCACTGCACCGCACCGCACTGTACGAGCATGGCTCACCGTCGACAACCACCGTCGACCATCAACCATCAACACTGCTCCCTCACCCTCACAGAGGTTGCGTGTATGTCGGAGGGCTTACCCACCTGATATTGTGCATTGCATATAAGGAAGCTCATTTTTAGCATACTGTGTACTGTGTACCACTCCGTATGTAAAGGCTCGTGTATGCTCATGCTCCCTCGCCCTCACAGAGGTTGCGTGTATGTTGGAGGGCTCACCCGCCTGACACTGTGCATTGCACATAAAGAAGCTCATTTTTAGCATACCGTGTACTACTCCGTATGTACAGTGTGCTCGTGTATGCTCGTGCTCGCTCGCACTCTCGCCCTCCCGTCCGGCCGGCCAGTTTGATGCTGACGAGAATCGCCGTCCCCGTCGTAAAGTCCCGCGTCTCCGTCTCCGTCTCCTGATCGATTCACAAATTTACATACAGACACACGGCGTTAAGCCTCATCCCTGGGGGGGCGCGTTGGAGCAGGCTTTGCGAGTCTTGCAAGTTGCAACTGCATTTGCTGGGACGTCTCTTTGCTCGGCTGGTGCGACGCGTGAGCAGCGGGGACGGCGCCCATCCTGGGGTTCAGTGCTGTCGTCCGCGCCAATCAGATCGAGATGGATACGGGGCCTATCAGCGGTCGCAGAAGGGCTTTGACGGCGTTGACGCCTTCGACGCCTTCGACGCCTCCGAGCGGCACGGATTATTCTGGAACTTCTTCGCGCCATCTGAGTGGCCGCCTCGGGTTGCACGGCGCGTTTTGCGATGGCTTTGTCAGTCTTCACAAAGCGGCCCAGCACGCATCTGCTGGGAGGGCAGGTGGGGCGGTCGGGGAGAGAGCCGGGGTGGGCCCCTGTTCCGAGTATTGAGTATTGGAATGGAGGAGCAATCCGAGCAACTACTGCCTGTCTCTCCTGAACCACCTGCACTGGAGAGTCAGAATACGAGTGCCGAGCCCCACGTGGAAATCCCCGCGACTCCGCGAGAGAGGCCTGCTCCAACAAACCATAAACCCCAAACCCCAAACCTCCCCCCCTCCCTCTCTCTCCCCTCTTCCCCCCACCCACCCCCTCCGAAAGAAGTGCATCACTGCAGAATAGCGGTGCGCGCACGGGGGCGTCATCCTTCCAAATCATCATGCTTGTGAGATTGTAAGATTGTGAGATTGTGCTGTGTATTGCCCTGCCCCCCTCCCCGATCGACACACTCTCCGATGGATTAATTACATTGTTGCCGCAGGAAAGAAATAACCATCTGGATGTAGTTAATCAAGAGAGGTGATCATTCTCTCCCTCCGCTGCCTTGGCCCCAGAGACCTTCCTAAGATCAGCAGCTTCTCTGGCCAAATATTCAGCACACTCCTTCCTGCTCTTGACTTCGCTGATGAAGAAGATCCCGACCCACGGGACAAATATCAGAGCGGCTACGAAGGGAAAAGCTGTCCATTGGTTGCCGGTGCGGTCAACGATTGCAGAACAGACGATGGGGCCGATCCACGCTATAAAGGTGGGAAGTCAGTGATGATCTGATTGGGGAGGGGGTGAGATGGTGGGGTGGGCGTCGAGACAGCAGCCCGAGCTTCCCCGCTGACTTACCAGAGCCTTTTGACACAATACCCAATAGGCTAAAGAACATGTATTCTCGCCCGCGAGGCACTAGTTCTGCCATGAAGGCTTGACCGTACGAGAACTGGGCACCCATGCTAAAGCCGAATTGCGCATTGAAGAACCAGAACTCCCACAGATTGTGATAGCCAACCTTCGTGGTCCATATCCCAATCATGCCCCACAGTGCCACCAACAGGCACCCAAAGTTCGTGGCTTGCAGCATTGTTTTGGTCCGGATATGGAAAAGCCGCTGAATATAATAGGCGCTGCACGAATCAGTCGGTCAATGTTTAAGAAATTGGGGGCTAGAAATTCTACCCGAAAACGCCCACTGCTGCCGATGCGCCTTCAACCATGATAAGATATGTATTCTCGGTGGCTGAGAACTGCACGACTTGTGTCTGACTTATCGCAACAAGAGTGATCGTGGTGCCCTAGAAAGTAGGGCAGTCAGCATTCTCCTCTTCAGAGCTGTCGTGGGCGGGAAGTTGGGCGGAAGTCGCTTTGATAGGGCCTGGTGGGATTATATGAGGAGAGGGGGTAGAGAATTGACGAGACTCGTTCATGCTTACAATACCGTCCGCAAGGAGAAAGAACGCCACAAGGTAGAATAAGGTCTGCTTCAATGTCCACGCCTTCTTCATAGTCCACCAAGTGTGGCGGAACCCGAAAGTAAGGTAATTGTCCCCTGCAGGGAGGGTCGGTCCGGGGCGTCTTTTCTCCCACAGAAACCAAGGAATGGCAAGGACTATCCAGAACCCCGTGCACACTGCTACGGAGACGGAGTATCCCCAATTGTTCAATGATGTTGAATTATTGGCCCCGATTCCAGCAAGTGCAGCCAGACTTAATGCCCCACAAATTGTAAACCCCACATTGTTCCAGAAATAACTTACGTTCATAATCTTGGAACGAGCCATTGAGCACCTACGTTCAAACTCCTCTTCCTTTATGCTACCATTGAGAAACTCTTCCCTCGCCTGACGAGCCTCTGGCAAGTCATGTGCTAGTTTAGGGAATATGGCATTGAAGAATACATACGATGCCCAAAACGTGACGCCTTGAAAGCCGTCAGCGCGAGGTCCACCGAGGAAGAAAGCGGTGTCACTCACTGCTTAAGATATAAAGTGCCATGGCAGCCCTCCATTTGTTGGCTGTGGTGACCCCTAGAAAGCCAAATTCAAATGCCCAACAAAGCACAGAGAAGCCCCTGACGACCCATGGGTTCCAGTTGCCATAGTCCGCCAAACTACCAATGCCAATGAAGAGAAGCGCTTGAGTAAGAAATGTTAAGCCAGTGGCGATCAGGATGACCGAAGTGTATGCCTTTGTCTTATTGCCACCTCCCCAGAACACATGACAAGGTGCCGTAGGGTCAACGCCGCAAGCGGAGCTACCTAACGGTAGTACATTTGGGTTGAACCCCGCTTGGTAGATGAGGTTCTGGAACAGAAGACTGGAGCTGGACAGAAATGAGTGGGAGAAAATATGTGAGACTTAACAACATACTACTGAAAAGATCCGATACCATTGTTGCCTGCGTACTTCTCAGTAGATTAGCACCCGATATTCCAGAGATTTTGAAAGAGCTTCGGATGCTTCCCCCGCGGCTAAAACACAAGATCACGAAATTCATAGGCCTTCTGAGGTAGCAATTCGGCACTCGGCACCCATGGGACGGACTATTTGCAAACGGAATGAGAATGACCCTTACGTATGCGTAATAGGAGATAACCTCCTTCCTCGTCGCAGGTGAGCCTTTGGCGACATACTGGTCGAGATCCCGTACTTCATCAGATCTCGTTTCGCCGCCGAAGGGAGAGTTGTCCGGAGTCGCCACCGCGCTGAAAGCCAGCTTCGAGATGTGATCCTGCTCCCCTCCAGCCTCGAAGTCCTTATCGGTGGCCATGGTAGAGTCGGGGGTTCAGGCGAAACTCGTGGTGTCGTACTTGACCTTTCGCTCAATTGCGCGGTGGAAAGCGGGCAGAACGCGTGCAAGAAGCAATTCTTGAGGGAAGGGACGCTCCTCAAGTACTTCGAGGAGTGCCTTTCACTGCCAAACTGAAGTCGCTAAGTGGGATGTAGTACAAGGTCGACAGAAGGGTTGGGAGGTGCAGATCGTCGTCGAGTAGGATGTTCGGTTCAACCAACACTTCCTGCAAGCCACTCCCAAGAGAGACATCGCACAGAGAAGGTTACATCAGCCCCGCTTCCATCCATGATCTTCCGCAAAGCCGGCTTCAAGTTGATCCAGGCAAGCCATACCGCGATCAGATTGGTGGGCTCCCAGTGGCTAGCACGCGGAACTTCCCGTGACAGTCGTGGCTGGGCGGGAGCGGTTGCCTGAAGAGGAAGACCGAACGGACGCTTAGATTAAGCGAGGGACTTCCCCTATTGGCCAATGGCCAATCTAGATATCCATACCTCGGGATGGATGGGGCGAGCCACGCTCTGGGCAACTCTGGCGTCGCCTTATGCGTCTTTCTTGTGCAACCATCGTTTTAGCACCACTTAAGGCTCTTCTATTCCATATGGCGCCCAGGGCTGCAAAAGCAGCGGATGTGGAAGCCGCCTCAGGGACCGGTCACACAGAGATGACGTTCTTACTGTACAGAGGGTAAACACATTTGGCTTGTCCCTTGTAAACGCGATCATATGTCGGTGTGCTGTTGCCATAGAGGCCTTAGCACATTAAAGTTTAATAGGCAGGGTATGCACGTGCTTTCACTATGCAACACCCGTCTCCGACATACAGCGCACATACAGCACTTCTACAGGAGTTCAATCCGATGTGTTCACCCCCTTTACTGTACTCCTCAGCCGAGGTGGCAGGTCCACTCGCGCTCCATTCTCGCCTCCCTCAGCAATCGCATCCCAACTTGCCGACACGACTGCCCTTCAACAAAGGAAGCCCCTCGGCATGGCCAAATCCTGTGATCAAGGAAGGCCCAAATGACTCGCCCCGGACGCTTCAGCCCTCGCCAAGGGCAATCCATGACTCGCATTGGACGTCGGGCAAGTGCGGCCCGCGAACTGACCAGTCGTTTTTGGCAGATGTCCGCTGGCAGACGACTCCCTCACCTCGCTCGCTCAGCGGTCTGATAGCGACACAATCAGATCTAAAAAGAGCTACAACCTTAAAACCCCCCATTGCTCCGTAAGAACCCACTTTTTGGCCGTCAGCCCCACCGCCGAGTGGCCCAGAGTGGGTGATCTAGGCGATGGAAAAAACTCTTAGTGACGGATGCTGGTATCATCACTTGCCTACTTGCCATTGCCGTGGTTTGGTACCCCAGTACATTGGCTTCGCGGGCACGGAGGACGGGGACGAAGTATACCTCATGATCCACCCCATGATCTATCTGTCTGACAATGCTCTACAAAGCCTCTCTTACGGCTGCTTACCCTCCCTTCTTTTTTCTCTTTCGCCTTGTTCCCTTCCTGTTTCTCAAAGTCTCTTCAGCCCAACTGTAAACACTCGGATTCACCGACCAAGTCGAGATGCCTTCAAAGCTTGCCTCATACGTGATAGGAATCGATGTTGGAGGGACTAACACTGACAGGTGAGAACACCGCCTCCTGTTTGCTTTGTGGCTTGCTGACACACCCGTAGCGTTATTCTTCAGAACGAAAGTGTTCTGGCCTGGCACAAGACTGCCACAACATCAGACATCCAACAAGGTGTCGAGACAGCAATTGCAGCCGTCGTGAAAAAAGCGGCCACACCGCAATGCCATGTAGACTGCGTGAAGATTGGCACAACGGTTTGGCTACCCGATTTCTTTCATCTATTCGTTGTTAGGTGATGCTATGGCTTGCGTTGAGGTTGAGCCTGTTTATTGGCTTAGCCGTGATAGGGAGGGATCACCGTCAAAAGCAAACACAAACCCCGCACCATGGCCCTGTCCCAACGCTTCATCAATTTAAAGTGCTTCTTTTTGCTGCATGGAAGGTCTTCTGATGTTCTATAGCAATTTGTCAATGCCGTGTTGGAACAGGATGCGAGCAAGCTAGACAAGGTTGCAGTCGTTCGTCTCTGTGGCCCCTATTCCAGGGGTTCACCCCCCTTTCTGGACTTTCCTCCAAGGTTACGGGCTTTGATGGAGGGCCACTTTGGTTACGTTGATGGTGGATATCAAGGTGAGGCGCTTTCTCGACCCAAGTCCACACTCAGATGAAACTACCGTCCACCACCCTGTTCGGCATTGCCGTTCATCTTGAGTCGACGCTGACAATTCTCAGTTGACGGCACACCGATTTCACCCTTGGACCCAGATCAGCTGAGAGAGCAAGCATCCATCATCAAAACAAAAGGAATCACAAGTGTCGTAGTGGTTGGGATCTACTCACCGTCAAATCCATCCCAGGAGGATGAGGCACGAAGCATACTTGCAGCCGAGCTTGGACCTGGCTACGATATATCCTGCTCCTCCGCGATTGGTCGACTAGGGTTTCTAGAACGTGAGAATGCCGGAATACTGAATGCCAGTTTGAGGCGGTTTGCTCGTCATGTCATCGCTGGGTTCTCATATGCTGTTGGGAAGCTTGGCAAATGCAAGCTGTACATCACGCTGAATGATGGCACATTGAGTAAGGCCTCGACGGCTGCTGAATATCCCGTGAGATGTTTCTCATCGGGCCCTACGAATAGCGCAAGAGGTGCCGCCTCATTGGCTAGAGTAGAATCTGCTTATGACTCTGATGATAGCGAAGTCCTTGTGGTTGACGTTGGGGGGTACGTACCTATATGTACCGCGAGGCGGTGAAGCTGACATAATTTTGAAGCACGACAACAGACATATGTGCATTACTGAAAACCGGGTACCCTAGGCAATCCTCTGCTTTTGTCAAGATCGCAGGTGTAAGGACCAATTTCACCATCCCAGATGTACACAGCATTGCTTTAGGTGGGGGATCAATATGCCGAGTGGATCGCGATCGGACCGCTGTCGGTCCCGACTCGGTAGGATCACGGCTTGGACTGGACAGCATATCGTTCGGAGGGAACACCTTGACCGCAAGTCTCCTTTCTCTTTCCAACATCCAATACGAGTCACGTCAGGATTTCTCGACCAGGGATCTTCGTGCTTGGTAGCAATTAAAGCTCCCGGACAGGGTCCAGTCCTTGCGAAGACCTTGCATTACCTTATCTCTGCGGCCAATCTACCTCAAAGTATCCATCCTACCAAAATAGTACTAACTCCATTCAAAAATTAGGCCACGGACTTGGTGTTTTCAAACAAATTTACTGACAACCTTGTCCCGCCATCGACCAAGTCGGCCGGGCTTCGCGAGATTTCACGGGCTCTCGAGGAAGCAATAGATCTTGTCAAAACGAAACAAGGAGACGCAAAGGTCATTCTTGTTGGAGGCGGAAGCATTATCATTGGTGATCGTATTGCTGGGGTCGGAGAGATCATCAGGCCGAAGTATTTGGAAGTAGCCAATGCCGTCGGCGCAGCCGTATGTCACCTAAAACGTCGTTACGAACCTGCTGACATTTGCAGATCGGGAAAATTAGCGGCACGGTCGACAAGACTGTCGTTCCAAGAGGAACAACCATTGACCAAGAACTCGAGGATGCCAAAGCCCTTGCCATTGAGCGATGTATCGCCGCCGGAGGTAACAAGAGAACTATTGAACTCGTGGAAGTAGAGACGGTGCCGGTGTCGTATGTCACTAATGGGGCCACACGGCTCTTCGTTAGAGTTGTTGGAGACCTAGTCGAGGGGTATGAAGAACATCAAGACTCATCACAGCCTCACCTAAACGGCGATGCATACCGGAAACCAACGGATTTCTCATCGCTACGAAATGGAATCCTTAATGACCATTCCTTGATGTCTAAGGGCTCGTCCTATGATATTGTTGAACACGTCGATTTGAGATCCTACCGACCTAGGATTGAAGGCGATCTCTGGTATTTGTCAGAGTTGGATCTTCAATTTCTGCAGGACGGTACCGGGGTTCTGGGCGTTGGGAGTTGCGGAGAGCCCTATCCAGTTTATTTGGCGTGTCTGCTGGCACTCCGAAATGGTGGAGAGATTATAATTAGGAGGCAAGATACGTTACCGGACAATGCTGTTGTTCTTGTTGGTGGCTTCATGGTAAAGATAACTCCCTCCTCGCAGACCACAGTCCCATGCTAACACATATGAAGGGATCCCCAAGTGTGTACTTGGAGCGAATACCTGGTTTGAATGAGTATGCTACCTTTCGCTATCAGCATGTTATTGATACTGATCATTTCAGGGTCACGGATGCGATGCAAGCTGCTATGAAAGCAAGCGGAATCTCGACTTTTGATGCAGTAATACCTAATGAAATAGGAGGGATGAATGCTTTCGAAGCATTGCTGGCAGCTCACCGCTTTAACAAAGCTACACTGGACAGCGATCTTGTTGCACGAGCATATCCTAAAGTCTGGCAGACAGTCAGATGTCTGCACGGCATCCCAATAACACCAGCTGCCGTAGCAGATGGGAATGGTCAGCAGGAGGTAACACATCTCTCTTCTTCACCATTTATAATCATATTTTGCTAACAAAGTTCAGATATTTCAAACATCTCAAGACAATTTTGAAGCCGAAGACCTCATGCGAGGCGCCTGCACAGAGTTCGGTTCCCTCTCAGGGATGTGCATTAACCCCATCCACGGCATCGAAGCCAAGACCTTGCCCCGCAACAGCTTCTCTCACGGTCCGCTCCCTCCCCCTTTTCGAATCAAAAAACTAATAATCTCCCAGCATGGACAATAGGACGTTCCATTGCCCTCTCCCGCTCTCAAAAACTCGACCCCATCTCCGCCCTCCTAAAATCCGAGCGAGGCATCCTCCTCTTCACCGGTAAAATAATCTCCGTAACGCGAAACATCGGCTCAGGCTTCACTCGCGGGAGCGTACTTCTCTCTCCCCTCACCGACACTTCTTCTCCCCCTTCTAAAACTCGACCCCATACCCCAACGTCTTCTCTCCTCGTCGACTTCGAAAACGAAAACCTCTCCGCCACCCTCCGCACCCCAGGTCAAGCAGACAAGACATTAGCAGTCTGTCCAGACCTTATCACCTTCCTCGATAAAGCGAACGGTGCCCCGCTCGGGATTTCGGATTACAAATACGGGCTAAGAGTGAGCGTGATTGCTTTAAGGGCGCCACCGATTTGGACGAGCGAGAGGGGGTTGGAGATGGGTGGGCCGAAGGCGTTTGGATTGGATGTCGCTTATAAAGGAGTGGGTAGTGGGGAGTACGAGGCGCCGAAGAGTGTGTGGGAGATGTTTGGGGAGGGGAAGTGAGGGCTAGGTAGATATGATGATGATTAGATGATAGAAACTGATAGCTGGGAGGGAGTTGATAGATGAGCTATACTAGCGGAGTTTTACGAATGCGATGGTTTCTTCAAGAAAACGCTTTTACTTTGTTAACCTCTCATTTCTATCACTCCATGAAACTTAAATGACGAGATACTCCCAGTTCAAGGCGTGTCTACAGGCGAGACTTGAAATAAGGGAGGTATCATATTACGATATGGTGAATCTCCGTTTTATTCATATGGTCTCATATGACAACAGTGATCATGTGTACTCTTAGACAAAAATTGACTTTCCTCCCAATATCCAGATCCTCCATTGCCAAGGGGATATCTGGCCAGATGTCTCAGTTTGAAAGGTCCGTTTGTCCATCTTTCTCGTGCATAAAATAGATGTATGGGATCAAAGTTTGGTATTAATGATACGGGGTTTGTTAAAAAGACAGCACATGCATCGATTGCCGTGAGCTCTGAAGCAGAAAAGCCTTTCGCCGTCATTGGTACGTAACGCTATTTATGACGATTTCTGCTACCGTACCGCATAAACGAGATTTTTGATGCTCATGCATCAACTCAAAAAGCTCTTTTCCCCTCAACAGTGAGAAAGGGCCCGTAGTCAAAGAGGATTAGCTCACTTTTTGGAGCAAAATTCCATGGATCGAACCATATTTGGGTCCAATTGGATGACCATATTTTTCAGCAAGGGCTCTCTTCGGCCATTTTGAAGGAGGGTCCGCGAAAGTCATTAATTTTTGGCAGGTCGAATACTCAATTTGCTAAAAGTAGCGATGAGCCAATGTACAGTTTAAAGGCTGCGGTGACGAAGGAAAGCAAATAATCTTTTGTTGTGGTCTGAGCTATCCTTATCGGAAGGAATGTGGGGGTCGTTCATTCCAAACTTTGAATTAGGGCATGTCTTGGAAGCAACATCTGGACCCCAGTACCTCAGTACAATAAGAGGACGGTGAAGTAAAGGTTGATTTGAACTTGGCACTTGCCCTCATTCATCTCGAGCTTTCCTGTCTAGTATCATGTACTCCACGACAATCGAGGGCTTTTTCACACTAGCGACAGAACTCAATTGCTTTTGCAACCACGTCAGAATTCCCGAAACTTTCACATATATCGAGAACATATATATCGATGGCGTAATAACAGTTGTTGAGCAAACGAAGAATTGATAATCGAGTTCTGAGAATTTTTTTCAAGTTCACAGTTTTGTCTTCGCGACCTCTTTCTTGAGCTCTTCAGCCCTCATCCTGTCCCTCACAATCCTCCTGAGGATCTTCCCCGAAGCTGATTTTGGAATCATGTCGGTAAATCGAATGCCTCCTCTTAACTGTTTATGATTGGCAACCTTTCCATTGAACCACTCCTGGATTTCCTTCTCGAGAACCGAATCTTCGACATCTTTTGCAGATGCCGCCTTCACAACATACGCCCGAGGTATTTCTGTGGCTCGATCGGCATTATAGACGCCCACGACACACGCATCAGCCAGTTTCCCGTGACCGCAGAGTACACCTTCAAGTTCGGCAGGTGCAACTTGGAGTGCCTTATACTTGATGAGCTCTTTTAGTCGATCGGTGACGTAAAAGTCGCCTTCCTTGTTCTGATATCCAATATCTCCTGTTTTCAGGAAGCCATCTAGGGTCATCATATTGTCTGTGGCGGTAGAATTGTTGAGATAGCCGGCACATACGTGGGGGCCTTTGACCCAGATCTCTCCGTTCTCTCCAATGGGTGTAGGAGCTCCAGATTCTGACATGATTTTGGCCGACATGTTAGGCAATAGGTTGCCAATAGATCCGATTTTGCGTCTCCAGTCATTCGATCCCTGCATGAGATTAGATGAGGGACTCTGAAGTTAATGGCCGGTAACCCACTTGAAGAAAGGTAAGGACAGTCAATTCTGTCATCCCATATCCTTGCTTGACCGGAATCTTCAGCCGTTTCCAAAGGGCATCAACCAGTTCGCGTGCAACCGGAGCAGCCCCTGTAGTAAACCAAGTCATTGAGTGCCTGAGAGCGATTCACAAACAGTGATTGACTTACCCGCAAGACCACTCTTCACAGAACTCAAATCGTACTTGTCGACGACTGGCGACTTGCTGAGAGCAAGAACAATGGGAGGCACCATATGAAGGAAAGTGACTCGGTGTTCTTGGATCGTCCGGCAATAAGCTTCAAGATCAAAACTGGGCATTACAATAGCCTTGTATCCGATCTTCAACGCATGGGTCATCACAAGAATCAACCCAAAAGCGTGAAAGAAAGGGAGCACGCATATAATACAGTCTCCTCGGCCGTCTGGTCCCACCTTACCACTCAGATCTTCTTGAATTGACTGATACGATAGCAGATTGAAGACTACATTTCGATGTGTAGTTTGAACACCTTTGGGCAATCCGGTCGTTCCACTCGAATAAAGGATATAGGCAGTATCTCCGGGGGAATTGACAACACGACCTGTCGGGTCCGTGTACCTCGCATCGGAGAGAAAATCGACGAAATGCAGAACGTCTGAATGTGTCCCATTGCCAATCAGCAGAATGCGGTCACGGGGTATCCCCACAATCTTCGCAGCTTCAAGAGCTTTGCCTAGACAAGATGATTGTGTCACCAAAGCCTTAGCTCCAGAGTGTTTCAGTTGAAATGCGAGTTCCGTCACGGAGTAAGTTGGATTTGCTGGAGAAGGAATCCCACCAGCTCAAAGAGTCCCAAAGTGGAGGGCTGGAGTATCCACGCAGTTGGGCGAGTACCAGCCCAGAACGTCGCCTTTTTGCCAGTCCCACAGGGAGCGGAGAGCATGACCAAAGGCGGCTCCAGTATTTTTAACGTCGATGAACCTGTACTGTCGAGCGGCGTTGGGCTGGTGAAAAACCACTATGGTCTTGTCAGCTCTTTCTTCCAGATTTCTGCACGCTTTTTATACACCTCTTTCGTCCGGGAAGTCTCTCTCTTGTTCAAAGAGGAAGTCCCAGATGTCAATCTCTGGGATTTGAACGGGAGGGAAAGGAGATTCGGTAGCCATAATAACGAAAGGGAACGGTTGCTGAATGTTCGACCTGAACACAGGGAAGTCATGCGTTCATGTAGGTTTCCAATTGTAAGATCTTAAATCTTACCACAGGAGGAAGGACCTGAGGTTGCCGAGATGGTGATCCAGAACCGGTTTCGAAGCCAATCACGATCCTTGTTGGGTGAGACCAGCATTGTGTAACCGTGGAGTTTTCACGGAGCCTCTGGGTCCTATATAACCTGCTTGTGTCCACATGTTAGCTGATCCGATTGCGAATGCTGCAGTTGTGCCGCAAAGGTTTGTTGCAGAAACGCTGGAGAGAAGCGAAGTGAAGCTTTTGGGGCTTTCGGCACGAAGTCTACTGGAGTGCACAGCGGGGATCTCGGAGAGCCATACTCCGTAAGGATCACTAGACCAAGCGAGATGTGCGAAACGCCGCTTGCATGCTTCACTCTAGCAACAATCGCCCTCGCTTCCCTACCACGTGCATTACCCCGCCCCTCCCCCCTCCTGCTCTTCCCAAGTCTCAACTATAATCGAAAATCTTCACTCTCTCTCTTTAATTCTTATACTTATAATTCTTAGAGATACGAGTATGGGGCTGGGAGAGGGGATAAAAGGGGCAGGTAGTAGCGTAAGATGGAAAGTGGAAAGTGGAAAGTGGAAAGCAAACTTCCAGAGTCGAGAGTACGGAAAGCCGTGAGGACGTGATGTGCCAGCGCGCTTCCCGTATTCTGCTGAGATGATTTACCCTAAGAAAAGTCGTACACCACTCCTCATATACGTAACCCGACCTGACTTAGCTCTGCTAGTATTGTACTCCTACTCCAGATTATATAAGACTTAAAGAGATATAAGAAAGGTTTTTAATTAGCACGAGAGTTAGGTACTAAAAAATTAGTACTTTACTTTTTCGTAGGGTAGGCATAAATTTTTTAAATTTTTTTTTAGCGAGGTGAATTATGAAAATGGGTTCTTATGGCTTTTCGTAGTAGGGGGCGCATTTTCAGGGGCTACCTTCAAGCCTCATTGTCAGCGGAAGACTTCGAATGAAACATAACACACAATTGATACCCGAATATTGACAACTGAAGCAGGCTTTAACCCATATGGGGAAGGTATGAACGAGTAGATTGCAAATATTGGAGGGGTATTGAGAAAGTGGCGTGCTGAGCACGCGGGGTTACCAAACAAACACAGTAAAACCCATCAAATCCAGGAGCTGCTCATGCAGCCTCAGTGAACGCCACTTCTTTCCCTTTGCTCGCGAAAGGCTCCGCTTCAGCCCAACCAACCATCGGTTCTGGATGGTTCTTGTGGAACCAGAAGAAAAAGTAGCTCAAAGCTGAAGCCTTGGCTGAGCTGAAATTCAACAATCCAAACTAACAGTCTTAAGCCATACCATTTTATATAAAGCCAGCCTTCCTATCGGTGTAGGAAAGCATCAGCCATACCTGTACCCAACCGAAGAAATTCGCATCATTACTCAATTCTCTACTGCTCAGTGGAACTCAATTGATCCCGATTCAAAATGGCCCAAATCGCCTCCACCTGTGAGGCCGGCACAATCATCACATTGAACGCATGGGTCGATCCTTCCAACTGTGAAAAATACCTCAAGCTCTTTGAACCCATTGCTGCAGAACTCCGCAAACACCCGGAGAACCTCTTCACTGCAATCTGCGTGAACCCAACCGATCCTGGTCACATAAGGATAGTGCACGGTTGGAGCAAAGACTCTGCTTGGTTTTTTGAGGTAAGCTGCTCCGAGTGGTGATCTTGGGGAAAGATGTTGAAAAATTGGTCACAGACTTTTGTGAATGGTAACGAGTCCTTTCAAAGTTTCAATGCGGAGACGGCTCCGATGTGGATTAAGCCTCGTGAGTTTTGAATTCTGTGACTGTGGCAAGATGCTGAAGAATGATAGGTGTGATTGAGCATTTTGATCGATATGTTGAAGGGTAAAGGCAAAACTAGGAAGGCTGGAAACCTCCCTTGAGTCTGGGGGTGGCTTGAGGGACAGAAGCACGTAATCTTGGACGGCACGCGTATTACTCTCTTTCTTGACTTTGGATTGCCGTTGTGAAATGAAACCTCCTCCTTGCCTCTTCGCCGAATTTTTGTCCTCAAACTCAACAAGTAAGAGTACGAATATAATTATGCATTACTATTTTGCGAGCAAGGTTCTCTGGCTTCAATCCTGCACAATGTTCACGTAATTCGTGGTAAACTTCCACTGACCGGCATATCCCTGTGCAGGAAAAGTATAAGAGCCATACGAAAGGTGATTTCGTCCGAACTCAATCGTCTAGACTTCTGATATATCTCATGTCCCTGGCCTTGCACCAAGGCTTGTTCCAACTTCTCGGTCTGAGCAAAGCTCGCACCGAGTCTCGGATCCCTCGCAGACGTGCGAAGAGTAACTAATTATGCAACAATAACAGACATGGAAATGAACAGCAACGGCGTTCAAAGATCTTCATTGTTGGTATTTACGCAGAATCCCAAATGTCTACCCCCAAAACGCCAATGTCCATGCCATGTTTATGCCCGAGCCATGCACCATTCCACTCCAAATATTCCAGCCCGATTCTTGACCAATATTCCAATCAGATCAAATACAAAGCCGCGCCCATAGCAGCAGCACCCCAGATGGGAGCTTGTGTCATAACTGCTGCACCAGCCGTAGAAGATCGTGTCGCCGAGTTGGCGGCGTTCGATGCCGCACTCCTGATGCTACTCTCAGCCGCTGCCGCCTTGCTGCTTATGCTCGAGATCTCGCTCTGCAAGCTGCTCTTCGCTGCTCCTGTAGCTGTAGCTGCCACACTGGAGATACTGGCAATCGCTCTGGAGGCATCGCTTTCTGCTGCAGAGATTGCAGAGTTAGCAGCGTTTATTCCGGTCGAAATCGCTCCTCCTGCGTAGCTTGTAGCTGTTGAGAGAGCTCCGCCAAGATAGGAGGTTGCGGTTGAAAGTGCTCCTCCAATGTCTGAGGTAGCCGTGTCGAAACCACCGCCGACAACAGAGGTCAGCGAGTCGATGACACTATCGATTTGAGGTACGGCGTTGGAGGTAGAGGCGAGTGCCAGAACGGCGAGGACTGGAAGGGTTGAGTAACGCATTGTTCTGAGGCTGTTCTGTAGATTGTAGATGGTAGAAATTTGGTTGAAGAGGGAAGTGGAAATTGAAAGATGACGACTTTAGAGCTTGAGATAAAGTGAATAAGGAATCAAACCGAGATCAGGAGAGGTCAGGGCAACTTATGTACTAGCGAAGGTGACATGACACCAGCCCAAGGTTAACTGCAAACAGAATCCTCGACGCAGCAGGTACGAGCTCACACTTGGATAAGCTGTGCCACGAAATTGCGCAGAGTGACGTCGTGGCTCCCTTTTTAACGGAGATGTTTCCTCGTTGGGAACTTTTCGCGATGTTTCGTTTTCAGCTGCTCCGATGGTCTGGGTCGCTTGGCTTGTGGCTGGGGAGATTGCGTGGACCACGCAGTGGCGTTCAGTTTCTTCCGAGATGCCGAGAGGGAACTAAAAATAAACAAGGGCCTTTTTATGGTTCGCAGTTCGCAGCTGCATTTAATCCTCCTTCATTCAAACATTTTCTTGTTGTACTGATGAGATACTTGGGGGAATCAGAGTTGAACCCGAATCATTATTTTAAATGTCTTTATGTTTGTCAGGCAAGGCAAGAACAAAGTAAGATAGCTCGACTTTCCCACCTCTTGCCTTCCTTACTTGATTTGCCTCTCTGCCAACGAACTTGCGGGCTCGGATAGGACTCAACTACTTCCTCAGAAGCGAAGCAGCGCCTCACAGTAGCGCGAGGACAAATGGCATGCGTAAATGCTTTTCTCGGCTTAATCAATTAACCAATGTCCCTTCTCCGACTGGAAGCCTTGAAATATCACGTGAATACGCCCCGGTATCAAAAGAAAAGCATACTTACATCCTTACCACAACTTTATGCGACCAGGACAAGTCACCTTACCACACACATCATACGATTTCACTAGAAAACGTGCTGGTTGAGTGCGGGGGCTTGATCTCCAAGATTTCTAAGCTTTGTCGTGCTGCTCAAGTTAAGCTCCGAAGCGAAGAATATATGCAGTTCAAAGTCACTGGGGAACCGAGTTTCATGGCGGAGGAGTCCTTGGTAAACAAGTATATAAACTCGCCATTCTTTCATTTCAAATGGTCGCTCTTCAATCCAGTTCCATTCTCTCATTTGAAGCAAATTCTCCACTTCTATCTCACTTCCCCCAGAAATTTTCAGCATGGCCTCAGCCACCAAGCCAATCGCTTTCTGGGAGGTCCTCTGGACCCAAACACGGGGAAGGTATACATGATCCTCAATGAACTTGAAATCCAGCATAATCGTATTGAAGTGCCTCTCTCAGGGGTCAAAACCCTGGGATAAACCAAGTACAACCCCAACGGACGTCTTCCCACAATCTACCATCCAAACGCTGACCTCGCTATCTGGGAGTCTGGTGCAATCATTGCAAGTCCCAACATCTCATGATTTATCAGCCATTGCTGACCTTGCTACCCAGAGTACTTGCTCGACAAGTATGATCTGGACCATAAACTCAGCTACCCAGCTGGAACGAATGAGTATTACTTGACCAAACAATGGTTGTACTTCCAGATGTCTGGCCAAGGTTCTTGCTATGGCCAAGCATGGTACTTCACCCCTTGCGCATATTCATAATGCTGACCATGCTCAGGTGGTTCCGAACTCAAAGTTCCCAGCGCCATTGATCGCTACCTCAAGGACATCCGCCGCGTCTCAGGCGTTCTCGATAGCGTTCTCGCAGGACACAAATACCTTGCCGGCGGCAAGTGCGCTTTTGCCGATCTTGCGTTTCTCACTTGGCAAACGAGCATTATCAAGATCATTAAGTATGATCAGGCGAAGGACTCCCCGAATGTGTAGGCATGGATTGATAGAATGCCGGAGAGGCCGGCAATCAAGGATTTCTGGGCGGAGAGGAATGAGAGAATGACTACTTTGGGAAGAAGTAGAGATGTTTGGAGCTGCGATAGGAAGAAGTGCAAATGCAGACATGGGGCTTGAGATATCGGTGGAAGACGAGATACTTCATTTCATGTATTCGTTGAACCAGAAGTCACTCTCAATGTGTTGATTCATACTCGTACCAATTGTTGCCACCAAACTTACCAATAAGGATTTTGAGGGCAGTAGCAGTGCCGTGCGCGAAACTGGCGCTCTAAGACTCGGAATAGTGTATCTTCCATTGCCGGAGGCTAGTCGATTTCGCTGTGCGAGCTCGCCTAACCGGGGCAATCTTATGTATCAAAATATGGAGTTTTCGCTCAATCAACACGGACTTCGGTCTGTAAGGTTGAACACCCCACCGCAATGTGGCTAAACTTGCTGAAATACCTCCACCGCAAAGTGGTTGATCGTGAGTGGTTAAGCCACCCAAAAAGCGTTCAAGCTTTCTCCAGATCCTTGATCAGAAGTAAAGAGCCTTAGTAGTAGGGGTGTCATCACTCGAACCACTCCTGCGAACAGAGAAAACTAAACTTATCGAAGTTGATCTATAGGCAGGTTTCACGGAAAAAACAGTTCGGCTGTTTCGCTCAGCGACCACCCTCCGGGCTGGTCGCCAGAGTTTTGCTCTTTGAATCGCTGGAATTCTTTTTGGGGATTCTTTTATTTTGAGGTACAAGCGAGATCGCTAAAGGGGCTTTGTTTATTTTGGCCACTTACTGGGCATGCACTGGAATCTGTGTGGGAGATGAAGCTTGGATTGCTATCTGGGCGAGAGGTTGCTATCTGGGTAAAACGAAGCGAGGCGAATATTATCCTCTAGCACCATTGTCCTGGAACACGGAGATCATTTAGGACCATAATGGGGTTTTTTTTCGCTGGATAAATCAATTTCCATTTTCTCGTATTCAAAGTGACACGACTTCAGCGATGACTCTTTTTTTTATAATTCATTTTGAAGCGGCTCGGACGCGCCTTGCTTCCTCTCCTTGCTCGACCTCACATCGCTTACCCCACCCTTTCAAAACCTTTGACACCTCCATCGCAACTTCTCGCCCTCTCTCTCCCTGCTCAACTTCTCCCACCGGATTCACGTGCCATTACTTGACCTCCCACAATGACGGCTCCTCATTTTACAGAATCAACAACAACATACTGGCAAAAATTCGAGTCAGAAGACAATGCAACCCCTGCACCCTGGAAATACGGCTACCCCGCCCCCTTACCTGATTCCCGCATCCTTGTGCTACCGATCCGCCAGATTGCAGGCAATCCTTCGGAAGCAGTCGCTTCTTTGATCATCAATCAGGCTTCAATATACGTTCACGATGAGTTGAGCAGAATGCTGGCTGAGGCAGTGAGAGAGTCCGAGCCGGATGTCATCATTGGGTTACCGACGCTGGGCTTGACACTCGCGAAGACTGTCGCCCAGAGATTAGGAAAGGGAAAGGCGCTCTATATCTCTTGCAAATCAAAAATACTAATGCACTGTTAGATCGATACATCCCGCTAGGCTACTCTCAGAAATTCTGGTACACCGACACGCTCTCCACGGAAGTCTCGTCCATCACTTCACCATCTGGTCTCAAGAAGCTGTATCTCGATCCAAATCAACTGTCTTTGGCCAAAGGAAAGAGAGCTATTATCATCGATGATGCAGTGAGCTCGGGGAAGACGTTACAGGCAAGTTGGGATTTTCTTGAGAGTGAGGAAGTAGGGTGTCAGCTCCTGGCAGCGGGTGTTGTGATGAAGCAGGGTGAGAGGTGGAGAGCGTTGTTGGGCGAGAGGCAGGAGAAGGTTAGGTGGGTATTTGAGTGTCCGTTGCTACGGGCTGTTGAAGGAGGTTGGGGTGCTAGGGAATAGAGGAGGTCTCAATCTGGGACAAAGGGTGGCTTCAGTCTATGGCCATCGAATAGAGATGCTTCCGAAAGATCACGTGATACCACTCTAGACAGAGACAGAAGCAGGCTTGGAAACCACAAGCTTTCAAACCGAACAATATACGTGAGATGGCCTATGAGAAAGCTTTTCACTTTTAAGGGAAAATCTAATTAGTAGCAAACCAGGCAAGGCAGACTTTGTTAATACTCACGTGATTGAACTTCTGAGGAGGAGGATCTTCCTGCCCTTTCTCACTTCTCTCAGAACTTTCATCGTGACTCCAAAGACCTCGATAGAAGAGCAGCGTCCAGACAGAAACCATATCTAAATACTCGAACTCAAATTTAACAAGGCATCGGAACAATGATCCACCAGAGGGCAAGGCGCCCGCCGAGAAACGCGACACAGTTCGGGCCCTCCACCGGGTAGACGATTCTCAAGGCTTGTCTGCACTACAACGGCGGGCCTGCGAGGCACGCAAGGCTGTCTCTTCATCCCACTCTTGCATCTCAGGTCGTGCAGGACGTGAAGCCTCAACAACGGAAACAGTTCCTGGCTGCTCACGCGACCCAGCTTCCAAGAAATCTCCGATGTCCCTGAATCGTTGGACCTCTAAAAGCCACCTGCTCGACAAGCAACCCAACAAGCATCGTGACCCTCCTGTTGCCAAAGCTTGGCTTGGAGATCTCCGATGAGGCACAGCTTGGCGACGCCTTTCCCACCTGCTGATCATCCTCTTCTGCGGCTCAACCGCTCAACAACGCCCCGGATTTCTGGATTGCTTGAACCTCATCGGTATCAATCTAAAGCTTCAACACAACTGTTGAGCGAAGAAAGAAAACATCTCGCCATGCTCTCGCGAACAGCACATGGACCTCTCGAACAGTGGCGTAAGTTGGAGAAGGCATTGATCGCCATCGGGGTGCCTCATTTACTACGTCATTTTGTCACGCTGCCTTGGTGCACCACTGCACGCTTCCAGATGTTCCATACTTCCAGCGCTCCACTTCCGCGCCTGTTGCGCTCTTGACAGATGTCATTGCTTTTTTCCCGGGGACCTAACAATTGGGGCCCTGGTGGATTACTCGTTGTCTGCATGGCCAGCAGCGGTACAGGCGTCTTTGCGGAAGAATCTCGTAGATCTCCATGTACCTTCTCATGTCAAAACAAGGTCAAATCAGACACCCGGCAGCTTGTTCGGTCTCTGAAAGTTTGTCCACTTCTCCCCTAATCCTCGTGTCTCCCAGTTGGATGCATCGGACCTCACACGACGGTCTGTGGAGAAGTGCCGTCTATGCGGTCACCATCTGCAGATCTAAGCTTCAAGTGAGGCTGCTAAGCGTTTGTTAGGATCTTTGGCGCGACTCCGGTGCCTCCTGGCTGAATAATCCCCAGCTCTCCCATGCCCTACATTTCGACCTTTGCAGCAAAATGACGTCGTGTTATCAATTTGATTTCTGACCCCGTGGGAGTAAAAATACGGGTCTACATCTCCATTATTTCCAGTCGTTTCCCACGTACAATATCTCTCTTAGTGCCTATCTTGAAAACGCCGTTGGATTTGTTTATAGACTATTGGAGAACTAGCCCTTATTCTGATGGTTCCTCGTACTTTCTCCGCGAGCATATAACCTTTTTTAAAACCGCCCATCGATTTTGCTCATCAGCGGTACCTCGAGGAACGAGTCGCGACATGGTGGCCTTCGAAGAGCCTGGAGCATCATCTGCTCCTAATGGTGAGCACGAAGTCACCAACGAAAAACATGATGATTCTGAAGCTTCATCCACCACGAAGGCCGAAGATGCCGGATTAAAGCGCGATGAGAATGTTGCCCTTTGCACCTCTCACCATCCAAGATTTGGTGATAATCAAGTATTTACTGCCAATAGCGATGACTCAGAGGACTTGCCGAATATCGAGAAGGCTGGAACTTACGACAAGATCGAATTGACTGAGGATATGTGTTACGATGAACTCGGATATTCATATCCCAACTGGAAGAAGTGGTAAGTCCTTTTTGAGACACAACCCAGATGAAATTTATTGGTCGTCAAGTGTTTTGTTAATCATATGCTAATTATATAATAGGATGATTCTCACAGTCATCTTTTTTGTTCAAGTCTCCATGAACTTCAACACCAGTCTTTACTCTAATGCAATTCCCGGGATATCGGAAGAGTTCGGCGTCAGCGAACAAGCAGCTCGATGTGGTGCTATGATATTCTTGGTGCTTTATGCATTTGGTTGTGAGCTGTGGGCACCTTGGAGTGAAGAGTTGGGACGAAAACCCGTTCTTCAACTAAGTTTGTTACTGGTCAACATCTGGCAACTTCCTGTTGCACTCGCCCCGAACTTCGCGTCTATTATGGTTGGGCGAGCCCTGGGTGGTCTGTCTTCCGCTGGTGGTTCTGTCACCTTGGGAATGATTGCGGATATGTGGGAATCGGATACCCAGCAATACGCGGTTGCTTTCGTCGTGTTCTCCTCTGTTGGTGGTTCTATCCTTGGACCAATTGTTGGTGGCTTCAGCGAAGCTTTCCTAAGCTGGAGATGGTCCATCTGGATCCAGCTCATCTTTGGAGGCTTTGTCCAGATTATGCACCTTGTTCTCGTTCCCGAGACCCGAACTACGATTATGCTGGACAAGATTGCTAAGAAGCGACGCAAGAGCGGCAAAGACAAGAACATCTGGGGACCGGACGAACTTGTTCCTTTCAGTGATCGATTCTCGGCCAAGGAAATTTTGGTAACCTGGATCCGACCTTTCAAGATGTTCCTTACCGAGCCGATTGTTCTTACGTTATCGCTTCTCAGTGGTTTCAGCGACGCTCTGATCTTCATGTTCATCCAGTCTTTCAGCTTGGTCTACAAGCAATGGGGCTTCAGTACCGTTTCACAGGGCTTGGCTTTCATCCCTATCGGCATTGGATATTTTATCGCCTGGTTCAGCTTCATCCCAGTTATTCGAAGAAATATTGCAGAGCGCAAAGCAAAGCCTGACGATGAAAAAGTACAATACGAATCTCGTCTCTGGTGGCTTCTGTACACAGCTCCATGTTTGCCTATCGGACTCATCGGCTTTGCCTGGACCAGCACCGGGCCTCCACTTCCATGGATCGCCTCGATGATATTCGCCGCTGTTGTTGGTATTGCGAACTACTCTATCTACATGGCAACTATCGATTACATGATTTGCGCTTATGGACCCTATTCGGCGTCTGCAACTGGTGGAAACGGGTGGTCTAGAGACTTTTTGGCTGGTGTACTCACCATTCCAGCAACTCCTTTCTTCACAAGTGAGCCTAATTCCCCACTTCAAACTAAACATTCAACTGACCCGCATCTTAGACATTGGAGGGCAGCCTCTTGCATACCCTTCCACCATTCTGGCCTGCATCTCCTTCGTCCTCGTCATCGCAGTTTACGTTATCTACTGGAAAGGACCAGTGCTCCGGAAACGCTCGCCATTTGCTCAACAGCTCTCAGATGCTAGAACAGAGTCAGAAGTTCCTGGACGTCGTCTCTCCAGGATCCCAAGCAGACAAAGCGCTATTCGAGCGCATTCGTTCTCACGATCGCAACAGGAGCTGAGAGTTAGGCAAACTATGGGAAGCCGGAAGAGTAGCATGGCTGGTCCGTCTAAAAATAAGACCCCTCAGCGAACGCCAATGGCGAGTCGGAATAACAGCTATGCGGCCCCGATGCATCACGGTCACGTTGAGGTGTAAGGGGTGTTGGGTTGTATGATATAATGTCTCATGATGCATTCGATGGCTTTTGCATGGGGAAGAAGCCTATCCATTTATGAAAATTTCGATCCTTTTCTACAAATACGAAAACAAATTATCTGTTCACAAAATGACTTCTGAGACTAAAATTCATGCTTCATAGCCTCATCAACCAATTTCCGTCCATACTCATTAAGCAGCAACAACGCTTCTTTCTTAGGACTGACTCGGAAATAATTCTCACGATTGCTACCGTGGCCCATCCTTCCCACCCTGAAGACCTTTCGTACTCTCATGAACCTAGAGATGACTTTCATTGTGGATTCACAATCATCATCATCTACTAAACTCGCGGTATCGCTCCTCGGTATATGAATTTGGATATCATTCGGACCCTTTCTAGCTAGCTTCTTCTCGTGTTCAGATGATGTTCGATCCTCTTGCAGATGGGAAGAAGTGGGTGGAGTTCCCCTACCAGGGGGCATTGGACCCGACCACATACTCGAAGAGAGTGGTTGTGGCGGCCCAACATGCCCGCTAGAGCCAGGGAGATCTCTGGTACGAGATCCGCTGTGTGCTGGGGTAGGAGGAAACTGAGAATGCTTCGGAGGAAAGCCAGGTGGAAGAGGAACCGGCTCCGGACGAAAACGTGGCGGAGGAGGAGGAACCGGCTTCGGCGGCTCGGGTATGGGCCACATGTGCATTGAGATTGACCATCCGGGTTGTATGATGGTTTCCCACACTTGAGGAAGGATGATCTCTCCATTCGGAGCAATTAGGTCGTAGTGCCCCTCATTTACGTGAGGGCCAATTACATCAACGTGGATGAAGGCTTGTCTGATGAGCTCCTCTACACCCTATACAACCTATGTCAGTCGTTCTGATATATTCAATTATCAAAGTGGAAAAGGACACACAACTCACCTTCCAGGTTTTAGCCATGGTGAATGGGAATGTGAACTTTCTGCCGACAGCATCCTTGAACTTTATCCCCGCCTCGGGTTTCTCTGGAGCAGCTCTCGGGTTACTGGCTTGCTGTTCCATTGCCTGCGAAAGACCACTCTTTATGATGTCCAGAACGCTTTGAGCAAAGGCAACCTCAACTTCACTCGCGTGGCCATCTGATGTACGGTGACCGCGAGCAGGCCGGCGATCATTGTCCCCTGGAAGGCTGGGACTTTTGACGTCCTCTTTCAACGGTACTCCATCCTCTACAAGACGGTGTACCAAGTTTTTAGATTGGACAAAGCCAACGAAAGAGTAGGCGCTATTGCTTGGCAAGAGATTCCAAAGAAGCAGAGGCATATTCAAAAGGACGAGAGTCGAATAACTTTTGTATACTCCCTGGACACTGACCTCTTTTGCTCCACTTGGTAGGCCTTTGAGCCATTCGGACCAAGTTCGAAGTTTCTTCCCCTCCTCGGCAAGGCTGTCATCTAGAAAATAATTGTCATCTAGTCGAACAGCTAGGAGAACCTGGAGGGACTTGGATTGTTCTGGTGACTCCGAGACAATCGTTGGTGCTGTCGAAGACGCCCGATCCGAGTCGTTTTGTGAATTGCTTGGAAGTGTAGAGTTAGTTGACGCATTTCTTTGAGGAATTGCTCCGCCAATATTCGACACTGCTGCGTGTGATAATTTAGAGCGAAGAGGTGCGAGCATGATACTCCGATATGGAGTCTCATTAGTCAAAAAACAATGGACTGGCGTCCTCCGCTTATGAACTTCGAATCGTGGTCTGCCATTCTCATCTGTCCAAAGATTGCCATCTCGGTCTCTCAAAAGTGCGGGTTTCCAATTCTTCAATGAACCGATTACTCGGACATGAAGCTCTGCTACTGAGATAGCTGGGCCACTAAAGGCTTCCTCTAATTCTCTTATCAGAGAGTTCGTGAAGGAATGTGGTCCCACTGCCGGAGCCTGCGTCTCAAACCCACAAGCTGCAATGACCTCTGTGACGCCTTGACCACCAGTATTGATTGCGGGATGTGATGAGTGGCAGCTATCATAGAGAAGGAGGACATCAGAGGCTGCTTCTTCGAGGAGCTGCTGCACTCCACCGCATGGCAACGTTGGTGATCCAACTTTATCAGTCCTGTATTCTTCATTAGCAATAGAGTTCGCCTCATTTTAGCTGTTTCGCTTTTCAAAGTCCCAATAAAATTGGAACATTCAATCCCTAATCATCACCTACAGATGAGGCTTCGATACTTCAGTTGCAATGGCTTCCTTCACTCTCTCCACCGGCGAGGTAAAAAAAAGGCACTTACGCTGACCAAATTGGAGGTTCGTTAGTCTGATTACTTAAACGGGCATGGCCTCCGTAATACACGATCAAGAGGCTGCTGGGGCTGTCATTTTCAAGGAAAGACGATAACCGGAACGTTGTGGCCTTTCCTGGAGTCGTCGATGGTATTTTAAATTCCTGGACGTCGTACCGATAGAGAGCTGAGAACACGTGCTTGAGGCGTTTGATCTCACGCGCCACTCCAAGGTTATCATCCTCCCAACTCAATAGAAGCACGTGGGCCTCTTCATACCGATTTCCGTTTCGTGTTGGCCAGGCAGCATTGATGGCGACTTGGAGATCCTGCCCGAATTTTTCGATGCTTGGAATGTGTTCATCCACAAATGAAGTATCGTGGGTATTCAGTCTGATGAAACCTTTCTCTGGAAGCTGGTGTTGAGTGGGTTCATTATCCTCGGTGAGATTCTCGTTTTCAGAGACTTCTTTCCTTTCATCGGGTGGCGTGAGGGAGCCATGTGATGGACCTTTCACAGCCTGATCGTTCCGAAGCCTACTTTGCGCTGGTCCACGTTTGGTGTAAGAAGCCTCGATGTCATCCTCGAGCTGCAAAGCCTCAGAACTCTGGAAATGCATGGTTAGTCGGTGCGATACAGATTTGAAAGACTGAGGGCCATTTAGGCAACTCACGGGGCTCGCTTCACGCCCTGGCGAAGAGGGAAACAAGGTATCAGGATCCGACATATCCAGTACCTCTTGGATCGTAGACAGCCTTGTTGTCCTTGGGACTTGCCTGATAGCAGCGTACGACTATTTGGTCACAGGGAATTGAAGAGGAGGCATAAGTAATGATGCTGGCTTGCTCGATAGATTTGAACAGGTCGTTAGTATGGTCTTGGTGAAGAAGGCTGAGAGTGAAGGAGGAGGTGGTCGTGGATTTCTCTGTCACGTGGTGGACAACGTTTGTGTGCACGGACCAGTGTGGCTTGAAGTTTCAAGCCTCAGGGCTCCTCTGTGAAGGAAAGAACGAGAAGCAAGTAGGATGTCAACAACCTTCATTTCATTTTCTTTTACAGCATTCGGATCCTATGCTTTCAACATGAGGCAGACGCCTTAACAGACAACTTGTGGACAAGACTTATGGACAGACAAAAGCACCAATCACAGAGTACTCTTCAGGGGGGCAATAAAGGGGAAGCCACAAGCCCATGCCCACTCTTGAACGGCGCAGCCAAGGCTCGCCTATTCAGGCGCTTGCCCCTCGAAAATCCCCACCGCAGTGGATCAATCAAATTCAACATACAGAGGTAACGTTTCGTCTCTCTGCTCTTAAAATGATGGTGAGATTATCTCACTCATGAAGTGACGGAATGTTCGAGCTTCGTCTCAACATCCATTTGCTCACCCTCGGGACCAGTTATACCGATTTTGAAGCAAGGGTACTTCACCCGGGGACTCGGCACACGGCATCCATAGCGAGTGGTGGCAAGAACTTCATCGCAGGCCTGGGCATGCAGCTCGTCGACGCTCGTCGTTGAAGCAACTTCATGGCGTTATTTGGGGTTCAAACAGGAGACGGGGACATCTTCGCTCCTCGTGTATTAGATGGCCATCCATTTGCTTCTTGTTCCAGATTTTGGGTAGGCATCAACCCCCCACCATTCATTCCCCCACCTCTGAAGCTTCCCATCGACTAAATTATCAACAGGACCCCGTGAATGCTCGTTTCGAAAGCTGTACCCTTCCCTTCATCTCTGCAGTTCCAATCGTGGTTGCAGGATGCATTTTGCTAGGGTTCCTCGTGAAGCTACTCCCGAGGGGCTTACGGAGTCCGGAATGGTCGCGGGCTTTTGTCGAGGAGCCGAAAGGGGAGCAAGGTGATCTCCTGCCCAGTGAAAAGAAGTCGTTCACACGCTTGACCGTTGTTCTATTTGCCGTGTCGGGCGTCTGCCTTGCCGTCCAAACGCTCACGGTGTTTTTGCCCACCTTTCGAACTGAGATGGTGTTTCCATCAGCATCATGGGCTGTTGGCTCTCTTGTCATCGCTATTTGTCGTCCAAACACTGCTCCGCTGGCTTTGCTTGTCTTGTATACCACCATCTTTACCACGCAGGCCATCATTTTTGTCGATAGCCCTTCCGGACTGCATGTTAAAGACTTGCCGTATATTCTTGCCCTCATCTCAGCGCTCGTAGCAATTGGCGTCATCCTGGTCATGCCGTTGAGGCATCCTCATTTACCAAAGGACCAGATAAGTCCCGCTTTTGGACTACCCACATCCGAGCTACGGAGCCCGGAGGATGACTTGACCGCCTGGCAGTTTATGACCGTGTCTTGGATGGCGCCACTCATGTCTATTGGCAACAAAAGACAATTGAACGATGAAGATGTTTGGCAGCTGGGCTATGAGTTTCAGCATAGGATGCTACATGATACTTTCAGAGAATTGAATGGATCCGTTCTGGGAAGGCTTTTCAGAGCTAATGGACTCGATCTTGTCATTATATCTGGCTTGAGTATGTTCGAGCTGGCGGCGAGTATGTGATTCAAGCCCCATACTTCACTAGCTTTCTAACCAAATTCACAGCATTCTCCTCACCAGTACTTCTGCAAAAGATTTTGCAGAGTATGGAAAACCCATTGGCACCTACGCGTGCTGCTCTCAACTACGCAGTGTTGACACTGGTCCTCCGAATGCTTGCAGCCCAATCGGGGGTGTTCACGCTGTGGTTTGGGAGACGTGCATACGAAAGATCTCGTGGAGAGATGATCACGATGCTTTACGAGAAGACGCTGTCCAGGAAGGTCATTGCTCTGAGCAGCAAGGCGATCATCGAGGCTGACACAAATGGTACCTCAAGTGGCGGAAAGCCTGCCAAGCAAAGTTGGTTCAGTCGGACACTGGGCTTTCTAGCAAAGCCTTTTCTCCTGCTCTGTGGTCGCAGAAAACCCCCTAAGAATGATCCGGCGAAACAACCAGCATCAATGGGGCGGATTCTGAATATAATGCTGTGAGGACTTCCCTCTCAGAGAAGAACCTCTACTGACACGGCTATGTAGCGGAGACGCTTACAATATTTCCCAAAGGTATGTATTCAACCACGTCTTGAGTGTCTTGACTAACATGACCTCCAGATTCTGGGAATTCAATAATATTGTCTCTCAGCCGATCGGTTTAATCTTCTCAGTCGTCCTGATATGGCAATTGCTAGGCTGGCCCTGTCTCATAGGCGTCATCACCATTGTCGTGGCCCAAGCCCTCAACGCATTATATGCACGAGCTCTCATTTACTGGGAGCGAAAACTCCGAGTCGCTACTGATGAGAAGTTTCACAAAATCTCCCAACTGGTTGAGTCGATCCGCCACCTGCGCTATTACGGATGGCAAGACGTCTGGCTGGGACGAATTATGGTCACAAGACAACATGAGTTGAACCTGAAGATCATCACCAGTATTTGGCGCGCGCTCATAACTTGTACGAATAAACTTGCGAGTGGCTTGTTCCCGGTGGTCGCCTTTTGGGCGTACACGATGTTGTCCGACAAGCCATTGCGCGTTGATATTGCGTTCCCTGCCCTTCAACTCTTCAGAATGCTCGAAAACTATCTAAGGGAATTACCTAATCTCATAACCGTAAGGACTCCGTGTCATCTGTTCTGTAGTTTTTGATTGACGGAATGACAGGTTCTCTTAAATTGTAAAGTCTCTGTTGACCGACTCGAAGAGTTCATGGCTGAACCAGAAAAAGATGGCGCCGATTCTGATATGCCACGAAGCACCCAGCTCGAATTGAAGAGTGCGTCATTTGCCTGGCCCGGGGCCGAGGAACCTGTTCTCAGCGAGATTAGCCTCTTCTTCCCCTCTGGCTTGACTGTCATTTGTGGAGAAGTAGGGTCTGGAAAGACAGCTTTGCTACAAGCTTTACTGGGAGAACTCGACCAGCTAGGTGGGGAGTATCACAGGACCAAAGAAATGATCGGCTACTGTGGGCAAACGCCATGGCTACAAAGCATGAGCATCCGAGACAATATCCTCTTCGCTGCTCCTTATGAAGAGACCCGGTTCAAGCAGGTCCTAGAGGCTTGCGCCTTGGTTCCTGATATGTTGACCTTCAAGCATGGCGATCTTTCCATGGTCGGTGAGAATGGAGTTGGACTCTCTGGTGGGCAGAAACAGCGTATATCTCTCGCCCGAGCCGTGTACTCCAAAGCCAATACACTTCTGCTTGACGACCCGCTCTCGGCCCTTGATCACCAAACCGCAGATTTCATTGTTCGGCGATGCTTGTGTGGTCCTCTGCTCAAAGGGCGGATCACAATTCTGGTGACGCATCGTACGGAATTGTGTCTCGGCATGGCAACTCAAGCGGTGCAGATAGCAGATGGACGGGCAATTCTTCTCGATCCGGAAACCATTCCATTCGAAGAATTACATAGAGTAACATCGCAAGATTCGACAAACGAAGATGGAAATGATGAAGACAATATGAAAACAGGCTCCGCTCCCGAGAAATTCTTGGATGAAGAGCATCGGGCGCATGGCGGGGTCCAGTCAAAGATCTACTGGGAATATATCAAAGCTGGGAAATTGAAATGGTGGTTCATTCTCATAGTCATTATGTGCCTATACCGCTTTGTCGATATTGTGGAGACCTGGTTTCTCAAAGAGTGGGGTGAAGCATATGGCGACCGAGTGGAGAAATCAGGCGGATACTTCGGCGATCTACCTTCTCCTGAGGACAACATTCGCCCTTGGCTTATCGGTTTCGTCCTGCTAGCCATTGCGCAGGCTTTAATCTATATCGTTGTTCAAGGAGCCATGTTGGTCATCGTATACCAGGCTGGGAAGAACCTATTTGCCAGGGTCGTGACGAGGGTCTCTCATGCGACTTTCCGGTTCTACGATGTTACCCCGGTTGGCCGATTGATGAATCGGCTTACAGGTGATCTTAGGACCGTTGATGGCAATATTAGCGCCCAGTTCCAAAATGTGGCACTTCAGTCTGTCGCATGGATATCCGCCGTGGTGGTCATTGGATCCGTTACCAAAATCTTCCTTGTCTTCGCCCTAATTCTCACAATGGCTTTTGTCCTTATATTTAGGCAGTTTCTGCCAACATCCCAGAGTCTACGCCGGCTAGAATTTGTTTCTCTTACTCCGTTGGTTTCAAACTTTGGAGCATTGGCCAATGGCTTAACCACCATCAGGGCTTACTGCGCAGCATCTCGATTTCAAGATGGAGTTATCCGTGTAACGGACAACTTCCAAAAGATGGACCATTTTTACTGGAGTCTCCAAGCCTGGCTTCAGTATAGATTCGACGCCTTGTCAGCTTGCTCAACGTTTCTGATCACAGGGCTGGCTCTTTTCACCCATTTATCTGCTGGCCTTACGGCTTTCATCCTTGCAGCTGCCGGAATGTTCGTTAGCGCTACCCACACGTTGTGCAGGCAATATGGACAACTCCAAATGGACTTTGTCTCCGTTGAAAGGGTCGTCGAATTACTGCATCTCGACCAGGAGCCTCCTGGAAAAGTCATCCCTCCAGCAGCTTGGCCATTGTACGGAAGTGATATCGTCTTTGAGGACGTCACCCTCAGATATGCACCTCATCTCGAGCCGGCACTCTCAAACATCAATCTCAAAATCAAAGGCGGCTCAACAACTGCGCTAATCGGCCGCACAGGCTCGGGGAAGAGCACTCTAGCCCTCTCACTCCTCTTTACAACACCCCCAGAATCTGGCCGCATCATAATCGACGGGATCGACATCGCAACTGTGGATCTCCAATCCCTCCGCAAGCGTGTTACCTTCCTCGCCCAAGAGCCTGTCCTCTTCCCTGGCACCATGCGGGCAAATCTCGACCCACTGGACGAATACAGCGATTTCGAATGTTCCAGTGTCCTCGAGAAAATCGCGTCACGCCACGAATGGTCTCTTGACACAAACATCGACACAGGCGGCAAGAATTTAAGTCAAGGACAGAGGCAGCTTGTCGGTTTGGCGAGAGCACTTTTGCGGAGAAGCCCGATTGTAGTCATGGACGAAGCGACGGCAAGTATTGATCGCGAGACGGCGATGCGGATCCAGGAGAGTTTGAGGGAGGAGATGAGGGAGAGCACTGTGGTCACGATAGCACATCGCGTAGAAGCTGTGAGTAATGCGACGTTTTGTGTTAGTCTTGCGAAGGGGAAGATTGTGGAGGCAGCGCCAGCGGGGGATATGGCGGGGAGGATGGAGTAGAATTGTCGTTGGGCAGAGTGACGTTTCACCTCGGGGCTCTGTTAGACTCAAATTAATGTGTTGGAAAACTCAATAAATGTCTACCGTATATGATCCGAGCCAGGTTTAGACAAAAATAATGGTCTTGCTTAAATGGTAGGGATATTAATGCTTTTTAAGACCTCTGCAGCGAATACAATTCGTCTAATCTCTGAGTTGAGATTGTCTTTCTAGATGCAAGCACTCTTTGATCAATGTCTATCAGCCCCTCCCTGTATCTCAAGCTGCAATGTGGTGTCTGTTTGATGCAGAAGAGGCAATAATGGAGGGGCAACCTGCACCTCGGTGGTACCTTCCTTCCCATCTCTCATTCAACTCAGTTGAGCTTCCATTTCTCTTATGATCTCAGATTGCAAGCCACAGCATACTCAATATTGATACCCCCAATCCAAAATCAACAGCCAATGCAAGCCTTCGCACCCCTCCAGCCACATCAGGCTCATCCCTCCCTTTATCTCATCAGAAACTCCATCTCTCCTTCGCCTACAATCCCTATCCTCAACCCTCAAAACCTACACCCCCTCGCACCCAACCTTCCCCTCCCTAAACACCTACCTCAACCCCTCCCTCTCTCCCGCTCCCCTCGCCATTGTCTGCCCAACAACTGCCCGCCAAGTTTCCCAAATCATCTCTTTTAGAACAACGCATTCTATCCCCTTTACCGTGCGGTGCGGGCGCCATGATTCCTGGGGTCGAAGCGCCGTCTTTTCTTCCCTAATCATCGACCTCCGTGAACTCGATAAAAACGTCCTGCCAGATGATAGGAAAGCGTTAGGATCGAAGGCGGTGTAATCAGTGTTGAGATCATGAGGTTTCCTTTGTCTAGTTAGTATCCTTTATTCTTATTAACCTATTCAAGGAAACCTTCTCCCCTAGCATCAGAGAATCAATTAATCTTCTACACTCTAAATCATTCCTTTTTAAGTGCCATAATAAAGAACTCCATTGTTTTAACTCATTCCAACAATTAGCGAGAACCTCGCCAACTTCCTTGCACCGCATGGATTAGTAGCTGTTCAGGGCGGCTGCACTTCGTAGTTCAGTCGGCTACACCTCCTGAGTTGCATGCGGCAGGTACGGGACTCTGGGTGGGAGGTTTGGGATAGGCTGTGATCAGATCCTTGGTGCAAGGATCGTGAATGCTGAGGGAGAAATCGTTGAAGCAGATCAGGAGATGCTTTGGGGGCTGAGGGGAGATGGGTGTGTGTTTGGAGTTGTGGTTAGTTTGGGTGTTAGGGTGTATAGATTGGAGAGGATGGTCGCTGGGTTGGTTGCCTTTCCTGTTACGGAGGCGAGGCAGATTTTAAGGGGGTATTGGGAGATGATTGAGAGGGACGTCTTGATGCTTATGGTGGGCTAATGGGACTTATGAGTATTCTTGGGGGGAGGTGGTTGTGGATACGGTCAAAGAGAGTAAGCCAAACCTTGCCTCCATGGAGTATGAATTTCTGACGAGTTTGAAGCTACCTTATCGGGATGGAGAGAAGTAGGCAAAGCCTTTAGTCCTACGTTTATCTACACCAACATCCGAACAGCCTACATTAGAGAACTTTCGGAATCCTTTGTCGACTTGCTATTCAAGCATGCCAAAAGATTCCAGACGGAACTAAAGCAATGTTTATAATTCACGTTGTTCATGGCCAAGCAACGAAAGTCAGGCCGAACTCATGTTGTGGTATAAGAGAACCTCATAGTTGGGTGGAGGCTCATGGCCAGACTATAGAGGACAGTAATCAACAGGAAGTTTATGTGTGGACTAATAAGGTAGTTGAAGACTTGCCAGGAGCTGGTCTGATGATGAAAGGTGGATATGACGCATTAATGGGAGGGGATGGGGTTTCTGAGGATTGTTTCGGGATAATTGGGAGAGGTTGAAAGAGTTGAAGCAGAAACTGGATTCGAAATCTGTGTTTCGGAATACTGTGCCTTTACTGATATAGTTCGGGGTGTTCTTTGCCGCCGCTAGCGTCTGAGATGCATCCCCCTCGTAGATATTATCCCCTTATTGGGGAATGCTTTATTCGAGCCAGAATTGAGGGCACCTAAGGTACCCTTTCTTCAACGAATAAAATCCATGAGCCTGATCGGGAAAGGAGGACAAATCTCAAGTGCCATAGTTAGATCCCTAGCGTGACTATCACTTGCAAACAGATCTAAAAGCTATATTAGTGATCCGAAAAAGTGCAACTAATATTCCTTCTCAGTCACCATACCAGAGGGGTATCAATGGGCCCATTACGTCCTCTAGAGTAACGCCGTTTCTGAAACTCTGTCTCATAAACCGGAGCGACCCTTCATAGTTGAATCTGCTGATTCCTGTAACCGGAAGGCACCGGGTTGAAGGCGTGATAGAACTCGCTCTGGATCATGCCTCTTCTGTATCTGCAATAGTCGCTGCTTGTTTTCTGGACTCAAACCAGCGAACACGTCTTGGGTCTGATTCGCGTAATTCTGGTAAATGTACCGGTGATCGAGGCCCATCACTTTGGCTAGTGCCACAGCTCTGTTCATGAACCTGTCGTTGGCATTATGTACTTTCTCGTCGTCAGCGGGGTCGCTGTATCGGATTGCGTCGTTGAGTACTATTCAAATTTATAAGAATGCGATTGAGTGTTTCAGATCGGCAAAAACCTACACAGTAGAGGTCCCTCGTCTTCTGAAATACCCAATGCATTGCCTCCATGCTTTCGAAAAGCAGAAATTTCATCCTTGGTGATGATTTGAAGAATGAGGCTTGGAAGGAAGCCATCTACGTGCTTGATAGTATCGGTCTCGGCAATAAAAATATCTACCAACTTCGAGAGAAACGGAACGCTAATCTTGAAAGTTGCAGTTGCCCATGATTGCCTACACCGTCAGTGGCTGCAAACTCTTCCAGAATTTTATGTCCCTACCGATAGCCAATTTTGTTCATCCAGTCCACCTCAGCCACAACGCCAGTCATTTTGGTAATCCTTGTTGTCGAGTATATATTCTTCACCGCTTCAAATTCCTTGAAGACAGGTGGGTACGGCTCTGGTCGACCGTGCATAAGATTGACACAGACTAAATAGACATCGAAGATCGGAACGAAGGCAAAAGAGAGAATGATCTGTCCAGAGGGATCCGAATCTCCCCGAGAATAGCTTTCCAACATTTGAGAGATCTCATTGACCGTTGAGCAATATCCCAAACGGCAGGCCGCTTGGACTGCCCAGGTCGAAAATTTCTGAGCGAACCATCTTGGCGTGCCATTGAACGGATATTCAATGTCCATGGACTTCTTCCTTTCAGCGATATCTGAGAGCAAGTAAAACTTATGTCCTCCCCAAAATAGACCTTGCTGATGAGTTTCGAGATCAAATCGAGTTACAATGCCGAAGTTGCTGCCACCACCACGCAAGGCGAAATACAGATCGGGGTGTGATGTTTGGCTGATATTTGAGATAGAACCATTTGCAAGGACGACCTGAAATGAGCGAAAATCAGTAGCTGTTCCTGTTGAAATGGCTTGTAAGGCGTATCCTCCATGTAGGAAAGTGCCTTCCTAGCCCCTTCCTGGTTGCCCCTGCCTGGTTGGAAATTCTCTTCTGCAGAAGTTGTCACGCTTCACTTGAGGCTTTGGAGATTTCCAGGAGTAAAGCCGCGACAAATTCCATATAAGACGCAGGACAAACTTCAAACTCACCTCAAAATTCTTCACATTGTCAAAAGCCCATCCCCGTTTCCGAGAAGTAAACGAGATACCCCTTATTGCAAAATCAGTCATGTGGCCAACGAAATCGTCCGCTGTACTCATCTCCAAGAACAAATCCTCCTGCTCCGATTTGGCTATCACGCCCACCGACAGCTGTAAGGTTCAGAGGTTCCAATCTCCGGTACACCTCACCCCATCGAGTTCCAGCACCAACAGAGGTTGTCAGTTGATCATCGGCCAATTCAATACGATTCAAATGTCTCAAATCGATGGTAATGCCCTGAGGAGCATTCGAAGCCCCAGCAGACATTGCATGACCTCCACTCTTGACCGCAAAATGGCATTGATGCTCCTTGATGCTCCTGAGAGCCTGTGAGACGTCCTCGGCAGATGCGGGTAGGAAAACACAGGCAGGTACGACCTCTCGCTGTTGCTGCGAGAAGTATGTTTCACTGAACCCTTGCGGAAGGCTCAAATAATGAGTTTTTGCTCCAAAAGCCCTCAAAAGTGAGGTGCACTGCTACAACGTCAATGCCGTGCTCTCATCTTCAATCAAGCTCACCCACCGCATTTTGGCATTCATTTGAAGCGTTCCCGCCTTGTATGAGAGGTTGCTGCTGCAATTGCAAGCTCAGAGCTACGTGCACCAACGACCAGCAAATTGCAAGCCTCATAAGGCGTAGGCCCATGCCGACTGGCGACCGAGAGCTATGGGAGAGATTTGAAGGCCTGAATTGATGACTTCGCGAAGACCACTAGTTTGCTCGGAAACCATATAACGATCCTCGAAACCTGCCACCTCGAAGAGCAATTGATCTCTTATCGGGAGGCGTACCGTCGTCGCATGGAAGATCTTACGACCGCTCCCCGAGTCGCCCGGATTAGCAATCCGGAGCTCAATTCCGCTCGGACGTTTGATGAGACGAGATTGGTCACACGACTCGCCCGCTTACAGTATTTTTCCCCCGGGAAGGGGGGGGCCAGGGTTATTATGCGGGGAACACTAGACTCAAATCGGACATTATCGCAGCCATGTAAACAAACAGACTTCATTGTCCCCCTTTTCATCCGTAATTTAAGCCAAGATATCTTCTTATTATCAAATTATCAAATTCTGGAAGGACAGCTTCAGCCAATGCACCATTTGCCCTCGTAACAAGTACCCTCTTCAAACAGCAAGCTTCTCCACCTGCTCATCCTTCTCAACTGTAGCCTCAACATGCTCAGTCATCAACTCCTTAACCCCCTTCAAGAACACAATTGAGACGATAGCCAGCACCACAAATGGAATGATACTCGACCAAGCCAATCGGTAAGCTGCCGCATAACTTTCCTGACTCGCGTGCGTCGCTGCTGCCAGGATTGCCGGCGAAACTCCCGGGATACCAGAGAATCCAGTACCGGACGCGAAAGCTTTAAGCAGAGCAGGGACCGAGGAGCTTGGCAGGCCAGCTTTGGTGGCAGCATTTGAAACGGCGGGAGCATAAGTCGACTTGAGCTTGCTATTAATGATGGTATCGAGAACTGCGGACCCGAAAGCTCCGCCAATGGCTCTGGCAGAGAATGCAAGACCGGTTGCGGTGGAGAGGTAAGCGTGGGGCGTTGTGAATTGGACAAGTGCAACAAGGAGGGTGAGCGGTCCACTTTGGCCGATACCAGCTGACTGATGTCAGTCGATGTTGGGAGAAGGTAGAGTGAGGACTTACAAAGAATATTGAACGCAAGTTGAGCATGGTTCATGCTCGGCTTGATATTTGCATAGCAGATCGTGCTGAGGTATATTAGATTGGACGCTTTCGGTTGATCTCAGGGACTTACACCACTAAGAAAAACGTAAATGTGATTAGAAGAGGCGTCTTCAGATCTTTCTTCCACGTAGCATAAAGTGTAATGGGGATCGAGGTGAAGAGTGACAATAAAGTGTAAGAGAGCTGCCGGATCGAGATCTTCCATGCCGAAGTTTCAAAGCCTAAGTTAAGGACTATTAAGGGCGTGATACTGTTGACTGCACTGTAGAAGATCCAGCCTTCAACCGCAAACGCGAACACCGAAAGTGAAAAGTTCGGGCCGTTTCTGAAGAAGACATGTGCCACAAGTCCATCATCTCTGCCCTTCCATTCTGCAAGAAAATTAGCTTAAAAATTATATTTTCGCTGCGAGGCACTGACCGTAAATTGCAAAAGCAACTAAGCAGGCAAGTCCGATCGTGAGCGGTGCCACGACGTGCTTGTCATGCCATGGGTAAACTCCACCAGCCCAATCCAAAGCCAAAAGTGTAAGCGTAGTTGCAACAATAAAGAGGAAGGATCCAATAGGATCACAAGCCCAGAGAACCTCCTTCAACGACATTTTTGGAAAATCAGACTCCTTCTTCGGATGGTAAAAAGCCAGTAATCCGAGCACTGTTAGAGCAAAGAAGCCGGCTTGCATCCAGAAGATGTTGCGCCAGCCGCCTGGGTTCGCATTTGTTGCAGCTCCTGCGCCGAGACTTCCAATTCTGGGTCACATGTGAGCTTGATTTAAAGTATGAGATGTGAGGTGAGAACACTTACAATCCTCCCATAGCTCCGCCAAGGAATGCAAACCCGTTGGCCAAAGCACGATACTTCAAAGGTAGAACTTCTGATGGAATAGCTTGCACAATAGAGATTGTAGAAAGGGTGCATCCGACAAGAATTCCCCCTCCAATCAGCATATTCATTGAAGTTGCCTTGGCCGAGACAACGGCTCCAATGAACGAAAGAACTGGCGGTCCCATAGCCAGGTATTTCCTGTCGAGGACGTCGGAGAGGCGACCGACGATGGGAGACAGCACGCTTTGCATGAGCAACGGTCCCTTTCTTTGTCAGCTTGGAAAATGGTGGGAAGTTAGGAATAGCACACCTGAATGATCCATCCTGCAATTGGGGCATCGCCAATATCTCTGATTATGAAGCCAATGACTGATCCAGCAGCCACAACGACGAAAACTTGGGCCATGATGGCAAAACAAGTCACACTACAAATTTTATTAGCCAATGCCAACCCTATTGAATGCATCCAAGGAAATAACTTACAAAACAACCATCCAAGACCTCCAGGTCAAATTAATATGATGATCATCTCTATAGGAGTCCACCTTGACCACATTTGCGGCGGTATTCTCCTCTACCTGAGCAACAGAAACAATCTTGTCTTCAGGCTGTGCTGTAGGCTCAACCCTATTCTCAGTTTCTTCTGCCATCTTGCCAAATATGCCTTTACTTTCGAATCTGTATTTCTCCAAGCAAACAAAGTATGGTTGAGCAGTTGAAAAGTGTTGATCGACGTTGGAAGAAAATATTGCCAGGGTATGTACAAGGGATCTTCAAAGCTTTCTTATCCCCGCGTCCCCAAGGAACTTCCCCATGAAACTCGGACTCTTCCCCGCTATGATGCAGAGCTGCTGACCTGCATGCCGCAATAACCCCGGTCTCTTGTTTTTACTCCCCGACCCCGCCTCCCATGTGTCGCTCCTCCCTTCCCCGCATCAAAGCTCTTCGGCAATTCTCCCTCTTTCCAACACAAAAAGTATGAATATTTGCCGCGTGCCCTAAATGATTAGAAATATCGGGGTACATGAAGGGGGAATGAGAGGTCACTGCGTGAGATGGTGTTGCAGGTGGCTGTCTGTGAGTTAGCGCGGATGTGTCGGAGACATCCCGTGTGACTGGTTTGATAGCACCGGGATTCCCCCTCGACGTGCAGGAAAAAGCCCGTGGTGGGAACGCCACGTGTGGATTTGGAATGGCTGTACGAAGTACTACTCTGGAGTCTGGACCTGACCCGTCTTTGCGGTTTCATCCTTGACACCAGGAAATGTAATGATTGGATTTTCTAGCATTTGGAGAACATCGATTTGATATGAAAGCTCCTCTTCCCGAGCATTTGTCACCATTAACTCGACCCTCGCGATCCTACAGCACTTTCTCGGATGTGAGTCTTTTATGTCAATTTGTTGAAGCTACACTCCAGCTAGGCTTAATCATCCTTCATAAATCGTGTGAGAGTATCGTTTCGAGCAATTGCACTTCGGATTTTCTTCCCGAAAATCCACAACGGGATTGTCAACACCACTACGGCGACTAAATGATGTTAGCATGCATTTCTCGACCTTAAGAGCCGGAATATCATGCAGCATCAAAAGTTCCTTCGCAAGGAGAATTTTCTTTGACTTACTGAAACTGCTGCCCAAAACATTGAAAACATTCAATGGCCCTTCATTTGTCACCCAATCATTCACAAAGTAGGTCAACCCAAAGGTCAGCAGATTGCGAGCATTGATTGCCACGAAAGCTATGAGGTTGGATGTTAGCTCTAAACAACAGATAGAAGCGGGGAGTGAAACCTTCTTCGCTCAAGTCCTCATATGAGTCAATGATATATCCAAAAACACATCCAGTCTCAAACGTCATTGTCAAGTTTGCAATACCAAAACAAAGTACCGGCCCAATCCAGTGAGTCTTGTAGTGAAGTGTGGCGCCGAAGCCAAAGAAGCCCACAATGCCAAGTATTAAGACTGGGAACATCAAAACCAGTCTGAATTCTGGCTCGTAAATACCATGGTTCTTTTTGGTAAGATAAAGACAGATGAAGTCATTCAAAGGCCCGGCGATCAACAGACCCACAACTGTCATGACTAATGGGGAGATGCTAATGAGACCGATTTGAGAGGGCGAGAAGGAATATGGGGGAAGCCCGAAGATTTGGGCGTTGACAACGGAGAAGACGACTATCCAAGTCAGGGTCACACCATATACAAGAAATCCCCAAAGGACCCCGGGATACCAGAAGATGACGGCTGGGCGGATCAAGATCTGCCAGAACGGAGCAGTGGTATATTTCTTCCCCGTCATGAATCGAAGCGATCTCAGATAAGAATCTTTTTGATACGGGACAGCAGAATCTTGGGGGCTCAATCTTGACTCGTCGGGAGCTTCTTTTCCATCCTTGGCGGTCGGCTTGTCGTTGTCCGAAACTTGCAGATCGGCACCGGCAAGTCTCCTTTCGATGGGATCGCGAATGTAGGCCGTTTCCGGGACGAAGAAGAATATCAAGGGGATGAGCATGCCAAAGAGGATGGCGCAGATACCGAATGTCCATTTCCAACCAATATCCTAGAGTTATTGTTAGAGTTTTGGCCATCTATCAGAACGTTGCTATGTCTATTAGACATCACCAACTCACCTCGATGATATACCCACTGATCAAACTCCCACCAGAGATCCCACCAAGTAAAAACATATTCCAAGCTGCGATCCTTGTTGCTCGCTCGTGCACGAAGTATAAGTCTCCGATGGTACACTGAACCAAAATTTCATAAGGAGCCATCCCGAAGCCGGCGACAACTCGGCTGGCAAGAAAGGAGCTATAATTTTTGGCGTATGCTCCCCAGACGCAACATGCAAACATTACACAAATGGAAATAAGGAAGACGGGTCGCCTTCCCAACACCTTTGCCAAAGGATTCATAATGAAGAGCGACAGTCCAATGGTGAGAATCAGCCAAGCTGTGCTTTGCCCCAATGTGGGCACTCCAATGTGCAAATCGGCGGCGATAACGAGGAAACCTGGTGATAGCATTGGGCCGTAGGCCCCGACGATGGCCGCTACAAAGCCGGCAAGGATGAGGATCATATCTTTTCTCCATGTTGGCCAATTCAATGGATCGTTGGGAGAGTCTGATGGCTGAGGAACCAATATCACATGGGAGTATCTTCCAGTTCCATGCTTCAGTAACTCGCGAGGAATTTGCTCGTACCCTCGGGGTACATCCAACTGGTCGTTCATACAAGCTGTCCTGATCATCAGCGGAATTTGCGTTCAAGTTGGCCTTTGCCACTAACATGTTCCAGGAACTTGCTCCAACCCCTTGTCTTCCAAAATCCCGAACGGCATCTTGAGAGAAATCTGGACTGGCAGACGAAGCCTAGGATGATGAGAAGACAACGGACGAGATGAAGTTGCTGGCGTTGAAGAAAGTGCCATCTCTCACGCCGAGTTATACAAAAGCTGTTCAGATACGTGCCGAAATTGGTCTTGATCGGCACTTGCTGAATTGATACTCCTGCCGAGCTCGTCTCCAAGTACAGTAGGGCCGAAACCGAAGTCAATTAAGCCCTAAAGTGACCCTTTCCGATGGCCACAACCCACAGGGTGCAAGGAAGAGGCAAGCCTCTGCCGCGTGCCGGTCTCAAAGGCTTGCTGGCCATGATGAGCTATCACTGATCAATTATGACCGTTTAAATATCGCCACGACTTCCGAAGACAAGTACTCGGCGAGTGGTGGGAGGGAGCGACGATGAAAATCCACACTCGTGATTTTCTGGAGAGCTGGGGGAGGGTGGAGATGAGTGGTCCCGCTTATTACCACAGCCCTCCCCGTTGCTCCCCCACCCCTGGAGAACCCCATTGTCTCTGCCTCACCAACCCTCCCCGAAACTTACCCACCTCAGTAATTAGGTTCGAGTATCGGTATAAGCCATCCGATAATGGCTCAAGCGACCATTCGTCCACATTCAGACGGTTGCCAGTCCTCCTGGCTCGTCCCAAGCTGGTTCACAGAGACGTCTATACTTCTCGAGTTTCAGGGGATCTTGCAAGGCCGCTTCTAATCGGCCACTTCAGTCAAAATGGCTTCTTCGGCCCAACCGCCCAAGTCAGGAGTTCGCGTAATCGTTGTTGGTGCAGGCTTTGCTGGATTGACTGCAGCCATTGAATGCCATCGAAAAGGGCATGATGTCCTCATCCTCGAAAGCTTTCCTGAACTCAAAATACTGGGCGATATCATCAGTTTTGCACCAAATTCTGGTCGGATCTTCCAGCGCTGGCCTGGAGTGGACGCACAATTAGACCCCATCATCCATAAAAGCGATGGATTGCTCATCAAGACATATCTCGGCGAAACCCTGACCAAACAGATTTGGGACGCTGAAGGCCTTGCCTATGGGAAAGCCTACAACGGTCACAGAGGAGAGATTCATGAGATCGTTTATCATCATGCCCTAGATATAGGAATTGATATTCGTTTGGGATATAAGGTGGATGACTATTTCGAAACGGAAGACGAAGCCGGTGTTGTCGCAAATGGAGAAAGATTTGTTGGCGACGTTGTCCTGGCAGCCGACGGTGTGAGATCCAAAGGCCGAACCATCGTTCTGGGATATGAAGACAAGCCGAAGTCTTCGGGTTATGCCATTTATCGGACTTGGTTCGATTCCGCAAGGCTTGCTGAGGATCCAGATACAGCCTGGATGGTTACGAATGGGGACAGGCATTGTGCATGGCTCGGTAAGGGGATCCAGCACCGAAGTTCCCTAGACTGACGTGAAACAGGGCCTGACATCCATTTTATTGCTGCATCAATCAAGAACGGAAAAGATTTTAGCTGGGTTTGCACGCACAAAGTGAGTCAAAATGCAAGTAGACTCAGATTGTTTCTGACTTCGATTCCAGGATGAAGCAGACATCGAGGAAAGCTGGCAAGCGCATGCTCCCCTAGCTGACGCCCTGAAGGTCTTGGAAGGGTGGGATCCAGTAGTCCTGAAGATCTTGAAAGCGACACCAGACCCATTGATTGACTGGAAGCTGGTCTATCGAGAGCCTCTGCCAACTTGGATCTCTCCTAAACGTCGCATTGCTCTCATTGGAGATGCTGCACACCCATTCCTTCCAACTTCAATCCAAGGAGCAAGTCAAGCAATGGAGGATGGAGCAACGTTAGGAGTCTGTTTGACTCGAGGTGGGAAAACTCATGTCCAGGAAGCAGTAGCCGCATTTGAAGCTTTAAGGTATGAACGTGTGCGAGCTGCACAGAAGACGGGAGAGAAGACCCGTGATACATGGCACAAGGTCGATTGGAAGGAGGCAAAGAAGGATCCGGAAAGCATCAAGTTGAAGCGCGGTTCTTGGCTTCTCAACTTTGACGCCGAGGAATACGCTGAAGAGAACTATTCACGCACAGTCGCTTTGTTGCATGATCCTGTTGCTGTTCGAGCGCTCCATCGACCGAATGCAATAAAATAGATAGGGGTTTATATGGAGAGTCGCTTACTCGTTAGGGGTCTCTATGTCAACTGCGAGGTCAGCAAATAGGAATTGCAGTGCAGAGATAGACGTAGCTTTCCTCAACAAACCTCGTGGGGCCTTCAGTGTCTCAATCGGAACAGCAGTTGCCGTGAACGATTGCCGTGGCATACTGTATGTTTCGCCGAGGCGTTCAATCAGAGGTGGACTCCAGTCAAGGGATTCGATGCAGCCGAGAGAGAGAGGCGGCTTCGGGGAGGAGACGTCGCCAGGCTGGCACTAGTTGGTGCACTAGGGTTCTACTGTACTTTTCAGGCCGCACGCCCTGCAAGCGAGCCCCTGTCAAAGAGTCAATTCCCCACGCTCTGGCGCTCTGGCGGGGTTCCCCGCTCCAGGGTTACATACCTCGCCCGTCCTCTTCTCAGCAACTCTCAGCTGCAAAAACCTTTCTCCAAGTGTTTTACATGCTTTGATATCACTTCGCAATGTCTCTCCTCTCAGCACTAGCTTCCTGGTACACCTGGGCTGGCCTCGTCGCCATCCCTTTGGTCATCCTTCTCAGTGATATCTGGACATGGTACCGCATGCCACCAGGACCATTGCCTCTCCCATTTGTCGGCAACAAATTTCCCAGCTCAAAGCCATGGATCCAATTCCAAGAATGGTCCAAGATATACGGCCCAATCTTCACCGTCTGGGTTGGAAGAAGGCCTACGCTGGTTATATCGGACCCGCAAATCGCTGTTGACCTGATGGAGAAGCGGAGCAATAAATATTCTTCGAGACCAAGATTCGTGGTCATGGGAGAGATCTATGGAGGAGGGTCGGTGCTTGTACAGCCGTATGGAAAAGAGTGGTCCGTGAGAAGGAAGCTGCTGCACCGTGCTATGACTCCAGCAGCTCTCCGGACATACAAAGCTCGGCAAGAAGCAGAATCCACTCGACTGGCATTCCGTATCATGCGGAACCCAGACAACTGGGAACGTGAGTTTGACCGATTCACGGCCAGTGTAGTGTTCTCGATATCGTACGGCCATCGGATCGATTCTGTCGATTCTCCAATTATTCGGGAGCGACTTGAGTTCATGCATTTTATGGCTTCCTTGAACGTTCCTGGTGCCTACAAGGCGGAATCGTTCCCAATTCTCAAATATATACCCCCGTTCTTGGCCCCTTGGAAGAGGAATATCGAGGCACATTCCAACTTGGAGGCTCAATCGAACATTGCGCTTGTTGAGGGAGTGAAAAGAGATATTTTGGTTGCAAAAGAGAAAGGCCTTGAAGCTGCTCCTTCTCTAACACAGACACTGCTCGCTGTTCGCGAAGAGGAGCACATCCCACTCCCAGAAAAGGATTTCTGCAATGTGCCATCTTCCTTATTCGGTGCTGGATCAGATACAACTGCATCAACACTGTGCTCCGCCATCCTAGCCCTCGTCACACACCCCGAAGCTCTGGTCGTCGCTCACGCTGAGATGGAGTCCGTAATTGGCATCAGCCGAACGCCAACTTTCGACGATGAAGCAAACCTCCCCTACATCCGCGCTCTTGCAAAAGAGGTTCTCCGATGGCGTCCCGTAGCCGTGCTGGGAGGAACTCCTCATGCCTCGACAGAAGACGATAACTATGAAGGCTGGTTGATCCCACGGGGTACCACGATTCTTGGGAATTCTTGGGCCATAAACCTCAACGACGAATACTATCCCAAGCCTGACCTCTTCAACCCAGCTCGATTTCTCGATGAAAAAGACCCAAGGTATGTTCCCGAATTAAAGGGACAGAAGACTCATCCGGCAAAAGCGGGACACTCGTCTTTTGGCTGGGGCAGGAGGATCTGTCCTGGTGCTGATCTTGCGGCCAATTCACTTTTTATCGCATTGGCGAAGCTCATTTGGTCTTTTGATATTCAGGCTACGAGGACATAGTAAGTCAATATATGTGCTCAAGAGATCAAATGGAGTACAGTACTGACTCTTTTGAGTGATACTCTTGACTACACAGATGGCTTCAACATCCGCCCAAAACCTTTCAAGTGCTCGATTCGGATCAGGAGTGAAGAGCACAAGAGGACTCTCGAGAAAGAGAAGCTTGAAGCTGACAAAGAGATGGAGAAATTCCCAGCCTATGTTTAAACAGCCATGCTTGTCTGGGAAGGAATCTCCTCCCATAATTGGAAGAAATGCCATGTGATAACTGTTGTACATAAAGTAATATTTTGAAGTCATGTCAGGTGTTACGATCACAATTCAGCTAATATGTCACGTGCAGAGTCACGTGTGTGTTAATTAAATTAATAATGAATATTCATGATTAATCTGATTAATAAGTGATTAGAATATGATTAATGAGTATATTTCGTGGATAGATTAGATCAATAGCCATTAATCTAATCTAATTTCATTTGACACACTGCACACCTACCACTTTCACAACCCCCCAAAATCCTCCTCATCATCATTCCCACAAACTCCATCAAAATCCCCATAGACCTCCATCCCCCTCCTCACAATCCGCGTAAACTCGTCAAAGGGACAACTCGCTCCCGGTCCATCCTGACACCTCGGAATCGGTCTCGGTGCACTATTTGCAATAACCCGAACATACTCCTTCTCCTCCTTCTGGTCCATACTCACTTCCTTACATGTCAACTTCTCGATTCCCACATGGCCAAGGAAAGGGATGAGTTCCGCCATTTTCCAACTCCGGCTCCAGTTTATCCTGTCAGTGGGGAACTCTTCCGCGAATGCGTTCGAGGAGTTGAACAGCCCGAGAGCGGTAGCTATGAAAGGCGGGACTTCTCTATGTGTGAAAGCGAGGAAGAAGCGTTGGCCATCGTCATCAGGTATATCTCCCTCTCCCTCTCCCTCTCCCTCTCCCTCTTCATGTCTCGGAGCGTGGAACTTCGACATCAGTTCTGAAGCAGTGTTCAACCAGGGGAAACCAAGGTACGGTGATAACGGGTTGCCATGTCCGACCATATAGGAGTATTTCAGATCCCATGCATATTCATAGGCCATCCATTCCGAGTCTGTAAACACGTCGCAGATATCGCTTTTCTTTCCCCGGATCGCGGATTCGTAGCCGCAGAGTTGTTGGAGGCCCATGATATCTGTCTCTGCTAGCTTCACGGGAGAGAATCTCTGCAGACGACTAATGATGGGGATTGTGTAATGTGACATGAATGTCTCAAGCTCGCCATTCCCAGGTTTCTTTGAGAAAGCTTTGCATGCTTTATGTGGATCTTGAGCGTGAAAAGAGGACCGGTTCAAGTTAATCTCCACAACCTCTACTTCCTGTGGAAACACCTTCACAAACGCGGCAGCCGTGTCCTTTATCCTCGCTCTCTTGTCCGCATATATCCGTTTCGTCGTGGGTACCAGCTTCGGGTATCGAGAAAGAAGACGCTTTCCCACTTTCTTTGAGTCTTTGATTCCCTGGGGAGTGATCTGTTCCAATTGGTTCTCTGGATCGTTAATTGGGTTCTCCCATTTATCGAAGGAAAGAGGGCCTTTCCACCCTCCCCGCTTCTTGTTAGAGAGGGAAGAAGTGTATGTGCAGTTGAGCTTCTTAATGAATGGTTCAATGTACTGTTCATAGTCGTCATCGTTTGCATAAATTGCAGCGTGTCGGATCAGATATGAAGCCGCCGTCACTTCACAATACTGCGGGGCGGCATGAGATCTGGCAGCGAGGGAATCAGCAATCATCGGTGAACACTGCCTCTGTAATGTTGAATATTTTCTGTCGAATAGCATGAGAATATCAGAGTAAGAAGGAACTTTTCTCCCTTTACTTACAGTCCTGATCCTATAACATCGAAATAGGGACTGATTCCAGGCAAGTGTCTACCATAAGTCTCAATCAGTCTCAATTCCTATAATTTGGCATGACCAGACATATTTTACGATCTATGAAAGAAAGACCTACAGTAATGGGTCGAATTTATATCCTTCAGTATGAGATTCTGGATAGAGTGGGATCTGGGCGGCGGTTCCGAGTTGGAGGAGCAATTGTCCTATGGCAATTCCTGCCAATTGGCACTGTACCTGGACCATGTTGTCATATCTATCCTCAGAATTATGTGAATCAGTGGGTTTGATGTGGTCCTGGAGTGTGAGCAAGAAATGATGGCAACAATGACATCACTGTCGGTCAGTTTTTGCACCGAGGCTCGCTAATTTCAGGGGCTGCGGCTGCCCAGGATGGCCATGGCTAAAGCGTCAGGGGCTGACCCAAAATTCATGTCAGTCTCGAGGTTCCATTTGCATAGAAAACTGTGCAAATTTAATTAGTCATTCATTGTATCTGTTAACTTCCTAGCCTTATATGTCGTTCTATCATACCTCCAACCATCCGCCTTGACATCCATCCCTATTGTCCTCACCCGCGCTGAGCAATACCTATTTTCTCTACTCCTCAAAAGATGGGACGATAAGCTCTGCATGGACATTTTTGTGTCACAGGGGGTCCAGAGCCGTCGACCACTCAGGAGCCTCAACAGCACTGCTGTGATCGGTTTTTGATTTTGAGCAGTCCTTGCACCCACAGAAGGAGAGAAAGCGATTGCGAGACGTGTAGAAGGAAAGGGGAAGAAAGATGGTTGAAGGGTACAGTACCTCCAATATGAACTGCCAAAAAGCAACCAGGGGGCAGAAACATCCTTCTCACAAATCCAAGGAACAATTTTGAGGCTCAGCGAGACAGCGAGTGTTCCTGGACTCCGAGCAATACAAATTTTGACAGCGCTTCCCACTTCAAAGCCACCGCCCCTTCTTTGGCTGGTGGTGCCCCCAGCTGAATCCTCCTATCCGAATCTGGACAAGCTGTCCATGGTGATCGAAAGGTGCAGGGAGATGCTATCGTTTCGGACGTTAAAAACAACCTTAAACGGGGCAGAACTGTACAGAAGTACATCCATTAGCAATGGCAGCCTATGCAATGTCGGTCTGGAAGCAGGTCGCAGTGACGAGTATACAAGTTGGATATCGCATCGACCAAAAGCGGATGAAGTACGAGAGAATTCCAGACATCAGCCCCAGGCCCCGATCCTGTGCATGGAAAGGGGAGGAGCTGAGCTCATACTTGGCGAAAGTTGAATAAGAATTAAGGGGTTGACGAGAGAAGAAGGAGAAGGAGTTGTGCCGTGAAGAAATGAGGCGGCGTCCCGACCAAGGGAAGGGGCGAAAGGCGCTGTGCTCAAGAATACGCCGAGAAGAGTAGAATTAGGCACTCGCCTAGCCTTGACCCCCTGGCTATCGGACCGCTTCTTCCCTTCCTTCTACGGAGCACCCTCTGCTCCCAGGAACACACAACATGACAATTTCCCCATCTTTATCGGTCGATTGACCGGATTCATCAATGCAATTCCTGGGTCAGCCAGTGGCAGCATCACGCCGACCACGCCGATCACATTGCAGCAAAGATCTGCAAGCTCCCAGAATCAGTCTTAAGTAATTGGGCATTCTGTGAGGTAGATGTCAGTCGCAATTGCACTCTACCCTCTAAGGGCAGGTCCTCGTGTTTCATCTAAAGAATTGCCAACCAAGATCTTACGCTGCTCGATACCACCCAAGGCAAAGTTTCCAGGCAGCCGCCGGTCAAGAGTCCCATGTCGTATGCTGCTTCATAATCATCTCTTCCCTTCAGACTCCAAAGAGAATACTGAAAGGATAATTGGTCCTCTCCCTCTTTACAAGTACTTCCTTACACTACTATTATTCTAAAATGACTCGAAGTAAAATACCTGTTGGCCTTCTACGCTAAAACCCCACAAAGTCATGCTGGCAAACCCCACCTCTGCTTATCGCCGACCACCACCGCACTACACTACTCCTCCGTTGCGCCATAATTGGACCAGGCATAACAAGTACTGCCATAGCATGCAAACTGCTGCAAGAACCACCCAATGCTTCCATCGACATTCCTAGAAGCACGCCAAGTATCCAGCGGAGCTACAGGTCGCAACGGTGGCCATTGCCGCGTTGGGCGGTACTTGGACTTCAAGAACTACCTTGAAGCTTTCGGGAAAGAAGATGCATTGAAGCTTGAGGTTCTAGAGGAGGAGAACGTGGCGAATTTGGGGGGATTAATCAAAGAGCTGGGCATCGAGTCGATTTGAGAGATGTGGAGACGCTCGATGTTCTCGCTGAATCCGTGAAATGGGAGGCAGCCCTGGAGGAACAGGCAGCAAGGAAGGAAATCCTCGAAGGGAATGTCGAGACAGGAATTTTGACCAAGCATCGGGTATGGAGTGCAACGTGGACGCGAGAAGAACTGCTTATCCCCGAAGGCGTGGGAGCTATTTCCTTTTCGGCCTAAGCTCTTTCCCCTTACAAGTTTTTTTTGTGCGTTACTTGAGATTTGCATCAAGAAGGGCTTGAATCTACAGACGAACACGCCTGTTGTTGAAGTTTCGCAATACCCGACTTGTGATTCGAAGAAAGAATGGATTGTGCACACGGACAGGGGCAACATCAGGGCTTCCAAGCTCATTTTGGCAACGAATGCCTACACTGGCGCTTTATTTCGCCAGCTGCCTCGTGCATCATTCCCACCCGAGCACAGGTCGCCTCCCTTCGGCCAGGCTCGCGCATTGTGAACAACCCAGCTCTTAAGCGAACGATGATTTAAGAAAGCCCTATATCCGGAGAACATATGCAGTCTCGAGCAGTCCTTCTCTGGAGCAGGAGATATCATCATTGGTAAGCGTCCTTGTTCCTCCACATGACCGTCTGCTGACTTGATTCAAGGCGGTGGGACAAGACTTGGAACTAATGGCGAGCAGCCACCATTGGATGATACAACAATTAATTCAAAAATCTCAGAATACTTAACGCATGCATGCGCCGGGTATTTTGGCTGAGAGAATTGGGTAGAGGATGGGAAGGTATTGCAAGCGTGGACTTTAATCATGGGATACACTCTTGAGGAGCAGCCAATTATTGGTGAAGCTCCTGCTCGGGAGGAACTGTGGATCTGTGCTGGATTTCATGACCAGAAGAAAAGAAGAATAGGTTTGTAAAAGGAATCTGTTTTTTTTTTTTGAGTACAAAACTTTTGGGAATACAATTCAGCGTTCGTGAAATGGGTGCTCCGGTTGTCCGAATGGTAGTTCCTTCCTTTCTTGAATCTGCAATGCAGCGTCAACAGAAAGAATAGTTTCAAGTAACTCCCTTTTATAATCCACCTTTCGTCATATCTCATCTCTCGTTAGAGCGAAAATTCGTACATAAGTTATGCTCTTGTCAATCACTTGGACGATAGTTCTTCACGACTCCGGAGAGCCGACAGAAAAAATCCAGATGATTGTCATATATCTTGGTATTCGAGTGTCCTTCAGAACAAAGCTGGATCACGTTCGCAATTCGAGCTTCGTCTTACTAGCCACTATTAGCTGCTTCATGCGTCATAGAGATCTTCGTGCTTGACCTCATGAACCTCAGACAATGGTATCTCCTCAGACAACGATGCCTCCTTGGACATCACTGTCTCCTCAGACAATGCTGTTCCACCCTCGCTGCCCTCTGTTGTGAATTCACCTGACTCCTTGGTGCTTTGGCCAGAAAGCTCCTCTCGAATTTCTTGCTGTTCAGGAACAGGGGTAGCAGGCATCTCGACTGGGTTGTCATAGTTATTGAAGTCTCTAGCATTAGTTTCAACTGGGTCCGATCCGAGTCCATGCGTGGTAGGGATCATGTCAATAGAGCGGTCATTGGTTGGGTCAAGTCCGTATGCCATGCCGAACAGATCGAGCGCACGTTGAGTGGGCGAGCGGTGGCAGTTAGACGGGGTGCCGCTGTCGGACTGAGGTCGACGATGTTGAGATTGCCCGTGCTGGATAGTATTATTGACGACTATTCCTGAGTCGTAGCTCCGAGGACGTTGCCGGCGGGGGCGGGCAGAGGTTACGCTATGGGGGAATTCGTCGTCGTCATCAATGGCAATAGGAGCGTTGTTAGATGGGGAACCACAGCGACCACGGAGTATACTCCCACTAGGTTCGTCTCGGGGTGCGAGATTTGGTCTCGTGGATTCAGACATGGGAAATTGTTCGACGAAACCGGGTTGCTGAGAGCGGTGGCGATTGCGGCGGACATGGATGAGCAGGAAGGTGATGGCGACAACCACGATAAGGAATGCCGGAATTCCGAGCCCAAGGCCAATTTTTTGACCTGTTGTAAGCTTGCTCTTCTGGTGGATGTCAAGTGGAACGAGAAGTGGCTTGGTGATAATAGCTGTTGCAGTTCCGATAGTCGTTGTGATTGAGGTGAATTGCTTGCTAGCAAGCGATGCTTCGAGTACTGAAAGTGCTGACAGTGAAGCCGACTGTGCTGAAAGAGCAGCCGACTCTGCTAAAGCTTCGGACTTCAGAATTGACACCTCAATAGAGCCAAGGGAGAAGAGTGCAGGCGCGATTGAGGCAGCAATCTTGGCTTCCGAGGTGTAAAGGGCGTACTCCGAGACGGGAACGCTGGTGATCCAAGCAGAGTTTGCAAGACCTTCGACCCAAGACGATAGGGCATTCATAAACATAAGGCCATCAAAACCGGCATTGCCAGATGTGGCGGACGCTGGAAGGGAAGAGATTGGTGAAGCACCGTCGGCAGGCAGTGTGAGAAGCGCGAGGAGAGAGTTGATCTCAGCCGCCACTGTGTCAATAGTTTGGGTGGGACTTGCGGGAACATTGCCATTGCTTCAAGATCTTAGATCGGCGCTCGACATTGTGGAATACGGGAGGTTGGAATAGGGACGTACCTTTGTCTCCCAATGATGGATTGAGTCTCGATTACAACCTTCGTGACAGATTGTGGACAGGGGATAACGAGTGCCAGCGCAAACATACCGAAGATCACTCCTAAAAGGAGAGAAAGGCGCATGTTTACGATCGGCTTGGTGTTTGGATAGCAAAGCTCATTCAGCAAAAGTCTTTGAAGGTTTATGGGAGCTTGCGCACGATGTGCAAAGGGTGAGCGTGGTGGTGCAGGGAGGCAAGGAACAAGAGGAGGACGAAGGGTTGAGGAGGGAGGTATTCAAGAGATCATTTGCGTATCAGAACTTTTCTAGCTATTGTCCATTTTTCGGATCTTAATTTGGCGCTAGCAAGAGAGGTCACGAGGAAGCGGTTTTGAAGCCGTGATCCGGAATGCTTCCGGGTCGATAACGATAATAGTTGTCCTAAGAGCGGGAAAGGAGGATATATAAACCGAGTTCGCTTACTAGTAAAGCAATTCGGACCTTAATTGAACCACAAGTGCAATTGGTAGGGAAGAATGTCATATAGAGGTAAGATGTACAACTCTTACCCAGTATATCTAACTAAAATATTCTTTTTCCTAATGTTTTCGTCCCGAGGAGTGAGCTTTGATATTATGGAGACAAACGTGTAAGAGGGGGTGGGTTCTCGCTTAAAGGCGGGGTGTCAACAAACAGTGGCGTCAATCAGACAGGGGTGAACTTCTGGACTTTTTATTGCATTGGTCTTTAAGAGTCTTTCAGAACTTCGTATTGCTTTCTGAGGAAGGCCTTTATTGTTTGATTGATGTCTTGTATTGTCATTCTCCCCCCCACAAGCCCTGCGCTAGATGCAGGAAAGATTCGAGCAGACAGGTGGAGTTAGAAACGGCTGATTACCAAGCTCCATGTGGAATCATTAGGCCTGGGATTTCCTAGTGCCCAACTTTGGTGAACATAATATAAATCCAGCCTTTCTCACTGCCCATGTTCTCTCTGGAACAATCACGCTAACTAACTCAACCTATTGTAAGAATACGTGCTTTACGCAGGATAATCGAGCAATTAAGGAGCTCAATGTACAGCTTCAGCGTGGAACAAAATGTAGAACAATCTTCATATTGAGGGACGAGTTTTCAATTTTGCTGGGATACTGTCTAAGCACGAGCCAGACAGTCGGAAGTCACCATTCCTCACCCTTCATTTTTGTGGCCTGCAAAAATCTTCCCGGTCTCCAACCTCAATATCATTCAAGTAGCTTTTAGAACACCAAAAGATCTAGACTCGCCCTCCAATCCCATGTACTTCTCGATGTCTCGCAAAACCCTTCCTCCCTGCAGCATCATCTTGCAGTCAAACTTTGGAACGGTCCAGGCTGAATGCGCTTTTGAAGTCTTCTGAAATCCTCCTTCATGAACTTGCGAAAGGCCTTTATAGATTTGTGTCTGTCTCCTAATCCATGCAAGCCAGCTGCCAGGTTCCAGCCCATCTTGGCAAAATCGAGCTGAACACTCTCTTCTAGCACATTTCCGGCCGTTGACTTGGATGCTTTGGTGGGAAAGACGAGAGTGATTCTTTCGAGGTGAGGAAGATGGTGCCAATATTCGACCAAGTTCCGGCTCTGACCCCACCGGTAGTGAAGCCCTAGGTGACAAGAAGTTAACGAGTGCTCGATTAAGATTGTTCCGGAGTCCTGGGACAATGCCTCAAAAGGAAAATCACTAAACAGTCCGGAATAGGAAAATTATTTTCCCTAACGCCTACAGAAAGTTAAGCCTAGTGCCAAGTGCTTCAAGTTCCTCATATCTGTAGTGCCAAGGTGTTTCCAGGTTGCTGTAGCGATTCCCCGGTCAGACTCTCCCAAAGGGTCAGTTATAGGGAAGTAGAAAAAGCCAACCTCAGGCCGGAGGTCACAGAGAGGAGCAGCTGTCAGTTTGTACTGTTTGAAGTTATGGGGAATCGAATGGAAAGGTGGATTTTTTGGACAACAAAGCCTTGGGTCTGATATGACAGAACAGAAAATAGTGAGTGGATCAAGCACAAAAGACAGGCATAATCCAAGAGTCTGGTGACATGCTCGATGTACTTGGAAGGATTTAGGAGTATCAGGGAGAAACCCTCCATCCAAATCCCGATATAACATGAAGATTCTGTTCAGGGCTTCCCTTCTCGTTGGCTTAAGGTAAAGAAAAGTATTAAGGACTCTATATATCTGTCGACTGTCAAGAGCGATGCTCGAGAACGTCATCTTTGCGTTGCTGGACCACGAAGGTCAAATATGAAGCCGTTTGCCATGCTCTGAGGTACTGAGGGAGAGCCGCATCAACTTGGCGTGCATTTTCTGCGAAATTCCACAGAGCGGTGGCTGTGATTCGCTTCAACTCTGTGATACTCCGTCCTGCATACTTCTGCGGACGGCGATATGGGATAGGACAGTGTGACACGTCGCTCTCGGCATGGGACTTCGTATATGGTTCAAGAAACAGGATTACCAGGATGAAGTCGAGCTTTGAAGTTGTTGTGGATTAAGCGAAAAGTCGGAGGAATTCGGAAGTCAGGGCTTTGCGGGCCACCTTTTTGGCTTGGAGGCAGTCTCATCTCATGTGCAAGCCGAGGAACCTACGGAACTTGCTACTTTGGGACACGACGAATCTTCGTCCGACGTCTTTCTCTCTTTGTTACATCTCACGGAGTCTGAATAACCTCACTAAAAGCTATTTTCGCCATGGCTGTCACTTGCCGGTCGATCCGTTCAGCTACCAAGAGACCAGTGAGCCTGGTTTCGAGGTTGCCTCCCACAGCCCCACGCTGCGCACATCCGCGTGGGCTCCACAGCTACAGTAGGTCTCGAGTGTTGACAATCTCCTTTTACCCAATTGTGCGAACATCCCGCTTAGTCCACGCCCACCTTTCCAAGAGTTGGGTGAGCCTCACAATCATCTGAAAGACATCAAACATCATTCGCACTTCATCCCGCTGCCTCATTTTATTCTCTGCATTTCAAAGCCTTCTCACATACAGGACATTCAAGATGGCGCACAGCAGCCCGGATCTATCCAACAGCATAACAATGCACCCTCATCCCTTCCATCTTCACCCAAATCGATCAGAGCATACGAGATCTGGCAATCATACCCCGATCCAATCCATTCCTTCGACAAAGCCTGGCTCGACCACCGCCTTCGAGGCCATTATACCCAGAGCCGAAGAAAATGGCCCCCTTTCCCGCCACACCACGCATGGTATAAATGACCTCGAAGATCAGAGACTGCCTCGATACACACGCGAGAACGATCCATACCAGCTGTCTTCAGCATACAAGAATGAGAGGGAGATCCGGCTTATCGCAGCCAATACATCGCGAAAGCGCGATGGTTGCGGTCCTATCAAGTTCAACGGTGATGCCCGCAAGGCGAGGAAGATACAGAAGTTCTACGAGACACAGAATGAAAACATAGAGCGTATGCTCAAGCCGGTGGCGGATCACCGCGCCGAAGCCAAGCAAGAAGCAGGAGAGGATCATCTCAAGTTCCAGATTGCTGTATATGGGTCCTTTGTCGCCAATATCGCCCTCGCCGCACTTCAACTTTATGGTGCCATTTCTTCTGGATCGCTCTCTCTGTTCACCACCATGGCTGATGCGATCTTTGACCCTATGTCCAATGTCACCCTGATCGTTACCAACAGAGCTGTAAAGCGTGTCGATCCGAATCGCTTCCCTTCCGGCAAGGCTCGTCTCGAAACAGTCGGAAACATTGTGTTCTGCTTTCTCATGACAGCTGTCTCCTTCATTCTGGTTGCCTTTTCAGTCCGTGAGCTCGTGCAGGGTAACAGTGCGGATACCAAATCGTTCCACCTTCCCTCGGTTATTGCAGTCGCAGTGGCTTTCACTACGAAACTCGTCCTTTTCCTCTACTGCTGGTCGCTGAAGGACAAATATTCCCAAATCAACATTCTCTGGCAAGATCATCGAAACGACTTGCTGATCAACGGCTTTGGTATCCTTACTTCCGTTGGTGGTTCAAAACTGAAATGGTGGATCGACCCTATGGGAGCTATCATTCTCTCTTGCCTGATCTCAGTCATCTGGCTCCGTACTGCATTCAGCGAGTTCCTTCTTCTCGTGGGTGTGACAGCTTCAGTTGAGATCCAACAGCTCATAACATATGTCTGCTTGACCCATTCGCCTGAAATTGAAGGAATCGATACCGTCAGAGTCTATCATTCCGGCCCGAGATTGATCGCGGAAGTTGATATCGTCATGAATGCTGCTTCCTCGTTGAGGGATACACATGATGTCGCCGAGGAGTTGCAAATCAAGCTGGAAGATCTTCCTGATATTGAGAGAGCATACGTCCACGTTGATTATGAGACGACGCACAAGCCAGAGCATGCTTACAAGAAGGATATCTAAGGCGGAATTCTTGAGAGAAAGTTCTCTATGTATTATATTCGCAGCCCCTATTATGGGAGATCTGCATTTTCGCAAACCGGGCGTTATCTGGTGGCTTCATAAAGGGAATTACTTTCAGCTCAGTACTTCGGCGTACAAAGAAATCCGAGTTTTAATGAATAAATACATGAATTTCACTTCACAAGTTTTCAACCTTGCTGCCTGCCTTCCCATTTTTTCGCCAGTGCTGCTTAACCCGCGTAGACAGAATTCTGGAAGTATGCAGACCTCGCCTTCAAATTTCTTCTCCAATCCTGCTTGACGCGCCTGCACAAACTTCTTGAAGAATTCTACCCTCTCCTCTAGTTTCCTTCCCTTCTTTTCATTTGTCCCTCGCATCGGCGATAGTGTCCCCCAACATCGTCGATCATGGATTTGACATCAAATAATGTGTGATCATCCCCGTGGTCGTCCTCAGTCAAACTGAATACCGTTGGCTTCTCGGCTCTTGATTTGCGCAAGGCCAGGAAAAAGTCCATACCCACTTCGGTATCTGTCTCGTCGGCAATCCAGCAGAGCGTGGATGTGGTCGCCTCGAGGTGCTGCAATTTTCTCCCATCTTGACAGAAATTCAGGATGTGGAGTATCGGGGACACATCTGTGGTAAACTAGCGAGGCTTGATTAAAGACCAGGGATGTATTCCTACGGGTTTGGTACTTGCTTTCAAGATAGTCTGAGTATTGCCAAACTTTTTGTCGCAGAATCGTCTCGCAGGCCAAACAGAGACGATCGGAATTGTAGCTCCGCTCGCCGTCAAAGCTGGTGGACCAAGTTCTGATGATGGGTTTTCAGAAGGTTGTTTCCATGAATATACGTCGTTGACCGTCGTACCAGGTACCGTTCTGGTCAAGTACGTTGATCGTTCCCTTCTTCGTTCAAAACCTAGCACTAAGCCATGATGTATGTCTCTCTATGTCTGGGGAAAAGTTCAGAGGGCAAGCCGAGAGACAGGATTTGAGGAATGAGGATCTAGAACTCTAAGCAGTCGCCCTGGCCACAGTCTACAGTGCAAGAGACATCTCCAAAGTACCAGCATCTCGGGTAGAACAGAGTGTGCTAACGGGACGTTACCGCTCGTCAATAAACTAAAATTATAAAGATGCAACTAGAGGAGATCGTTAAATTGTGGATCTATTAATTATATGGGAAACGTTTTGAAATCAACATTGAGCTATGGAGAGATTGTCCCAGAGGAGACCCACACATTGAGATATTACCACCGTAGCATCAACAAACTTCACTTTCCCCACAACCTACGAATAACTAGGCAGCTCATGGCCAGCTCCCCTGACGACGTTAGCCGTCGCCTCGCCCCTCTTACTCGGCAACATCTTCATCTTCATCCTCACCGCCTCCAACGCACACTCCAAATCCTGATTCCCCTCGTTCACCTTCAATGCATCCACAATCTCCCTCTCCTCCTGATCCAACAGCTTCCAGCGCATACACTCCTCTTCCCAAAAGAACAACAGTCCCACCAACTTCCTCTGAGCATGAACGCTGATCATCGCCATCTGGCTTGCGAAATTCTTGGTGACTCCGCCCGTGTTGACGGTGAGCGTTTCCGTTGCTGCTTGCCCTGCTTCTGGGACCGGGAGGATGATCTTGTGCTTTACGAGCGCTTTGTGGACTTTCTGTGAGAGAGAATCAGAACCTGTGATGCCGGCAACGTAAAAAGCTTTCCCGGAGAGATAGCGCGGGTATTTTGAAGCGCACTGGTAGGCGAGGAGTTGATCCGCTTGCGCTGGGGACAGGTCGACATCGTTTTTCGAGTCGTTTGCCATGTTCGGGATCATATTGGTGATCAAGCGGTTGAAGGAGAACTTTCTGCCTGGGGCCGCCATGGCCGTTGAGTTAGAAGGTTGTAATTTTAGGGCTTGTGATATGAATTGATGATGTTGATGTTGATGTGGGGAAAGGCTGACAGCGAGGTTGAGATTTGCTTGTTCGTAGTTTTGAGAAGAGAATGCGGAAACTTCCTTGATGTAGGCAACAGCAAGATGACAGAGCAACGTATTTTATATGATTTGAATCATGAAAGGCCGCGATTTCTACATCAAAAACCTCAACTCTCGTGGCCTTTTGTGGTTGCCTCTCATGAAGCATAACCTCCCATGGATTGCATTCCAAAACACAGCCTGTGTTGACAACCGAAGGCGATACGATTTTGACCAGCACGTGCGCAATTGACTGGTGAGAAAAGTGTGATGGGCAAGGCTGATGATTGTGCCAGTCGACCTGGACAACAATCCTCCGATGCCAATCGCTGAAGGAGCAAAAGGTCGAGGCTGCAACGAACACGTGATAAGCCACACCGTTCCCCTTCTCTGCGAACCTAGGAGGAGTAGCAACGGATCATGAACTCGCTCCGGGGACATGGACCAGGAGACGGTCTACCCTTGAGTCAATCCTGACGACCCGCATCGCGACATCAGAACATGGCGGCAAGAAAATCCCGAGCCCGGGTCCATCCTTGATGAACTTCTCAACGTGTGCTAAGAGAACTCAACGGCTATGGCGGCATGAATCAACGATACTTTTTCGATGAACGTCACGCATACGAAGCTGTGGATATCTGATATGATGCTTCATGCTGCAAAAGGAATCATGTTTCGAAGACTCTCTGACTGTAAGCCCCGTTGTAAGCGCTCTGCTGGCTTCCAGTCATGAAGTATCCAAGGACTGGACTCCGAACAGAGCCGAGCTCGACCCTGATGAATTCATGCAGCTCGCAATCGTAGATCCATTTTCGGCTTCGCCAGGGGATGGCCGCGAGGAATTAACCTTTCGAGAGGGACAAAAACAGCATCTGCGCCAAGGAACACTCTCCCTAGGACCGGCTATCCGTCCGTCAAAGTCAGTTGCGCGACTTTCTGGTTGGATCTTCGTACAGAATACATTGACAAGGATGTCTTATCGATTGGCTGTCTTCTTGTTTCATGATTTCCCGGAGTGCTTTGACCTTCCACCCTTCCGCATCCTTGGCACCCGGCGGCGGCAAAGGTTGGTCGATGCCAGGGAAGATTACGCGTTTGTATTTCGAGAGCCGATGACATGCGCGCACACTGTGGAGAGACGCGCCATGAGTCAACTTAGACACTTCCTACTCGACGGCAAATGCGCTTCAATGAACATGTCGAGTCAGACAGGGTCGGGCACGGAGGGCTACTTGCGTCAAGTGATGGTTGAAGAGACCCAGCTCGGCCTGGCTGCTGACGCTGGTCACCAGAGCAAGTCGCGTGATGGCGGCTGGAGCTATATTCTCCGAGGACAGAGAGGAGACTGTTGCAAATCACGGATTGCCAGTTTGGGAATTCAATTATATTACTTGCTCTTATAGGACAGAGGTTGTATATGACTGATTCGTTGACCGCTTCTGTGCAACATGATGGGCGAGATTACAGTCATGAGAATGCCCGTCAGGAACTGGTAACGACACCGCCTCTAAGCAAGACTGCCGTTGGGCGGGCAAGCTTCGCAGGGGACCATCATGTCATACAAGCGTAGCCGTTGAGAGTCACAACACTAAGCAGTATTTGCACTCGAGTCAAAGTTGATATTCAAATGAATCTAAGGTTACATCTCCGCCACGACTCTAAGTAGCTAGCTCCCTTGTTCATGGAGGAAATGATTCTCACTTATCTGATTTTCGGGTCATTATCCCAGATCTTGGAGGAGGCGGCTTGGAACCCTCTTGCATCGAGATCTCGCATGAACATATGACGAGGTGGAAATTGGGAGTTTAGGGGGAGGTTGAGAGCTTCCAGAGCACCGCTAGAAACATGATCTCCAGCGTGTGGCTTGCTTTTAAATCTCCGCGTGGGATATTCGACCTTGAAAGAAGCTGTGGATTGGTGTGGAGTGATATTAACTATTACCACCACGGAGCAAGAGACGGAGAAAAGGGGCGACAGCGTTCTGAACGTCGCTTCGCATTGCCGGTATCGAGGAGACGATGCTGATCGCGGAGAGACCGTGAGGAAAGGCTAAATTTAGCATTGAACAGCCACACTTCTGCCTGATATATGAGGCCGCAAATCGCCTCCGCCGAGAACAGGGAGGCGGTCTGCCTTGGGGGACTTTGCCAACTCACACTTGTTGCCTTCCTTCCACGACGTGCGTTTGCCCGGTGACGCCAGCCTGCATCAACGATCATGCCCGAAGAGTACCTTGAACCAGCTCTGAGCGCATTCTGCGGAGCTCGCGATGCTGCTCCAACGCTCCAACGTCCCCAGCCTGCGGTGTTCTGTTGCCCCAGCCGCGTCGTTTTGCAGTTCCACACAGAGGTGGTGGGCACGAGGAGCTAGTCTCGAATGGCTTGATGCTCTCCCCCCAATCACCATCCAAAAGACCCCTGGCATCGCAAGCTCAACATTCGTCAAAATCAACGTCAACGAATGAGCAATTCAGAACCCGTTTTCATCTCACCTGACTGCGGACAAACCAGCCCCTCGAGCAAGGATGAGATGATTCTCACTCGGTCTCATCACCTCTCTACAGGCCAGCAAGCCATCTCAACTTTCTTAACGTCCAGGGACTTCCGGAAAGACCTTCGAGGCCGGCACAAGCTTGGTTGAAAGGAGCCCCCCCTTCAAGAGCGTCCCGGTTGGCCGTACCCCATATCAAAATCAGGAGAGTCCCGAAGCTATTCATGCAGGAGAGTCCTGTTCTGGCGGAGACCTTCAGGGTGAACTCCAGTGCTGGGCCTTCCGGGCCTCGAGGGCGACGAGACTGCAACACCGGGAAACAGTTGCCACTATGCATGAACCAGCACAATCAATCAATGAGAGCTCGACGACGAGAGTACGATCAGAGATGCAAGAGAGGTAATATGTTTCACATTGCTTCGCCATGTGGTCCTGCAGTGCGCACATTCAAGTGCATGCAAGTCATCGTCGCCGACAGCATCGCACATTCAACTCCAGGTCTGGCCGCCTCGGCTCTGCCATGCTGCCACCACCACGAGGCCCGCGACTCGACCATCGGCGGGACCCCAAAGACGGTGATCGATCTTCAGCCCTAGCCACTCTTATTCCTGCCACAATTTGGAAGTAAGTTTCATGAGGCCGTTTGTGGCATTCTGACTGGGACAGTGGCTTCTCCCGCAATTTCGAGGTACCACCGGCGCGGCTGATAGGCGTTGAAACAATCTCTGGGCCATGCCCATGGATCGAATGGATGTTTCTACGGCGAATTTTGACATAATCCGGCACCCTGGAGGCGCATAAGCGCAACCACGGACTTTTTCGGCTGCCTGGGGGCAGCCGAGCAAGGATCAGGGCAAGGTGGGCGAGTGGGCAGACGGCGGGCAAACGAACTCGCAGTGCATATGCAGTCTTCAGCTCAGAAGTGCCTTGGAGGGCCTTGGAGGGGCCCTATAGTAGGTCTTTAGTTTTCGACGCTGCATGTTGCACTGCCCCCGGTTCACCAGCACCAGCGTGTGGCCTGCGCTGCACGCCCGCATCCGAGATCGCCTGAGCTCGTTATATCTGCGCTCCCCGCCATCGCTGCTGACTTCTTGCCTCCTCTTCTGTACGACGGTCTATTCGTCCCTTTTCAAGGCGCAACTTTAATTCCCATTTTCTGGGACCGCCATTCACCTTCTACAATTCGTTTTGTTCTTTCATTCGTACTTTTGTTTCCCTCACTTGGTCCTCTTTCGCCGCCAAACGCCGCCGCCCCTCGAATCTCTTGCTGGAAAAAGTCGCTCGATAGATATCTTCTTTCTGTTGTCCCACAGAACATTCCAATGCCTCCACAACTCCTGCCAGCTTCGGCTGCTGCTTTCGCGCCCCGGGCAACCTCTGTCAATGTCGTTCTGAGTTCTAAGGTGGAGCCGTGGTTAACGCAGACGCTGAAGCGCATAAACCGCATCAAGCGCCCTCTCAATAGTGTGCCGCAACACCAGAGATGTCTGACCGAAACGTTGTCATCTTCAACCGCAATATGGACCCTCACCTCTATCATGCTTCCAAAAGCTCCAGACGCCGAACTGCGCAAAGACTCGAACCCTCTGATAGAGGCTCTCTTCAACTACCAGCTCATTCACATCGAAGCATATATCGTCCATGTGGATATGGTATTGCGGAACGAGGTCGCGTTCAAGCTGACTCCCGACTCGATCGAATCCCTGATCGAATACCACAAGGATATTCATTGCGTGGACATCTCAGCAAACACATATGCCTGGTCAGAGAAGGAGCTGCAAGTAAAGAAGTTACATGAGGAATTCATTCAAGCCATCAACAAGTTTGTGTACCGAACTCATGTGTCTGCCTTGGAAGGACTAGAAGAAGATGGAGCCGGAGAGTTATTATGTGGGAAGAGCGAAGAAGTCAAGGCTAATATCATGGGCCTCTTCCTACCTCTATTACCTCCACCACCCCGGATCGTGGACGTCGTCCGACCTCCACCGCTGTTGCCCAGCTCCCCTGCTGGCGCAAACTGGTGGTCACAGTCAACTCTTCCTTCCAATGTCCCAGCTCCGGTAGACTCATGGAGAGTCATCCCATCAAGCCCAAGCACAACGTCATCAGCCGACTCTAATTCATTATGGGCCAGCATGGGACTGAACGAGATCCAACTACCGTCGCCTACGCCATCATACAGCCAGCCGTACTCGACATCCGGCCTCTTCTACAGCTCGCCCCAAGTCAGTGCTCCCATCCCCTCGCTTCCTCTACCCAGTATGCTAGCGGCACAGCAATGTGGTGTTAGCGTTGGGTATGGAGGCTTCGGCCAGAACTGGGACCGGTACCAAGAGTATGCAACAACGATGTGACAATCAAGGCCCGGTACTTTCACCAATTACACTCCTACCCACACCGGGTACTAGGACGGGCACCACCGATCATCCCCACTGCTCCTCTCACAACATTTTGGCACACAACAACCTCTGCCTGATATAGAGCGTCGAACAAATTTTTAGCGGCATTTGATACCTTCTCGAGGGGCATACCGGCGTTTTTGCATCAAACTCATCAGCGACTGAGCGACATTTTTGGGAAAACAGCACATCCACCTTCGATTTTCCTTGTCTCAAGTACATAATGGATACCATCTCCTATGTCATCTGATTATTTAGCGTAGCGTGGTTTTGCTTTCAGGGTCGGATTTATGTCTTTTTTTGGATCGAGATATTACAACCCACGGCCGCTAGCTCGGTTTTCCTTTCAAAGCATGATGGCAGGGCCGGCGGGTATTTTTCAGCATTTTCTGGCTATCAAATCTATAAAGAAAGTACCTAAAGAAAGGGGAACACGCAGCAATGCAGGACTCGGCGCGTCAGGATACACATTGTTTTCTCTATCATTCGATCGTTCTTCCGATTTCGTTTGTCTTGCGGATATATCCTGTTTACGATTCTCATGATTTGGTTTTCCTGCGACCTCTCGGTCGATAGTAGGCTTGATGTCTCTTTCGTTTTGGATGGGTTGGATTGGGAAAATTTGGGTCATGATGGATTGGGAACTTTGGATATACCGGGCTGGGCGTCTGCTTGCGGACTTCCCAGTAGAGCATGCTTGCGTGCTGACAGACGACGGGGATTTTCGATGATTCACAGACGATACAAAGCCGCTCCGCTGCGCGAGATCGGTGTAATTGTTAGTCGACCTGCCCGACTTGTCGGCTTACTTCTCTCCTCTCACACACCACCTTCGAATCGGGATACTCCTGCGAGCCAGGACTAGATGGATTACGGGGAATGGGAAGGTGACGGGATGGGATGGAGGCTGGATAATAGGGCTGTAGCTCATCTCACTACTTTCTCACACACTGCATACAATGTCTTTGGATAATGGAAGCTGTGTGAGAGCGCTCATAACTGCCGTGCAGTGAAGGCATGAGATGCTGGTTCGCTACTCGTCCCGGCGACGATTATTCTAGTAGTTAACAGTAATTCAAAGTCGTTAAACATCAACACCGCACCACAGCTGCGCATGAGATGCATGGTTTTGATCCATGTGAGTTAGTATGTCTTTCTTCAGCTCGGTTTCTGGAAAGGGGAGGTCCCACACTCGAAGAAGGGGGTTGCGAGGTTGGAGGGATGGGTCGGCGGACCCTGGGTAATCAATCCTATTCGCCGACTTACGACGGACATTTCCCCCTTTTAACGGCAGCCTTCAGCATTTTCGCCACCACCAGTATCGATTACCATGAATCCAAAGATCAGCCTTGTGATCTTGGCGGTATTCGTCAATTACTCGTTTCCAATCAGACGGGTTTCGCCATAAGCGTGGCGTTTGTTTCATGATTCCATGTCTTCCCCTCGCGGCCCTCTGTGTTTGTTTGGGGTCTGTGCTCTGAGTGGTCCAGCACTGACGCACTGTAAATTCCCCGTTGTCTCATTCCTTTTTGTAAGACAGTTCTTCTGGAATCTCGATCTTGGAGAACACGGGACGTCAGGTCTCAGACATCAGCCACTTGATGTTACCCCTCCACCATTCATATTGCCACTCGTCATAGACAGCGAATCAAGGGTAGGAGTCAATGACCAATTTCCGCCTGTACATTCAAAATTTCTGCAAACAGGGTCTTGGAGTGGAGAGAGCATGTCCAGATTTCCTTCACACTAGAGCATAGGTGAAATGACTTTCGCCCTCTTCCAAAAATAGTTCAAACATAATTACTCTCATTAATGCGTTGCTTATCCTTTTGAGTCTCAGTAAACAGGTTCGCAACAGAAGGGCCGATGGCATGTCTGAAATAATAGAGCCGTTCGGGGGGTTAACCGCTGCGACCCTTGTTTCTGCCGAACCATGAGATGAAGCTGTTGAGTCGGGCTTTACCCCCAAGCCCCGACTCCTCGAGAGTCCATCATGTCTGCCACCGAGCAAGCTCAACGCAAGACTCTGCACACGTGGAGGAGATCACTGGCTGACGAGATATTATATCTCTTCACTGATACTACTCACTTGAGAGTTATTCAATGGGAGTGGCTGCGGCTGTTCGCCTCTTTGGAGTTTAGCGAGGAGATGCTTTCTTGACTTGACGGCTGCAATACGAGTTGCATTCCATTGGTCCACCTACCTCTGGACATCTCCAGGTTGATTAGCATCAAGTCGGCCTAGGCAGTAAGCTGTGGCAACAGGAGATGCTCGAAAACCGGTGCTATGAACTGAAGTGGTTGAGGCAGTATCAAAGATGCGTAGAGTATGCCACGTCGTCTTCACCTCCAACCTCACCCTCATCATTGCCTCATTTCGTGCTCGGACGATGGATCATTAGCAACATACCTGTAAATCGAGATCTTGTCGATAGGAGCAGACGCGTCGAGAGCCCACTAGCCATTCAATTTAGTGATAATCATTGGACCTAAATCTACGTCTACGATTAACATCCTCATCCGAGCGTTGAGCTTCACAACGAAGACGACGAACTAGTTGCCAAAGCCTTCACACACCCCCAAAGCACCTCAGACTAACCCAAAAGGCCCTTTATCAGATAAAACCAGAGACTCTCGATCCAGCTATGATGAATCCCTCGCGCCAAAAGCGTTTGCCTACGTCTCATGCTCATATCTGTCTGTAACCTAGCCATGCCAGAATGCGCAATCGTTTATGCGTACACTTTGGGACTCCGATCGGTCAGAAGAATATTCGAGGTAGATGTGGAGGCTGCAGCAGTGAGAAGGCTAGGTACGTATGTGAATCTCGAAGAACCCGCGGATTCCTGTCTGATGTGTGATGACTGAGGGCTTTGAATTGATGGTGATCGAAAAGGCGGCGAAGAGGGAGGTCGAGCAATTGAATGAAATGTGGTTTGGAAGAGGAAGCTGCTTAAGATTGGAAGGGACGGTGGTGGCCTCCCCGATTTCATGTGAAGTTCGAACAGGGGGAGGAACGACGAAGCGAACCTCGCCTATAGAAACGCACCTCCTTTCTCCAATGACACTACAGTTAAGGAAGGAGCAAGTGACTTTCGATCCTGGATCTGCAGTGTTCATTGACTCGGGGGTTCTAGGCACATGTTCAAGCTTCTCGACTTCTTTTGGTCTAGAGCACATGAACGGATGGCTAGGAAATATGAATTATGACTACCATTCACACTACGAATACTGCTTCATCCCGATTTTCGTTCCTTACACAGGAACCACGACGGGCGAAACTCGCCCACCGCTACAAATTTTGGTCAAACTCTCACAAGCCAACGTCAGGTTCGCACTGCTATCTCCTATCCAGAACAAAAACGGTGCGGTTTTGCTGACAGGAATGATCCAGTTCTGGCTTACCACATCCCAGATACTCAAGTCCTTCCTCGTGATCTGTAATGTCACAACCTCGCTCGCCCCTTTCGCCAAGGTATCGGTTTTCTCGAAGGCACGCAACTGGATGATCGGTGTATCCCATGGGTTGTCCGAGGGATATTGCACGAAGACCATTACGACATCCTTTCCTGCTACAGTGCCAGTATTGGTGACTTTAACGGAAATTGTGAACATGACATCCCATAACGCTGGGTTACCGCCTTGGTCACCTCCAGCGACAGGATCGGGTTGGGGTGTGGTTTGGTAGCCGGCAGGGTAGACGAATGTATTCGTGGCTGTGATAGACTCAGGATCGTCAACATAAGGATAAAGGTATCGCCAGATTGTGTTGAACCCTGTCGGCCAGGCCACTTCCGAGGCAGGAGGAATGGATGTGCTGTACATGGGTGTTGAACCTTTCGGAGCTCGGGCGGGAGGGGTTGATGAAAGAGCTGTGACAGCTGTGATGGTTGCACTGGTGCGGGAAAATGTTGTGTATGAGAGCCCGTGGCCGAATGCGAATCGTGGGGCTATTGAATGCTTGTTCAGGTAGCGGTAGTCAATGTAGAGACCCTCGGAGAAAGTATCCTGGACTTGGAAGAATTCGAATCCTAACAGACTGACGGATGATGGGTAATTTGATTCTGCTACTGGGATAGAGTATGGAAGATGTCCGCTGGGAGAGTATTCTCCAAAGAGAATGTCCGTCAAGGAATCTCCGGCCTCTTGACCTGGTAGGTGAGCGAATATCACTGCTTTAACAGAAGGGAGATCAATCCAATTTTCGACGAGAATTGGGCCGACGGTGTGGACAACAACAATGACCGTAGCGTATTTGGCCGCAGCGGCTTCAACTAGCGCGTCTCCATTGTGCCAGGTATACAGCCCGCTCGATGAGCGATCACCATCGTTTCCTTCGACCGTGTATTGATTTTCCCCGGAATCACTTGTTACAAAAACAACAGCAATATCACCAGCTGCTGCAGTGAGGCCGGAAGGGAACGAGTCGCTTGAGTAATAGGTCACGTTCGCTGCCTTGCGTTTGATGGCATCAATTGGTGCATCAAGGTAGGGATAATTTGCGGTGCCTTTCAAGGTCTGTCAGAAAAGCCCAAATATCTTAAGAACGATGGAAACTTACCACTTCCCCATCCCATGCCAAGGATTCCTGTATTGCAGCTCCGTTGATTGCAAGCATTCGGGCCTGCCGGGTTATTCTCTGCATCTGAACCAAAGATCTTCAAAGATGCACTCGTAGAGAGTGGTAAGGCGTTGTTGACATTTTTCAATAAGGTTATAGCTTCTCTTGAGACGTTCCTTGCAACTTTTGCATGGTCTGCTTGAACATTGACGTATTGATTTGTGACGCAGGTTGGTGAAAATAAAGCTGCTGGGTAGCAAAGACCAGTGGGATCTGCAGTGTTGGCGGAGAAGTTTGGAAGTGGATAGTCTTGATCTTGTCCGAGCTGATACCACTGGATAATCTACGAATCAGCATTGTTCCATTTTATTCCATTGAAAGTCATCTAAAACCCGAGGAACTTGGAAGAGGGGAATATTAAATGTCCATAACTTTTGGGAGATTTAGGAAAGGGATCTTTTTGAATGTCCAACACTTGCCAGACATCCAAGAATCAAAAGGCAAAATCGAAAATATGCTTACGGTAGCTACAATCCTCGTCACCATGTCATTCAAGCGATTGAGGGGAACCGTGCCATTTAGAACGCTAGTGGAGAGCTCGTAAGCCCAGTACGCAAGGCCCTAGCAACGAATAAGCAACGTATTTCTTTAAGGAGGAGAGAGCCGGTAGCGGGCCGGGAGCATGGGTTGTAGGACAAAGGAATAGGTTGGCTACTAGAAATGGGATAGCACCATCGCCTTGAAGAAGTTAGTTTCCGAGTAATATTTTAACACTACAATCTTGACTCAAGATCAAAGAAAGGTGGAGTTGTAGACATACCGGGCATAGCCATATCTAAGCCAGCAAGAGCAGAGCTAACACCTCCAATTTGAGAAAGCCAGTCGGTCATCACCTAGCAAGTTTTAGCATTACCCACTGGCTGTCCTCGACTTCATATTATCTTACGAGCCCTTGAAATCCAAACTCATCCTTGAGAATTCCATTGATCATCATGCTATTCTGAGAGGAAGCGCTTCCGTTCACATCGTTGTAAGACGTCATTACTGCTCCAACACCAGCTCTAATAGCTTCTGCAAAAGGCCAAGAGTAAAGTTCGTGAAGGGTCCGATCATCGATATTGCTGCTGATCGCCTTCATCTAATGTCCATGTTCTCGAATTAGCATTTCACAAACAACTAGGATCTGAAGTTGAGGAGTTGACTGGCTTGAACGTCAAAGAGGAAATAGAGATCCGAGGAAAACAAATTTACCAAACCATGAGGAATGATATCCATCCGATATGCTTCCTGCTCATTGCCGATGAAATGTTTTATCGTTGCAATAACACCATTAGCTTGAATCCCCTTGACCGTCTCAGCACCACCCCACGCTTGAAGCACAGGGTCCGCCCCGAAACCTTCCCAATTCCTTCCCCCCCTCGGCTTCCTGCCAATTGGACCAACAACAGGACCAAGCTGGATGTTGACACCCTTTCCTCGAGCCTCTGCACCCAAAGCAACTCCTCTCGCATATGCCAAAGCTTTGTTCCAAGTAGCACCAACTGTGATTCCTGCTGGAAAAGCAGTAATGTTGTCCGTGGCACCAATGCCCAGGGCGGAATCTTGCAAGCAGAGACTTGGGATCCCAAATCGAAGCGCAGAGCCGGTGTTACCCACGCACGGCCCCATCAGTTCTCCTGTTCCTGTTGTCAAATTGACCTTCTCAGCCAAAGTCATGTTTGCGACAACTTTCTGAGCTTTTGCGTAAGCTGCTGCCCAGCTTGAAACCCATCCTCCTGGCGGAGCCGGGTAGTAGGGAGCTGCTACATAACCTGCTGGAACCGAATCCCGCTTGTCTTTGGAAGAGCCTTGAAGTTGCTGTGCCCGATTGATGTCTGCTGCAAAGTTGGGTGTTCTTACCAAAGCAAGACTGAGTGAAGTCAAGGTCAGAAGCAATACAGAGATGTAAGTAATGTGCGCCATCTTGAGAAAGCGACCACAGCGATTGGAGAGATGGGAACCGCGCAGGTCGACTCAGCGACTCTGGGTGTTCATAACACTTTTGGGAGAATGATGCACTTGTACCAATCTTGCTATTCACCCTGCACAATCACCCAACATGACGAAAGAGGGAAAGCACAACCGGAGGTATAGACATAAGAAGGCACATATGACTTGGTCCATGCAAGACAAAAATCTGGTACGGCGAGAAAGCACGGTGAGAAAGCTGGCAAAGCACGATCCAGATATCCATATCGGGTCGTACCGCCGTGGCTCGACCTTTGAGTTCCTGAGAGCCCGCCTGGCCCTGTTGACCGGTGTCTTGGTTGAGCAAGGCGTCCAGGCCTGCACGGAGCACCAATTCCTGTCTCGACCAGATTCACCTGCAGCCGAGCTGCACGCACAGGGAGACAGGGGCCTTCCCCACAAATTCGAGCGTGTGACGCAGGTGGAGCCAGTGCCGAGGTCACAAGGGGCAGGTCCATCTTATAGATTTGCAGATAAGGCGATGGCATCGAGAGTGGGAGCTACATTCTGCTCTGCCCTTCACTGCTCGGCTTCTTTCATGTGATTGCGTTGGTTAGGTCGTCGATGCGGCGGTGAATCGATGTGGAGTGTGATTCGGGCCGCCAAGTGCATCGAAGCGTGACATGCCGCGGAAGGTGCATCGTATTATCATTTTGGTCCGGTGTATTAGCGAGTAAAGGTACCACCTACCTGCCTGGCGTTGAAAGCAGATAACGGCGGCTTGGATGCGATTTGCTCTTGTTCGCTATGTTACCCCCCGTTCGTCAATACGAGCGATTAATTAATCGGGGTCCCCATTGCCCAATCGCGGGCCCCGATTGCTTAATCGCTTGCTTAAGCGAACTCCGGTTTATAAATACGAGGTCGAATACGAGCAAATTTTTAAAATACTAAAATATTTTAAAACCCATGAATTATTAAAATCCTATTAATATAATGTATTAAAAATAGTTTAGTTAATTATATTAATTAAGTAATATCGGCTTTAGCCTTTTATTAGAACTCTAAAATCTTTTTATTATAATTTTAATTTAAAAATATAAAATTATATATATATTTTAATCTTTAATGGAATTTAATATAAGAAAAATTTATTTAAGTCTCTTATAAGCATTAATCCTTTTTATTTAATTAAATTTTGGCCTTTATCCTTTATTAGAAATTTATATATTATTTTAAAATCGGGCTCCTCGCTTAGGACCGATTAATCAATCGCTCGTATTGACGAACGGGGGGTAACAGCTAGAGAGGTGCCATGAATTTCGCTTCCGTTCAGGGGTTCGGAAGTCAGAAGCTAGCGGGTCCGAATTTGGAGTCGACAATCCCCAGTTGAAGGCTAGAAGCGAGCTCAACCGGTAAAAAGATATTCCATCTGAACATTAACTATTGCTGCTCTAGCTTCCGTAACATCATCTACGCCATCAAATGAAAAGAACCTTGCCCAAGCTATGCATTCCCAAAATTAAAACCGAACTTCAAGACTGCGCTAAGGGCACGTTCTCTTTCTCTTTCTCTCCATTCCCACCACTCCTGTAGCTCGTTGTCCTCGAAAGCCCTTTCAGACTGCTGGCCCTTAGCCTCCCTGTTCTGCCCACCTCCGCACGCACGTCCATCAGAACCTGCTCTCCCTGAATCCCCAACTTCCCTATTTTTGCGGCGAGGGCGGTGTTCTCAGCTTGGAGATCACCAACCTGGCCCCTGATAATATCTTTCTCCTTCCTCAGCACGCCAACTTCGGCTCTCAGCTCTTCCAGCTCCCGCAATAACTTCGTCTTTTCATCTTTCTCAGTTTCCTTGCGCCTCCGTTCCTCCGCCTTTTGCTGTTCCCTCTCCTTCTTTTTTTCTAACTTCTCAACTTCTTTTTTGTACTTCTCTTCCTGCCTCTTCACCTCTCTCATATGTTTCTCCTCTGCCTTTCGAATAGCCTCTTCCTCTTTCGCAGTATCCTCGTTCTTTTTGCTGATCTCCTTTTCGCGAGCTTTGCTCAACTTTTCATCCAATTTCCGCTTCCTCTCCTCAAGCTTTTGAAGCTCTTTGTCTTGTTGAGTAATGGCTTTTGACTGTGCAGATGACGTTGTGGTCTTCATTGAAGATCCATCGTTATCGTCGCCCTTCTCGCCTTCAACATTTTCCAACGCTGAAGCGAAGCTCCCAGCCGATGAAGCGCTGCTTATGGAAGAAACAGAGTCGCGGCGTGGAGAGCTTCCATTTGTTGCCTCGGTGGGATGTCCGGGTAAGTGATCGGATATTATGGCTGGAGTGTGTGAGACGATGTATCCGCCTGCCGCACCTGCTATCCCAGCGGCAATTTCATATATGCCGCCTCCGTTTGGGTGGTTGACAACAGGATCCGGGTGTTCTTCTGTGCGGATTGGTTTCTCCTCGATTCCTGCTAGATGGCCGTTTGTCTGATAGTTATGCAAGTCTTGTGTGTACTTATGGCGGGGTTTATGTTCGTGCTTCTCTGCCCCCTCGCCCTGGTCATCATCTCCCACACTCTCGTCGTCACTTTCCAAATCCTCAAGATCCTTTCCACATGCCCAATTGAGGAATTTGCTAGCATCTGCTACAATGCCACCGGGCGTCCCTCGTTCAACCATGAATCGCGGAACGCTGCCTCCTGGGTCGCTTCGAGTAATCATTATCCACTCGACCGGGTTGCATTCGCTTTCGTCATCTTGTTGAGGATCGTCAAGACTCTTGCGTTTGGCGTCGGGGCTCTTAAACATATCATAGGATATCGTTTTCCCTCTGGCTCTAGTCACATGTGGAGATAGGTCTGTCTCCGACGCTGCTGCTGCTCCTTTATCTGAAGTTCCTAAGATATTTTCGGTGGTTGGAGGCGAATGGTTTTTTGTGGCATTCCGCAATATTGCTTCCCTGCCTAATGTTGATGCGGACCGGTTTCTCTGTGCGGGGAGATTTGTAGTGGAGGCTGATTTTCGAAAACCCTTCTTCAAGGGAACCTCCCTTATGAATTCAACTGATTCATAATTGCCTCGGATGAAACCATCTCTTGATTGAGTATCCGGATGATTACAGGGCCGCGAGATTACCATGAAATGTCGAGGAACCTCATGCTCTCCTCCAGATAAATCCGACAATGCCTGATCTGACGTGAGAAACATCGTTACGAAGTCTCTCGGGGTAGTAGGTCCTGGGAATTGTGCAGAAAGAAGATATACTACAAAGTATCAGCATTGTGTCGTACAATGGCAGAGTGGCACCTACCTTCCATCTTTCCCACGCCGTCAATATTCTTGTATGCCACCCTCTGTTCCCCACCAATTCCCCTGATATTTCCTTCACCTGGCCCACCCCGAACCTTCATTGTTTCCGGGAATTCTCTTTCTAACGCCTTTTTCCACTTTGTGAACCCCAGCCCCTCATGTACACTCCGCCTCGCAAACCACGACCCTCTTCCATCCTTCCCGCCTAACTTGTATACACTCATCCCCAATGGATTCTCCTTTGGATTCATCTTCACGTTCTTCCATTCCTTCTGCAAAGCCTCCACATCCGACGGAGGCGGCGCTGAACGTGCTGACGAAATGGATATTTCCGAGGCAGATGATGCCGTCGAGCTCGCGCGCGATCGTCCGTCAAGGTCGGATTCTTCGGGTGGGGCAGGAATTGGTACAGAGTCGACTATGAGTTGTGCTTTGCTGAAGGCATTGGATAGGAACGGCTTCAGGTCGTCGAGAGGGGCATCGTCGAAGTCTATGGGCCCCAGGGTTTTCAAGGCATCATGGAGAGCAGCCATGTTGTCTGTTGTGCCCTCAAGTTGAACAGATACAACGCCTAAAAGTGAGGATTTGGGGCAAGGTCAGATTTTGAATGTCCTACGCTCCCTGGGCGAATTTGTCAACATGGGACTCGAGATTCCGAATTCACCAAGTGTGGCGTGCGAGGCTGACGGGGAAATCTGATAAGGGTATTTGGGTAGATGTGCGTGCGAATTGAAGCATACTTGCAGGAGAAGTGCAATAGATACTATGAGCAAATGCGGAATAAGAGCATTTGATGCGTCTACACCATCGCTCGCCTGGTGCTTCTTCGATGTCAACGGCAAACCGGTTGTGTGGCTGACGTTCGGATTCGTTGCAGGGGGTGATGCGGGGACCCCTCTCATTGGGCTCATGACGTTGCTGGCTCGATGCGGCAGCCGTCACTTCTAAGACATCACCTTTCTTTCGGGTCGGGTACCGCAAGAACGATATTGGTTCAGTTTTTCTTTTATACGTTTTGAATTCTCGTATCCGATAGAAGGATGGAGTTCTGAAAAAATGCCGTCTGATTAGTGTAGCTCCATGAACTGCCGACTGAACAGCTCTTGTAACTAACGGGCGTCCCTCACCCGCTATTCATACAAGTTTGTCAACACGCTCGACATATATGCATGCCAACTTAAAGATGAGTCCCAGATCCATATAACCAAACACCTCGCTCAAAACATCCTTGCCGTCATTCGTACGAACGGATCATCCAAAGGACAAACGCTTCCTTCCTTTGACGAGCATTTCCTGTTCCATCTTACAGCTGCCGCAATACTCCTCTTGCCATCTCCTCAGCTCATCCAACTTTTCTTTCCTCTCTCGCTCTTTAGCTTCCAAAATCTTCTGCGAATCCGTACCCTTGGTTTTCTTATTTGGTGAGGGACTCGTTCGGTGCTCTCGTAAAATCAGCTGGACCTGTTTACACCTTGCATTCTCATCAAGGAGCCAATTCTCCCATTCAGCTCTCATCATCTCCTGCTCAACGTTATTCACAACTCGCATGGCAACCATCAGATCGTGACGGTAGGAACCTAAGTGCTGTCGGGTCCTTCGTAACCGCTTCGCAGTGGAGCGAGTCGCAGTTTCTGAAAAGGCTGTCCCAGCTGTTTGATAAGGCATGTCTAAGTCCGTGATATTCGCAATGTCTCGGAATTGCTCGTAGCTAGGAGTTTGTCAACGAGAGTCAGATCCGAACAAGAGTAGAGTAACTTACCATTTGCTCCCCCCTCGTGCAACCAGGTCAGTTGGTACCGACCTCAAAACATCGTCTAAATCTTTTAGGTAGATCGCCTTCGACATCATTGGATTAGGGCCCACGCCAACTCTGGCCATGAATTTTGCGGCGTTGCGCTCAGACCACCACTCTGAAGTATCTCGTGAAGTAAAGAAGGCATTCGTCAGGATACTCAGGAGAAGTGCTATCAAAATAATACTGTGGGCGCTTGATACTTTCCAGATTGATCGCAATACTGCAAACGTCCACATCATAACAGATGTAATCGCGCTTTCACCGAATGAGCCTATGGTCTCCAAAAACATGTTGGTAAGAGTTCGCTGCTTGATTTGTGGTCGTTTTGAATGGCTCAAATCCGCAGCCGAGAACAATGACACTGATGTTTGCTGACCAACGTATCCAAAAATATGGATCGCCTTCTTGGTCCGGCTTTGCGGTCCTAATTTGCGCACCTGGTCTGCAATAACATCCGCCAAGTCTGCTGCGTCAAGACTTGAGTCGTCAAGTGCCTGCCTTTCAACCAGACCTTTGGAAAAGGTTGGCGTTTTTGACCAGTCAACCTTGGTATAGATTGCCAGTTTACACTTGGACTTCGCGATGAATGTGATGACAATCTTCGAGACAAGCATGAAATCCTTGTGATGTGGGAGATGCCAGGGCGTTTTGAAGTCAGTGACTACATAGCATATATGATCGTTCATAACGTCAATGACCTGGTAGTCAACAACGTTCGCTTGTCGAGCACGACGGAACATGTCAACATAATCGATTTGAAACTCAAAGTCTCGTCGCATATGACTGCCCTCAAGCGGCACCCAAGGTCCTTGGGCAATTCGTTGCGCACGGCGCTCATGGTACAAGAGCTGAAAAACGGCGCTTTTATCTCCGAACATGACGTGAAAGAGAGCCTTTGGGCTTAACTCAAACTGCCTCTCAACCGCTTTGCGTTGCATTCCTTGTGGTTCGTAAATAACTGGATGCGATGGAAGCTGAAATTTCGTAACTTCTTTGCTCGCTTTTCCCAGGTGAAGTCCTCGCTCAACGTGAATCATCGCTCTCAGGTCTCGATCCTTGCGAGTTCGTCCAGACAAAGTACCATCATCTATTGGAGTATTGACCGAAACATCCTCCCAGCTTTCCATACTTGGACTTCTTGTGGGATCATCATGTTCCTTCTTGATAAGAGCTGCCATTATGTTTTCGAGGTTCATTGGCTCTTCTGCTTGAGAGATATCGATCAAATAATTCAGCCGTGATTGAAGTAGTCGTAGGGGTTCCAAGAAAGTCTTGATCGTAATTCTGGTGAAGCCTGCTTTGGTGGCGTCTTCGCGAAGGTGGAGGAAGATGAAATCGCAATCCTTGCCAGGAGCGGCGGTGACTTCACTAATGCTGTCCATGCTGACCCCCGAAATTAACACGAGTCCTAAATGATGACTGTAGAAGTATATGTCATGCTGCGTCACATAGACCCTACCAGGAAACTCTTGTTGCTCGTTCGGATTCCAAGTGGCTCGGAAAACAAGTAAAACTTTGTCTTCTCGTGGAACATTGGGAAATAGCATTCGAAACTGGGCCTCTTGCGTCTTCAGCTCGAGGGGATAATTGGCGGGGAAGATTTCTGGTTTCGGAGCGAATTGGCTGTGTGAGCGCGACGCTTCTGCGTCGACACTAATGGCCTTCCGATGTGTGGCAGAAGAAGGGGCTGGATTTGCAACTGGATCAGTCGACGTACTGATCGAGGACTGGACAAGGTCGGAAAGTCCAGTGTCAGGCTTACGATTTTCGTCCCCACCAATTCTCGGTGATGGATCGAGTGGCCTTATATTGGGACTTGCTGGGATCGACCGGTTCACCGGCGGCTTGATCTCTCCTTTTTCGAGACGGTTGATATAGCCCCAGTTACTGCTGCCCCAAAGGTTCGCCATAATTCCACTTGGCATGCCTCCAGTAGCATCACTTCGACCAATTCCGATACCACGTTCACCACTTACGATGACAGCTGATTTGCTCAAGTTGGTTGGCGCTGGTGGGTTGGCTAGAGTAGCAGGAGCTAATGTGCTGGTATGGGTTTCCAGCTGCTGTGGTGGTGATACTTGAGGTTTTGAGACGACATTCGGCCCAACTTGAGTGATTGCGGGCGTTGAATACACTGGGAGGATGTTGTGACTTGCGGATATCAAACTGGCAATGCCACCGGCTGCTGCTGGGGCAGGAGTAGGTGGCACATCGAATTGTGCGACCGTGGATTTGCGATGCAGGTCCAACTTTTGCATGATCCTGGCCGCATGATCCCTACTACTTTCCCCTTCCTCTCTGGTAGTAACAGACCGGCGAGGAGCAGTGACATCGAAGCTACTTCGAGAAGCCAAGTTACCAATGTCGGGACTAGGAACCGGGAGTGTGCCCGTCCTGTCAAAGGTACCAGCAGGTAGATCATCATGCCCAACATTACCATCCAGAGATTTGACTGCGAACTCTGGAATTGATGGTGGGGTTATGGCAAATGCAGGATCAACTCCACCAGGGTAAGAGAAGTTGTCGTTCGCACTGGCCTGGAGGGCTTTGTTCTTTGCAACCTCAAAAGTTTCCAACCATTCCATGAGTTGTGTTTGGGTCTCGGATTGGACCAAAATCGTCTGGTTTTTGGTCTTGACTTCGAAGCAAAACCGACGCTCTTCTTGCACTGCAGGCTTCACATTGCACAACAGCACGCCGATTTTCTCGCTCTCTTCAACCCCGCCGGATTGGGCACCTTGGACAAGCCATCCGAATATACCATTTTTAACATAGAACCATCGCCGAACCCATGCTGTCCTTGCTGGTTTCCCAGAAATGGTTCGGAGGAAAAGCCATCCTTGCTTCTCTGACCGCTCGCCATCTTTTCCTTGTGCCTGGATGTTGACAGTTGAGGGACCCTTGGAACCGAGAAAAGCGACAGTAGAAAGATTATAATCTTCCAGCTCCCGGGAGGGCTTAGAAGCTTGAGATGCTGTGTCCGCTATCTCTCGCCTGGCAATTTGTAGTTCACGCCGAAAAACACTTTCACCAGCTTCCATTTCTTTACTCCAGCCTCGAACACGATCAATTTCAGTCCCCCACTTTGCGAAATTGGCTCCACCATTCTCTCGCGAACGCCGCATCTCTCGCCATTGATCCGAAGAAACCCGTACCAAGAGTTTGTCAATGGTATAACGCAATTGGGGTGCCAGGAGACAGAAATCCAAGGAGGCTTTGAGGTACGCTTTTCGAGTTTCGTGAACCTGGAAAGCGTCTTCTCGGAGTGAAGATGGCTCTTTTGTCTTCGATTGGCTTACATATCTTGCCAAAGTGTTGTCAAACGTCTTTTGCGATTGCTCCAGATATCGTCGAGCGTCTTTGAAGTTCCGAAGCCTACACTATACGTTAGTTTGCTTTTTGAGAAGTTTCGAGAGAGACCAACTCTCCAGCCATGAAGGACTTGATGGGCTCGACGACATTGGGATCCATCTTCTTCATCCCTGATATGGCCTGCGACCACCATTCCCGAGAACCTTCGCCGAAATTCTTCATTGCCAACAGGGTATAGTCATGATCGAGGACGGCTTCTGAGACATTGGCAGGCGGGACGGATCGAAGAAGGAATGAATTGAACGTCTCCTCAAGGGAAGAGACATCGTGGACGAGTTTTGATATAGATTTAACGTATGCATCGAGCCATCTCTCGATGATCTCCACTTGATCCGAAAAGTGGACGGCAGTCGCTCTAAAGGTTGGCGAATCGAGTGCTGCTTCTTTGCTGAAAAATTCAAAGTCAGTTCTGCTCGTTCCCGGAAGTTGGAAGCTTGAGAAGCTCCATAGGTAGGAGTTGAGTTCATTGTACATACAGCCCAACAGGTATCAAGCTTAGAGGTCTGCCAACCTGCTGCAGAGCAGGTTGAGTAGCAGCCTCGGCCATATCAATGAATGATGGAGAATTCGTTTCAGCGAGATCAGCGAGGCATCGTGACCTATTGCCGTTCTGAAGTCGAAATTTCGAGGACCATGTCCAGCGCCTCGTCATTGTCCGGTTCATATCAACCCCTGAGTTCTGAGGCATCAATCTCGCTAGTGCCCAGAAGGGGCAGCCGAATAAGCTCAGCAATATTTCAATCATTTCATTGCGATATTGAAGAAATTGATTGAGAACGATAGCATTTGAGTTCTGCAACTGGACTCGTTCCAACATGCTGTTTCATGATTATTACATAAGGATAAATGTTCCCCTCAAGTTTATCTGGGTTTCTTGGAAAGTGCCATCAACCGGTTGTCAGCCTTGGATAGAACACAAACCCAGACAGGTTGTTAACAGTTCGAAGCTGAAGTCGGCCGAGTAAACTGCTTTACTCGTCAAGGTTCTGAACATTTACTTCTATGTTCTCAAAGTCGTGTCTTCTCAGTCTCAACGTTGATGTCAGCATCACGAAAGGGATCAACACCCAAGGTACCATCCGTACAATTAAGCTTGCCAGCCTTCCTTGCGACATGAAATTTGGGGGATTTCCGACAGCCAAACAAAAGTCACTCATACGCGCCTCCAAACCCTTCTAGAACTCCTGAAAGGGTGGTGATCGACGTACTTTTGCGAAGGAGGGCTGGGTGTCGAAAGTACCGAGCCGTATTTTCGAGTACCGACACCAACGACGACCCCTGCCCATCTTACTGCACCTTTGATCAGATCTGATCGGAACAACATTGAATGCGCAAAGGGATACTGCGCCGTCAAATGAGATATCAAACCTGTGGTTGATGCGTCTTCACCACCTTAATAGGCTGAAGCGTTATCTCTCTTCACCAGACAACTCTGAAGACGATCCAACGATCTTTGTCGACCATAACGTAGCACTCGGCTCGGAAGGGATCAGCATTACATTGAAGTGCGAGTGGCAGCTCGGATCACTGCCGGAAAGCCCTAATCAATCCAAGATCTGGCGAGGCCATAGGGGGGAACCTTGCGAAACAAGTCGGTGTTATTTTGGCTAAAGGTTCATTTCATGATATGAACCAGGTATGTCGCCCTAGATTTGAAGTCTTCTCATCCACTGGTTCGCAAATCCCCGCAATTTTTCACTTTGAACACCTCCTTGTTTGCTTACTGCGGAGATTTAAATTTCAGACGCATGTCTGACTTGAAGTCGCATCAACTGAGAGCCTCGAGATCACCTGCAGCACCTCCTGGGGAGTGACCAGGTGCAGCATGGTTCAAGGATCCTCCGAATCCATGATAAGTTTAGTCAAGTTACGACCTGCCCAACTTGTAAAGGTTGGTGTTGAGCATAAATGACATAAATGCATTGGGGAAGATCGCTCTCCATTCACGTTCTTCCGTAGCGTCAAATTGCAGACGCTCTGACTATTGAGGGTCATTAGAAGTATCAAGCTGAGCCATCGACTCCGTCGCTCATAGGAAAAGGCAGATACATACAGTAAACTATTCGAATTGAGGCAGATCTCATAAATCTGCAAGCGACCAAATATATGCAATCGAAGGCTGGCGGATCTTTCGATTGATAAGAAGGATCCCTGTGCATGTGCATAATCCTCCGACTCAAAGTGGTCTTGCACAAGGTGAGGGAGGAGCTGGCGAGTCGTGGTTGACTCAAGACTCGAGTCCACTTTTGTTCATGATGTCTCCCCCTTTCCTTGGTGACTCCGCATATTAATCTGGAAAGGGCCAGCGTGTCCCGTCTTTTGGCCGCTTGCAATGTTAGTAGAAAATCGAGATACTCAAAGTGGTCGTGGAGCCGTGTCCCAAGCTGGCGTTGAATTCAAGATGCAGTGTTCGTACTTGCAGTAGGGGATCCATGCAATCCGAATCACGAGCCTGTCAAGGAGAGATCCTAGCCCAAAGGCGGGGCCTAGCACCCAGGCTGTCGTTGAAACTTGGGGGTGCAGAAAGCCCAGGTCTGCACTCTGCCAAGAGCGGTTTGAAGGCGTTGGCTGGCGATCGCCCTCGTGCGCCTTGAGCCAGCATCCAATCGCGGCCTGGTGAGCGTGCTCAAGTTGGAGTTGATGAAAACCCTAGTTGACACCAGCGCTATATTTCTGACCGGGAGGAGGGGATGATTACTTGTAGATGTACGAGTATGTTCGTCCACCAGTGGAATACCGTATAGTTCCAGAGGCCGAGCGAGGATAAAAGCGCGCGAGCATGTGATGAGGGCCAGGCCTTTTACCAGCTGGGAACAGCCCCGCGCGCCCGTCGAGTCGAAACTTAACAATCAACGAAGGCTCAGGAAGTTGGACCTGGAGCTGGAGCTGGAGAGGGAAGGCCGCCCTATTTGGGCAACATCATCACGCACTCCTCTTGACGTTGAAAGGCCGTCGTGCGTCGCATAATACATCGGAAGATCCCGCAGTGCAAGGTTGAACCAACCCCACACCTCTCCGCAAGTTCGACGCGGAAATTACGTTGATAGGACTCGCCCGGGGAACCGCTCCTCTTGCTGCTCGTCACTGCTCCCTTGCTGCACAATTCCCTTTTTATTCGCCCGAGGCCGCAGCCTTGTACTTCATGACTTGGAGCATCGGTCGTGGCTTCCACCTCCACCTCCACCTCCACCTCCATCAACATCAACATCAACACCAACATTACCGCGTCAAACCTCAAGGTAACGAGCTTCTTCTTTGAGTGACAACTGCGCTCGCCCTACCGAAAGAGTGCTTCAGAGATAGCCGCAACCAAGTCTTGCTTGCTGCCTCCACTCGCCCGGAACGCCGCGGAAACCCATTCCCAGCACGGCAACCTCGCGAGGAGTGGCATCTTTGCCGTCGTCTTGTTCCATGCCGGCGCGCAATCCGACTGGCATCTCGAATTGCGCAGAGGAGTCATGAAGTCTCTATGATGACTGTGGCCGTCAACGAGAAGCACGCACCCGGATCCTCGCGATATACGAGTCTGCAAAGGCGCAAGTAGCGGCACCCTTGGTCGCAACCATCACCGAGCGTGATACGATGTCCTCCGGCCAAGCTCCGAAGAGTTTTCAAATGCACAATGCTCCCAACTTCCAGAATAGTGGTGGCGACACTGGAGCAGCGGCCATGGCCGACCCGCTGGATCTTGAACAATTCATGATGATGGAGAATACGCGGCATGCGCCAAACCCCTCGCTAGATCCCACCCCACCCTCATTTGCAGATTTCTCGTTTCCGTACAACGGCCTGCCGGAAAATGGCCTGCAGGGCGACTCAAAGTTGGACAACACTTCGGACCCGTACAATCTATCCGGGCCATCTTCGGGCTCGGATCATCGCAACTCAACAACTTCTCTGCACCATGACCACCGGGATTCAATCACATCTATACCAGGGGACCACCAGGCGTTGATGTCGGGAGTTCCTCGAGCTGGTTTTAGCATCGGCCATGCTGGTAATGCAAGCGTCAGTGGTTCAGAAGATGCGAGCCCGACCAGCAATCGTGCTGGTGGGGGACTAGATGGTAGCTTCAATGACGACTTTGGCCTCAACAGTGGCGGAGCTTTGGACGGAAGTGATTTGGGAACTCGGTCGAAAGAAGACAAGAACGACCCAAACCCGCCATGGAGTGAATTGAAAACCAAGGCCGGCAAGGAGCGCAAGAGGCTGCCGCTGGCGTGCATTGCATGCCGAAGGAAGAAAATTCGGTGCTCGGGAGAAAAGCCTGCGTGCAAGCATTGTCTTCGATCACGGATCCCATGTGTTTACAAGGTCACCACTCGGAAGGCTGCGCCTAGGACAGACTATATGGCCATGCTTGACAAGAGGCTCAAGAGAATGGAAGAGAGAATCATCAAGATCGTGCCAAAAGAAGAACAGGACAGCACTGCGATAGCCGTCACGAGAGCCGCTGTGAAGCCTGCCATCCCTGGGACAATTTTTACACGAAGCTTATCGGGCAAGAAGCGTCCTGCAGACGAAGCCTTTGGACCGGAACTTGACAATTGGTCGAAATCAGCATCTAATCCTAATTTGGATGCGGGCTCAAAGCCGACCTCGTTGATGATACAGGAGGCCGAGGAAAGCAAGCTTTTATTAGAAGGTGCTGATGCACTGCCCTCGAAGGAGCTCCAAGAGCACTTGTCAGAGGTTTTTTTCGACAACATATATGGGCAGACTTACCATTTACTACACAAGCCAAGTTTTATGAGAAAGCTGAGGTAGGTGTTTCTCGCCCCTGATCTTGTTCGGCTGTGAGACTGATCTAGTTTCCAGGGCGGGTACTGTGCCACCAGTTCTCATACTTGCAGTCTGTGCCATTTCTGCTCGGTTTTCAACCCATCCAAAACTCAACACAACTCCAGCCTTCTTAAGGGGCGAGGAGTGGGCATCCGAGGCTCGTGATATAGTGATGAGAAGATACGAATGGCCCAACATCACCATACTAACATGTCTATTGATACTGGGTCTGCACGAATTTGGTACCTGTCAAGGTGGCAGGAGTTGGGCGCTCGGCGGGCAAGCTATTCGAATGGCATATGCATTACAACTTCACCGCGATCTCGATTACGATCCCCAGAAGCGCAATGGGACAGCGGAGTTGAGCTTTATCGACCGAGAAATCAGACGAAGAACAATGTGGGCATGCTTCCTAATGGATCGGTTTAATTCTTCTGGCACAGACCGTCCCACATTCATCAAGCAAGAGTCAATCAAAGTGCAGCTTCCAATCAAGGAGAGATACTTCCAGCTCGACATGCCAGGTCCAACAGAAGATATGAAAGGCAACGTGCCACACCCTGTTTCTCCTGGCGCTGGTCAACTCTCGAACGCGAAGGATAATATGGGAGTTGCAGCTTATATGATCCGATCCATCGCTCTGTGGGGCCGCATCATCAACTACCTCAACCTAGGGGGTAACGAAGAAGACCCGCATCCAATGTGGCATGCAGATTCGAATTATGGAGGTCTTATCAAGCAAATTGAATCCTTCAACTCGAGCCTACCTGAATCGCTGAAGTATACGCCAGAAAATCTTCATACCCACGAGACGGAAGGACTTGAGAACCAATTTTTATTTCTTCACATTGCTATCCAGCAAAATATTCTTTTCATGAATCGGTTTGCGGTTCCAGGCCAACCAGGAGGTCGACCGCCAGCTGATGTCCCGAAGGATTTCGTTACCAAGGCAGGAGCGAAGGCTTTTGAAGCTGCAAATAGGATATCGGAGTTACTGAAGGATAGCGAATCGCACTTTGTTACTGCCCCTTTCACCGGCTATTGTGCGTTTCTCTCTAGTACTGTCCACGTATTTGGTGTTTTCTCCAAAAATCCGGCGATGGAGGCTGCATCCAAGAGGAATCTTGCTACGAATGTCAAGTACCTCACGAAGATGAAGAGGTACTGGGGCATGTTTCACTGGATGTCCGAAAATCTCAAGGAGCAGTATAGAGTGTGCGCGGATGCCGCAAGACAAGGCTCGTCTGCGAGCGGCACTACGCAGTCGCCGAGCATCTTTCAATATGGCGATTGGTTTGACCGGTATCCTCATGGCGTCTCACAATCTGATTTCGAGGATCCAGCTATAGGAGTAAAGAAGGAGAAAGGGGACGATGCGGCGCTTGGTGAGGAATCAGGTTACCAAACAGTCGAAAAATTCTTTCACACACTCGAACCGCTCCCACCACAGGACCGCGAATCGGCCAAGATTCCGAAGCGCAAGGCTAAGAAGAACCCAATCGGACGGCACGACCAACTCGAGCCGGTAAACACGAATGTTCAAAACGTGGCATCCATGCAGATGCAGCATGGTGGTAATCCTCAACTCCCTCAAGGGTACAATCAAATGAGCCCCACGACGCCTGTCAATATGTACAACCAGCAGCCTTACTACGGTCAAGATGTCCTACTCCCTCCGCACCAGCAAGGGATTCTCCCACAACTTGATCGCCAGCTTGTCTTTGGCGCGTACGCCGGTATGGATCCTTCGTCGCTCAGCTCACACAGCATGTTGGATGCAGCCAATACGTGGGACATGCAAATGAATGGGGGAATGAGCGGGTTAGTGACGGAGCCAACCAGTGCTTGGTTCATGCCTTTCAACATGGAGCCCCCGGATCTCGGCCACGAACAGGACATCTTTAACACTCCAGGATACGCAATGGGAGGAATGCAGGTGAACAATGGCCCCAACATGGGCCACGGAGGTGGTAACTAAGTCGTTGGGATTTTATTTTGGTAGGATATTATGGCGCGTATGGAGGTAATGGCGTACGGGGTTTGGAAGCCGGGGCTGCATCTATCCCGCGGGGTGGGTTCGCCTTACTATGACGAATTGGGAATGTATAACCACCTGCATGCATGAGTTGAAGGATGATGACGGCATAAACGAAAGGCAAGAAACTGTCAACCCCATATATATATATTTACTTCAACGTTGGCTGCTTTCTGTGAATAGACTACGGTTGTTCCATATTCATATTCGTAGGGTTTTGGGATCTTCATGGAGTCGGTCAGTGTCTTCTTCTTTCTCCTCTTTCGGGACCCTGCTATTTTGGTGGCTCGGCAGAGTGACTTGGGTCCTGAAGTAGACGCAGGAGTGCCATGCCAGGGGGCTACCGTTGTTACATAGGGCTTTCCCGTCTTTCTTCCTTGGACTGAGATTGGATGTCTGCCCGCCAATCTGATAAGCAACTGAAACCATATGACAGCTGCCCGCCCGTCACATAAGCTCCATGGACCATGCAGGAGGGGGCACGGTGCACGGGCTCCAGAGCGTCAAACGCGTGAGAATGACGGGTTCTTGCTTATGGCGTTGAGGGATTTTTCGCTATCAACAATCTCGCTATGCGGGATTTTGGCCTGCTCGAATCTGGTCGCGAGGATAACATACCGTGGATTCCAGATTTTATTTTTATTATGCCGTGGCTTGGCGGCCGCTGTCAACAGTGGCAGCTGTAAATATCTCCTGTCACTCGTGGCGACCTTGCGCAGCTTCCTGCTATGGAGCTATGTCCGCTGCTTGCGCGCCTGTGCTGAAGAAGTGACAAATAGAGAAAGACCTTAAATAGCAATGATGTACCGCTTCTGTTCTTTCGCTTTCTCTCAGTCCTCTCCCTCCCTTTGCTTTTCTCTCGGCGCTTCTTGAGACCCCACTGCTTTTGCTTGAGCTTCCTCCATTTCCCCAGCATTTCGCAAAAGTCAAGCACAATGGCGGACTCAGAAATTCCTCAGCGTATTCAGTTCGGTGAGGACATTCATCCTGTGAAGACTGCAAGCAGCAGAATTTACAACAAGGATGATTCTCTTTCTGAAAAGAATGGTTACGATATTGAAGACCGCGCTATGCAAATCGCAAATGCGGATCTGAATCAAAAGAAGAAGCAGGTAAGTGGTTCTCTGTCAATTTCTGGATTGCACAGAGCGAGAGCTTTCAATTGACTCGTCAAGACTTACACAGGTTGGATGTTGATGTGGCTTGCATACCAAAGCACTGGTGTCATTTACGGCGATAGTAGGTCTTGTTCTCATGCTTGATTTGTTGACTTCTCCACGAGAGCAAAGAGCCCAGAGCCTGTTCCAGGAGCCGCCATGATGCCTCTGCCATTGAAGCTCAAGACGGCTCTGAGGCTCTCAGCTCCCTCAAGTACTTTTTGCTAATTCGCCACGCAGTTGGGACCTCACCGTAAGCACCTTCTCCGTTGGAACAGTCCTCCTTTGTTCTTCGGTCATACCTCGAAACTGGCATGGCAGCACATCCATGAAATATCCATACTTGCGATGAGAGGGCTCTCGACATTTCAATGCACGGCCTACATATCGAATCCGATACTAATTTTGCTTTAGTCTCTACGTCTACTCGTCAACGTTCACATCTCAACCAAGCTACGATGATCTCGTTGGCGCGCTCTCGATTATTATATGGACCTTGACACTCATGGTTTCTATCAAGTATATGTTCATTGTTCTTGCTGCCGATGACGATGGTTAGCACATTTAATTATCAAATGCCGTAATATCGTTTGGGCGCTCACTAATACATTGGCGTTCAGGAGAGGGAGGAACCTTCGCACTGTACAGTCTGCTGGCAAAATACTCCAATATTGTCCGTCGCGATCCGAATGTGGTCGGATCTGTTAAGCTGGAACGCCATCTGACAAATGAGTTGAAGCCAATGAATAAGGGCGTGAGATCCTTTATTGAGAACTCCATGGTTGCGCGAGTGGTCCTGAAAATATTTGGTGTACTCGGCGTGTCTATGGTGATGGTAAGTCTGCTTGAGACTCCAATTACAGCAATACTAACTCCATTGTTTCAGGCTGATGGCGTTTTAACTCCTGCTCAATCCGTACTTGGAGCTATTCAGGGAATTGAGGTCGCGCACCCCAACATCAGCTCCAGTACAATTGTTGGGGTCTCTTGCGCAATTCTTGTTCTCTTGTTCGCTGTCCAGCCTTTTGGGACAACGAAAATCGCCAGCTCCTTCGCACCTATCGTCATGATATGGCTCTTGTTCAACGCTTGCGCTGGCATCTACAATCTCGCCAAGTTCGATCACAGCGTTCTCAAGGCTTTCAGCCCACACTTTGCCGGAGCATATCTCGTGAGGAATGGAGAACAAGGTTGGAGGTCTCTCGGTGGACTCTTGCTTGCTTTCACTGGAGTTGAGGCGCTCTTCGCAGATTTGGGAGCATTCAGCAAGAGGGCCATTCAGATCTCTTGGTTGTGCCTAGCGTTCCCATGCTTGCTTCTGGCATACATTGGCCAAGCTGCCTTCATCTCCCAAGATGCTACTGGAATTGCCTACACCAACCCATTCTTCCATACTGTTCCACCAGGATGCTTTGTTTTCAGTCAGTAATCATCTCGTTTTTTTTATCGCTAAGACTAACATAACACTTCAGGTCTCGTTATTGCCATTCTGGCTGCCATCGTTGCCAGCCAAGCCATGATCACTGGAGCTTTTCAGCTACTTATGCAGGTCATGAATATGTCCTATGCACCTCACATAAAACTCGTTAGTAGTCCTCTTGCTCCTCTTCTACCAATGTTCCACGAGTTTTGAGAAATTCACATTTTGAGAGACGAGAGCTGAGTTTAAATCTTCACAGGTTCATACGTCAAAACTTTTCCACGGTCAGGTTTATATGCCTTTGGCCAATGTGCTGTTGATGGTGGGCACTGTTATCGTTACTGCAGCATACTCCAACGTAAGTTTCGACGGTTCTCCCTCTTCGTAGACATCTGGTCTAATTCAAAGCCAGACAACCAGACTGGGAAATGCTTATGGAGTTTGTGTTGTCTGCGTCACACTCATAACCACTACTATGGTTGCACTCGTTGCAATTATCAAGTGGAAAATCAATATCTTCATCGTCGTCTTCGTCTTCCTGGTATTCGCTGCCCTCGATGGAGTCTATCTCTCATCGGCACTCACTAAAGTACCAACGGGCGCCTGGTTCACTCTCATGCTTGCGGCAATCCTCTCGTACATATTTGTGCTCTGGCGCTTCGGCAAAGAAAGTCAATGGGCAGCAGAGGCAGAGGATCGGTTCCAGCCATCACATCTTCTGACCACTGGTGCCAACGGAGAAGTGAAGCTCACGCCTGCCTTTGGTGGCGGAATAGTGACCAAAGTCGATGGAGTCGGAATCTTCTTCGATAAGGTCGGAGATCTCGTCCCGATCGTCTTCGCACAGTTCGTCAGGAAATTCAGCGCTCGTCCCGAGATCATTGTCTTCTTCCACATGAGGCAGATCTCAACCCCCTCCGTCCCCGAAGCTGAGAGATATATTGTCCAGCGGACTACTATCCCAGGCTGCTATCGCATGACGGCTCGACACGGGTATAGTGACAGTATCGTCAGCCCAGACCTGGGACGTGTGATCACCGAGCAGCTGGTTCTTTTCGTTACTCGCGACCACACATCCTCGGCTTCTAGCGCTTCCTCAGTTGACCACTCGCCTGAAGTACAAGCGGAACTTGGTGCCATTAACAAAGCGGCTCAAGCTCAGATGGTTTACATTATGGGGAAGGAACTAATGACGATCAAGAAGGGAACGAATTTTATGCGAGCCATTTTCTTGTGGATGTTCTTGTGGATACGTGAGAATTCTAGGACTAAGATGGCTGATATTGGACTTCCGTTTGATAGTCTGGTTGAGGTTGGGTTCGTTAAGGAGATCTGACGGAGGTTAGGTTGCGAGCGCTGGTCTTGTGTTTTGAGGGTGGCAAATTGATTGAGAATGCGATCTTATAAATATAATGATAATTATTGATCGAGTCTTGTTGTTGCTTTGTTCCTGTTTACATTGACTTGTTAAAGACTCGATGACCTAGCTGATGCCGAAGAGCAGTTGATAACTAGCCGAGAAGAGAAAGGGGCTTAAGCGAGACACGCGAACCTGAATTTCGAGACCTACACTGATTGATGATGGTGATTGCTTTGTATGATCTCAAAACATTGACTAAAAAAGATGTTCGGCATTGAAAATGCATTCAAGTTCATCGGGTAACACTACACTCAGTCTGAGGCACCAGACATAGCAGGACATTTACACTCTCAACTGCCTTTACTCTATCAGCATCTATAGATGAATGAGAGCAGTTACCAGTAGTACGCACGCCATCTACCTTCACTAGATAGCAGCTTGGTTCTTGCTCTTCCTAGATCTCTTCTTCTTTTTGCGTCCGCCTTCCACAATATCGACTCCACCGCCGGCGTCAAATCCTTCCTCGACATTGATAACAATCTCCGGTCCATCCTCATTCCCGAATGTCTCCTTTCTCCATTGCCGCAACCGAGCCTTCTTCCCAAGGTGTTTCTTATCCTTCCGCTTCTTCCCGGGATCTCGGAATGAAGCCATTTTTTTCAGTCCAGCAAATTGATTGAGTTGGGAATCTGGAGCCATGAGAATATCCGCAGGCGTCAAGCCAAAAGAGGTTGGTGATGTCTCGCGGTAACGGAATTTGGTTGGTTGTTTGGATTTGGTGGGGACGTCGAGCTCCATTTGGCTATCCACGAGGTCCTCGATCTTCTTTCGCTCAAGCCGAGCTGCTTTCTTTTTTGCTTGCCTCTCCTGTTGTCGATCTTTGCTCGTCTTCGATTTTTTAGGAACGCTCTCATCTCCGCTCTCGCTCTCGTCCTCACCATCTCCTTCAGAATCAGATAAGGTAAAGACAGGCTTTTCCAGCGACGTCTCTTCCTCCTCAAACTCGGGAATTAGGTCCTTGATGTCAATATCATCATTCCATCTTGGTTTCTTGACCTTCTTCTTTTTGCTTACTCCTGCATCCGACCAATCGCTGTTGTCAGAGCTAGCCTCCTTCTCAGCATAATAATCATCCCCAAAACGCTTGTCCATTTCTGCCTCCCACTGCTCGTCATCCCAACCATCATCCAAGAATTTGGTCCACTCTTCGTCTTTAAGGGTCTTTCCCCTTAAGCCCGCAGCTTTCTTGATCTTCTGGAGCTTCTCCTCCATTTCCTCAATCTTAAGGCGTCTCAGTCGTGCTCGTTCCTCGTCTCTCTCGAACTTCTCGGCCTCTCTCTTCTCTCTTTGCGCATCTCGTTGCTTCTTCCTGCCACTTGGTTCTTCTCGGCGAACTGTTTTGGCGGCCACAATATCTCTTGCGTAGGACTTTAGCATTTCGTTGCTGCCTTTAGGATCTTCAAATCGTAAATTGTAAGCCGCCTCGAACTTCTCCGCTCGCTCATCCTCTTCATCGTCGTCGGATTCCAGTGGCTGAAACCGTGCTCCATCGGAAGGTACCCAAGCTCGAGCTGCCATGAAATTGGAGAGAAAGTTCTCAGGATCCTTGTCCGCGGTAGCAACATCAAGGTCAACCTTGACTTTGCTTGCTCTTGATGGATGTATTCCTTGACTGGTTGGTTTTGGAACTAAGAACCCTCCATCTTCATCGTCGTCCAAACTGTCTTCCGCAGCAGCATGCATCTCTTGGACAATGGACTTCTTGAGATATTCTTGTTCCTCCGCAAATGTTCGTGCGGCCGCCTCTTCCTCGTCGTCTGCTCCGGTATGGCCTTTCAGCAAGTTCTCTCGATGATAGTCGCTCAGGTACATTGGCTTCGCTTTCTTTTCGGGGGCCGCATTTTCGTCATCGTCCTCCATCGGTGTGTAAAATGTCACCTTTTCGTCATACACTCTAGGATCTTTGGAGCGTATTGCTTGTAGTGTAGCCGAGATCTCAGCGTCCAAGGCCTCTGTGGCAAGGAATCCCTCGTCATCTTCATCGTCATCATCGGAAGACGAGGAATCTTCATCGTATTTGTCGCCATACTGACCGTTCGTTGGCTTGGCCGTCTTTTGGTATTTCTCCTCCACTAGATAGAATTAGTAAGGCTTTGTAAAATTGTATAAAATACTGACATTTGTGCAATTCCTCTCTCTTCTTGTTATGTTCAAATCTCTTCGCATATTCTTCATTGATTCTAAAAGCTGGCTCTTCCAATTTTGCTCCACCAACAGAATCATCGTCACTGCTGCCCGAATCGCTATCGTCCAAAAGACTTGGTTTCATTTTCTCTGCAGTCGTATCGTGTTTGACCTTTTTGCTGCTGTTGGCAGCTGGCACCTGAGTGAGAGGGTCCGCCTTCCTTTTTGCCATTGTGGGTGCTGTGGAGTTGAGTTCTTTTCGAGGACTGGGTTAATTTTGACTTTAGGATCTCGAAAAAGATTGGAAAAAGAAGCCGGTGCACGGGCAAAACTTTCCGTAACAAGCTACTTTAAGTTTAGCGCAGGTTTCCACTAGCGCAATCGTCATCTCGCAGTCAACAGTCAAGTCAAGCCATCCAACACCCCATCAAAAGCCTCACGAACCTAGCTTTCGAGCACCTTCTTTTCAAAAGACAACATTGCTGTTCATTTGCAAGCCTCTGGGAATTCCTTGCGACTATCTTCTAAACATCCAGCACCTACCGAAGCAGAAGACCACTCCGCATAAAGTCTGTCATCAACCCGAGCGTTCCTTTCAGGATGGCGGAGGCAACAGCGCCCAAGCCAAGCAGCAGCGTAAAGCTCGTCCTTCTTGGTGAAGCAGCAGTAGGAAAGGTATACAGTATTGATCCCATATATCATCCCAGCGGACTGGCTAATTGTATAGTCTTCTCTTGTGCTACGGTTTGTGAACAACGATTTTCAAGAAAACAAAGAGCCAACCATTGGAGGTATGGAACCAGGCGCCCATCTAAATGTCCTTGATTAATCTGACTTTTGTATTTATAGCTGCGTTCCTTACTCAAAAATGCAACTTGCCAACCCGGACCATCAAATTCGAGATATGGGACACTGCGGGACAAGAACGTTTTGCGTCCCTTGCGCCTATGTACTACCGAAATGCCCAATCCGCTCTCGTCGTTTACGACCTAACAAAGCCAACATCACTCATCAAGGCAAGGCACTGGGTTGCAGAACTTCAAAGACAGGCCTCACCAGGAATCGTTATTGCGCTAGTGGGAAATAAGCTTGACTTAACAAATGATCCTAGTACTTCGAGCAATGCTTTAGGTGAAGATGGCGATGGTGAAGCAGCTGATGGAGAAGATGCAGATGGAGATGCGAGAAAGGTCTCGACGGCCGAAGCCAAGTCGTATGCGGAGGAAGAGGGCCTATTGTTCTTCGAGACCAGTGCGAAGCTGGGAACCAATGTGACTGAGGTTTTCACTGCTATCGCGAACGCTATTCCGGAGACATCTTTAAAAGGCGCAAGAGGACCAGGTGCTACGTCAGGTAGCACAGGGAGGACAGAAGACCAGTCAAGGGTGAACCTGACTGGACCAAGGGACAACGCCTCGAAGGAAGGTTGTGCTTGTTGATCTCATTCATTATGTTGTTATGAAAGCGCTTTCCTTTTTCTTCATGGTCGTCGGTACTCGGGGTTTTGCAAGGTGGTTCGTTTTTGCGAAGAGAAATGAACTCTTACGATCCATTATGTTGATACAATAGCATTGAGCACGGGAAGACAAGAGTAAATTTCCTCGGAGGGTCATCCATCACTTGTATTTTGTGCTGGACATGCATCCATCACATGACATTCTCCCAAACTTTCAGTATCTGGTCATTGTTCGGCATGTGAACGGCTTTGGTCTACGACTAAACTTTCTCGCATGACTGTTCTCAACATTCTACATCTCGCCAACGATCGAATTGAGGTGTTCCACCACATTTGAGAGGCGAGGCAAGATTCAAAACATATCCCGCCTCAACCTCATGCTTCAAACTTGTTTCGACCATGAGCCAATTAGAATCCAGCTTTCGCTTGGGCCTAGCCTTCAATGCCAAATCCAAGCCCCGGTTGTGATTGTGGATTGCGAGCAAGTGTTCGTGCCCAGACTCGTGCCCAGATGCCGCTGCATGGTCCCGGAAGTTAAGCTTTTACTTTTAGTGCCGCTCGGCCTCATCCGCCACAAAACGCCTGACATGTTTTGTTCCAAATGAGGCTCTTAGTCGTTATGGTGGTGATGCAGTGTGTTTTGATTCATCGGCACCAAGGTCTTGCTGTTACAGTTGCTCGACTCTAGACCCAACGCTGGTAATCTTTCCGAGGGCTGACGCAAGCTCGACAAGTGATCGATGCTGGATGTGACATTGGGAATGTTCGAGTCAATGTGTCATTCCAGTTCCAAGTCTTGCCCAGGGCTAGACAAGGTTCTCCGGATCTCCTTGCCTGCATATAAGTGTACTACCCTCCGCCACGGGCATGTCTACGCCTTTCTTCGTCCATATCTTCTTCAAACTTCTTACACAGCTGGTCTGATTTTTCAACACTTATATTTTTAATTTCATCTATTCACACAGTCAAGATGCGTGCCTCAACTGCCTCCATGATCCTGGCCTTCTGCGCCATGCTTGCCGCCCAAGCCACTCCATCCACGACGGATTTCGAGTATGACGCAGCTGGAAATGAAATTGAGAAGAGAGGAAACTGGGAATATGATGCCGCTGGAAACGAAATTGAGAAGAGGGGAAACTGGGAATACGATGCTCAAGGAAACGAAATTGAGAAGAGAGGCTCATTCGAATACGATGCTGAGGGAAACGAAATTGAGAAAAGAGGAGCATTTGAATATGATGCGGAAGGAAATGAAATTGAGAAGAGGGAGCCAAAGAAGAAGGCCAAGAAAGCCAAGAAGGCTCGACGAAGTGTTGATGCGTTCTCCTACGACGCTGAGGGGAACGAAATTGAAAAGAGAGACTCATTCGAATATGATGCTGAGGGAAACGAAATTGAGAAGAGAGATCCAAAGAAGAAGGCCAAGAAGGTGAGCTTATCTGGATAACGATTTGCTCTTGTTTTGTTTGAGAGCCCAGAGCTTGGCTTGGCTCCTCCTGAGCTCGCTCTTAAAGATTAAACAATTTACGTACTAATTCATTTCGCAGGCGAAGAAGGCTCGCAGAAGTGAGCCATTTGAATACGATGCGGAGGGAAATGAGATTGAGAACTAACTGAAGGATGTTGCGGAGGAGGAGGGAGAGGTTACGAGAATGGAACAGTGATTCTGAATTTCTTTTGTACCATGTAAATTGGCTTTGAGCACGCCACAAATTGCTTGACTTTGAGAGAAGCGCTCATAAAATAGAGAATAAACACCACCCATCCCTCCAATGCGTTTATTGATTTGCTTCCGCGATGTTTGGGTCATGCTCCATTACAGGTGTGAGAGAATTATTTACGATAATCATTTCTCATTCTGAACCCCTCTCTTCTTGGTCCAAAAATATCGATTTTCATATGGGGATCAAAACCGAAAGTTAGAGGCTACGGAACCGAAGCTTTCAATTGAGCGGGCATTTTAGCAGGATTTCCCGAACTGTCTCGCTGCAAATTCTAAATCAAGGATCGAGCAAAGATTCTTCATTTTAATTCTATCTCATTTCCGACACTCTTATACACCGGGCATCCCAATCAACTGTCGCAACGCGGGTACTGCTCGAGGCAGGAAATATACAACAAAAATGCCGCTCATCGCTACAAGTAGTCCTGTGAGCTGAAGATACTGTTAGTTCGCTTGTCTTCGTGGGAATACTTGTAACATACCTTTTCAAACCACGTATGGAAGTAAGCTGCTGTCATCAACAGCATGTATAAACTCAACGCTGCTACACCTAGCATAATCTTCGCACCTAGAGTCCACTGTCCAGAAACCTCAGGAGTGACCCGCTCGGCTTCTACCTCGGCGCTCTTCACAGCCCCATCACTCATCAATATCGTTCTCTCTTCCTTGGATCTCGTAGAATTCGTAACTACATGAAGAACCTCTTCAAAAATGAACATGCTTCCCAGAACCAACAGGAAGACGTGTCCACTAATATCATGGCCCCCTTTCCACTTCCCACCAATAGCTTTACACGCCACACCGGTCACAAATTGTCTCGTGTTATCCATTTCCAACTTGCCTTCGTCCGCCAACTCCAACAGGTCACATTGACCTCCGGTAAGTAGAAAACCCCGATCGATGATTGGCGGACCAAAAAACCACTGCGTGACAAATATCCACCACAGAGTCACAATGCCATATCTCAATAAACCACGGATTCGTTTCGGAGTCGCTGCGAGGGAGCCGACAGGACCGGCCGAGGGATGTGTAAAGAGGAAGAAGAGATAGCTGAATGTGACCCACGCCCAACCCTGCTTCACGAAGAATATGTTGAAGACATTACTCTTCTTGGCAAAGTAAGAGGGCGCAGTATTTGCATAGTGCGACTGAGTTGTTGTGTTGTATGGGGCTGCCCGCGCGACGGGATCAAGGACGGCGAACAGAGATCCTACAACCAGGGTTGTAGGATATATGGAGAGGAGAATCGCTTCAAGGTATGTTGGCATGAAAGGGGATCTTCGGGCTGCCATCTTTGGCATCTTCGAGGGAGTTGAAGGAGGGCCGTTGGTTGTGCTTGGCGTGGAGGGAGGAGAGAGTTTTTGGATGCGTGCCGAGCGGCGAGGTGTCGTTGACGGCGAATCCATTTGCAGATGCTATAACATTTGGTGGAAGAGATTCGAATGCTTCGCGAATGTTCTGCAATTGGGAGCAAACAGAGAGGTGATGTGGAAGCCAGATTGTTGGAGGCAAAGAGGCAACAATTTTAGTGTTGGGGCATGGATGAGATGACGTTCGAGTCTGGCAGCTTTGCCGGACCCGGCTGGTGCCGCGCTCCAATGAGCTCAGCCTCGAGCGCAGCCCCGTATTCTGATGGTTTTAAACACTACTGCCGGCCAGAAAGAAACGCTTCCCTCTCTACCTCTTCTCCCGGAGTCATATCTGGGTAGAATGCGAAGTTACGAAAGCAACATGGCAAAAAGCAGGGGGGCTGTGGAGACGACTAGAGAAGGATACGCCTTGGGTAGATCCTGTATCCCTAGACCTCTTTCTAGCTCTTATGTCCCTTGGCCCAGGAAGTAAGGTATACGGAGTACGCAACTAGACGTCGGTGGCAGGTTTTCTTTTCGACAGGGGCCTGGTGCTTATGGAAAGCCTCACTTTCGCATAGTTTTGGTAAGCCAAACTAGTACTGGGGCCTAGAGTCGACACCTGCAATGTTCCTAAGTATGATGCGAAAGAGAATTATGACAGATAGATCTCTAAGCATGAGCAAAATCTACTCTGATAGAGATTACTCGTAGTAGGGATAAATAAACCCATGTCCTGTCTGGATCCACAGACGCTGCAGTTAGGGTATGGGCGAATAAGACAGTTGGAATTAAGGTTTTGTGGAGGCGAACCCACTAGAAACACGCTTCAGGGTAGGGGTTTGTTTATTCCAATTACCAAGTATCCAAGCAGACTTACCCTTTACCCCTCCGAGTAATACTCTCCAGGTTTCTGCGGTTGAACGTTGTTTTTGTATTTTTTAGAAGGAGAGGTATACGCCCGGGTAGTTACAACTGATAAAAGCTCCGCAGTCTACCCTAAACCAAGGCCATAGAGGTGTTCCCCAGCCACCGTACGCAAGAGTGCCCGCAGTCCACACTTTATCGCTCTGCCCTTTATGTAGTTATTGGAGGATATGAGGTATCTCAATTAATGCAGGTTCAGGTACGCCAACCTCATGGCTAGCAATATACCAGCCTCCACAGTGTCTAGTATATAGAGAGAAAGTAGAAGCGTAGCGTATACCTCGTGCTCCCTCTTTTCAGCCCGTGGGACTTTGTATAGTGTCCCAAAACTACCTATCCGTCCGTTGTGTATGCCGTGGGAAAAGCCAAAACTGGGGAGAGTGACAAGAAGACGACTGCTCTCGTTTTTTCTGGGTATCTGCATGGTCGCCAGCGCCGTGGGAAATAGCCATCGATTTGAGCTATAGAGAACTGCCGCTTTGTTGGACCTTGAGCCCTCTTCTTGCCCAGCAAATATATGTGTCGACTGCGAGGGGGGATGTCGTTATCGATTCGAATTCGGAGTGGCGGTGAAGGAGTCGATAGCGAGGAGGTATTCGACGTCGTGTAGTGGTAGTATGAAGTTCCTCTGCCTCTAAAGAGGTCTGCAGACCTCCATCAGCGGCCACGGGCTCCTGTAAGCTCTCCTCAGATCGTTCCCAGGTGCCCAGAGTGATTCTCCATACCTTTTCCTCCAAGGAGGACCCCTAAAGGGCCACCTCCAGCAACCACCCGCTCAATCTTGGCTTTGCAGACTCTCCTCTGTCCCCTGGAGGTAGTGTAATACCAGGGACGCAGGGCATGAGCTGCAGGTTCGTAGGGGACACCACGAACAGGTGTTGAGCAAGTCCCCCGCTCTCCAGATTTCTGGAGAGCCTGAATCGGATCCTGAAGATGTATTAATTACCCAGTTAAGCCTTCTAGATACAGGTTCAAGGGTATATGCGGACCCGTTTGCATCGCTAGATTGGACCTTGTAACTAATGGTAAGTATCAGTGGAAATACTGACAATTTTAGTACTTGAATTACTAAATCGGAGGGAGGACGCGTAGAAAGCCCAAAAGCTCCTTGTAACTCGTCCTCCGAAACAACTCAATAGTAGTGCGATATTAGTAAAGGGTTCGACTCCCTGACGTGGCTCCCGGTGGCAGTGTCTGAGGTTGCAAGACCCCGCCACGGATACAGTGGTATGCAAAAACTCCCTGTTTTAGCGCGTTTTTGACGAAAAGCGGTACACTTAAAAATGGGTGCACCAAAAGTTACCTAAATCATTTTCAACCACCAATTGCTCCACCAAACCACGTCCAAATTAGATGAGAAGTAGATCAATTTACTCCCCTGAAGTATCTCTTGCTAATAATAAGAGCAGATTATAGCTCCTTACCTAAGCCCGCGCGTATCGCGGCCATCTACGATCTTCTCGCACAACCCGTGCAGAACCGGGAGCTCCTTGAGCAGTGGTACGATAATTTCGATTTTGGATGGGAAACAGGGTACTCCCGTAGTGTTTTTATGGCTGGGGAAGACTTCGATTATTATAATGGATAACTGTGGTATATACTGGAGTCAGAGGGTGCTTGATATGTGCCAGAAGTGGGAGGGGGGTGAGGAGGGGGGGAATCTGGATATATTAGTTGCTTCCCTATTGCCCAATTTTGAACCCAATTAGGGGGGGCTTTCGCAATATTAAGTCTAATATGCGAGGGAATTGCAGGAAAGTCTATGGGAAGTATCCAAACTTTAGAAATTACCTAATTAATACCATTTGGAGGTTTGGAGGTTTGGACGGGGGCTAGAAAGGCTGGAGGGCATTTCTATAATTCAGGATATCGGAATTTCCCTGTAGAATTAGTATGAAATCAATGAAATCGCCATACTTAATATTACTTAAAGTTCTGGTGATTTTAATATTACAAAAGGTGGTTCCAAAATCACTTGTTATTTTACTAGAGAGCCGACATTGATACTAATTAAAAAATACTACGGTTCTTAATAACCATAACTGCTATTAAAAAAACGAAAGCTGATTTAGAATCGTGGGAAATAGCTCTTTTAATTATTCTAATATAAAAAAATCCTACGCCGTGGTTGCAAAAATATTTAGTATAAGGGAAAAACTCCAAATGTAGATAAACTCGACTAAAAACAATGACCACAACACCAGTAATAACTCTCTTCAAAAGAGCCTAAAATCCTATAATCTGATTGGTCCATTCCTCGCCTCCCTAAACCAGTGATACGTGGAAATCAAGGGGGCAGCTCGTCAACCTCGATTCTAAATATCATTCTCCCTACCCCCCAATCGCCTTGTAATCGTTATCCAATAGCCCAGAACTTATAAACTCTTAATAATCCTGCTTTTGTAAGTTGCCTATACCCTGGTAGAAGCTAATTTCGTCTTCAGGGTATATACTAAAGGCAATATCTGGTCGAATCGAGTCTTCTGCTTGGATGTCCGGAATAGTGCTTTGGAATGGAGCTGTCGAATGGGGCTTTCGAATGGGGCTACCATATTAGCAATCGGTGCTACTAAGTACCTATATTCAATATAAAACACTAATTAGCTTCTGAATTCCATATAGTATACCAAAGGGAGACTTTAGCCTTCATAATAAGGAGAAATCCCCATACTAGTACCCGATTTTTCCATCGCCTTTAGCTATTTTAGCTCAGCCTTCTCCTCTAATATCATAGATATCAAATTACTAATATCTGCCTATCGATATTAATAAAAAAAGGGCGAATTGGTTCGTAGACAGGGGAGAAGTTGGATTTGCTAAGAATTCGGCTCGATGTGTAGGCTCAATAGCTACAAATTCGGGTGAGGGAAGGAGGGGGTGGATCGTAATCTGATTATATTATTAGCAAGAGCTACTTCAGGGGAGTAAATTAATCTACTTCTTACCTAATTCGGACGTGGTTTGGTGGAGCAATTGGTGGTTGAATATAATTCAGTACCATTTTTTCAAGGTACTCGATCTCCCGCTTAAATGCACGGCCCGCTTGAATGCACGCCTTACTAGAAAACTAAAATATTTAATTATTAAATAACCGTAAATTATATTTATAAACGGTAAGCTATTATAGAATTACTGGGTACTCTATTTCTATACTCTATATTACTTTTATAACAATTTCACAATTTCATTAATAATATTTATACTTTTTTAAGAAATAAGTAATTTATTAAAAAAATTAATAACTTTTGTAATAATAATAAATCTTATAAAATCTTTATATAATTTATTTTAAAATAATATATATTAAATTGTACAGCGTAAATATAGCTTTTAAATGCCTTATAAAATAAGAAATATAATTTTAAAGTTTTATTTTTAATTTTTTAAAATAATTAAAAGTAATTTATTTTAAAAGAAATTAATTAATTTAATTTCCTTAATACTATTTATAAAGAAACTTAAGACCTTAAAAATCTAAAAAATATTTATTATGTATATAAATTTAATTTTTAATATAAGTTTTTAATAATTATTATATTTATTTAAATTCTTATATATTAATTAAAATTAAAATAAATCTTAAATCTTAAATATAGTTCCTAACTTATAAAAAGCCCATATTATTAAATAAATTTAATAAATACTTATTTTATTTACTAATTTTAAAAAATATTAAAAAAAACTATAATATTTTAATATTTTAAAGATTAAAAATTAAATAAAAATATTTCTAAGTTTTTTATACCTTATATGAGTAATATAAGCAGTTTTATTTAAATTTAATTAATAGCTTTTATATAAAACCATTATTATTTATTATTTATTTATTATTCTATAGTTTTTGAAAAAATTAAAATTTCAATTACTTAATAAAATATAAAATATAAAATATTTATATAAATATATATGTATTAATATAGAAGATTCAAAAAACTTAAAGTTTTATTTTTAGATATTTTATTTCTAAATAAACTAATTTTTAAAAATATTTTTTTAAGAAAAAAATTACGTCTTTTATAAACCTTTAAAATAAAGTACTTATATTTACGATATTATTATTTTTAAGGTTATAATATATAACTATTCCTATTTTTATATATTATATTTAAAAAAGTAAATTTTTTTATTAATTAATATAAAAGTTATAAAGATATTAAAACTATAAGTTTTCGCGATTTTCTATGCAATTCGGCCGTGCATTTAAGCGGGGCGTGCATTTAAGCGGGAAATCGAGTACCACCAGTGGGTGTCCGAATTCGTGACGCACGGGCCAAAATCGCCAAAATCACACCCAAAACCATCCACTTTGTAAATCTATTAAAAAACAGCCCTTTAATAAAATTCCAGGGAATGAGAAATATGAAAAGAGATACGCAATAGAATCAATCTTTATACTTTATAATTTCAATTAACTAATTGTTTTAGCTACAGATTTCACATTTAGATTTTCGCACCAAATTGCACCACATATTTATTAGCGAAATCGGGTCTTTTAACATAACTCTTTAAAATTGCGTTTTAAAGAAAAATTTCTTAATACAATCTAGTCTCTAGATTATAGTCAATCTATGCATATAGTTTTTATATGCCCTTGCAACATAATTTCGTTAAGTTACGAAGCTGTGAAAAGGGCTGCTTTTGGTGTGATTTTGGCGATTTTGGCCCGTGCGTCATGAATTCGGACACCCACTGGTGGTACCACTTTTCGTCAAAAACGCGCTAAAACAGGGAGTTTTTGCATACCACTGTATGTCACGACTAAACCCTAACTAGGCTAAAACTAAAACAAGAACTCGCCATACCTCTCTGCCCCTCTCCTTCGCCCATTTAATCATCGTCGCGTCAATTCACTGAGATAGATGCCCCATAGACAAAATGGTCTCTACTCGTGGTCACCCTAAGGAATTCCCTGAGCCCGACCTTACGCCTGGCAAATCAACACCCTCTACCCCGTCGAAGTCATCGCGATCCCGCCTTGCTCGCAAAGGAAAATGGGCGCATACTCCTTCGAATCTCGCCATTATATGGCTGTTCGTTTCTCTACCTCTCGTTAGCTGGGATACTTTTTATGTTCTGTTTCGACCGTCCACGATGCCTGGAGGATGGCTTCACTGGCCGCTGTACGTCCCCTACGAATTGTATGGGAAGATAGATTTCATATATGGGTGGAAGGCATTCAATGAACACAATGGGTTCACGTCAGCGCAAGGCATGCTGAACGTTATCGAATCCTTGATGTATGGTTATTATCTGTACATTCTGTACTCGTACGGGAAACAATCAAAGGCTCAGGGGCGAGGTGCTCCAAAGGCTTCAACTGTAGGATTCTTGGGCCAACAACGATATGTAGATGGGGAGATGGGTGGTTTAGCTGTCTTGGTTGTGTACAGCGCTGCTCTGATGACACTTAGCAAGACAGTTTTGTACTGTAAGTTTCGATTGATGAGCTCTGGACTTTTGCTAAATCTCTTTAGGGCTCAATGAGTACTATTCTGGGTTTGAAAACATCGGCCACAATAACTTCACGGACCTACTGTTTCTCTGGATTATTCCCAAGTAAGTTGTCGTCCCAGTTGAACTGCATTGCTAATACTTTGCAGTGGCGCCTGGATCGTTCTTCCCACATATATGGTATACGCGAGTGGATGTGAGATCTTGCAAGGCTTGGCGATCGTTGGCGGTGGAGCAAGCCCTTCTTCTGACGACACTTCGTTGGTGAAGACGGAGTAATTAGAGGGGAGAGGAGAGCAAAATGGTTTGTACTTGTGCAGCGACTTTCGGGTGGAGGCGTGAAGCTTTGTGTGGTTCCAGATTCCCTTCCGGTTCTAATGAGAAAACCATGAGAGAGAGCCGAAGATATGTGTACAGTAGAAGTAAAAGACCAGAGTGCTGAGGATCTTAATGACACATGCAGGACATGAAACCAATGAATTGAATTATTCTTTGGTCGAGTTTTGACCCGTGGTGAAGAGAAGCATTTGATTATGGAGCTATCTGAGGCTGGTGTAGAGCTAGAAGCTCTTATGGAAAAGTTATTCTAGAACTATATCTATGATATATCTGTTTTTGAGGGTTGGCTGATATATTTCCATGATGGTTTGTTGTTCTCGTGGGGCTGAGGTGAGGTGTGGAAGTAGCGCCAGCTGTGTGTCCGAAGCCAAAAAGCGCTCTTTTTGACCGCCGTTTTCCTAACGGTCTTATGTATTCAAATAAGCGATTTTTGGCTCAAACTCAGCTAGCCGGAAGTAAGTCTTCACGCCAATCTTCGGAGGTGATGTGGTACTAACTCTCCACCAGTGGCGCAGTGGTAACGCGTCGCACTTGTATACCACTCTTGGCATTAAATGCGAAGGTAAATTTGATCTCTTTACAAGCAAAGTACTACAGAACGCTAATACTCAAGAAGATCCCTAGTGAGTTCTTGTAATCTTGTCAAGATATGAAAAATATCCTAACATTCCCAAGGTTCAATTCTGGGTTTCGGCAATAAGAGTTCCAATTTTTTTTGCCAATCTTTTCTATGTCTATATATCGTCACCTTTAGCCAGATGACCCAAAATACTAATAATTAAATAGGTCCGCAATGAGTTCTATTAATATTATCAAGGTAAGAAAAATTTCCTAAAATTTCCAAGGTTCAATTCCGGGTCTCGGCAGTACCAGAGTTCCATTTCTTCTGATCGAAAAGTTTTCCTCTTTTGTGGTCGGTAATAGTTGGAGATTAGGCGGGGCCAACCATACTTGAGTTCATAAGGTTTCAGGGGCTCGAAGACGATGGTGTCCTTTTGTTTATAGCATCAAAAGTCAAGTCGATGCGCAAAAAGATTTGACCTCTTCCATGAAGGAATCGAACAGCTCGTAGTTTTTTTCCTAATATTCTATGGCTCATCCTGCATCCAAAAACCCGCGGACTGATAGCTTCCTCTCCTTGCCAATCCCCACAAGCCCCACCCCCCCCCCCAAAAAAGGTACCAGATAATCCTCCCCCTGGGTCTCACCTCGGAGTCCTGGGATTCGTTCAACAATGGCTCACCACTTGGAGATTCCACATTCCAGAGTTGCCGTGGCAGAGGAAGGTCAATCGAGTCGAATCTCTTACGTCATGCATCCGAATGGTCGCATCTCTCCCTTAATTCAACTACCACCGACAACCAAGGCTCATTCTTGTTCTTGCCCCAAGGCCCTTTTGATGTCCAGGACCCGTTCCATGCGAAGCACAGATCCTTTCGAAGTCTCGCGGTCGCCAGTTGCCACAAAGTTGATAGTCCCTAGTCCTCTACCATTCATCTGCCCTTCCATGCAACACAGTTCTACTGGTGAAGGCGACGAAGAAGGCTCAAGCTCTGTATCCGAGAAGGTGATTGAAAGGCAAGCATCTAGTTGATGTTTAAAGCCCCACCCTCTAGCCTTCTCATCTCGGTGTCGCAAGCGCTTGCATTGGAGTTTGAGAACGCTTTACTTTCATACTGCCGGTGTTTTTTGCACGCCGGCACAAAGGCTTTCATCAGCATCCCAACAGGCTCCAGATCGAATCGTAAGACACAAAATGGAAGACACAGTAGCATCCTCTGAAGGGGCCGGCTGCTTAGACGTTCCCATGCATCGATTGAGTTGGCGAAGCTGACCACAGGTGGGAAGTGGTTTCTCTGGCAAGTGCCTGTTGTATTGACCCATTTGCTGTTCTTCGATTCAATTCTTCCGAGATTGCTCGTACATCGTCAATGAGTTGTCCGGAATGCTATTTTGCTGTTCCTCGAGCACTGAGTTTCTCAAAACGGGACAGGGGACCATGAAGCCGTATGTCCAAAGTGGATTGCCACGTCTGGTGTTGGAGAACCTGAGTGTGAATCAATTTTTCATACTTCCGCCTTGATCTCTGGGTTGATTGTGGCAGCACGCTCAAAAACAATGCACAGCACCAAAACTCTCCCAATCTAGACATTGTATGTCAACTTTGACTAGCAGGTTCACCACAATCTTGCCTCGTAGACAAGATGTGATTTTGTCGGCTCTGTCTGTCTTGACACCGCGGAGAAGTCCTTCGTGGGCAAAGTTGAAATGCAAGCCGAGTGTCAAACATCTCAGCCACATGGAAGCTTCCGGAAGGCGTTCATAGCTGTTGATTGCAACGAAGTCAAGAACATCGAGAAAGAAAGTGATGGCCACTTCAGCAGCCCTGGAACCACATACAGCATCAGGAGCCCCCTTTGTTGATAAGTCCAGTGGCAAATGGATAGCTTTATTCAGACGGGGCTCGCAGATGGCCCCAGCTCTTGGTCTCTCAACCCCGAATTTCCTGAAATTAATTCCCCACCAAAGGAACTTTCGCGACGGGCGTTGGACAGTTCTAACAATGTTTCAAAGTGGAAGGTAGAATATTGGATAATATGACTTCGCACTCGTTATTAAAGCTTCTCAGCCCAACTCCACGGGGGATGTCAGCTCAGAAGTCGCAGTGCCCTTTTCACAGAAGCCGGGTCTCATCCGCTTTGCACCTTTGTTCGCACAAGCGCATGAGTTCATTTGGAGATCTTGCCAAAAGCAATTGCAGAGCAGATTGCGGAGAAACACAAATCTCCTTGCCGAAATACAACCGCCCCTTCATCACGGAGAGACCTGCTGGACTTGCACAGATGGGGCGGGCCTGGGTAAGAGATCCACGGGAAGGAAGATGGGGGACCATGGCAAACACTCATTTGAGTGCCCAATGCCCATCATTCAAAACCCTGGGGCCAAGAACAAGTTCAGAGGTCCAGAGCCGCGGGGGATATTTCTGGAAGTGCTCGGCGTGAATCTGACATCCACCGCCGCGGTTCGTCTGCGAGCAATTTAGACTTGATGTTTATTCAAATTTCGACAAGATTATTGTGAGCACAGTGGGGGGCAAACGGCTGCTCTTCTCCACTTGTTCCAGCACCCAGTCAGTTGTGGGAGCATGAGCGCTGTGCGCGGCGAAACGTGAAGCACGGTGGCCCTGAGTGGCCAGCTGCTGGCAGTGCTGGGGAGCTGGCCCGCTTAGGAAGATTGGACGAAGGTCGCTGGCCGCTGGCGGTGTTCCTGGGACCTGCAGTAGTGGCTGACCCTTGGCGAACCGGCGACGAGTCGGCGCTCATCTCGGAGACCCTCATCTCCCAGACCAGGGGGCCAGGGTCGCTTCTGTGTCCTCGCTGGCCCTGGCCCACGCAAATATAAAAACGTGCCCAATGAGCGAGCTTCAAAGCACCTTTGCGGCGATCCTGATTCGCGCGCACAAGGAGCGCGACATCGGTCAGCAGCGCGCTAGGCTGCTCCCGGGAGGTCGCCGTCGCCTCCTTTTCCAGGTTTCCTCAAAGTTCGCGCAGATTGCCTCCTCGGCCTCTGCTCTCGGTTGCGCGACAGCGGCCATCTGCCCTGCTCTGGGCCTCTGGCTGCCCATGGCTGGCAGCTGCAGGCCTTGCCGCCGTTCGTCCTGGACCCCATGCTGACGGAACGTTCAGAACTTCAGTCGAAATGAGCATGTGGCGTCACGACATTCTGACCGCTAAGTGGCTAAATTCAGTGAACAGCAACCTCTTCCCTGCAAGCCACTTGTTTAATCTCCCCAAACACTTATATGGGCCGCACACCCAGCTCTACCCTCTTCTTCTTCTTCTCTCTCCAGCCAAACAGCCAATCTTCCATCCTCCAAATTTCTTGATACCCTTTGACTTCGGTCGTCCATTCTTTTACAGAATCAGCTATTCATCACCGCTCTTCAGCACCTCACAAACCCAACCCCCACCAACCTTCCCCAGTAATCAATATTATCAAGATGCGTTTCTCCGTTATCGCCGCTGCCGTCATGGCCACCGCTGTCTCCGCAGGTGAAGCTGTTTACTACAGCACGACTGTAAGCTCAGCCCGACCTGCTTCGGCAACTCCCAGACTAACCAGTATCAGAGCACAACCGTCGTTGACACCATCACTTCCTGCGGACCTGAGGTAACCAACTGCCCGGCCAAGACCTACACCAGCACCCTTTCAAACGCCACCTCTTACCCAGTCTATGCCAACACCTCTGCTCCCGTCACCACCTCCACCTATGCTGCTGCACCAACATACCCAGTGTACCCAGTTTCCTCCCCCGTCTCCCTGGCAACCAGCTACATCACCACTTGCATCCCAACTGTGATCACCAAGGTGTACACCGTCACCCCAACTCCAGTTGCATCCTCCACTGGATACATTTCATATGCTCAAAACGCCACGTAAGTTGAATTCCACCTGCCAGAAGACGAGTCACTAACAACGCCGCAGCACCCCATATGCCACCTCAACCCCATCACAATACGCCACCGGTGCTGCATCCAGCGTCGAGCGTTCAGTTGTTCTCGCAGCCGCTGCTGGTGTTGCCGCTTTCCTCTTCGCATAAGTCATTTGCATTTGAAGCCTGATTCAATCGGCCTTCGATTCAGGCTATGGCTTTATGACAGTGGTTCGATCAAAATATTTGGAGCATGATTTGTGCGTCTAGATTCGCATTATGTAATTTCTTAATCATGGAGCACGGCTGGGCTGGCTTTGGCACACTTAGGGGCTGGAGTCAAGTATCATTATCGAGCAAGACTTGTTGCATAAGGGGTCGATCCTCCGCCTTTGGGTAGCTTAGCGTTAAACGGTCCTCCGAAATTCAATTTCTGAAAATATTCAATTCTTGTTTGGCCCATCTCTATGGACTCTTGAAATCTGTGATTTCGCTCCTCGACGTTTGGAATTGTCCACGGAAACACCAATGAAGGGGGACCTCTGACCAGGAAAACGAACCATCACCTAATTTCCGCTTGGGTCACAAAGCAGCACCTGGGGAAATTGCACAACTCGTTGATCTCCAGGGGACCCGGCAACCGTCCGGGCACTGAAACGGCCTAAAACGGGAACATGTGGCTGTGCTCATACCTGTTCAACTAGTTGCCAGGGAGGAGGTGCAGATCCCGTTCAAATGCAAGAATTGTGCTTCACGGGGAAAAGATGCGCGTGAGTCGTGATTCTTGACGAGGGGAGGTCAGGTTTCCACAGCAGCTCCCCAACATCCAAGGTGCGAAAGAGCTGCTCGCCGTGAAAGGTCCCATTCCTCGAAGTCGTCACTTGCGACGGTATTTTCATTCGTCCTCCTAATACAAGGTAAGAACTATGTGAGCTCTGCTTGACAAACCCATGGCCGCATTTGCATAGAATATCTACCGGTCTTCGAGCAAATTCACACTCGAGCAGAATTTACTCCTGATGGAGCCAGTTTGTTAAACATTAATCGAGGTAAATATGAAGACAGTTCTGTGCATCTATTAGGAAGAATATGAAACAAGTTCAACAAAGCTTCTCGTTGATTGGATCTCCACATTTTGATGCAAGACTATGAGCCAAGCCGCAGATCATTGTCACACGCTCAGCCTTGTGTAGGCCTCGACGTTGATGAGGTAGAAAATGTAAATCTTACGTGCGAAACTACTCAAAACCTTAACATCATTGTCGTTGGACTGTAAAGGAAAATGCTTTAAACAGCGAGAGGCACAGCAGTCCCTGGCATTCAGACACGTTTTGGATGAACATCCGGCAACTTGGATCGCAGAATGACGTACGGGTACGTCAAACCTCTCGCTTCCAATTGCATGCGCAAGCAACACTATGGAGCACCACTCATTTCAGTTGCGCTTCACAAACTCACGATATGATCTATCGAACAGCTGTTTGCGGTGGGAGGCGGAAGGTAAGTTGTTCAATAATGGGACACCTCCGAAGCTAATGCTCGCCACAGAAATCCGGAAGGTCCGGTCAGCTCAGCACAGCCTTCATTCCTTCTCGTACATGAATACGTAACCTCCAACAACTCTCTTGACCGACGCCGGGGCTCGACGATATAATGGTAGACATTACCAGTGATCGTGCCGTCGGTACACGGTCAATTGACCAAAGTCGTGTGGATTTCGCCTCTGTCCAAGTGCCAGGTTCGCTGCCAGCAAATTTACAGGAGTTGTCGGACGACATGGACGACATGGAGCCTATTACTATTTCCAACATCACTAACGAAGATGCACACTCGCTCATAGAGCCCTCTCTCAGTCTTGTTGCCAGCCGGCTCAAATCACCGCAAACGCCAGCGTTGGAGAAAGCCGCAGTGATGGAGGAGTTAGAAGGCGGCGGCTTGTTTGACAGCGAATTGGAGTCCCCTCCAGTGGAGGCTGAGAGCCATTCGGAGGGTGATCTGGGACTAGAACTACCCGTGGATCTCCCAGCGCCTGCTAGGGCAACGAACGAGGCTCATGCATCGAATCAAAGTGGAGGGTTGTCTTTAGAAGAGCTCCCTTCACCAAAATTGGAATCTCCCGGAATGCCCACACCTTGGCATGCCGGAGCCAAAACTATGGTTCTACAGCGAGGAGATGTCCTTCAGCAATCGCCACTGCATGGAGTTTTTGATACTTCCAGAACGAGGTCTCTCTCTGGCGGTGCTGAGGCCCTGAAAAAACTCTTGCCAAAAGGGTTGCCATCAATGGCTCAGGTTGGAAATCTATTTGGGTCCTCAAGTGGAAGCCAAAAATCCAGGCATAGAGGATCATCAAGCTTTTCTAAGGATTTTTCTGGGCCTTCCTCTGCTCCCCGCTCGCCGAATCCTACAACATCTCGGTTTCCCAATACGGGTTCTCTTCCCAATGCACGAGCCTTTGAATCGATAATAACAACGCACCCTCAGGTACTAGCACGTCAAGGAACGTCAGGAGGACCGCCGAGGCCAAAGGCTATTCGCAGATCGACATCCGATAATTCTTTACTTTACCATTCACTGTCAAGGGCTTCATCTCTTGGTGATGATACCCGGTTCGAGAAACACACCGAACAGGTGAACTCACGCGTAAAGGCAATCCGAGATTCTTTACAGGACAGGTCTAGCTTTAGAATGCCAACAATGCCCAGCATGCCAAGTATGCCCCGCGTGCCCAGTTTTAGCTTCAGCATGAGCTTTTTGACTACCGCCAATGTACCATGGAGGACAGATACTGATGTGACCTCAGAAATTCTACCGACAGCCATTCATAAGAGGACTCCAGATACTGTTACGAAACCCGCCATAGACCTTGGAATGATTGGGGCTGCTATATCAAAACCAGAAGCGGCGATCGGCAGTGCTCTTCCAATGATGGAAGGATCAGCATCAACTGCCTTTGATCGAGCTCTGGAATCGTTGACTGGGGACGTGGTGATCATGGGCGGTTATCGAGGGTCAATTCTCCGCTCTACGAAGACTAATCGACAAGTTTGGGTGCCAGTGAAGGTGGGCCTCAATATTCGCAAGGTGGATTTAGAAGTTGGGCTTAATCCCGAGGACGAGGAACGAATGCCGGAAACGATCTATCCTTCTGGAATGTTGCAAAATATCGGGCCTGTCGATATCAGTAGAAGATTGTTCAAACGACTATCCGAATGCGAGAATGCTAGGAGTGGAAAACTGCGTGTTTATGATTACGGATACGATTGGAGACTGAGTCCACACCTTCTTAGCCGGCAGCTCACCGAATTTTTGGATAAACTTCCATCCAACTCGACCAAGGGTGGATTCGGATCCGGTGCTCTGGTAATTGCTCACAGCTTAGGCGGCCTAATCACTCGGCATGTTGTGAACAAGCGGCCTGAGCTATTTTCTGGTGTTGTGTATGCAGGCGTGCCTAAATCCTGTGTGAACATTTTGGGCCCACTGAGAAATGGAGATGCTGTTCTGCTCAGTTCTCGTGTGTTGACTGCGCAAGTCAATTTCACTCTTCGGACCAGTTTCGTCTTGCTCCCAGAAGATGGGGGTTGCTTCTTTGATATCAACACCAGACAGAAGTACCCAGTAGATTTCTTTAGCATTGACGATTGGATCAAGTATCGATGGTCGCCTTGCACAGATCCGCCACTGCCACCTCGCAACCCTCAATCTGGTGGTCTTGGAGGGCTACTCAATAAGTCTTCGAGCTTACTGAATCTTCCACTGGCCGGGAAGAAGTCAATATCGGGCACATCTCCTCCTCAAGCATCAGCAAACACTTATGATGATGAGAACAAGAATCATTCACAATCACCACTTACAATGACGACTCGAGCGGCTGATATTGTTCGAGGGTCGGATGGTGGTACGGATAGAACATTGGCACCCCAAATGGGAAGCAACACAAATCCCGTTGGCAAAGGGCATAGCACGAACCAATCCGTCTCAACTGCCGTTACACTTCCTCGAGAGAAGGCAATTGCCTATCTCCGCCGCACTCTGGCAGAGGCAAAGAAGTTTAAACAAGAACTGCATTTCAAGCCCGAGCTTTCAGAATCAAATCAATATCCACCTGTCGCTGTAATCTACGGGAAATCCATTCCAACGGTGTATGGAGCGAAAGTTGATGGTCGAGAAGGGATCCCCTGCTCGGATGTGTACGACAACCTTGCTTTTGCAAGCGGCGATGGAGTGTGTCTGGCGAGAGAGGCGATGTTGCCTGATGGGTATAAAGCTGTCAATGGAGGGCGGATCTCGAGCGATCGGGGACATGTAACATTATTGGGGGATCTAAATGCGGTTGGACGGGCGTTAGAAGCGGTGATTAAGGGAAGGGTGAAAGGCATTGGGAAGGGAGTTTTGCATGCGAGCGATGTGTAGATGATTTTGTATGTATTGTATGAAGCATATCTTTAAAAATTAGATACCTCGCGGTTAATGAATCAATGAGATATGAGATCTAGAAGAAATGATCGAGTTTCTGTGAATGGCGTGAGTGAACGAGAGTTAAATGTACTAGAATTTGTTGGAACATTGGGTCCCGACCCCAGGAAACCTCTATCAGTCGACCGACCAGAATCGCTTACAACTTGGAAAGGTCTTGGCTGCTGCAGCATCAGGGGATACTTGATGACGATAGTAGGCGTTGGCCGAGAAGGGCTAACAGTGAACCCTTCCCACCTGGTCGACTTTCAACATGCGTGGCGACATCTAAGGATCAATATTATCTTGGAAGGTTCCATCGAACGACGCCACATCACACCGTCAGACCTTTGGGTCGTTGATACGACCAGAGAATCAATCTTCCTGGTGTTTTCACTCACGGATTTTGCACATCTAGTCCTTAACCCACTGCATCAGCCGGCTCCAGAGACCTAGTTGGCATTGGATATCTTGATACAATGTCGACCGGAGAGACAATTCTTCCCAAAATCGTTGAGCAAGGGCAGAAACGGGGACCGCTCCAGACAACTCAAAACACCTCGTCAATTATTCGCTCTCCTCCCATATCTTCAAATAAAAGTCAATTGTCGTCTGAATTCTCGGAACATGAGATCTATACCAAAATTCATCCGGGTGCTTTTCACTTTTCATTTTAAGTTCGGATGAAAACTGGAATATACGTAATCATGGCTCTATGCAAGCGAGGGAGTGAGATGAAAGGGAGTAAGATTAAATTAGGGGTTCAGATGGGAGTGGAGTATTGAAGGGAATGGAGGAGTGAATAACACATACCGATCTGCTATTACTTTTACATTCGAACCTCGGATGAAAGGTCAAATGGGCATAACAGTTCTTTACCGAATCGCGAGATCTGAAACAAATATTTGACCATGAAGATTCACTCTCTTCCACGACAATCTCATTGTCCCAGAACTTTTGGAACATTAGAGCAATATGCGACAAACGCTTGAGATCGAGATATACTCCGGAGTGAATGGTTGAACGTAGACTAGGTGAAGAAATGATAGCTCAACGCCCAGAATTATTACTCTAAACGTCGCAATCAAACTTGAATGAGAAACTTGCTCTGTATATACCCCCCCCCGCCGACGTCACCTAAAATGAGGAGTGGGGTCGTACCATCTCTCCCAACCCCGGTTACTCTCACGGAGGACTTAAAGAGTCGCCTCAAACTTCCCTTCAATCTCAATAATCTTGTCCGCAGCCTTTTTATAACCAGGCTCATTCTCCAACCTCTCAACATAGGCATGAAGCGTGGGGTATTTCTCTTTTGTCAAACCCGCTCTGGAACCGCCAGCAATCAACGGAAAACTCAACAAGATATCCGCACCCGTAAGGTTCGGCCCACAAAGATAACTTCCTCCAGAGGTTTTAAGTTGTCCCTCTAGGAAAGTGAACTGTGTAGCGAAGTTTGGATCGAGGAAACCGGAATGGATCTTGCCTGAAACACCGTTCGTGATTGGGCGGATGAAGAAAGGTACTGGGGCTCCTTTGATTGAAAGCGCGACGAGGGCTATCATCATATATGCCATCAAACTATTCAATTTGTTGGGTCAGTATTGCTCTCAAAGAAAGGATTTGCAATAGTACGGTCCTGCGAACAAGATAGCCTCCAGGATACATCAAAAGTAGTTAACGCATAATACAATTTAGGGCAGAAAAAAATCCCGACTCACCTTCCCTCAGCATAATGCATGAAATATCTAAACCTCAACCACTCCTCCGTCTCGCCTCCCACTTTATTCTCTTTCCCTTCTTTCCAACGCTTTGGTAACAGAGTACTCCCATTCGAGAAGTGGTCCAAAAGATATTCAATGATGAATGCACTCTCTGCAATGACAACTGGTTCGGAAGAGCCAGGAACTGTGACAGAAATTACAGGTGATTTGCCGAGAGCATGGACTTTCTTGAGTTCTGGGGGTGCAAAGTGGGTTTTCTTGTCGCGGTGGAAGATCTCCAGTTCGTAGGGGACTTTCAATTCTTCGAGGAGCCAGAGGACGCGTTGAGACCGTGATTGTTCCAGCCTGTGGTTGTCAATTGCAGTTCTCACCTGAGACATAGGATGTATTTTCACCAATAAAGCTTAATAAGTGGTTGATCAGCTGCTTGTGGTGAAGCCATTGTGAAGTGGAATTCAAAAAATGATTGAAGGAGAATTGGATAATTGCTAGGAGGTCTGAAGAGGGAAAAGAAAATACAACGAAGAAAGGGTGGACGTGAAGCATTTTAAGATTCAGATGCTCGTGGTACGGAAGTACAAAGTACGACCAGCAAGCAGCCTCGGCGCATCAGAAGAGCCGATCATTAACTCCACTTAGCTCCAGACCCTTGCAATTCGGCACAGCCAAACATCGACCGTCTCTCGGCAGCGAGATCACGGGATCGTGAACCTCAATCCTCACCAGAGCTGGCAACGACAACGACGAACAGAACATCCACGGCGAGCGCCAGCACAATTCATCATGGCAGGCCATCACAACCACCGTAAGCTCAATTGCTTCCCCTAATTAACAAGAACGCATACTGACGAGAAGTGGTAGCCCTCGCGCTCGACCCGGCGTTGGTCAAATACAATAGTACGAGCGACCCTTCCCTCGACTGTACTGGGAGCATGGAGTCTAACGGAGCGCAGATATGTTCCTCAATCGGCACAAGTACTTCAGATGGACAGGCCGGACTGCGAGAATCACCTTTGCATATGTTGTTGCGTTCCCGGCGCTGATTGGGTACTTGGCGTACACCACAGATGTGAGAATGTTGCAATTGATATTGGGGGATTTACTAACATTCGTATAGGGCAAGTGGGATATGAGAGGCAAGCGGAGAGGAGACACGATTGTCGAATTTTAGGTGCTGGATGCTTGTGAGGGAATCGGGTTGTACATATGAGAGGTCTGGAAGAATTGCAATCGGAAAAAATTAAGCAACAATCTGCTTTGAAGCAAGACAAGACTGGTGAATGGTCGAGATTCGACGCAGCGAAAAGCTTGTGCTTCACCTTTGGGATTGAAGTGTGGGGTCTGGTTTCGGACTCCCGATACACTTCGAAGCCGTTGTCCCGGACTGCAGTATATGAGCCCTTTACTTTAGATCCAAAGGCTCCCAACAGGTAAAAGAATCTACTTGTAAAATGGTATCATTGCCCTTGAACTCCTTAGTATCTACCTCTGCCTCCGCCAAATCCCCCTCCACCATATCCCCGACCTCTTTGCGGACCCTCAGGTAACCTCTCGCCCCTTCTCCATTCGCCGGTGGGAACGAAACCTTGGCCAAAGTTCCCACCCCCTCTCGGACCACCTCTTCCTCTAAAGCCGCCATATCCATTCTCTCTTGGTCCCATGCCACCCCCTCTGCCGCTGAAGTCACCCCGCCCAGCCCCGAAGCCGCCTCGAGCAGGCCCTGAAGGAGGCGGCGCAACACCTCCATTCTCCATCGGCGGCATAATCGCACAAGAAACATAATCCCCAATCACGAACCTCGCATCCTGCAGCGTCTTCTCAGGCTCACCTCCCAGCGGTCCAGCCATCCGACCTCCTTGCACAATCGTGGCCTCGTCTTCGCTGGGAAGGATTCCCGGTCCCCCACCACCAATTACCACGCTCCCAAGATCCTTCATCATGTAGCGACCAGGCCCAGAGGAATTGGGGCCAGGGTTACGCGTGTCGGGGAAGATGAGGCGGAATGAGAGACGCGTGCCGATTGCTGGTTCGGGCAGTAACAAGGGAAGGGTGGACGTAAGAAGGTGAGAGAGTTCGCGGAGCGTGCATGATGGCCAGGTGTATATTTGCAGGTGAGGAGGGAGTTCTGATTGTGGGTTGAATTCGTCGAGTCTGTTCGAGTCATTAGCATTGGTGGTACACTCAAGGCGTGAGCAAGGCTGAGACTTACCTGTGGAATGCACCATTTCTATAGAAGAGTTTTAGGTAGAAGGGAGTCGTTGTTTGACGGTCGATCTTGCCTGGTGGAGCTGCCATGACTGTGGTTACTGATCGATCTTGTCTTGTTGAGTTTATCTGAGCATTGTGATGGGTGAGGAATAGTTGTAAAGCTCTGGCCCAAATCTCGAGGTGGGATGGCGAGGCGGGAAATGCAGTCTTCCCTGTCCGGTGGCCCGCGAACATTCACAAAAATACGCCTCTACCCAAAATACGCCGACGCATTTGTCGCATAGGAAATAGCAAAGCTGCCTTTGCGGATCTTTCCTTTCGAGCCGTCGAATCCGAGCTACAAGAAGTTCCCGAATTCCTCCCCAAACGCTGGCTTCACTCCCCACCACCGACCACGAACATCGATAGACCAAGTCTCCCGAAGCTGGCATTAAACGCCATAAGGTCGCACCATCTGTCGTAGCCTCTACTGTCCACAGATACAACCGCAGTCATGGATTTCGCCTCTCTCATGTCGAAAGAGATCTCCAAGACTAAACCGGCAGCCAAGGCTGAAGAAGTCTCCAAGAAGTATATGAAGCGCTCCGAGGTGGAAGCAGAGCGGCGCGAGAAATACCTAGCAGAGCAACGAGCAATCGAAGCCGAAAGGGAAGCAAAATTAGCACGAAAACGAAAACGAGAAGAAGACGAAGCGGAGGCAAATCTGGCAAGGGAAGAAAAGCGGAGGAAGCTTGCCGAGGAGTCGAGAAGACGGAGGGAGGAACAGGAGGCTGAAGAGGAGAGGGCTAGGAGGAAGAGGTTGGGTTTGCCGGAGCTGGTTAAGGAGACTAGTGAGGAGGTCGAGGCAGATGATATTAAAGATGAAGAGCTGTTTGAGAAGTTGAGGGCGATGGGACACCCGGCGAAACTGTTTGGAGAGAGTCACAAGCAGAGGTTGAGGAGGTTTAGGAAGCTTGGTATTGTGATCACTACGGGACCTATTCCTACATCTTTGGAGCCGGTGGAAGAAAAGGATATGAAGGTGGAGAAGGTCCCCGATGACGCTGAAGGCAAGAAGTTTCTGTTCAGGCAGTTGGCTTCTTACTTTACGATGATCTTGACGGAGTGGGAGTCTGCTTTGGAGAAGGAGAAAAGGGATACTTTTGCAAGCAAAGCGGCATATAACGCTATGGTGCAGAGCAAGGAGAACATGACACCAGTAAGTTTGAAGTTCTCGCGATCAAAATATCATGCTAATATTTTATAGCTCTTCCGAAAGTTTGAGAAAGGTGATGTGGATGAAGGAGTTTTGGAACCTATTGTCGAGATCGTCAAAGCGGCTCAAGAACGACGATATGTGGATGCCAACGATGGATATCTACGTCTTAGTATTGGCAAAGCAGCCTGGCCAATTGGAGTCACTATGGTTGGTATTCACGAGCGTAGTGCTCGAGAAAAGTTACATGAAAGTGACAAAGGCCATGTCATGGGAGATGAGGTCACGCGGAAGTTCTTGCAAAGTATCAAGAGATGCTTGAGCTTTGCACAGGTTAGATGGCCACCTGAGGATATCAGACAGCTGATGGGTTGAAGCATGAATTTCTGATGAAATGCCTCGTTAAGCACAGTCATTCCTCGCCCCATGAACGGAATTTTTACATGTGAACCATTCGCGTTTGGTGTCGTGAAATTCAATCGGAGTTAATGTACGAATACTGAGCAGCGAGTGCTGTCACGAAAGCCATGTAAGGCTAGCTGAATAAAATTATGATATGTAGGTTCAACTTCCAAGGGTTTGCCGCATAAAGTCCGATCTTAGCTTCTTGATGGACCAATTACATGTGATTATTCGAAAATTCGTATCTTAATCATTGTCTTGTTCATTGACCCAAATTCTGCTTGTCAATGCTCAATTCATCTGCGTGCAGGTTGGAGAAACCGCTTCCCCTGGAAGCCGAGTTAAATGTTGAGACAGGTTGCTCTGGATGAACGCTCGATTTCTGTCCTAGTCGCAGTCTCAATTCGCAACAGCAGAAATTCCCATCTGGCTTCTGCATCATCAAAACAACATAAGAGTCCCAGAATGTGGACTCCAACGCTGCTGATTTACATTGTCTCTGTCAACAACACACCAGAGGTTGCTAAGAAGCTCGTTGCTACCCTCATCCAGGTAGGGAAATAGTACTAGATTTGTGCGAATAGCTTTGAACTCACTCCCGGCAGGACTTGGCAACTCAGTACAATCTGGTTCATGTAGCAAACACCAACAGTAAGCTCTCTTCACCAAAAGGCATAAGTACGAGCTGACAGGACCTCTTAACCTAGGAATAGATGGCCTAAAGCCTCTATTAGACTCTTTGGTAGTCGTTCATCAACTCCTGGTAAGTCATCCTCTCTTCTCAGCTAACTCAAGCTCACTGGAATTTAGATTTGCTTAAGCTAATGGACTAGCATACAGTAGAAAGAAGTCTTGGAGTTTGCGGGGATAATGCTGCCAGGTATTAAGATAATTGCAATTCCGCCTGGGTTAAATGCTACGAGGGGATGAGACGCTGTTGTGGACTTCTTGAAAGAGCAGATCATTGGGTTTGATCTTACAACACGCATTTGAACAAGGATGTGAAGCAAAGAAAGATTCAAGTGGGGCGTGAGAGCTAAGTTGATGCCCGAGCTTGCAGGGAACAATCATACATAAATATGTTATTCAATGAGCGTTGCAACCCCTTCGTGCGGTTTCTCCCACTTTTCTGCCCTTCTCCAGAACTGCTCTCTCCCTGGAGCTGGGAGATCAACGCCGAACTTTGCGAAAAGGCCACCCTTGAGAAATGCGATTTCTGGGCGTTCTTTGACAACAGTCATTATGGCGCTGCAAAACATTAGCTTTCGTACATACAAATTAATTTCAAACACCTCCCTGCCGCAGTCACCGCAGAAAAGACGATCTGAAGTGTTCCCAGAGGCAGCAATATCGCTGTGTATCTTCGGTGTTCCTTCCACTGTGATGTCTTTGGTAGGCGTGGGTAAATTCACCGCAAAACTAGAAGGCTTTCAGCATGGCTCTGAACATTTGAGATTTAAGCTGACTGACAGTGAACCACTTGATGCCCTGCAATTCAAGCAGTGGCAGAGTGAACTTGCTTTTGGAAGGGAGCTTCGAGGAAGGGAAACAGTAATACGTCCGCAATTGCAAGCCCCTTGAATTATATCTGAAGAATCCATTTCGTCAAAGTGAAGAGATATGTAGGTATGAAATGAGCTTTTACCCAAGTTGGAAAAAAAGGAAGGAAGACAGACTCTCCTTCCCTTACTTAGGTAGTTTGATAGTCCGCGGAAGTACTGCACTTGTTAATTGATGTGAATGGTTTATTAATCAGCATCATGCATCTCGTGTGTGGTACTTTGGTACAGGGAGAATTCAACATTGGATAGGCTCTGCTCTTGCTAGAAGTATGCGGTTTCCGGACAGGCTGTGAGTATAAAACCTGGTAACGGAGATACAATCAGATTTCCGAAGTGACCGAAGATCAATTCGTTCATTGGACATTAGAAATGACTCGATTGAGATGTAAATGGTGAGATGAAAATCCGAGGTTCCTTGTGATGGTCACGTGGACGCCTGGGACAAACCCGATACTTCGTACCTCGGAAAAGTTCTCCTCAGAGTAATTCAATACACACCAACTCAACAACCACCTTTGAACATAATCATTTCTTCTGTAGTCTAGTGTATTTGATGTCCCCTCGAGATTCGTCTCTTGTGAGAGAGAACTGAGAATTGGAGAAGTTTCAAGTCAAGTTCTCTGCGAATCGATACACGGATACAATGTCACTTTACTGGGAGACAGCCGACCTGTTGACCGAGCCTGCTAACTCAGGTGGCAGCTTGAAGTCCAGAATTTTCAGCAAGAAGGATTTGAAGTCACAGCCGGCCCAAATCTACGCCTTGGCTATAGAGACGTGCAAATGGAGCTCAGTCTTGAAAGAAGTGGTCGAAAATGCTGACATCTTACGTGTCGAGCGGAAGGTAATGCACTACCTCAAATATGATTGTACACAAAACTGATTATATTCTCCTCTTAGCTGACACCTGTTCTTTCAATCCTTCTTGCTCATGACCTTATTTTGGCCAAGAAAGGGGTTGCTCTCCCAGCTACTCATGGACTTCGAGTCGCCATTGAACGGCACAAGAACCGGCTTCAAGCAGAGTTTACAAGAGCAAGAATCCGAAGGAGGGTAGGCTCCGCTGAGGCGTTCAAAGCATTCGTCGAGTCAGGCCTGGAAAATGGGGGAGGTGGCTCCGAAATGCTGCGACCTCGTTGGATTCGCATCAATACTTTAAAAACTACGCTGGAGGATCAGCTGGAAACTACCTTCTCAGGATACGAACGCTCTACGACCGTTGGCGGTGTCCGGAATCGGGGTTCAAAGCGCTTATTCATTGATTGTCATGTCCCAAACCTCATTGCTATATCGCCGAATATTGATCTTTCCAAAAGCGACGCTTACAAGTCTGGAGAAATCATTTTCCAGGACAAGGCGTCATGTTTTCCGGCCCATCTTCTTGACCCGCTGGCTGAGGATGGCGATATTATAGATGCATGTGCCGCCCCAGGAAACAAGACCACTCACATTGCTGCCATCCTCCTATCGCACAATTCGGAACCTGATGAATGCTCGCAAGTCGTCCACGCATTTGAGAAAAGCAAGGGCAGAGCGGAAACTCTCGAGAAGATGGTCAACCTTGCTGGATCAAATACTTGGACGAAACTCCACCCCGGACAAGACTTCCTGAAGACGGATCCGGAGTCAGCCGCATTTAAGAATGTTATCGCTTTGTTGTTAGATCCAAGTTGTTCTGGAAGTGGTATTATCGGCAGAGATGATATGCCAGAACTGCATCTACCTGCTACCAAGCAGCCATCGAGCAGCATATCCAAGCCTCAGAAGAAAGGATCAAAGGTGCCAGAGCCAACCAGCGGGACGAGAAAGCGTAAAAAAGGCGATCATGATGACGCGCTGGACGTCATGGTTGACGATGATGGAGAGGTTACAGCTGTCAATTCGGACGATGAGCTCAAAGCTCGAATCGAGGCACTTTCTAAGTTCCAACTGGAGCTACTCCTTCATGCGTTCAAATTCCCAGCAGCAAGGAAAATCACGTATTCAACTTGCTCAATCCATGCAGGAGAGAACGAGCTGGTTGTCCAGAAAGCCTTGGAACATCCATTCGCAAAGGAGCGAGGTTGGCGAATTCTCATGCGTGAGGAACAAATACGAGGAATGCAGCAATGGCCTGTCCGCGGATCTTCGGAAACCTGCGATGGCAATGAGGTACTTGCAGAGGCATGCATAAGAGCTAATAAAGATGATGAGCATTGCACAATGGGCTTTTTCCTCGCTGGGTTTATCAGAGACGTCAAGCCGAGGAAAGACGTGGATGCAGAATTCCTCAGAGACGAACGTGGCCATCTTGTTCGAGATATGATGGGCTTTCCTGTGAGGGTAAGTCCTCAAGAAGAAAACTTTGGTCCCATCAACGAGGATGTTGACATTGCACCCGTTCGTTCCGTACCAACGGACGAAGGAGAAGACGAATGGGCTGGCTTTGGGGATGATGATATGGCAATTGTGGAACAAGACAAACCGGCCCCACTTCCTCAAGATACCCCTAAGCAAGACAAGAAGTCAGGGCGCGGAAGTCGGCACGACACAAGCAAAAAACGGCCCCAATTTGGCATCACGGACAAAATGCACAAGAAGAGCAAGAAGTCTAGTTAGCATGAGATACCCAAAATACGACATACTTACTCCGGGCCATGTTGTTTCCGCTCGAATAATGCAACTTTTGCTCCTCCATTCTGAGCACAACTCGTCGTTTCATGAATCCGGGTACGCGGCTACGATGTCTTAGCTTCAGCTTATGTCCTTTTGCAGCGCAAGGTGAGTGCAAGGTCTCGACCTCCCCGTTCTCTTCCAGCCTCTTATTGAAGTCAAAGACCCTGGAAGTTTATTTGTTCAACGGGTCAAGTGTCTGAACCGCTTTAGGGGAAAAAACCGAAGTCATTGATCGATTGTCCCTTGTTCAGCCGATCGGAGCAGATGGTCGTATTTCTTAAGTCCGCCAGTGGCGCCGGCCCACACCTCCGTGCTGCAAAGTTATGCACGAGCTTGATGTTTAGCTCGGAAATAGAAGCAGAGGGAGTTAAAAGTAATTTCTAAGCCCAACACCGACGCCCAACACCCACACCATTCCGCACAGACTTCCGTCACTCGGAAGGAGGCACCGGAGCAGCTTACTTGTATGGTAGGTTGAGGCTGTAGCCTGCCCCACCTTTGAAGCTATCCCAATGATTTGCGGCAAAGGCTTCCGTCATCCGCAACAAACGATGCAGCTGTGCAAAGTTGTGCAAGGCTATGCAAGATTATGCAGGGTTATCCAGAAATTCAATTCCGTCGGAGTATGCATAGCGAAGAACGATAGGCTTGCGCCTCGGTGGAGTTAAGCGTCTCGATGCAATATATTTTCTGTGACTCCTTCTCTTGTTGCATTCCTCTTCAGCAGTTGTGAAGGTCCCCTACTGTTGAATACATCCCCAAAATGACTCAACCAGACTCATCTGCGTCATCGACAACGGCAACAGAGCCCCCAGAACGAGATGTTGAGGCTCAGAAGGGGAGGACTCGGCAAAAAGTATCGCATTGGAGATTGGTAATCGACCAAACTCATGTGACTCCAGAAGTCTTGAATTGGCCATACAGAGGTTCTGGAACAGAGGATGAACCCTATGTGGTGGAATATATCGAGAATGATAGGAGAAATCCTATGCTCTTTCCCATGTGGAAGAAATGGATGATCACAATCCTGGTCGCGTTTGTGAGTTGAGCCCATTCAGTGTCCAAGCATACAATCAATGATTTGGGCCGTTAGCTTTTGGCGGAGGAGCCAAAAGTAGAAGTTTGAGTATTCCGGACCTTCAAGCCTTTGCTTCTGTCCAGCTGATACTGACTTCTGTCTCTTATAGGCTACTCTTGCAGTAGCGTTCGTCTCATCAGCCTACAGCGGTGGTGTCGACCAAATTCTCTCAACCTTCGGTGTTGGTCAAGAAGTCGTAACGCTCGGGATTTCGCTATTCGTTCTTGGATTCGCAATAGGTCCTCTTCTGTGGGCTCCCATGTCCGAATTGTACGGCCGTCAAGTCCTGTTCATTGGTACATATGCCATGCTCACAGCATTCAACGCGGGAGCTGCTGGTGCCCCTAACATTCAATCGCTGCTTATCCTGCGGTTCTTTGCTGGTGCATTTGGATCTTCGCCTTTAACAAATGCAGGAGGCGTCATTGCGGATATGTTTCCTGCTTCGCAACGAGGACTGGCAATGAGTGTTTTTGCTGCGGCTCCTTTCTTGGGACCTACTCTTGGTGAGTGCAATAGTCTTTCCGCCCCTTGTTGGAATGAAGGCTTACAGCAAAATCAGGACCAATCATTGGTGGATTTCTTGGCGAAACCGAAGGGTGGCGCTGGGTCGAAGGTGTAATGGCTATCTTTACGGGAGCTTTATGGATCATCGGCTCTCTTACAATCCCCGAAACGTACACTCCTGTCATCCTCCGCCGCCGTGCCGCCAAGCTCTCGAAAATCACTGGCAAAGTATATAAGTCTAAGATGGAAATCGAGCACGGCAAGAAGACCGTGGCCCAAGAGTATAAGATTGCTCTGTCTCGGCCATGGATCTTGCTGTTTCGAGAGCCGATCGTACTATTGCTGAGTATCTACATGGCCATCATCTATGGAACGCTCTACATGATGTTTGCCGCGTTCCCCATCGTGTACCAGCAACAGAGGGGATGGTCTCCCGGCATTGGAGGACTCTCGTTCACTGGTGTTATGGTTGGAGAGATGTTTGCGGTTGTCTATTCCATTTGGGACAACAAACGGTACCAACATACCGAGGCCAAGCACAATGGAAAGGCTCCCCCTGAGGCTCGACTACCGCCGGCAATGCTTGGCTCTATTTTTCTACCTGTCGGGTTGTTCTGGTTTGCGTGGACGAATTATCCGAGCATCCACTGGGCTGTGAGTATCGTTGGCGCCGCCCCCTTTGGATTCGGCATGGTGCTCGTGTTCTTGAGCATCATGAACTACCTCATCGATTCATATGTAATATACGCAGCTTCCGTATTAGCAGCAAACAGTGTGCTGCGATCATTGTTCGGTGCAGCGTTCCCCCTGTTTACAACATGTAATCACTACCCCATTTCCTCATGATTAAGAGAACTAAACTAATAACAACAATAGATATGTATCGAAACCTCGGTATCCATTGGGCGTCGTCTATTCCGGCTTTCCTAGCACTGATGTGTGTTCCATTCCCATTTTTGTTCTACAAGCATGGAGAAGCGATTCGATTGAAGTGCAAGTTTGCTGCTGAGGCGGCGGCAGCCTTGGAGAGGATGAGAACAGTTAATCAAGTCGAAGAAGAGGAGGGACAGGATATCTCTGAAAGTGATGACAGGGATACCGAGAAGGAGGAGGAGGACAGTGAGGAGAAGAGTGAAGAAAAGAGTGAGGAGACAAGGAGACAAGATAAAGAGCTTGACAGTGAGAGCTCGAAAGAACAGGGATTGGATGCGGGATTGAGAAAAATATGAGAAAAGATCTCATGACAGCGCGGTGATTTTGCTGCATGATTGCGGGACTGGTTTTGCATGGCGTTAGAATTTTGCGTGTGGAAAACCATTGGTTAATGAATTTGGGTTCGAGCTATTCAGCGCTGCATACCATAGAGGGGGAGGCATCGATGACAACTATAATTTTCGTTTGTAAATTATTTTGTTTCGAGTCTCTCCGTTTCACTTCCCTATGCCGGAATGGGATACTGCTTCTAAGAATTATGTTCTAAAAACGATGAGAAGTAGGGCGGTGACCCAAGCGAGACCGCTTTCCAAATTGGTACGACACAACAACCCTCACCGACCACCCTCCCTCCCAGCAAAGCAACCCAGAAGATCGAATCTTCCATTCCCACCGCAACGAGAGTACCCGCTGATCCTGGATAGGCGAAATGATGTATAAGCGGCGCCGACAAGCATTGGCATCCTGATCTCCTAATTTGAAGCACGCCTTGACATGTAAGCTTCCAACCTTTACCTTTGAAGTGATAGTTGACCGTTTTACCCTAGCCTTCCACTCATTGACATGAACAATATTGGTTGAAACTATACTCGCAATATTCTTCAAAAGAAGCAACAGGAAACTGCCCAATTACCAGACAATGCCGCGGAGAGCGACGAAAACGAAAACGAAAACATTATTTCCGATGAGGATGACGCAGTTTTCATACCCCTCTTTCGTATCAATGATCTACAAACGAAGGAGTTCTGGGAATTGAAGCTTGAATATCGAAATGATATCTCCAAGGAAGAAGCAGATTCAAGCAGCCGTGGATGTTAATATTCCTGATTTTGCCTTGTCGCGCAAGATAGGCTTGTGGTTGAAGAAGTAGTACTTCAATATCTCCGCCTTGCTTTCTCCACTAAAATGGCTATATACTAAGAGTCCAGATGCTATGTATATCTTGAAGTATCACAGGCATCACCTCCTAGAGCTGGCTGAATACATCACAGCCGGATTCCTCACGGGGTTCATCTGCCAACTCCTCTTTGCAAAGGGCTGGGAAAATCAAAAGCCATTCCTACTTCCATCCTCGGCCATCAAGAGAATAAGAGGAATATACGCAAACTTCCTCCTGCAAGGGGCGACTAAGAGACTTGATGAGAGGTCATTTGTTTATGGTAGAAAGATAGAGCGGGATTTCAGAGAGCGAATCAAGGAACACTGCCAAGACACCAAGGAGGCCAAGACCAAGGGAAAAGACTCGCATCATCGTATGTTTTGCGTTCGTGAAGATTTTACTGATGACGAGTTCTTTATCCTCGCGGTATACGGCAAAGACACACACCCTGCCATTAACGAACTCCCCGAGGGGTTTACTATTATAGCATTAGGGCCCTACGAGAGTCGACCATTCCTAGATCTTACGTCTCAACTTCAATTGCCCGTCGTTGCTGACAGTTATGACCGTCGCCTTGGCCTTGGGGCTAAATCGAGATCCTGGAATGATGCCATAGGGGACTTTTCCACGACTCCTTGAGAAAATACGGAGTTCTTCGATCTCGTTCTTCGTGACAAAGCCATCGACCTGGTTTTGTGGACCAACAACAAACCTGTGGTTTAAGAATTGGTTTACGCCCTTTGATTTCCTTCTGATTCTCGCAAACTCCGATACACTGTAACTCAAGCTGAATGCTTCTCCCAGTGGTTCCAACAAAGGCAGCAACAATACGTGGGAACAAGGACTTGAGATTGTAGGGATGCTGGATCAAATTCACAACATCAGTGCAGCGACAGGCGGTGTTCTCGATGGGGATGTTGATTGGTAGATGCTGGACGTGGCGAGGATAAACATGGCGAGTTTTGGGTATGCTTGATTATGACTTGTGATATTTGTAGCTTGCATTGATGATAAGATAAGGGGGCATTATTCCTTGCTTGACATTTTGCATTTTTTTATTTTTAGCATACATTGAGCCTTCTCTTTCCATGCTTATCAGGGCCTCTTCTACTTGTAACTTGTATCAATGTTGAGGTACGTGCCTTTTCAGACAACCATCACTTCAACCAGGGCTCACAATTGTTGTTATTGAAATCTTGACCTCTTTTATTAAATGTGCTTCCCTCATACCTTACACTCGCTGTGTTGCCTCTGCTGACGTAACAATTGTGTACTCTTCCATTCTAGCATACTTAGTCCCACCGCAGCTCGCATGCCGTTATCCAAGCACCGCTCAACTTAGATTGCTACTCGTATATCGGAGAACAGAACTCAATTCATTTCCAATGCTCTTAAGTTCTGGAGTATTGACATTGCTCCCAGTTGAATGTTCAACTTGACTTGGGTCATTGTCCCTTTTCTGCTCGGCACATTCCTGCAGTCGAGCTTGTGTGAAACATGTTGATGAACACTTGTGATGCCTGCTGCTGGACTACGTGACCTATAAATATATCTTAAACTACTAACAGTATCCGTGCACAGCTTGACTTGCGTATTAGGAAAATATTACACTTGAAGGATGCAGATGCGATGAGACTGCAGATATGTAATATAGTATTCCCGGTGAAGCTCCTCTTATCGATCGAAGAACTAAGTTCACTATCTAGTTGTGTACTCTTATGCTCCAGGTATTTGGAAATAGCAATAGACGAGATAGGCACCATTTTTTAATAGTAAACCCATTTTGATGATGTTGATTCTCTACAACTTGCATGTTTCAAATCCTCGGACCCTCCATATCCAGTTCACTCAGCTTTCAAAACCAGGCAGGTCTCATCCATTATCCAACACCAAAAAGGACACGCAAATAACCCCAGCATCCAACCCAAATCCTCAAACTCCAAAATCAAAAGCGACCATCGACAGCCATCCCTGCCTCTAATTCATCTCATAACTCCCCCCCACAACCCCGCCGTAAGCCCTCGCCGGCCTCGCCAACCCAGCCTCCACATCCCGCTCAACCCTCCTCTCCATCTCCGCCCTAACTCTCTCTCCCTCTTCCCTCCTCGCCCTCTCCTCCGCCTCGAAATCCGTATAATTCCCTGCTCCCCCCCTTCCCCCCTTATACGTGGGTTTACTCCCCCCAAGGACTCTTTTCGAAACCCCTATGCCGGGTCGACTGGCGGAGTGCGATGGTGCAGGGGAAGAGGAAGGCGAGGAGGGGCCGGCTTCGGTGGACGAGGGAGAGGAGGGTGTGATCGATGTTGGGTCCGGGAGCGACATTTGGGTGAGGCCGGAGGAGGTGAGGTCGGTGGGTTTGAGCCAGTTTCCTGCGCCGCCCCGGCCGGTGTGTAGGTATTCGGGCGCTATTTGAGAGGCAGAGATGGCGCGGGTTAGGTCTGCTGTTGAGGGAGGGAGGGCTTCGGGGTCCTAAGGATGGTTGTTAGCTCGTCTTTTGTGTGTGAAGATGTAAACATGGGTGATGTGACAAGGCTGAGAATGTCGCCCGTGCAAGTTGTATAGTTGAAAAGAAGAGCAACAGGATCAAGGTCCAAAATGAAGTGTAAATCTGGAAATTGACGTGTTTTCAAAAGGGAGAAACAAAAGGGGTCATACAACGGCTTTCCCCTTCCCCTTGACATCCTCGACGTCCTTCTTGCTGTAAAAGTTCCCCGCTCCCCCCCTCCCCACCTTCTTATACGGCTCGGACATGTTTCTCTTCTTCTCACGGACTTGATATATTTTAGAGTTTCAAAGGAGTGTTAGTTTGTGGAGAACGTCCATGGAGGCATGATGTCGTGTGAGTAGTTTGTAAAATGGATTAGATATGCGGTGGAGCTTATCATCGTGGCTTGCTTTTTCTGGCCCTGAGTCTTGGCGTGGGCTGTCGCATCTTTTCTCTCCCTCGTATAATTTCTTATTTTCATCCCACCAGGAACCGACAGATTTTTCATCGGTGCTTAGCGAAGGATCCCCAGAGTCTTCATTCCTTGAGAGGACATCCTACTTCCCGATATTGCTTTTGAGAATCTGAGATGGTCCGGAGGAGTAACGCCGGTTTCGGGCGGGGTTTGTTTCTAGAAGAGGTTTTTTGCCTTTGCGGAATAGAAAGTCAATGGGAGTGTGTTCTGTGACACACGCCCGGTACAAATGTCTCGTAAATGTTGCAGCGTGTTCTGCCTCAGTACGACGGTGAATTCCCGTTCACGTCATCTGGCTGGGCAGCTCAGCAGGTTCAGGTCCAGTGATCTCAGACGCGTCATGAGAACCATGATGACAGCTATGACTTGAAGAGGTTTTGTAATTCTACTCTCCGTGTCTCTGAATAATCCGAGGGACGAATGCAATACGTACACTCCTGGAGACGTTAAACTAAATCCTTTCGAAGGTTCGGTTCCAGACTCTGTGCGGTCACGTGGATAAATCTTCTCTGCGCTTTCGGGGCCCAGGAGTGAGGGTGTGCCTTTCGGGTGTACCCCTGGCCCGAAAGGCAAAAATTAAGGGCCGGATGTCCCGGACACTACGGTAGGAAGGGAGCGAAGTTGGTTCTTTCTCCACGTTGAACGTCACCGTGGATTCCTTGAAATCAGACCAAGCCACGCGCACAGTGGCAATTTTGTATTTCTACGAAGTCCGCATACAGTCCAGTATACACGCTTGGGTTGCGATAACAAGTGCACAGCCACCAATCTGGCATCTTGGCATCTCGCTGTTCCCAACGAAGGTGTTCAAGTTGACGTGGAAGAGGGACTTTCGGTCCTCGCGTGTTTATGATGTGACCTTGATTTGCTTCCTTCCCACTCCTGAAGTTACTGTACTCAGTGTACTCTGTTGAACCGAGCATTTTCGGCCCGTCCTCGTCGTACCTTGCAAATCGCGGTAAGGCGGCGCCCGTGGCGTCCAGCGAGGGATTAATCGTGTCTCAGGGAGGCCCTGTCGACCAGACACCATCCTCCCACCCTGGCGTGCTAATGCAGGTCACGATGGCCCCTCCTCTGACGAATGTCAAGGAAGGATGCCTGCTAAAAAAGATGTTTCAGGAAAACAATCTTCAGATAAACTTGTTACCATAGTACTCTACCGCAGAACTTTCTGGCGCTGACGGCTGAATTGAGAAATCGGCTCAAGAAAAACAATGCTCCGAGGCTATACTTTGTGCTAGTAGACGAGCGCCGATCTCCTCCATCATCTCCACGAGCCCTACCGTATCTCCAGCACGGGCTACCCTTGAGCCTTGAACTCTTGAGCCCTTGAGCCCTTGAGCCCTTGGACAGGCTCGATCGGACTCCCGTGATAAGTAAGCATGTCCACGATCCGAGCAACAATTTGTTTGCATGGACCAGGGCGTGCCAACATCAGAGGTTGACCTGCATTGGATACATCCGGGCCCGCCACGGCCTTTTACTTCGATCCCCCTCTTGTTTGCACTCGCAGTTCCCGCCAGAAAACGCCGTACTCACCGTGGTGCAATTCCTCCCACTGGGGATTTTGTGCCGTTCAAATGGCTGGCAGGCAGGCGTCGCTGGCCACCTCGGCGTGCAGGTTCCAATCAACGTGAAGGCCACATCTCCCCGCTTTGAGCATTGCTGCAGCCGCCGTGGGAAGCGCCCCATTTGAGGCCTGATCGGCCTACCCGCGACAAAATAATTCTGTGGAGCGCACCGGTGATGGGCTTGTCAGATCGGTGTCCTCCAATTTTGATTTTGGGCATCTTGGACGAATGAAATGTCCATGAGCTTGAGTGTGAGCAACGCTGATCAGGCAAATAAGCAGCGCTGATCCTGCGGACTCCGTCCGAAAAGTCGAGCAGACCAAAGCCTAGAACCTGGAACACTGGAATCTAGACATCGAGACATCGAGACATCTAGACAGCCGCGGGAGGCGTGCCAGACTCAACAAAGGTGTGCATCCATAGGCTATTTAAGAGGCGGCACCCGCCAGGAACGGGCACCATGCGAGCAGGAGATAGATTGATACACCAGATCGTAGTTTTTTCCCCGTACCTTACGGCGGAGCTGGCAGGCCTGCTAGGCTGTCAGCGAGTTCTTCGCCCAGTTGCAGGCTTTCGTGAGGGCGTGCAACAATCAATATTGATTCCACCACATGTTCGCCGAGCAGTCGATGTGGCCAGGAAGCCGCGCTCTTGACAAGGGATTTCCTCCTGGATGGTCACTCTACCGTATCTGATCCACACCAGGGCCTGCCGCCGATGAATCCGATGGTTGCAATTGCGACATGGCCGACATGCGCTCCTGGGGGGACTGGAGCAGTGGAGCCAGCTCGTCGGGCGGCAGATGGCGCTTCTTCCCTCGCACTTGCACTCCCACTTCCACTCCCACTCGCACGCCTGGTTTGGAGAAGGAAGGCGGCAGCCAGCCAGCCAGCCAGCCAGCCATACAGCAGCGGCAGCCATACTGTGGTACAGCCATACAGCAGCCATACCGTGGTACAGCGCGACCCCCGGCCTGTGGCCTTCCTTCCTTCGCTCCCTGCCTGCGCTCCCTTCCCAATCCTTGGTCATGTGGCTGGCTCGGCTGCCGCCACTGAGCAGTGAACACCCTCCCAGCCTGGGCCAGCCTGCCCCCAATGGGCGTGATCCTTCCAGGGTGCCCAAAGACAGCGGAGCAGCTGCCCTGTGACACAGATCATTGGCTGCGAGACTGCGCTGTTTTGGAGAATCACGAGGGGGCCCCGATGCGGCCTAGTGCACTCGCCATTCTACCCCGGGCCTGGCCTGGGTGTCTCGATTTCGCAACGACGGCGTTCTTTTGACATGGCCCACGGGGGGCGAGTGGCCGTGTGCTGCCAAAATTGCGAACAAAAGACGCTGCCGCTGCCGCTGCCGCTGCCACTGCCACTGCCTCTGTGGAAGGTCACTGACGAGGTCGACACTTTCCTGGACGAGGTTTTAAGCAGTGACGCACCTGGCCGATGTCTTGAAAAAACGCAAGAAATCATTCTTGAGACCCGTCTAAAGTAAACACACACTTCGGTTCAAACCCCGAACCGAACTGCACTGCGCTGCGGCGCTCTAGAACTTGGGTGTGGTTCACTACATTAAATCTCTCGCCCCTCCTCCCCTCCCCCTCCCCCTCCCCCCTCTGCCCCTCTGCCCCTCCCCACGCAAGCGATCGTAATTGGCACTTGCCTGCCCTGGCTGTGGGCGCACCTGCCCTGTCTTGGTCCGCTTCGGTTTGTGTCCTCAGTCCTGGGCGGGCCGCGAGCGAGCGAACCATCTCCAAACCAACTCGCTCCCTCAACTCCAGAAACTCCCAACTTTTTTCCCACTCCCTTGCACTTCGCTCCGCTCTGCACCCTCACACTGCACTGCACTTTCTTTCTATTTCTGCCACAGCATCACGATTCCATTGACGTACGACCCGACTCACGACCCCTCTGCACGCATTGATCGAGGGCTTTGCTGCTTATTCGATTTGTGCTCAGCCTACCTTCACTGCCCATCCGCCTTCGAAACCCCGCTGCTTTCGCGTCTCACATCCCCCCCAGTACCACTCGCCGCAGCCCGCCCATTCCATGTGCGACAATTGAATAAATTTTGTTTCGCAACCTGCCTGCTTTCAATTCCAACTTTCCAACAATTCCACCAAATTCTCGAACATCTCTCGCTATTTGCACCAGCAAGTCAACTCTCAAGGGTCATCTATCCATCCATCCACCTACAGCTTCGGTTCTCGCTTGCTTATGCAGGTAGCTTGAGCTTCGATATTAACCTTCCGAAACCTCCACCCACATTGCTGTCGATCACTTTCTCGGCCCTCATATTGTAGCTTCTCCGAGCTTCGAGGATTGAGGGCCGTCTTCATCAAAATATTCCAGAAACATGGCTTCTTCCAAGGTCGGTCTTACCTCAGTCCTGGACTGGGTGGGTGTATTTTTAGATCTCTGCTGATCACAGACAAATTTCCAGGAAATCCAACATTCCTCCAGGCCTCTGAGCCAACACCGCCTGTCAATGTCTACATACTCTGGCTCCCTTCCTAAATCCCATTCACGAAATCATTCACACTCGGTATCTTCGGGCTCTCTTATCACAAGCCACAGGGTGACACGGCGGAAGAGTGTGTCCTCGAATGCCAGTAATGTCGCAGCCATGGTAGCCGCAGTCAGGGACGCTGGAGATACCACCTTGGGCATGCCAATTACTAATCGCCGAAATACAATGTCGAAGAACGCCTCGGCCAGGTCTGCGGCTCTTGGTAGTCTTCCGTCACCACCCGCGAGCTTGCCAGGACACAGGATTCGATTGACCTCAACTGGTAAATCGGACAGGAGCGAGAGCGCCATTGACGACGAGCAGAATGATGAAATGGATGACGATGAAGAGACGGCATTCAAACAGTCCCGTATGAGACGAGCTAGCGAAGGTCAACACTTGATGAAGGACGGCAAAAAATCCAACGGCAGTGAACTCAAATGTGGGACGTGTGGCAAGGGATATAAGCATTCGAGCTGTTTGTCTAAGCATTTGTTCGTGCCCACCTTCCTTCCCTGCGTGGTCCATCTGAGCTTCGCTGTTGCACTGTCCGTGGGGGGTAAAAATCATAAAAGACCGCTGTGCGAGCTTTTGGAAGAACATTGTTAATTAACACTTGCTGCAGATGGGAACACACGCCTGAATGGTCTTACACTTCCAAATTGCTTATTTCTAAGCACCAGCAAGTCCAACTTTTGGAAGCAGCCTCAGTGCTACTGACGATGAACGAAGACGGCACAACTCCACCCGACTCTGCAAAGGATTTCCAAAGCGACCAGGATTCGGCGAGTCCTGCTGCATCAGGCTCTTCCGAACAGCATGATGGCACGAGCTCCGCGGACACGACCCCTCCACCACAAGCTGACATTTTCAATACCTACAGCAGCGGCAGACAACACAAGCGGTACAGCAGTGGGCACACGTTTTCGCGTAGTTATCAATCAGCGCCATCGGCAAACCTTCTTGCTGGAGGTAGTGTGCCCAATGGATCCGGGTTTGGCCATTATCGTCAACCTAGTGGCGAGCGTCGTCCGTTGAGCTCGGGCATCAGTCGCAGCAATCAAGAGGATGAAGGCCTCGCCGCGGCCGTCGAGCTTCTCTCATGCAGCTTCGGATCGACCGGCACACCCAGAACTGTGCCAGTCACTCTCCCTCTCGATGCTCCTCCAGTGCCTCTCATCCCTACTCAATATTTGAGCCAGTCCAACTTTTCTGGTTCGACCCTGACTCCAAGCCAACACCCTCGCCAGACTGAGAGTTACACCCGCAACCGAGTCGAGCTTGACGGCGATATTAAGATGGAAAATGAGTCCGTTGCTGATGATGACGAAGATTACGATCGACGAAGATCTGACGAGGACGATGACGGAGTATTCGGTCGGATGGAGGAATGATATCTCCTCGAGATGGATGCATTTCCTATGTAGTATCTGATATATAAATCCGGCGAGCAATGTCTCCGTGGGGCTTTCAACACCGAGACGTGGACTTGGCAGTAGATTTCCACGTTCGAGGTTAAAGTTGAACTATCGCGTCGAGCACAACGCCATAACAGTGGTTATGTTTCCAAATGCCATATAGCACGATATCTGTCAATGTATGAAACATGGTGATGAACAAATGTGATCTTCTCTTTCGTGACTTGCCAGCTGCTGGAATAGGTGACCTATGAGCGCATTGTAAACATACTGAAGTATTCGTGCACAGCTTGACTTGCGTATCAGCGACTGGCCGATACATTTGAAGAACGTAAATACAATGAGACTGGAGATAGATGTGGCGTTGAAGAAGGGAGAAGGTCTGAGAGTCGGTGAAGAAATTTACAAGCTTCCTTTTCTTCTTGGTTTGCATGGGTAGGTGGGTTGCTGAGCGACAGGCCAAGCTACGTCACCGCTTTAAAGCTCTCGATGGGTAAACATCGCGAGCTTCAGTCCACAACCAAACCTCATGTTGCAAATTCCACCATTCTCCTTACTGCACTCGCACATCCACCATGCCGGTGTTAAGAGGGAAATTTAGTGAAAAGGCGACAGCTGTTGTTCAGCAAGATGATGCAGTTATCCGTCCCTCGAAGATACCTCCATTGCTCCGGCTTCCCCTGCTAGTACTGCTGAGCTTAACGTTCTCGTCGATGCTTTACTCCTTTACTTCAAGTCAAACAGCAGATCTAGCGAGCGTGTCGAGGAGTTTGGATCAATGGTGGCAAGTTGGCGCGTTAGTCGGGTGGAGAATGTGAGTTACGCTCCATCCATTGCTGGGCATCAGCTTAAGGTATTGTAGATTTGAGCTTGGTCTGGGCTGGTATGGAAATTATGATGGCTATGACCTGGCAGCTTTAACTCTGCTATCTCATGGTCCTCCAGTAAGGCATCTCCCTTACGCCCAAAGTTCTCTATTAACTCTGGTACAGCTCTACCTGCTTAGCACATTCTATGAGATCCGGCCCGTTGCAGTCCTCCTCTCTCTCGCAATCGACATAACTACAACATACATCCCTTTCAGACTTCTCCGCCCTCTGTCACTGGCACACTCAACGTCAGATACAAGATACTGGGTGAAGGTCCCCAACAACGAAATCCTGTCATCGACATCCATCCAGATTTATGCCACGATTCTCGCAGGCGCAATCTACGCTGTCACCCTCTACACAGCATATGCATTTTTCCTGCCAGTTTGGCTTGCCACATACTTCTCGAATATCCCGACTGTTGCACCAGCACATGCCGCAACACCCATCTCGCTCTTCCCTCTCACCATATTCCTGGGACTAGCTGCAAAATGTTTCATATTCACACCTTCGGTGGCAGCTGAGCCTTCTCTTGCGGATGCTAAAAAGGCAGCTTTCAATCCAGCGACTGCGAACCTCGGAGAACATGTGGTGTATAATGTGTGGGGCTATAGCAAGAGGACAAAGGTTGTCATTACGAGAACGGCTGCTTTGATGCTTGTTACAGGGGTCAACACATTTGTACAGGCGTTTTTCATGATTGAGGGTGTTGAGGCTAAAGGAGCAGTCGGGTTCTCTTTGGTATGGCTTGTTGCCAGTGGCATAACAGGAGCCGCGCTAGGCGCTGTTTGTGCTATTTGAGCTATTTGAGCTTTTTGAAATAGACGGTGAATGTGGATGGCGGAGTTTAGTGTGAGATTTGATGTTGTTTGAAAAAGACTCTAGTTTAGATTCGGGATGTGCTTGGTTTCTTTACATTCCGGGCTGGGGTTTTGTTTTGTCCTCTTTGGGACAAGGGAGTTATGGCTGGAGGCATGCTACATTTGTGGGATGATTCACGGAGCGAGACAGGGTAAGGGAAAATAGTATGAAGAATGCTCTAAGCGAGAGATATATATCAAAACAGTTATTTGCATTCACTTTTGCGGCGGTGCAGAGCATCTCATCAAACGGACCATAACGTCGATGTACGCAGTGTACTTCAATACTTGACGGGTAAAGCCACTTGAAACACATCTGGAAGGCGCGATCACGCGCTCTGCCGCGCTTGTTTTTGGAAGGAACCTCTTTAAGATTATCAACATCGAGGCCGCCCCTTACTCCCCAACATCATAACTATCGTCCGCGGGACGTGAAACATGGCTTTTGCGATGGCCAGCGATGCTTCTAGACGGTAAGATTCACCTTCCCATGTTCTTATCGAAAATTCACGTGCTCTGAGGCTCTGGGCCGCTAGCAGGGATTCGTTCTAGCGCTGGGCCTGAGAATTCGCGTTACCGACCGCGTCTCCGCACAGAAGAATTGCATTTCACTGACATGGTGTCTGTAGATGGCTCGATGATGGGTCATTATCTTGCCGTATAAAGCTTCCTCCATCTCAAACCGAAGCGTCCAGATCGGCACAAGACAGCACCCAGGAGATGGCCCCATCCGCCTCGATGGACGTCGCCCTCGAAACCACCTCTCCCAGCTCCCGGCGGAAGGGCAAGATTGCTGAAGCTCTTCAATCGATGTCCAACAGTATGGAACCACTCGATTTACCTACTGATCCAGAGAGCCATGCCGTCGTGACTGATTTCCTCGACTTCACTGAATACCTCCCTTCCGATTTGTGCCGCTCATTGACTCTCATCGGCAACCTCGACCAAACATACTGTGACGCCTCCTCCAAGGTCAACGAGCTCACCCGGATATACGGCGAGCTTCCGAACCGTCCTACAGATGGAAAGCCGGAGCAGCTCCGCGCAGAGATCTCCGAGAATCTGGCGCAAGCATTCAGTTCCCGCACACTCTCGTTGGCAGAGGCGAATCGCATGGCTGAGAACGTGGACCGCCATTACAATCGAGCGAAGACGATTCTGCTCAAGCTCCAAGAATCGCTTGCGAACTTCCCACCCTCTCGACAGCCAAGTCCAGTTCCCCAGAAAGCGAAGGCCCCGAAAATCACTCTGACCTTGGGAGGTAGTGCATCAGCAGAACACCAACCACGGCCACGCCAACCTCGAGCTCCTCGCATTACCGTCCCAGGTGAGGTTCTTGCTCCATATGAGGTTGATTATTATTCGTTTGGCTCTGATAGCGAGGATTATGACTCCTATGACGAGCCTCTCACTCCACGGGATGGAACACCAGGTCGGTCGCTTGGTTCTGGCAAGATCAGGTTGAAGCTATCGAAGAAGAAGGACAAGGGTCCTAAGCCACCCCGCGGTCCTCGACCACCTGGGGTCATGGGCACAAATGGTAAGCTTATTTCACTACCTAACAGCTTTGTTTTGTTTGAGAGCTCAGATCCCCAGAGCATCGTGGGAGCCGCCATATTTATTTAATTTGGGAGCTTGGCTTCTCAACTTCTCAGCCCCCTCCTTGACAGTCAGGAAACTTCCATGCTAAGTCGATGGTTAGTTCATAGCGCAGTCGCTGGTATATCAACAAGCAATGCTCTAGCGAAGCTCAAGCCACCGCCAGCTGATGCTGTGAAAGGGGACGAGCATCTTCCCTGGTTGCAATTGAATGCATGGGAGCTAGCACATCTTAGGAAGAGGATGAAGAAGAATGCAATTTGGAGCCCAAGTGATACCATGATTGCACGCGAGCTGAAGATGCTCGGTCGTGGCATTGAAGCATATCGAGCAGCAAAGGCTAAAGCTGAAGCTGCAGGAGAACCATTCGATCAACCACAACCACCGCAACTTAGGGGCGAGACAGTTCATGCCGAGGGAGCCATCAGTGTCGAGGCCTTACGTCTAGAGGAACCTCAACTCAGCAATCGCGGCATGAAGTTGAATGAAGCCAAGAAATTGAAGAAGGAGAACCAAGCAAAAGAGCTTGCCAAGGTAAGTACCAGAAACCTCCTTTGGGAGCGTCTTGGAAACTTGCGCTCTCCCGTCGACTATGCAATTACTAACTCCATTGGAACAGCAGGCCGCTGAAGAAGCTGAGGAGTCTGCTCGGAAGATGGCTGCAGCAGCTCACGCAATGAGAGGTCTCTTCGGCAAGCCTCCGAACATGGACGACAAGAAAGCATTTGCCAAGACACCAAGCAAAGCTCCAGCCAAGAAACGCAAACGAGAGTCCCCCGCCCCTGAAGGTGAAGCTGAGAAGCCTGCTGAAGGAGAGGCATCACCTGTGAAGCCAACGAAGCCACCGTTCAAGAGAAGCAAAACAGAGACACCAGTACCTGCACCACTACCAATTTCAACAAAGCAAGCATCTCCATTAACCCAGGCCGAATCTGCTCCATCGATTGCCTCGGAGACAGTCGTGACTCCCCTTGACGGACCCTCTGATCTGCTTGCTGTTCCCGCTCCTCTTCCGTCTCCAAAGAAGTCTTCAACTCCAATCTTACCACCTACTAAAGAATCGAGAAAGCCTGCAAGGAAGGATGTTAAGAAGCCAGTTGTCGAAACTGCGACTAATACCCGGCCTCGGCGGACCTCTGCTGCTGCCACTCCAGCTCCTGTGGAGGAACCACTTCCGCTCAAACGACCGACTTCTTCTCGTAGCAAAGCAGCTAGCCTTGAGCCAGCCGGCCCCACAGCAACAGCCACAATCGACCGACCCCGCCGTGCCAGTACTGCTCGCAACACTCCAGCCCCTGAACCTCGCCAACCAAGCAAGCGTACAAAACGCCCGGCGCCTGGAGTCGTTACCGCAGGCTCTGAAGGCTCTGCTGCAGTCAGTGTCGGTAAGCGAAGCGCTGCAACGCGTAAGAAGGCCGGCACAAAGAAGGAAAAGAAAGACGGCCGTGAAGGAAGCGCAGCTCAAGAGATCTATGATGAGGTTGATGACGAGGGTAACATCATTGACCCTGATGAGCCTCGATACTGCTTGTGTAATCGCGTAAGCTTTGGCACAATGATTGGCTGCGAGAACAACGATGTAAGTTTATCTTTTCTCTTTTTGATAAGGAAGATGCTAACCTCTATCAAGTGTGAGAAAGAATGGTTTCACCTTGAGTGTGTTGGCCTGGAAGAGATCCCGCCTAGAACAACGAAATGGTACTGCCCTGACTGCAGAGTCACGCTCGGCATCGGCGAGAAGGGAGAGGTCAATGCCAGAGGCAAGAAGAAATAAATGCTCTCTTTGTTATTGGAGTTTTGGCATTGGAGTTATGGGGCATGGACCTATGGCTGGAACTGGAGCTTATCGCATCTTCTGGTGCTGGGGTATGGGCATGGATGAGCAATCGAATTGTATGAGTATGTTTTTGGTAACTGTTACTACTTTTGTATCTTGACCACCAGCATCACCCAAGGGACTAGCATAGCATACAGAGAGAATCACGCCTGAGGGCTTTGCGAATTGAGAATATCTTTTCAAAGTTTTTATCCTCTATCTTCTACCTTTATATATATACTTGCCTTTGATTAGTTGGTTGATTTGCTTCACTTGAGGTCTTTGATACGATCGTCTCAAGGTTCTCATGCTCTATGAGCTTACAAGCTTCCTGGAATCTTCACCGAATGCTTCCACCACGTGGTCTGCATGAGGCTGGTAGGAATATTGAGAAGATACTATCGAATCAAAAGTAAATCATGGCACTAAGCCATGTCAAAAAACCACCACGTGCTGGGATTGATAAATAACTCCACCCAGAATTGAATGATCAAGGCCCTGTTGCTCCTCCTCGACGACGCCAAATTGTGTGTATGATTGGTCCTCCTTGAAGGCACTAAAATTGCAGTGCTTTCCCTCACGGGGCTGGTGAAAGCTGTGTGCGACCTCGAATAGAAGGTATGCCGAGGCACACTTCTGCAAGGAACACTAATTGCACTGCAATTTTAGCGTCGTCAAGAGGCTCGATCTCCCTAATTTGAAATGGAGTGCACCAATCAAATTCGGTGTAACGAGTACAGTGCAAAGTGGATCAGTATGCGTACCTAGCACTGCAATTTTAGCGCTGTTCAGGTGGAATCGTGACCCTGACGGACTTGCTATGCAACTGACTTCACATTCGTTTTGCAGCAGATTTGTTTATTTATCAAGTTTATTCAGCAAGTGGTATTTTTGATTCTTGTAAAACAACGAATGAGCAAGCAAGAGACCGACTGTCTCAGCAATCAAGTCATAAAAACGCAGAGCCATACACCATTTCTTATCGTGTCAGTCATCCGTGAACGCCATGCAAAATTCATTAATCGTCAACCCCTAGTCGTCATCAGCCCGGAGAGTAGGATACAAATTCTCGGAGCTCTTGTGTGTATTGGTCTTCTCCTCAGTACCACCCATCGAGGTATCCTCGTCGTCTTCATACTCCTTACGCTCAAGCTTGGCGGAAATGAACTTGCGGAGGGCCTCGATGAGGCGGATGTTCTCGATCCAGGCCTCCTCAGCACGATCGCGCGCAGAATCACCACTCTCGGAGTGGGCACCTGGGGAGCTGACGCCAGAGAGCGCGGGGTCGATGTTGTTTGAAACCTCGGACCGGACGGTCATCGGTTGGGGAGTAGCATCCTTTGGTGACGGGGTAGCAGAGTCATCCGAAACATCCATCATGTCGGTGCTACGGGGTGGGTTAGCACTTCGTTGGAGCATGCCTCCTGAGTAGCGGCGGCGGGGATCGCTATCGAAGCTGGGCCCAAGGGTGGAGGTTGGTGCGGTTGTGGAGTGAGGCGCGTAGCCCATTGAGACAGCGGGAAGACTTGGATATGCTGCTGAGGTAGTGGAGCTGTGTCTTTGTGTCGGGGACATTCCGTGGGAAGAAACAGGAGAGTGACCAGAAGTGTAAGAGACCGAGCTTGAAGGCGGCGTCAATGCTGGAGTGCCCGAAGACGTAGATTGCGCGGAGTGGGTTGCCATCATAGGAGCTCCAGAGACATGATTGTTCAAGTGGTTGAGATTGTTGATGGCTGTCTGTGGTGGAGAGTGGCTTTGGCGGAAGTTGATGGCTGAGTGTGTGTAGTGAGCACCCGGTTGTTGAATGCCAGCAGCTGCAGCCGCGTTGGAGCTCTCATACACAGTGGCTTGCATCTGCTCCAAGAACTGGTCGATGTTCATCAAGTCATTCTTGGTCCTCAAGTTTGGCAGTGGCAGAGCATATTGGTGTTGAGGCATGTGACCGTGGTGACCACCACCGCCGCCGCCGCCATGTCCGTGGCCATCGACAGAAACCAGAGAAGGCCCGGCGGAAATGTAATCGGTCGGAATAGCGCCGCCATGGATGGGAATGTTTTGCAGAGCAACCAATCGTTGTCCGACTTGTTGGTAGGAAGAAGCATCAATACGGTTGCGTTTGAGGTCGCCAAAGAAATCGTTCAAGGCATCGTAGTTACGCTTTCTGGAATCGAACGCAGCATGTTGGCCAACTTCACCACCATGGCTGACAGGGTAATAGACGGGGCCGTAGGAAGGTTGCTGCTGAGGAGCATAGTAGCCGGGATGGGTTTGGTGGTGGGAAGTGGCATAGCCGCCGCCACCACTAGGGTGCATATGGGTACTTTGATCATAGTAGCCGCCACCATTTGCTGCAAGGTTTTGCAGGTCAGCAATCACTGTTTTCTTCGTCAGATGTGGGTATGTAGGGGCACCACCATTGTGTTGCTTCACATACCTTTGCCACCTCTGTATCCGGAGCCCTGGCCAGGGTGTCCGTGCTGTTCAGGGGAGCGAAGGAGAACGGAGTCATCGGCGTGTGTCTATATTTGGTCATTTGGCGATTCTTGAGGGGAAGCCTGCAAAGACATACCTTGACATGCTTCTTCAAGTCCTGTGGACGCTTGAATGCCTTTCCACAGAAGTCACATTTGTGAGGCTTCAATGGGACATGGACGCGGATGTGAGAAGTGATGTGGTCACGTTTGACAGTGGTAGTGCGGCAGGAGTTCCATCCACAGGTCAAGTTCAGGTTGTTTGTGCTCTTTCGTCCGACGTGCTTCTCACAGATATGGTCCTGGACGAGAGTTAGATCAATTCATCCGCGGAGAGGCGAAATTAAGTATTGGGAAGAATTGGACATACAAAGAGAGCCTCAGCGGAGGTGCATCGTTCGGAGCACTTGTCCCATTGGCAGGCCAAGTTATCATCAGCCGCAATGCTCTGTCTGGCTGCGTCGGCGGCAGCGGCAGCAGGCGCAGCGTCTTGCTGCTGTTCCTGAGCGGGGGCAGACATGGTGGAGGGGGCGTTGAGGGAGCGCCAATCAACAATCAATTCGGCTACGTAGCGTGGCACTACGCGTGCAATAGCGGCGATCAGTCGATACTCGAGGCTTGATGTTCTTCGATATTCACGTCTGAAAGCCGTCAAAACAAAGAGGTCCTGTAAGAGGAGAATGGGTTTGTAAACACGCTCAGATCGAGGCCCGGGAAAGGGCGAGAGCTTGTCTTTACTTGTACCCAGAAGAGCGGAACTGAAAGTCTTGGCATCACTAGATTCCACCTCTAGCGCCTTGGCATAAAGTCTTGGCGCAGGAAGAGCGCGGCCCCGAGAGAGCAAGTGCGTGCGTCTAGCCGGCGACCTCGGAGATCTTGGCAAGAGATAGGCAGAGACCGGCACCGAATAAGGCATCAATGCGCTCGAGTGAGTCGAGTCACATCGAGGGTGCACGCATCTCGCAGCGTCTTGGCAAAAACTCTCGGCGCCAACACAGCCCCTTCTGCCCCTTCTGGCCTGGCTCGCGATCTGCGCATGACTGGCTGACACGCTCTTGGCGAGCAAGATGGCGCTCGCGGAAAAGTCTAGGCACCAAGAGAATGCGCTCCGATGGCCAAGCACGGGGGTTCTTGGCCGTGGCCGAACTCATTCAGCTCACGTAACAGGATATTTCACCAATTCGCCCCCCTACTGGCACGAGAGCAGAAAAGGAAAAACATTGGGTGGCCTGTTTTGAGTTGACGTTCTATCCAAGCACTCGATCAGAGTCCGTTTGAGGTTTATTTTGGTCGTGCAGTCTATTCTTCGGACTCGGACTGGTGACCGGGAGCTTCAGGCGTCTCCCAGCGACAGATATCAACCTGGATGAAGGCATATATACACGCCAATCTTACAAATGGAGGCGAGCCATTCTGGCTGGATGAAGAGCGGACTCGTTTCAATACGCTGATATCTGCCGAGCCAAGAGTTCCTATTTCCGCGCCCGCCTGATTACGACGTCTCGCACGCCCAGCCCTTGGCCGACACCCTCCTCCGCCCCAAGAAATTCCACCCGGATCCCGCAACCGCCGGGAGTCTTGGAAGGTGTTCGTGTGATTGTTCAATAGTCAATACAAGGTGTGTAAGCCGTGAGAAAAAGGAGGCGTCTTAGGTGTAGGGGGGTTGGCACAAAGGGTAAGAAAAGGGTGCTGACCAGAACATGAACGAAGCCAGACAATGGAGAGAGTACGTTAGATAGTTTGCTGGATCAATCCAGAAAGCCACCCAATCTGCGCCTAATTGTTTTGAATTATTAAGAGAGGTAACAATTTCAATGTCCAACTTTGACTTCGAACAATGTATATGGTGGTGAGCTTTCAAAGTACTACAACTCCAGGAAACATTCGAAGAGGAATTATTTAAAGTGTCTGATATGACTTGGACAATGTCTTTATAGATAACTTCCAATGTTCGAGAACTCGAAGGATCATTCGAAGCTTTTCCTTAACTTCAATGTCTGCCTAAAGACTTGGACGACTTCTCTACGTTGGTATTCTTCCAATCTTCTACCCACTCCAGTACAATCTAAATGTTTCCCTCCACGATCACTCTCTGGCCGTAAATATTCTATCAATTTTTTCAGCTTTATGCCACATCAAAAACTCCTCTCCACTTGCTGGACATCTCTTGAAGTAAAGAATCCTGTGCTCGGGAATGAACAAATCGTCCGTCGTGTCTGTTGCCCAAAAAGCTACAGGCTTTTCCTGTGGCACAACGGTATGCCTGTCTAAGTATCCGACCTTGTACTCATCGATATTGAATGTTGGATCATGCCTCAGACGGCTCAAGACAGCTCTTGCCGGGCGGAGTCTTTTAGGAGTTGTGTGGCTTTCCTCGCTGCTAGGTTGTTCCCTGCTTTTCTGATGTTTCGAAGTTCTCTGAGGCTTGTCGAGACCGTCATCAAGCTTAGCCATGTAGCTTTTCTCCCGGTCAACCGCTAATTCTGGACGTGGCCAAGTCCGGGGACAAAGGATCAGGTTTTCGTCGTTGAAATCATTCGCTGTCATGTAGGCTGTCTTGATGGAGCAATCATCCTTTGGAATCACGGTGTTGTTCGCCACTGTCTGGAGGTCCCATGTGCTCGCGATCCGCCTATCTGATTCTGATTCTTTAAAACGTCGGAGTCCCAAAATGTAGGAGCCGGCCCAGTAGCCACCCTCAGAATCCCGACTATCGCGTTCAAGATCCAATAATCGGTGTGGGTAAAGACACACTTCATCAGGTCTGGGGTCTGTAGTTTCGAGACCTGTACTCTGTCAATATGGCTCACAATGTTCCACAATACGCAGGGTAATGTGTATTAGGATGGAGCACTAACGTTCTTTTAGCTTGCTTAGCCTGTGCTCCACCATGGAGAGCCATTTGCCACATTCGAGGTCAGAACTGCCCCAATATATCAAGCTGACCTATCAAGTTTTATTAGTACAATGAGCGGACCAGGCTCCCAGTAGACAGCAAAGGCGGCATCAATTACCAATGTCCTTGGTCAAGCTGGACATTGGAAATAGACGACATTTAAATGTTCTAGAACTTCCTGGACATAGGAGGAGGTAGACCTTGAAAGTGCAATATCAAATGTGTACATTTAGAGAGGAGGTATTTGCAATGTCCAGCTTAACTTAGGACATTAAAAATGGACGCCGCTTTCTGTCACAAGGAGGAAGGCATACTGACCTGAATGTACAACGGCATTTGGAGGTTTGAGTGTACAGAACCATCCTCAGCTTTCTGAAGGACTATCGATAGCTGAGCTGGTCGGCATTCCGTATCGATCGTGGGAAGAGGCTGTGGATATGGGGGTAGAGAAAGCACTTTTTCATTGAGGTTCTGGAAAATGTCCGAAACGTTGTGGTACATTGAAAATACCGGGTTCTCCAGGTTCGCGGGGTACTCGGGTTTCAGTCCTCGCCTTAGCGCTGCTCTTTCGGTTTTTATGTCGAGGAGCTCCTGGGGATCCATTATCTTGATAAGTCCTTGAATGGAGAGTGTTCGAGTAGAGGTGAGTCGATGATTTGGAGTATATATTCCTCGAGCGATGGTCCAGGCTCGAAGGTAATGAAAGGACGCTCTTTGGTAGCGCTTGCTGAAGAATGCTCGTTTTTTCGTGTCGCGCTTTATGCCTTCCACGATTTTCTGTGTATGGCCATCCGCCTCCCGTACGGTCTCGTCTGAAACATTGAGGATTCCAGGGCATTTGCGAACCAAATTCTCGCAGCAAACGTAATGGAGGTGGAAGTTATGGCCCTCAAAGTTGAACCAAAAGGAACTTGTCTCAACCTGGTACACCATGAACTTGCCGCCGTCATCTTGGACCTTGATTACCGCCTCCCAGAAAATATCGACGTATCTCTCGACGGAGATCGTCCCAAAAGCTACACATTGTAAATCTTCATTGGTGGCTGTGAGCTGCATAGCATGACTTCCGGATGGCAACAGACTGACAAGAGGCAGGGCGTCAGCCCGGGCTGCTTGCGCGCTAATACTTTGGGGGTCTTCATCATCTTCGAATGCTTCGTTTGGGCGCTTTTCGAGTAGAGTTCTTAGATGCTGGAATGCGGCGTCGACACTATTCCACCACTCCTCATTGGGCATATTGTAGTTCTCTTCGAGGTGTTTCATCAGTCGATTCGAGTCCTGCTGCGCTGGTGAAAGAGAGAGCTTGGCTATCAGGTTCGTGTCCGCCATTGCTAATGAGATCAAAGCTCGGATTGTGGAGGGGTTTGAAATATACGTCGCGGACGCTGCCAGCGAGAAGGGAAAATGGATCAATTAAATCAATGAATGCGCGAATGCTTTGACAGTGCTTGGATATCGAAAACGCAAAAGACGTGGAAATTTATTGGTTGAAGAAAGAAACGGAGCGTCGACTTCGAAGCTTTTGACTCATCGCCGAGCGTGAATCGTTTGTGGAAAGAGCCTTCAATGTTCAAATGAGCCTTGCTGGTGAGTCAGGGTATTGTGGCGGAGCCCAGTAATTAATCTCGCCAGGGAGACAGACTCAGTTAAATCGCACTTGCTCATGGGAAGGAGAGGTACTTCTTAATGCATCCTTCGCGGGTTCTCTAGTGCCACAATCAAAGGAAGAAGTTGTGTGTTTTTGAGGGAGATGAACGCAGCACCCGAAGAGCTCGGCTCGGGATTGCGGATCTTCAAAACTTGACCCACTACCCCTCCCACAGTTTCTCCGCAATGACATTCATTCTATTGAAAACATCGCAATTGATTCCGTCTAGATATAACAATCTTCCAGTCCTTCTCACGAAGCATCGTTCTCAAGATAAAAATCATGGCTCATTCATATAAATCCGAATATCCACCTGGAGTGCAGACAGATGATGGCATCAAAGCCTTCTTCGAGGAGTTTTATAAGACAAGCGACACCCCAGATGCTCATGAAAAATACGCGGATTCATTCACGGGAGATGCTACCTTGATTATGGCAAGCAAGAAGGGAGTTGGAAGAGAAGGTACCGAGCACCACCACTCCTATACCTACAGTTTGAATACGATTCTGATACTGCTGAAGAGATCCTCCAAATCAGAAAAGGTGCCTGGGCAGTAGTTGCTTCAAGAAAGCACACTATCCACAAGATATTCCCATTTGGCTCTGGTTCTAGCGAAGTCATGTTGTATGGTGTTGTTGCATACACCTTGAAAGATGGGAGGAAAACAGACGTAAGTTCTCCTGCTGCTTTGAGCCTGTAGCTTGCTGATGGCAATAGGTTGAGTGGGGTGCCAGAGCAAACTTGGTACAAAATGGAGGGAAGTGGAAGCTGCACTTTTATCAGGTGTATCTTGACAGTGCTGCGACACAGAATGCCAAATAGATACAACTCAGGCCTAGAGAGGACCTGACGCCTGTAAATACACTGTTCTGAGAATTCTTCCTTCCTGGGCCGAGGCTTGATGTCAACCACAATAACTCTCCCGGTCCATATGTGTGAAAATCATCTATTCTGTATGTGCGTGCAACCTGACCAACGCCTTTTGAAAAGCCCACAACGCCAGTCCCTGCATCAATATGAAGCACATACACACTCTCAATCCACATCCATCTCATCCTCCACCCCACCATCAACCAACACTTTCCGTCTCTGCTTCATCTTGCCAAACACCTTGCTCTTCTCCCTCTCCAACGGCAACTCCTCGACCTCCGCACCATTCTCTTCCAGCGCCGCCCTCTCACTAGCCCTCACCTTCGGCAACAAGTGCTGATTCTCTGCAACCAGCTTCCTGTTCGCTTCCCGCTCTCTCTCCTTATTACCCGCCATCCGCTTCTTGTAGAACACCCTCTCGCGCTTCTGTCTGATCTCGCTGACTCTCGCAATCGCCTTGAGTGTCTTCTCCATATCATTGCGGTTGTAGCGGGTGGGGACGTTGCGGCGGGCGGCGAAGTTGAGTGTGCTGTCCACCACCATTTCTTTGCCAGCAGACTTGCGGAAGGCTTTGGTCCACTTGAGCTTGCGAGGATTGCGTTTCATCTTGAACTGTTTTAAACGTCAGTATGGAAATCGAGGGCTCAGGGGGCTGGGATTGATCATACGTTCTTGTGGCATTTGCTGCGGCAGAATCTGAAGAGTCGTGCATCGTTCCGGACAAAGGTAATTCCCTTCGATGGGTAGCAAGGCTGCGAGCAGAAGTAGCACGTCTCGATCCTAATGAGCAGTCAGTATAATGCCAATTTTACTTGTTAAAGACCGAAGGTTTTGCGACTCTCGAGTGTCTCCAAGTTGAGTGTGGGGGGGCCATCTGGGGGCCCACTGCTCGGGGAAGACACTTGAATGACAGTCTGCTGGACTTGGCAGGAAGTATTGACATACCTCATCTTGACCTCTTTGCTCTGACTTGAGTCTTCAACCAGGAACAGGAATTGTTCAACCTCCCTTCTCGACTTCAAGAAATTTTGACTTTGTCGCTTATCAAAAAGATTGCAGCGGGGCCGGAACAATGTTTCACCGATGCGATCCCGACCAAAGCAGTCAAATTTATCGATCTTTCGACTGACAGGAGGAAAGACAACAATCAATCCATCAATCACATTGACGTAACATATACATCCGAAGACTGTCCCCGGACCACTGCCTATTTAAGCTTGCAGAAGAACTTGAAAAGAGTCAAGTACACCATCATGGCCTCGGTCCTCGCAATCGGCGTTGGAGTTGCCGCCGCCGCATTTCTCGTACGTCCATTACTTCGGGTTGTCCCTAAAACATATTTAACATCTCCCAGGGAAGAGCAGGCCTAGTAGCTTTACGGAGGTCACGCGGAGAAGCAGTTGGCGCATTGGGGAAGGCATTTTACAAAGGAGGCTTTGAGCCAAAGATGAATCGGCGAGAAGCTGCTCTGATCCTGCAACTCAGGTATGCTTCTATATCCACTTTGGTAGAATTCCTAACTGACGGACTGTTTGCAGCGAACGTCAACTCACCAAGGAACGGATACGAAAGAACCACCGCACGCTCATGATGCTGAACCATCCCGATCGAGGCGGAAGTCCCTACCTGGCAACGAAAGTTAACGAGGCGAAAGAGTTTTTGGAGAAAAATTCATAATGCTTGTGGATCGGGTATGGTGTATAATGGATGTATAATATCTGGGATTTGAAGCATCAGCGTTGGAGTTGAGCGGCATTTGATTTATTTTGCCCTTAGAGGCGGATCTCTTCTCTGAAGGAATCGAATTCAAGATTTCACATATATGGGACGAAGCGGGTTTAGTGGAACGTATTGCTGGATCTTCTGAAGGATCTCATCTTCAGCTGGGCAAGCAAACTCAACTGGCGTAATGCATTTCCTTTCTTCCTCCCGTTACTTCACTTCAGACCAGGCTATACATCATTGCATGTTTGCAGACAATGATCCCCGGTTTACTCATTAAGCCAGGCTGGAACACTTTTGTTTTGAGTGGCATGATTGGTCTTGGCGCGCTGTCCTCCGTTCTTGGTCGACTTATCATCCGAGAGTGTTGTCTTCTTTATGTAGTCCTCCAGAGGCACAGGGCGGCTTGTGAAAGGGGCAACTTTTCCTGAAATGGAGGATCTCGAAGGGCGTCCGGCTTTATCGGGACCTTGCCACAGTTGTCGTTGTCCACCGATCTGCCCTCGATGTTCTTCCGGTCTCCAGGGACCCTCGGAATATTTACCTCGTGGTTGGAAATCGGCACCCTTCTTTCCTTTGGAGACTGAAGGTGGGGCAGGGACAACAGCAACTCCGCCGTCACTACCTTCCGAGCTCCAACCTTCCTCTTTCTCCATGGCAAACTCGGTAGCTTCTCTCAGCGCCCTGTAGATGTTAGTTGGAAATTTCAGTCTTGTGCAATACAACTTACTCCGTCATGCGAGCCTTTTTCTCTTGCTCTCTGACCTCCACCGCCTTGTGCTTTTCCTCTATATGCTTGATAGCAATTGCGACCATGGCCTGGAGAGTATAGACAGCGTCATTACCAGCGTTATGGAGGTTCCAACCGATGATCCCCAACTCAGCCAGAATGCTGCCAAGATTTCGTGGGTTGGTCTCTCTCTTGAGATATCGCCACATGAACGCCGTGTCGGCCGTCTCCAACAAGTTAGACACATTATGAACATCATAGCCGATAGTTTTCAGGAAGTTGATGTCAGCACCGATGTCATGGCCAACGAGAATGACATTGCGCTTTGGTTGCTCGTCATGGCCAGAAGTAGTCTCTTCGGGCTTTGAGAAGGGGTACTTGAAGCAGCTTGCAATGATGTGTGGGGCATCTTTGAGATTGATGAACTCGCTGGCGCTGTAAACGTGTCAGTATCCTCATCCCCAAAATTCTGCTTCGGCCACTCACCCGAATTCGAATCTATCGGCACATCCAGTGACGAATTCGGCGTTGTTGAGATGCTTATGCTCATTGATTCTGAAGTGGCGAGCGCGAATACAGCTCATCCAGTTGGCTCCTCCTTCGCCTGGAACTACGGACGCAATGTCTTTGGTGTCAAGCGTGGCAATACCGATCTCGGTGATGAGCTTGGTGTTGCGCTCATAAGCTTCAACATCGACGCAGACGAAGACGACAGAGGCTTCCTGCTCAAATCGGGCCAGTTGACCGGAATGGAAGTAGATGGTAGGAGGAAGCTTGGCAGCAGCAGCTTTGACAGCAGCATCGTAGTCAACCCACTCAAGTCCAGATTTCTCTAAGCTTGCCCTAATAGCCTCGAGGTGGCCTTGTCGAATCTCTCGAAGTCCAAGGTAGCGCTGAACTCTCTTGATTCCCTGGCTCCAAGAATGCTGCTTCTCAATTCGTTCTTTCTTCTGTTTTTCCTTGTTGGCTACTTTCTTACCCTTTTGGGCTTGGACCATTAGGTTGATTTTTGCTTGAAAAGCTTCAAGAGACCGATCCGATGGCTCCTTCGGACTCGGAGGCACACCGCCTGGCCTAGAAAATTGGGTCAGCGACTTATCAACAACGATTAATCTGATCCATAGTGCACGAGACGCGTTTTAGGACCGTAGTATCGATTCGTGGATCAAGGAAGCCAAGATTAGTGTTGCATGGTCTTCAGGCCCAATATTGAAGAGCGCTTCGGAGATCGTCTGGAAGTAGTTGAACCGTCGAAATCGCGCCTTTGGGGAAGAGCTTCAGCTAGGGAATTCACGAATACACACACATACCTGTAGGACCGCGGAGGAATGTTATCCTTCAAGTTGTCCGCCATTTCTCTGTCAGTGGAGCGTCCGAGATAGCGTGGTTGAGGGGTCCCGTCGTTCTCGAATGTAACCTGAAACCCACCGTTCGCGCCTCCCGTGGGAATAGTGAGACTAGTATTCAGAGATCGGTTGATAATTTCTAGAAAGTGCTCGAATTGCTTGGTTGGTACAAGGAGAATTGGTTGTTGATTGGGATCGAGGGAAGCGCGATACAGGTAGAAGCTAATAGAAAGAAGATTCATCAGTATCGAGGTGTTGCTCTCGTCACCCCGGTTCAAGGAAAGAAGCCTACAAATCCCAAGTCTGATCGAAGAGCTTTCCTTGGTCAAAGAAACTCGCCGCGACCTGTTGACACGTCAGCGAATTTTCGATGTGACGCTTAAGGTGATGAGACTGACCCTCTGTCTGTTGGTGATGCCAATGTATGCGTAAGGGTATTTCTTCACCGTTTGAAAGGGGCAGAAACTTTCACCATCAGCTGCCGGCTCGCCAACTTGAAGATCATATTTCGGAAGTTCGTTAGGACGGGTATTGATTCCTGCAGGTCCAATCAGTGTCCACGAAAGGAAACAGCCCTAGGATCCTTTTTAACAAACCAGATTGAATGGAAGAGGGATTGAAATTTTCATTTGCATTGCCTAATATGACTCTGCCTCTGCTTATGATGACCTCGTCATCATCTGAATCTGTTCCTTCATGAAGGTGTTGCGGCTTAGGCACGGGACGCATGAACGACTGGAAGTCAGACTCTTCTCCGCAGATATATGCATCCCCAGTCAAAGCTTGGAGTCTGTTGAGCCTGTCCATTTCTTTCGCAAAAGGGAAGGAGCGATGTGGTTGTAAGGAAGGGAGTTGGTTCAACTTTGTGCTGTGTTGAGTGGGTACCCGCCGAGCCCTCAAAGCCACAATGAAGCTATCGGATGTTTCCTCACCGACGCTGGAATTTGCTCGATTCACTTTGGCGGCGGTCTCGTGGGTTTTTCATGGAGTTGAGAAAAAGATAATCAACAAGAGCCTTGGTAAACAATAGCAGGAAGGCGTGGATGCCTGAAATGGAAGCTGTGGGCCAGTTCAATTTACCAAGTGCTGAAAACTTATGTGGATCCGAAACAAGATCTTTTCAAGCCTCTTGGGTAATAAGCCGGACATTTGATATCTCGACCATCATTTTCAATAACATGGATGAAGAGGAAGGTCATATCAGGAAATAGTGGCAGACCTCTTTCGAAAGTTTGACTAGTGTTTGCTAACCGAAGCGCCTAATTCAGCCCCTGAATCTACTGAGTTCACGGGTCATGTCAAACAAGACTCATTTAATCATCTTCGTGTTGAAAATATTAATCGCACAATTCAACACTTCAGCAGGAGGTGAGACAAGTTGTCCTTCTGGGCATAGATTTTTGGTTGAGACATGATCCCAGAGGACCCTCGTCAATTTCTACAAAATGGCCAACCACTGCAATCAAGAAACTCCACAACCCAACCCAGACCTTCCATGTCAGTAGCATCATCAATGACCTCTACTGCGGGTTGGCAAATCCGAGTCCAACGAATGGAACTAGCTTTAATTAGCAACGCAACAGCAACAGGAACCACTCTTCATACCTCATTTGCTTCCTTCTCTGTCACATCGGATATTTCTAAAGCCTCCTTATCGATCAACCCCAAGTTAATCCATCTTAAGGAGTTCCAGAATGCCCGTCTGTCACCACCTAGATCTCCTTTGGCCACCCTCTTCTTGAAATCTCGGATGAAATCATTCCAGATCTCCGGCAACTCAAATTCAATCATGAATTCTCTGAAGACCTTCATGTCTGCCTTGACTTCTTCGTATTTCGCATTGCCAGTACTATTGGTGATATGCATGCGAATAATATTTGCGATCTGCTTTGCGGCGTCATAGACGACGTTATCGTCCGCAGGGCTGGCAAGCATTTGCTTGAACTCGGGTATGGTATTGTTAGGAGAGATCTTTTCGCGCTTCTCGCGATTGAGAAGTGCTTCAACATCGAGACCGGAGAGTGGTTTTAGGACTTCACGGCGTCCACGTGTGCCTTTGACTTTTGGAGGTACTGAGAATTGCGTTAGTCGCCGCAATTAGAATAATGAGGCGTAGACTCACCTTTCTGGACATTAGCTGCTGCTATGAGCTTCTCAAGTTTGTGAGCAGACTGCGAGGCAAGATCCTCAGGAGGCTGCGACCACTTCGTTAAACTGCAGAATGTTAGCAACAGCTCTCATAAACGATATTTAAATTGGGTGCCCAGAAAGATCAGTTCTAGGACTGGGGGAAATTAAGGTGCGTGTTTCGGGCTAATGGTTGTGACACAGAGATATACGTACATGGGAGAAGCTGGAGCGATTGGATCATTAGGGAATATCGCTCGCTGACGTATCGCTTGGTTGATTCGATGGATGATAGGAGTAAACGTTTCTTCAACGTTCATGTATTCGGCGGGCTGTCCCTCTTCGTCTGTTCCAGCTGTAGATAGATTCATGCTATCGACATAATCGCTCATAGCACCAACTAAATCATCATCTGGGAGATATCTATGCTTCTTCAAGGTAGAGCCCGAAGCTGTGATGACCCTGTCCAAGGGAGGGAATCTATAGACCCGAAGGTCCTCGGCAAAGGGGAGAGGCACATCGATAAGAGACTCAAGGTCTGGCTCAATGGATGGAGCCAGGAGAATTATTTGGGGTGCCTTGCCATCCTTCTCGACGATTCTGGCCACAGCGTATGACTCCAACTCGAAGAGTGCATGAACTAGAGATGAAAATGCCATGCGCGCCTTATCATTGATAGGTTGTGCAATAGTTACGCGGCTTTCTCCCATGTTGAGGTATCTCTCGAACTAAGCCAACTTTGTCAGTTCAATTAAAACCAGACTGCGGGTCACAAACCTTGTCATTTGGGATGAATCCAATGATAGAGAAACTTTGTGTCGTCTCAAAGTTCGTAACATTTTCATCTGAGTCACTGATATGAACAGTCGTCCTGCCATACTCATATCCCCTAGCGAGTTCCTCCAGTGCAATGTCTCTCCTTCCTCCCGGTGCGGACGCATCATTGACTCTATACGTTCTAGAGCTCCTGACAACTGTGAAGTCATCCCCATTGGCTGGGGCATCTGTCATGTCGATATCCCCATTAATAGTATTCGAGGATTGAGTGCTTTCCATGGGTATTTTAGTGACGAAGCTCTTCGCAGAGACCGGCTTTGCGATGTGAGCCCTGAAATAACGTTCAACATCGATGTACATCGCAGTAGTTTCATATTTTTGGGGGTCTCCTAGGGTGAGGCGTCCTTTGTAGGTGGACCATGGACGGGTTGGCTTGATATCGGGAATGGCAAGATTGGCAATAGCTTCTGCTGCAGTGCCGACGATACCATTTTCGCACAGCTCCGTAAGACGTCTCAGAACACCTTCGTTACGTTGCTAGATAGGCTGATGAACAATGCACATGAAGCGGTAGCAAGGGTAGTACCTTCAGGGAGGACTTGTCCTCTTCCTTGAATCCGAATTCGTTATCATCAAAGTCAATCCCACTGAATTTGACATTAGCCAATTTCGCACGATTTGAGCGGGTTGTATCTCACATCACGACCAGATTGATGCCGCATTCGTTGATCTTCGTAGCTATTTGTTCCATGCCTTCGTCTTCTATCATACCTTGGCCGTCCGTCAACAGAACAATTTTGCGTGCGTATGATCCAGGCTTGCCGCTCTTGAGTGTGGTAAACTCGGTGATCATGTGGATGGCGAGGACGATGGCCGAGATGGCATCTCCTGCATCAGTTCCGCTTGGGGTGATCTTGGTCTGTAGTGAGGTGAGGTGACCCATCTCCATATTGCCTAATGGTCTCAGGACCTGGAGAAAGTCAGCGTTGCAGCTCCCGGCAGCGATAAGAATAGCAAAAGCTGTCTCCTGTGGAGTATGCCAATGATCTGGGAAAACACCCGCGCGCTGGGTAGAGTTGAATGGCTAAGAAATGGTGTGGTAATGTTAGATGTTAAAATACGACTTGCAAAGATGTTGTTTGACGAACGCGGAGGACCGTTAATTCTGCTCGAAATGAGCCACCCTTACGAAGGGAATGCTTACTGAGAGGTTCTCATAACCATCAACATCTAATGGGTTATTGGTCTCATCGGTTCTTAGGCCAATGACCCCTAGGTTCCCTCCCTTCAGGTTGGCAGCCATGGTTGTGGCTATCTTGTCCCAAATATATTTCATGCCAAAGTCCAGATCAGTTTCGACCCTGCCACTGTTGCACTCTCCCATCGTCGATCCCAAGTCTACAATGTAGACGGTCGCTTGCTTATTGGGTGCAGCCATCTTGTTGTGCTGTTGAGGATGGATGTAGATGTCCAAAGCTCTAGGGTGGGCGGGATTGATTAGAACTAGGCAGACGCGTCGTTGTTCAATCAAGGCACGCGAAACACCAGATCACCTGATTCGACCCCTGCATCTTTATTTACCTAAATCCCACAACCAGGGGCCGCATAAGCAGGTGCAAATGGAGTGGATTTAAGACAAAATGACGCCGAAAAAAAGCAAAGAAACGAAGGCAATGCTCAATGCGGCCAAGATCGAAGAATAACTGGAGACTGAGGAGTTGAAGCAGAAGCTGGTTAAGGGTGATCTCATGCAGGCCTTTATGTCGATGAGGATAATCATATTGCAAGGCTGGAATCAGTGATTTACGGCATTTGCAGCAACTAGTTGAAGGGTTATCTTGTGTGTTTCAAGGTTCGATGTCCCTGTCGGCCAGATATTTATCTTAATGGAACGTGGAGAGGGATTTTCGTTAGTGTACATTGGAGGTGTTGCTATTGCAAGGAGGTTCAGAGGATTGAGGAATTTGAGCAAATGCTGCAACTGGATGAAGGATCTTGCGTCAGGTTTCCGAGCTGGCAAAGAGGTTTCCGGTAATTTCCTCTACCATAGTCTTCAATCCAAAGTACCTTCCATACATCTATATACTCCAATTTTGCAAATATTCTGTCTGTGGAAGATCAACAAACAACGGCGTTTAACATTTTGGTTTCCATTTCCTAATTTTACAGAGACATCATCCACAACTCTTGCCCATATCCTTCAGATAGCTTCTTTCAATCCAGCTACCTTGTTTACTGGTATCAAAGCACCTTCATTCAAGATGAGAGGCACATATACTCCCTCTCAGATCTCTTCAGAAGGCCAGCATCACGCTTCATCATTTGAAGCTCCAACCGCCAACATGAGCCCACCTCAAGATAGAACCCTCCTTCTTGACCCTTGAGGAGAGAACCTGTACCAAATCGCCCCAGATATCTTTCTCGAAAACGAGCACTTCCGTTCAACAGCCAGAAACACGTCCACCCTTGCCGGCCGCGACATATTAAATGCTAGCCCAGTCAGAGTCGACACTTCGCGGGCCTTCCAACTCTTCCCGAAACTGCCCAGCGAGTAAGCACCAGTACTCTGAGATACCGTCAAATCAGAAAGTGCTGACTCTATGATAAAACTCCGCTTCAAGATCTGGGGAATGGGCGACCCACGCCTCGTCGAGGTCATACACGATGGCAACGGTGTATTTATCTCCAAGACTCTTGTTCCAAACATCCTGCACGCCACCGCCGAATCGCGACGTGAACGATTGCGCCGGTACGTCGAACTCGATCTCAGCAGCGGTCTTCAAGGAAATATTACCTACATCGACTGGAACACCGACACGCTCAAGATCTGTACCGAAGTGACTCTCCAAGCGATCTTCAGGCCCGAGAACGTCCGCATTCTCGAGCCGTACGAACCAAGCAGAATTGCCATCCCCCTCGACTCTCTTCCCACTTTCCCGACTGGTCTCAGGGCCTCGGATCCGTTCAGAAAGATGGAGGAGCTACATGTGATCCGCGCCACTCCAAGTGTAACCATGGGAGTCAGAAATCTTGACTTGGTTTGGGTGTACGTATCCCAACCGACCCACACAGTTGCTGAGCACAAGAGAGAGTTTGAGGGTTGCTGTCACCGTGGATGCTGTTAGAAACGTAAAAAGGTTGTTGGAAGGAGACGAGAGAGATGAGTGGGATATGCAGAGGACTTGGAACAACGAAAAATGCGGACATGCCGGAAGCCCGAAGGTATGTACTTGGACCCCTGAGACGGTTCTTAAGTAAACTTAATTGTACTTCAGGATGTAGGAAGAATTTGATATGAGAAGAGCAGTGTAAGGCCAGACAGTCAGACACAGACAACGAAAAAGGACTCGAAGGGAGTTTTCAATTCAGGAGTGCTGCTTCAAGGAGGATTAGACGGAGTCACAGATGGACAATACGAAATCAAATCTTGCGCTGAAAGTTTCCTCCGGAATCCCTTTATTTAAGTGCAAGAAAGATCAGCTGCTTTCTTCCTTGTAACAGGAAAATGCTTTGCTCGCTCGCTGGCGCCAATCCTTCTCTTAACCTTTGCTAGGGACCCATATTATCACACGGGATATGGGACATTCAAGTGGAGGATCAAAATCGACCTTGCATTGCATTGCAATTTCCGAGCAGCAACTAAGCCCTCAAATCAAGCCTTGCGCGGCGCTGAAGCATCTCAGCTTCCTTCAAATATGCTCTCAACACATCTATCACCCCACAGCAGTTCTGTGGATCCTCCGGTCACCGTTGCCCTGCCACCTCCACCAATTAAATGTACATATTTGGTAATAAAGCGTCGAATCGTAACAAAGTCCAGTCCATGCTGTAGAGACCGTCTCATCTACCACAAGACATCGTGTAGTAGACGCGCAGCATCGTTCCAGTTTTCCCAAGCCAGATAGCGGAGTGGTGTCGTGTTGTGTGTTGAAAGTAAATGTATGTGCAAAAGAATCCATAAATCGACCGAGCGCACGAGACTTTAGCACAGGCTCAAGGTCATATTCCCAAACAAAAGAAATGCGCCAGGCACTCATTCCGTCCTTGCGATAAGGAGGATGAAGCCGATATTCCAGGACCATTCTTCAGATCATGATAAAACAGCGTGCTAGAAATGAAGTCGATCAATGCTCGCCGGCAGATCGCGACGCTTGAACCGATTCCCGCCCCAATGCACCCACCCGAGAAAACGCCGCCAGATGTATTATACAGAACCCAGTCGTAAAAGTGCCTCGATGGCCTCCCGTTCTTGGGAGTCAGAGGTCATGCCAAAAGCTGATAAATCAAAATTATTAGGTTGAAAAGGTCGCATTGGCACCGATTTTGCCAATGCAGAGAGGGTTGGCCCACCACCGCTGTGGGCTCCCGCAGTGTATACGCGGGACGCAAGAAAGTTTCGCCCCGGTCCAGAGGCGGAGTAAGATGCAGCACGTAAGGCTGCTGCTCCTACTGCGGCCCAGTCCTCGTCGTCGGTCATGTCGTCGGGGTCATCACCCATGATCTCGTCGTCCGGTGGAGCCTCGGAGGACGAACAGGAGGAATCTCCATCAAGAGACATCTTGTCTGCCTCATTCTCCATCATCGTAACATCCATATCGTCGTCGTGAGAGAAGACGGCCGAATCGCCAGCCCAACTGGAGCCTGGCGCGTTCAGTCGGGTTCTGTCTACGTTCCATCCGTCGTTTGTCGCAATCGGCATCGCGTTCGAGTAAGAGGATGGTACACTTGGGGGTGGCGAGTGTTGATTGCCTCTGCTGTTTCTAGCAGGGTGGCCCTTCAGTTTTGCGTCCCAACGTCCCCATCCAACCTTCTCAAAGTTGACATCGCCTTTCAGACCTCCACCCTCGCCTCCGCTTCCTCGACCCTCCAACGCACCGACTACCAGTCTTCTAGCCTTCGCGGGTGGTATTCCAGAGAATCCTGGCACAGCCGTGGTGAGGAATCCCATGATGTGGCGAATGGCCAAGGGGCCATGGTTCAGCAAGATCTCAGGGAGATGATGCTTTGCCAGCAGAGTCGGCGTGATGGTGCCAGCCGCGTCGAACCCAGGAGATCCAACGCAACCGCCATCAGTGGGCATATCCTGATCACTGGCATCGGCACTATCCTGGAGGTCGAGGTCAGATTCGACGTGTTCCAGAGCGTGCAGGGCAGTGGTCGAGCGCGTTCCATACGGCTTGGAGCCGTGGGGAGGCAGAGAGGGAGATATAGAATTCGGGGGAGTAGGGAGAGGATGGTTCTTCGTAACAGGAACGCTCCTGGCCGCTACAGCAGCAAAGCTGTCTCGGCCACCAGCGGGCTTCGGGATATCGCGAGCAGTGGATGCCATGCTAGCCATTTCGTTGGAAGGTTCTTTCGTACGTTTCTCTGAAGTGACGCGACACAGTATCAGCTTTTGTTCCCAATGAAAACGCGTTTGGGGTGGGTTGAGAGGCAGCAGGTTGTCGTGATGACAGGGCTGACTCACTCGACTTGCGAGAGAAACGTGGCGAGTTGCTCAAGAGACGCGATAATGAAGCACAGGGCTATGGATGATCGTGTCGCGAAATGGCGAAAGACCTGGCTCGAAATCTTATCGGGCAAGGCAAAGATGCTGTTGCGAGGTGCGAAGGCGAGCGATGGTTGTTGACGAAGCCGGTTCTTGGAAGCTCAAGTGTGAAGCAGAAGAGAATGGATCTCTGCCGCAGAACGAAGCAAGAAGCTGGGAGGGATGCGAGCCTTTTACGTGTGCGGAGCGACGGTAATGCAAGTGGTCGAAGCTGGCGAGTCGGATGCTGCAAGTCGGTGGTTACTCTGTTGTGTTGTGTCGTTGGATATGGTCTTGATGCTGCAGGAGCTTCTATCTGGGGACTGGGTTGGGTCATTTCGCCGCCCGGCGCAGCCCTGCCTGCAGCCCGCTAAACCCTCTCGCTGCTGCCAGCCTCTGCCAACTCTCTGGTGTCTCTTCCACAATAATTACCTCATCCCTCACACACCTCACACTTCACACTTCACACTTCACACCCCTCACACACCTCACCCAGTCTCACCAGAAGCTACAGTACGGGGCACGTTGCCTCAAGGGCCGGTCCTTGAAGGTTCTGGTTCAGCTCACCTGTACCTGGAAGACTTGAGATGGCAAAGCATGCTTCACTCGCTGGCTGTCTTTGCCTCCTGCCCTGAATCTCCTCCACATTCGCCTAGGTTAACTATTCGAGCATCCGGCCCACGATGAGCGAGCCCTCAGCCCACAGTAAAGCACCGCGGGAGATGGGCGCCTGATGCCGAGCCTATTTGCCCGCTACTGTACGTACCATCAGGCGCGAATCTGGAGAGAAGGTCCTAAATCCCACGTTCTGTCTGCACGATTCCTATGGGCCCGTTGGTGCCCGGCCCGGATCAGCAGACACCTCCTTCTGAACCTCCAAGGAGAGCCATGGTTGAGGCGCCCCGCTGAAAATGCCTCCATTCGTCCAGTTCAGCCAGTATTTGCGTCGCCTGAGAAGGACTGTCTTCCCCACGTTGCTGAATGCTGCATGCTGCCACGAAGCCCAACCGACAGAAATGGAGCAATGCAGCAATGGAGCAATGGAGCGATGCACAAGGTCTCCGCAGTCGCACAGAAGCTCCAGCGAGCTCGGCATCACTCCCTCGTCATTCCGCACTTGTACTGTTTCGTGTTGAGGAATGAACTCAACCGGTCATCCCGAACTTTCCCGCTCACTGAGATACGGCTGGGCCACTCAACTATGATCGTGGGCCAACTTTTGGAGATGGGCGTCAGCGCAGGCCACCTCATCAGGAAAGAGAAAAAATACCTATGTTGCGCATGACATAGTTAGCCGATCTTCGGAAGGTGGTGATGAAACATCGATGTTGTGTGCGTCAACAGATTCACTTGAATCAAGGCGAGTAACGCGGTAGACCTGGAAACCAACAGATGAGAGTCATACAACACATGCGCGGTGGATGAGAGAACTTTCTCCGCAGAAAGGTGTCTCGAAATATTCCATGCCTCAGAAGCAGATAGGGAAGAAATACTCAAGCATGGCTGTAATTTGGCGAAAATGGTGCATATGTAACAATGCTACCGAATTTGGGAAAGGTTGCCGAAACACTGCGTAAAAGCAGTGAAATACGAGAACAAACTGCCCTAAATGTGTAAATCTTCGATCCTCCAGTGGCCATTCGGTAATTCGATGTATCCTTGCTTATTCAGGAGTGACCCCTTTTGAGTTCAAGCGCATTCATTCAACTCCTTCAGCAACTGCCTTCGCTGCACATTCCAATAGCTTGATGGGTTGCTCATCAACGAATGAGCGGACTGAAGGAGAATCTACTATTCAAGGTATAACCCGAACTCGAGCCTCGACAGAACTGCTGCCGAGTGATGTTTGTGAAGCTGAAGATACATCTCTGCTCCGAAGTGATAACTGTAGGCTTTTTCAAATTAAATGGCTGCCATTAAAATGAAGAGGTCAGGCGAAGTTCAAAATCTAATGTACAAAGTAGGCTTGGAATATTCCGGATCTTGGGGCTTGATGAAGACAAAATGACGATCACATGATGGCCGGAACTCTAGATTCTTACCCTCCGGCTCAAAGATTGCATGCTGTCACTTTGAAAGTCGTCATTTTTGGTGTATTAGGAAAGAGCCAGGAGTTGTTTAAACTAAGTACGTCGAAGAGTGCTTGATATCCAGCAGCTCATCTCCTGAATGTAACCTCATCGAAAATCGCAATGCAAAGGAAAGAGCTCGCGCTTCTGCATCAATCAAGCGATTGCTTGATGGTGATGGAAAGAGCCATTAGTTACCCACCAAAACCGAAATTCTACGCCCGTCCAAGAACGAAAGTCTTCCCCCAAACCCAATTTGACAGAATCCAAACGATGGATTTGTCTCCCGAAGCAGTCTCGCGATGCCGAAGACATTGTGAGTATGACTGTCAGCACATATCAGTTTTATTGGGGAAGTGGGGGAGCTACCACTTGCAGACAATACGAACAACGAAGCCACATGCCCGGCCATAGAGAGGTAAACATAGCTAGCAAGGGCCATTCCAGCCGCCTTTACCATTGACAACAATGTTGTAGCCGTCAGTATCAAACATTTGGCCACCAGCAATGATACTGGCGCCGTGGCAGTCATTGGGAATATCTGAAGCATAGCTTCCCAAGTAAGGTGAGACGGGCTCGATCGAGTAGTGTTCTGTTAATATTTCATTGAGAATAGCTAACAATTGAGGAAGAAAAGACCCAAAAAAGAGGGCAATCACAAAACACCTACATCATTGCAGAGCCACACTTTATCCCCAGCACTGCAGCAAATCACGGCACGATATCCGGGGCCAGAGACCCAGAGGATTCGTGCATCGAGGCCGAATAGATAACCCACGCAGACCTCAGCATTGAACATGGTGGCCTTTTGCCACTCTGGGTAACCACGCGCTGGAGCACAGAGTGGAGGGAGAACCTAGAGTAGCAGTCAGCTAATTGCTGTTACAATCCACTGCATTGAGTTCACCTTATTCTGAGGAGCTCTCGCATTCAGAGCATCCAAGGCAGCCTTGTTGTCCTTCGGGAGCTCAAGCTCAGGATGCTTTGCCTTCAGTTGAGCCCAGACCGGCTATTATAATCCCAGTATTTGGGATTTCGCAATTTATCACATGAGTTTGTACATGAGCAGTGCCATTCAAGTGCCCGGCTTCGCCGTTAACCTCACCGGACCAAGTGGCTTCGACAATCTTGAGCATTTGGCCTTTTTCATGAGTAGCGGCAGAGAGAACCTCATGAATGAACTCGTTAGGTAAGGGGACGAAGGTGATTGGCTTTGACATAGGTGGCTTACCATGGTGATGCCGAGGCAAGGCATGACTGCCGTTGAGATTGGTAATTGAGTAAGGTATTGTAGAGTGGAAATGGTGTATTGGAGAAGTTTGAGGTAGAACGAAAGTGTTTAGTCTTGGGTAGAATTGTAGGGGAGTGGATGTTTTAAGTTGGAAGAAGAAGCGAGAGAGGAGGTTCTTTTACATTCGTGACCTTATGAGCTACATAAACGAGGAGACCTTTTTCTTGTTGAATTCGCTTGAAGGTGAGTGTGGGCTTAACACATGGTGCCAGCACAAGTGAGGTTGAATATGCTAATTCCAACTGTGTGAAGTGAATTCAAGAGATTTGCAATGGAAAAGTCTACTGACAGCTTTGACGGTAGATCTTTGTAGAATGACTGCCCAGGACAGCTTCAATCCCTGATTTATGTCAATTAGTTGAAGTTATGTTGGATTTACTTTCATACTTGGCTCAATTACATACCCAGGTACACTTGGTCCACAGCTCCACCAATTCATCCACAATGAGTAACCTCCGACCCAACCTACCATAATTAATACATTTCATCAAAACTGAATGCACTCCTTTTAATCGTCTTAGACATTAATTACCGGCCTCTTGTGAAAGAAATAACCCCCTTTTGAACGAAATCCCGGGTTTGGAACACATTGTACCAACATCACCAGAACAATCAACTTCTTTCAACGTTCCCGCGGTTTCGAGTGCCAATATTGCTGGGACTCCGCCCCCGAAGACTAATTCTCTTGCTCTGTTTCGGGAAATTTCAAGCGCAATCCTTCCGGTCAGCTTGCGGAAACCTTTGCTCATCCCTCAATGGAGTTCATTGGAACAGGGGGTTTTGGAGAATCAAATGAAGTCATTCGATGTATACCCCCAACTCCCCATCAGATCCGTTATTCGCCACGTTGCTCCCCACCCCGTGACTACCTCGATCCTTTTGATCAGGTTTACAACAGCTCTATGTTCAGTTGGATGGCTTAACAATCTGCCAGCGACCCAAAGTCTGGATCTCGGAGTCAGCTTTGCCTGATACGGGAGAAGTTGAACGTTGAAGTGGGTTAGCAATGTCCTTTATTGTAGAACACGTTCACAGGCAATAATAGTTGGGACAAACTTGAAAATAGGAATACATGTGCTCAAGGGGGCAGGGGGTATGCCTACGGCTGGATAGCATTATTTAGACAACCATGATGTTCGTTTGTCGCTGAGATACCACAAATTCGGCGGGCGTGCCAAAGATCAGAGTTGATTGAGCCTGTACGTGATAGATCAATATTTGGCGACTTGATATCCAACAACAGCAAGCATGCAGTGTGATATAATTGGTTCGATGAGATGGCACAAGAAGCAGCATATAGAATGAATGGGAAAGGTGAGCTGTCAAGCTCGGCGTCATTTTCGCGAAGGTTGACTTCAAGGAGCTCTGCTGGACGATTCTCGCGCCAGGCTTGCAATTCAGCCCAGAGATCAAGCCAGTCAGTTGAATATGGCGATTGGTCCATGTGCGCAGCGGCATCGTCCATATTTTCGTTTTGAACCCAGATGAAATGGCACACTTTAGCTGCGAGGAAGACGGCATAGTTGGCCCACATGTCTGGGGTTCCTGCAGAACGGAAGAGCTCAACGACTTCGGATGATGAGATATCTGAAGGGGTCCAGTGTTGGAGTGGGAGGACCGTGCTATGGTCGCCATCCGAGATAATCGCTGCGCAGAGATCTAGGTGTTTTGCAGTTAGTCGAAATCAGTACAATGAGGAGAAAGTCTAAATTATAGACTCACCCATCCTTGCGTAGCACCAGAAGACAGCCTGAGGAACTCCTTCGCTGAATCCATGAATATTGTACGATTCGAACAAGGTTGCACATCCGTCTAAATGTTTCCTCCAATTTTTGGGAGCTGCTGAAAGCATCTCTAAGCAGCAAAGAATGACACAAGTCGCCATTATATTGGGATCACATGCCATTAAATGCGGTGTCAGGCTACGAATAGATTCTTGGTAAAGCTGAAGGCTGTCATGTTCTCCTTTCAACTTCTTCACTCTTTCCATTTGGCGTGCTGAAATGGCGAGAATGGCATATGTCAATGGAACAGATGACTTTGCCAGTATAGGGACAGTTTGGCCAAACATTTGTTGTTGGTCAAACATATCGAGCTTCTCTGGTGTCAGCGTAACTGAACGGTTTTCATCTGGAGGCATATACCCAAGGGGCGACTTCGTCGAGATAATTCTGAAGCCAAATTATCCGGTTCCCACTTGATATAATTGAGCTCAAGGCACCGCCGATTTGGCGATCCGAAAGGGAATCATGAACAGGACTTCCTCGACGGGATGGAGCAGCAGATTGAGCGCTGGTAAAGAGGAGGGACCTGAACTCTTGCTGTGATTCGAGGAACCTTGGATCATTGGCGAACTCATCGAATGTCGAATACGTAGTGGAGCTCGGTGATATGCCTGGGTTATGATACGGCGATGATGCGGCAAAATGATTCTGGTGATCCGAACCTAAAGGCCACCCGCTGGAAGCATTTGCGGCGAGACTCTCATCGCGAGGACTCTGGCGGAGTGCTATCTCGAGATGTTCATTTTCCATCTCCGCACATTTACTCCTGCCATTGAAGACAGGGTTTCTCTGCTCAAGGTCTAACGGCCAATGGGGCTCGAGTGTCCTGGATGCGTTTTGAGGAATGGGAAATGCAGAGTCACCGGATCAGCGCCGCAGGAGTGGGGGAACAGTGAGCTAAATTAGCCAGCATCTTCGCTTCATACACCCGACCTCCCCATTGCAACCTTTCCGCCGTCCATGTTTTTTCATATAAGCTTAGTGCAGCACGAACACTTGGAGGTTTACCGTTTCGCCTTGTTTCGAACTCGAACTCATTTCCGATAGTAGCATGTCCGGTTCGGTAGCGGTCCGCCAACGGACGAGAAAGGGGTGTCTGACCTGTAGAAGACGGCGTCGAAAGTGTCAGTATGAATTTCTTTACCACGGTCTTTATTTATTCCTATTTTGCCAAAGTCAAACTGGCTCTGTTGAGGCGACTTCGAGGCGGATGATCTCACTATTCGTCCGTGAGGGAAGTCGTCATGCCCCGTTTCGGTTGGATTTAGGAATTGAAAGCAGGATGTCCTGTTGCCGTTATACATTTATCCAATCCCTGCTGATACTTTTAACCTTTCTCAATGCTGTGTATATCGGAGTCGATGATGAGATCTCGCGATGAGAATGAACATCTTGTTTCCTCAAAGTCGTCTAGAGAAGAAATCGCTTTCTTCAAAGAGTACAAAGAAATGCATTAGAGGAACCATTGGCTAACAAGAGCAGGTGACGAGGCGAGACCAAGATGCCAGAATTGTGAAGAGAAGCAGTTAGATTGCCGATATGGCCTGCAGGTCATCTTTCGGGAATCCAATCTTCTAGGCCTCACGCCTGTGGAGCGGAGAGATCTTGAACGACGAGGACCTCTCAGGTATTCTGATCTCCGTGTAAGACTCGTTTTAGTTAGCCTCAGAATTCTTGCATGCTGGTTCTGCCTTTGAATCCCAGCAATTTCAAGGCCAGCCCATATCGCCTCATCGGACTAATTGTATGATAGTTCGTTGATGCTATGGAAGAGGATTTGGAATTTTTTGAAAGGTCCCCAACCAAAGATTACACAACTCATGCAATTCGACAAGGGTTGGAGGCAGTTGAACAAAGTCCATCGAGCGATCTCCACAACGACTTTGGAGACAATCGGTTGAATGCTGAAAACGACTGGGACATAAATGAGGCTGGGCGGCGAACTATGGAAGGCATTGAAACAAATGGATTTATCCGGACGCCCACAATTACAACAACCCCCCCTCGTGGAACTGATAAAGCCAGCATTGAAGAATTAATTGATACCGGCCAGGCGGTGTCTTTACCTCGATCCCAGAACCCAATGTCCCTTGAGTATTTAGCCTCACCTATATCTTCTTCATTTTCTTTGCAAAGCTACGCTTTTTGTGATGCCCTTTCTTCACAAAGAGCAGAGCCACGAAACCCCAACGGGTTTGTTTCCGTTGAAGGCGTGAATGAAGCCACTATCTCAACAACTACGAAGCATTATCTATTCAAAATATTTCTCGAGAGGACATCTTCATGGGTGAGTCTACACCGCTAGCATATAAGAAATCAGTACCAACTATTTTCAGTTAGATTTGAATCGTCTGACGAATTCTCTTGCTATTGAACTATCTATTCTGGCTCGCACCAGCCCGTCACTTCTCTACAGCATGTTAGAGAATGCTGCATGTCAAGAAATCACGAATCTCACGCCATCTAGTCATCACATTGTGCGAAGCACGCTTCGAACGCTTACTCTGAAGTTACTGCATTCCGAAGTCTGCCGGAGTAACAGTGTGGTTGCGGCCGAAAATTTATTGAGAGTCAGCCAGCTCTTGATGACCGAATTACTGGACTGGAACGTGGTTCTCCGCTCAAGTGGCTACAACACAACATCTACACAGGATGAGGTATCACATCAACGGCTCCTGTCTTGGGTCATGGCTCGGTTCGGTGAGATTCCACTCCCTGCTTTTGAACTGACCTGATGCTGACCTGAACATTGTTAGACATTGCTGCTGCACTGATCTCAGCACTACCAACAGTGGCTGATTTTGAACAATACGGTATCTCGCAACCCCTCCCAGCAAATAAAGTTCAGGATGCAATCATTCTTTGTGGCAAGGCCGTAGATCTTAAATTATCGCAAAGTATACACCCTATTGGCAAAATGGAAGAATGGTTAAAGTTATACACGGCGACAGAGAATTGGCAAGTGTGTCTTGACACGGGAGCTCAACCAATACTTGCGATTAACGGAGTCAAAGCTGCCGACTCTGAGGACATCTTAACCTCATTTCCACTGGTCATCTACACAAATCGAGCTGACTTTTACATTTCTTTTCTCTATCATCTGTCGTGTCTGCTACTTCTGCAAAGTCGGCCTCACTCACTCAGAAGGATGAAAAGCGCCTGTTTGAAGACCATCCCCTGGCACTCAGTACAGCTGTGTGGCATTTCCAAGAGCAATCGGCTTGCCTGGTCCTGGGACCCAATTGTGGTGGCAGCTCTATTATTTGCAGGAAAGTTTTTGAGTTACTGTGAACAGCAGAGCGAAATGGTGCAGCATTTGCAAGGTCTCAGTGAACTTACTGGGTGGAAGACGAGAAAAGAGATCGAAAAATTAAAGGAGTTCTGGAACGCTGGCCAATAGAGTTTTCTAGACAACTAATTGTAACAGCAATAGCGTTGACAAAACCCAGCGCCTCGTATGGTGTGTCAGAAAACTACCTTCAGCTCCATAAGAGCATCCAAGCATTTAATTTGTCATGAGTCCAAGGATCGGGTGCTCAACTTCTCACTTGGTGGCGTGAGGGCTTGAAGGTGACGTGCATCAACCTGATGACAAGTGGAGCAGGACCTCGCGCTCCAGAATTAATTTGCAGTCCTTTGCAATCATTTGGCTCCTTTCTTGTGTCCTAGGGTTCTGATACATAATAGACAGAAAGTGTGGGTGGTGCTTATAATTGCCTGTTTCGTCAGCCGAGGCACTCGAGGAAGCATGTGCAAGCACTGGCACCTTGGCGAAGCAAACTTCCTCCCACTTTTGGCTTTGGAGCACCACTACCTCCACCCAGGGCATAAATCTGCAGGAGATGTGTTAACCGTCCCGGCTGCAAGGCTGATGCTTCCAACCGAACCTTGAACATCTTGCCTAAGACTCAAATTTGCCAGCTTCACTTTAGAAGCGAGTTCTTCGTTCAGACTATCCTCGTTCCATATCACTACAGATCCTTATCACTTGGTCACAGTAAACTTATCTGTAACTTGTGAACGAATTCGCCTTTGAACTGGACATTTGCGAGACTCCGAAACCTCATCGAAATGGTTGGTATAATGCCTCAGAATTCTCTTCAAGACATTCCTACCTTTAAGACTAAGCCCCATATTGCGGTGCTCACGGACATTTGCAATGAACCTGATGACGCCGAATCCCTGACTCGATTTCTGTTGTACGCAAACGAATTCCAGATTGACGCACTTATTGCTACAACTTCATTCTGGCAGCAGTCTTCCACTCATATCGAGCAAATCCATCAGATAATTGACGCCTATGCCGGTGTTGAAGCTGCTTTAAACGGCCATGTTCCTCCTGATCAGAGGATGAGCTTGCGAAATTTGCCGCAAAACTTCGAAACTATGCAATATCGGACCAAGATGATTCCGGCCCCTGGATTCGGATTCATTTTCCAAAGGTTTTCTACATTGCATCTACTCATGGGTGTAAGATTCTCCACTTCGTTGACTTTCTCAAATCTGTCTTGAACATTTTGTACCCTCACAGATTGTCGTTTCAGTTTCTTCTCTCTAGCGATATCCGAGATACAATGTACAGGGGATTCTAACTTTTCTAGGGAATGCATATGGCCTCGCTGCATGGACCGGAATATCAGGAGAGTCCTATTGTAATTTCAATCCGGGTGGACCAGATACAAGCATCGTGACGAAGGAGTAGATTCAAAAGTCCATTCAGATTGGACCTTATGGAGCGGTGTAGGTAGCGCAATCCCCAGATTTACTTTTGTTAATTCACATTTCGGAAAATGCTAACTCTGAGCTTCGTTCAGGGCGTATCCCGGTCCTGTTTTCATCCCAGAAGGAGACACACCAACCTTCCTCAATCTGATTCAAAACGGTGTGACTGATCCCTGTCGCCCAGACTGGGGCAGAAGGTGGCAGATACGGCCTCACTGATAGCACTGGAGCCAGTGGGAACAGACACTACAGCGATGTGGCAGATCACGTCCTGGGGAAAGATGGCAGAACACATTGTGGAAGCCAAGCTACAATCTGGCGATGGAGGAATGCATATTAAGGCGACTTCGCAGCTCGTATGCAGTGGACTCGGGGGAAATTTTTTCAAAAGACCGATCATGCACCTGTCGTCATCTTAAATGGGGATTCAAACTTGGAACCAATGCACCTCAACGCCGACTTTGGCAGCACGGTTCATTGGGATGCCTCACAAAGTTGGGTTCCGGATGAGAAAGACACGCTCCAATTCCGCTGGCTCCATTACCGAGAGCCTATCTCCACACAGTGGGCATCCTCTTATCAAGGACCAAAACTTGAATTTAAGGACGAGTCAGATGGCGCGCGAAAATTCGAGAGAGTATCTGTCCAAATTCCTCCAGAAGAAGACGGTATGTCATTTTCATTGCATCCGGAACAAGTCCTGAAATGGGGTCCCAAAACCTATTATTGGATTTTGGGTGTTATTGATGACGCAGAGTTTCCTATGAGAGCGTACAAGAGGGTCTTGGTTCATATTGGAGGTGGATCGGCCTGGGAGACGAATGAGAACGATATGGGGTATGTGTAGTAAGTGCATTGACTGTCTTGAGATAAACCAAGACATTGCGAGGCAAATTGCTCCCCTCCTTTATACCATCTAATATTAGCCTGGAACAACGTGTTCAAATAAGATCCCTTGGACTTCGACGCTCACCCACTCAACACGTGATCGGGTAACAAAGGGGGTGGTTGCCTGGTCTGTGCCCCTTAATTTTAGCAAAAAATGTCAACTTAAAAACTGCAATGGATATATATAGAATTAAGAGACAAACCAGAACCCCAATCCTCTCGGACCTGGGCTTTGGAAAACCAGACGCACTGAGTTTTAGAGTAGTTTCAACCACTTTGCGGTGGAAGGAGGGGGAGGGGGATAGCTATCGTCTTTGCGGACGGGCGTAGTTGAGATTAACTGAGTCATACAATCTGCTGATTGATTGTGATGAAATTTTGCTTATTTCAGGCTATAAACACCAGGTCGAAAAATCGAAGATCTTGAACCTCCAGAGGTAACTTCACAACATCATGGTTGCTCATCCATCATATCCAGCCACGAGATCGATGTCACTCCATCTCCATAGTGCTCCAAAAATGCTGCTTTTCTATTGAAGTCTATCATTGAACCCGTGTCAACCTCTTTACGCCCCAACCATCCATGTCGCCATCCGTCTGATTCCCACTCCTACCGACAAGTTAGGCCTCAATCAATGTCCCTCTCGTCAACCACCTGGATCTTAATGCTCCCTTGGGTGACATCTGAGCACAACTTCAAGGCATCCATCGCGTTTTCGAGCGGAAATGTGTGAGTAATAAGCTTGTCGAGGTTCAGAATTTCGCCGCTGAAAGCTGAGATAGCTGCCGGCCAGGTATCGGTGTATCGATTTATGAACTTCAGATTTATCTATAGCGTCAAGTCAGTTGTTGGTTTGCCTTTCTTAGCGTTGTTTGAATTAAGGTTGGCTGCAGGCTTGCCTCTGATAAACTGATTTTCATGAACGGAAGGTTGTTCATGATATCCTTGCCAACACCAATTACCATCAAATCACCTCCCGTCCGCACTACATGTGCCGCCGTTACAACACTTGATTCCACCCCCGTACATTCAAGAACTGTTGCCGGAGCTTCATATTCAGTAGGACCGAACAATGCTCGAATGGCCGCGGCGTTGGACTCTTCATGCAGTGTAGTGTCGACTTGATAAACTTGGCACGATGGAACGAACTCCTTCGCAAACGCCAGACGCTTCGGTTCCAAATCAGTGATAACGAGAGGATGTGCTCCAGAGGCTCGAGCTGCCGCCAAAGCAATTAGACCAATGGGGCCTGCGCCGCAAATCATCGCTCCACGGCCGATGGAGAGCTTTACGCGGGACAGACCGTGAAGCACCACGGAGAGGGGTTCAAGAAGCGCTCCTTGAGCATACGACACGTTCTCTGGCAGCCTGAATATTCGTCAACTCATTATAAAACCACCGGATTTCAAGAATAGTACTTACTTGTGGACATATCCTGCTGGATGGACCTTAAATCGTTGCAGCGAACCATGGTATGGGTAGACACCGATAAACCTCACCTGGGGACAGAGGTTGGTACGCCCGCTTGTGCACGAAAAGCATCTTCCACACGGTACTTGCGGCTCAATCGCAACCCTGTCCCCTTTTCGCACCGTCGTTACGCCTTGCCCAACTTGGAGAACGAGACCCGCTGCTTCGTGGCCAAGAATGCAATTACCCTCGACCTTCAGCTTTCCGATCGCACCTTTCTTCCAGAAGTGCACATCAGAACTGATACTGTCATTAGCGGGAACGACTTCAACCCAAATCAGCTGACTTACCCGCAGATTCCGGTCGCTTTGATATGGATGAGTACGTCACCAGGGCCTGGCTTGTCTATTGGAGCCTCAACCAACTCGATAGTATGGCTTGCGGTGACTTGTAAACTTGGATTGGAGTACCTTGTTGAACTGGAAACATTTTTCTCGGCTGTGAACTGGCATGCGTCAGGAAGAGTCTCAACAGCTTCGATTAAGTCTGGCGCCATCTTGTACAATGCTGTGTGTGTAGAGGAAGATGGCTGGAGAGAAGGCTATCCAAGAAATTGAGGTGAACAGGACTTCATATCGTGCTGATGTCTAATCAACATGTTCGGCAAAGCCAAAGTCATATCTGGAGAGAGGGACACTAAGAAGAGTGGACAAGGAGGCTCAACCTTCGATGATGGTGTTTTATTGCCAGGTCTATGCAGTGCAATCCCACGACATCTCGGGGCCAATATCTGGAGGAACTCCTCCGCATGCTACGAATCGGGAAAGTATAGGCACCGGCTGATCCCCGGTGTGCCAAGTAGGCGACACATACTTTACCCCTTTGTTACTTGTAAGCTAACCGAAGCAACAAGGATTACCCCGGTGATCCTGCTCCTCAGCAACTCCACATTAACAAAGTTGGAATCTGGAGCTCCCAAGGAAGCTCGAAGCAAAATTGGTTTCTTTGGGGCTTGTCAGAACCGCCTCTTTCACAAAAATCCCAAAAGTATCTCAAGGCACCAAGTTTGAAATAACTGTATTCTTTGTTCGGTTTCTCCCCCCCACCACCGCCCCCAACCAGCATATCAAAATTTTCCTTCAAATGGCTTCCATCAAGCTTGCTTCTGGATATGTTGGTTCTTCTGCTCCTGTGTATTTCATGATTTTTGTTCGGAAAATATCGGATTGAACTAACGCATCATTTCTATCAGGATATGCCACTTGTCGGATTTGGTCTTTGGAAAGTTGATCAAAACACCACCGCCGATACAGTATACCATGCCATCAAGACCGGATATCGTTTATTTGACGGAGCATACGACTACCAAAACGAGAAAGAAGCTGGCGAGGGAATTAAGAAGGCTATCGTTGATGGGTTAGTGAAAAGGGAGGAAATATTTGTGACAACGAAGTTATGGAACAATTATCACAAAAAGTACTGTGAAATCTTCGATGAAACGACAACACATTTCTGACTAAGGCAAGGGAACATGTAGAAGCAATGGGATATGCACAACGGGATGCCTGGGGACTGGATTATATTGATCTTTACCTGATACACTTCCCTGTGGCGCTCAAATATATTGAGCCAGAAAAGCTGCGATACCCCGTGAGAGTAGCACTTTTGTTTATTTGCGTATAGTTGCTAACGTTGTTCAGGCTTGGTGGGGAGATTCAGAACACAAAACAATCGAGCTTGACAAAGTCCCCATTATGGAAACATGGAAAGCTTTGGAGGAGCTCGTTGACCAAGGGGTGGTTCGCTCAATCGGAGTCAGCAACTTCTCAACGCAACTGCTTTACGACCTCCTCTCATACGCCCGCCATCCCGTCTCAAGCTTACAGGTCGAGCATCACCCATATCTCGTTCAAGATACCCTTATCACCATGGCTCAAGAGGAGGGAATCGCCGTAACCGGATATAGTACTTTCGGTCCTCAATCTTTCATGGAGTTACCACCATCGTTCCGCGCCAGAGCTGATAGTGTCCCTATGTTGTTTGACCATCCAGTAATTCAGAAGATCGCAAAGGCCCACGGTGTTTCACCTGGCAAGGTCCTTCTTCGCTGGGCTACGCAGAGGTAAGTTTTGTGAGCACCGGAAAGGTATTGGTCGTCAACGCTAATAAACTAAGGGGAATTGCTGTCATCCCCAAGTCTAACAACAAGGCACGCTTACAGCAGAATCTCGAGGTGAATAGCATTAGCCTGGAAAGAGCAGAACTTGAAGAAATAAGTGGCCTGGACAAAGGGCTCCGTTTCAACGACCCTGGTTTCTATCTTGCGAAACCAATTCGCATCTTTGATTAAATTATTGGAATTTCCGATTCACGATTTTCGAAAATGGTAGAAAATTCATATCAATCACCCAATCGTCAGCACCTGTTATCAATTTAATTTAATTTCGTGGCATATCAGTGCGCGGCATCTGATGTGGTCAGCGGGCCTGAATGCTGCAACAGTCTGTGGTTACTTCTCCACAATTCTCTGCTCTTAGATCCATTCTCGTATCCACTCACTAGCAGTTGAATATGCTTCAATGGTGGGGTTTGGTACGGAGTTGGCAAGCACTAGGTGAGCGGCCTCCCAATGCGGAAGTCCTAACCACTGTACCCTAATTCCAGAAAAGGTTCCCAGTTTGGCCACCAATAGTCTCACAAGGCTGCACCTTTCCGCTTTTGGTCTTGCATCAGGATTTCAATGGTTGAAAGGGTCGACTGCCTCAAACAGGGAAGCTTCTGTTGGGCAGCTGTAGCTTGCTTCTTTGTGAAGCTGAAGCTTTCTAAATTCTTAAATGTCAGTTGCCTTGCTTATCCTGCGTCTGGATACTGAAATTAGTCCATCTTTGGCCATAAATCGATCTCGTATGAGTGGTATTGAAAATGGCGCCCTCAGCAACAGAGCTCAATGGTAATTCGTCGAAAGTAAAAAGTGTGGCACTACATATTGAAGGCCGCGAAGATCACGATTTAGTGTTAAGAACATTTCGTGTGCTTATTGCAGATCTGGTTCAACATTATAATGGTGGCCATCCTGGGTGAGTGGAGCAAGAAGCTGGATCTTCGGTGATGCCGTGAATTTATTGTACTGACAATGAATAGTGGTGCCATGGGCATGGCTGCCATCGGAGTTGCCCTATGGGCATACATGATGAAGTACTCTCCAGAAAATCCTGCTTGGTTCAATAGAGATAGATTTATCTTGTCGAATGGTTGGTAAAGCGGGAGATTTGTCCTTGAGAACTCGTCTGACAATGTACCAGGGCACACATGTTTATTTCAATACGTCTTTCTGCATCTGACCGGCTATAAACACATGACGATGGACCAATTGAAAACATATCACTCCTCATCTAGGTACTCTTTCTGCCCTGGGCATCCAGAAATCGAGCATGAAGGCATAGAGGTAACCACAGGGCCGCTGGGACAAGGAATCGCAAACGCTGTTGGTCTGGCTATGGCCACGAAGCACCTCGCAGCGACGTACAATAAACCGAACTACGAGATCGTGAACAATACCACCTGGTGTATGACTGGGGATGCTTGCTTGCAAGAAGGTGTAGGATTGGAAGCTATATCGTTGGCTGGCCACTGGAAACTCAACAATCTGGTCCTCATCTTTGACAACAACAATGTGACTTGCGATGGTAGTGCCGATATTGCGAATACGGAAAACATCAACGCCAAAATGGCGGCAAGTGGGTGGAATGTTATCGAGATATTGGACGGATCAAATGACATTGAGGGGATCGTTGCTGCTCTGAACACTGCAAAAGCCAGCAGGGACAAGCCGACTTTCATCAATTGCCATACGATCATCGGCATCGGTAGTGCAGTTGAAGGAGATGCAAAAGCTCATGGTGCTGCTTTTGGAGAGGAGGATGTGATGAGTATACACAGAAAATTTGGGTTTGAGGCTGATGAGAGGTTTAGCGTTCCCAAAAAGGTCTACAACTTCTTCCAGAAACTGTCCTTACCGCGTGGCAGAAAACTGGTTAGTGAATGGGAGAAATTGAGGTCCAACTACTGCGACGCGTATCCTGAGTTGGGTGCCGAGCTGTTGGCAAGAATCACCGGAGACCTTCCGCACAATTGGGAAGACCTCATTCCAAAATCCTTTCCAGCCTCTGCAACGGCATCACGAAAGTCTGCAGGACTGGTGTGCAACCCATTGGCACAAAATATACCCTCGTTCATGGTCGGTACTGCGGACTTATCGCCAAGTGTATACATGAGTTGGCCCGGAAAGGTGGACTTTCAAAGTGTGAGTCTCTCTGTGGAGTGACCACACCAAACTTGCTCATGTTCCTGTAGCCTGATCTTAAAACAACTTACGGCATCAATGGAAACTATGGTGGAAGATACATTCATTACGGCATCAGAGAGCATGCTATGGCGTCCATCGCCAACGGATTGGCAGCCTACAATCGTGGAACTATTATCCCAGTCACATCAAGTTTCTTCATGTTTTATCTGGTAAGATTTCTATACTGGCTGTACTATTCAATAAGTCTGACATGATATCAGTACGCCGCACCAGGAGTTCGCATGGGTGCTCTACAAGAACTTCAGGTTATTCACGTTGCCACACACGACAGTATTGGGACTGGCGAAGATGGACCGACTCACCAACCTATCGAGCTGGCATCGTTGTACCGCACCATGCCAAATATCCTCTACATTCGGCCTTGCGACTCGGAAGAGACAGCCGGCGCTTTCAAAGTCGCGGTGCGAGCAAAGCACAGCTCAACAATCATCTCGACGTCCCGTCAGAATCTCCCACAATACAAGGAGAGCAATCGTGAGGCTGTTCAATGCGGTGCTTATGTATTCCGAGAAAGAGAAGACGCAACCGTGACCATGATTGGTGTTGGTGCAGAAATGGCCTTTGCAGTTGATGCCACCGAGGAGCTTGAAAAGGACGGAATCAAAGTTCGAATCGTCAGTTTCCCGTGTCAGCGTCTTTTTGAGCAGCAAAGTCGTGAGTACAGACGTGCGACGTTACAAAGCAAAAAGACGGTTGCTGTGGTTGTGGAAGCTTATGCAGCAAATGGATGGGAGCGATATGCTAATGCCAGCATTTCAATGAAGACGTTTGGAAAGAGTTTGCCTGGAAAGGAAGCGTATAAATACTTCGGCTTCGATAGCTTGGCGATTGCCAGAAAGATCAAATCGTACTTGGAGGATTTAAAGCATGAGCGAATTTGGAAAGACGAATTATAGAATTGTAGGGTTGTGTTTACGATCCAAAACGGACTTCTATGCTGACTGAATATATCCTTTCACATCAACACGTTTTCTTCTGCCACGCTGCAAGCCTTCAATGCCTTCTTGCCGCTGAGTACCTTTCAATGTTCCAACTTCAGCTGTACAAGCATATTGTCTAGGTTAAAAACTACAGAATTCGCCCTGTGAGGAGACTCGGACTGAAACATGAGTCAGGCAGCCCAGATATCTTCCGCACTCCTTGTCATGACTCGGATCTCAATTGCTGGGGCTCTCATTTTTCGTTTCATCCCTTCAGGGCTTGCCTTGAGAGATTCAGAAGCAGGTGGAGAGGAAGATTGCCAAGACTTAGTGCCAGAGCTCTGCAGTGAATCAGATGACCAAAGCAGGGAAAATAGGCAACGGCAAGCGAATCCACAATACGAGGAAACTCCGAGCACAGAGACTCGGACATACGAGATCTTTCTTAGTTCAGAGTTTGGAGGGAGTTCAACACCGTTGTAGGCTCCCCTGAAGTACCTGAAGAGTCCCAGGAAGTTGGAGACGCAAATCTTGTGAGAGAGGAGCCCCGCGCTTAGCCAGGTGGGAAAGTGGGCGAAGTCCCCGCCAAGTTTGTCACCCTCTTTTCTGCTTGCTTTGAGCATTCCGGAGTTGAGAAATACTTCTTTATAAGTCGTCTTCTCCTCCGCATTTTGAATGGATGAGTAAGGACGAATATCGAACTATTTCATGTGTTTCCAATTAAGCACAGCACTTCCTACTTCTTCTATCCTTAACTATGGCTGATGCCAGCAACACCAAAACTGGCGACGCTGAAAAGACTGGGAATTCTTGCATTTAGAACGCCGATCAGGCCGGCTGGATTGCATACCAAGACGAACACGATGTTGGAGCTACCAAGCTATAAGAAAGTATCTATCACGACCCGTAGCTGGTGTTCTGGATGCAGAATCAGCTGTATTGGGTGTGTGTATGTACGTCTAAAGAGGGAAGAAGGAGCGGGGAGGTTGGGAACTACTGTAAGATACAGGGTGTCGCGCTAAGCTAAGCTAAGTCACGTGCGACACAACAGTATCCTTGGGTCTTGGATGGGTGTTTTCATGCCTTATGATATTCATCCTCAACAGCTTTGAAAATCAAGCAGGTAAGTTTCCTCTTTTTGTTTACGAAGAGACCTTTTCTGACCGTCGTGGAGGTGGCTCGGTACTCTGGATACCTCAGTCCAGAAAGGACTTCGGTTACAAGTACGGAAGTACCTAGGTTTTGCATGTAGGGTGGCAATCGGCGTTCAGTGGTGCTCCCGTTGCATCGTAAGAAGCTCCAGCTCGGAATGTATGTTCTGGTACAACTAATACTTCTCAGAGTATGCATAGCATCTCTACGTATCGGCTACGTTACGAGTACAGACAGACAGAAGTTAGTCCTGCGCACTCGGCCTCGTCTTCTCGTAAATTGGAATTACCGTTAAGCTTGTTACTACTACCAGCCCAATGCTCTTTGCTGGAAAATTAATCAGGTACAGTACGTATGAAAAGATGCTTCCTCTGGGCCCTCGCCCGACTGAAGCACTCTACAGCGGCTTTGTAATTGGGATTTTCGTCACACTGTCATTCACCTATATCGGCGAGGTAAGATACAGTTTCGTTGTACTTGGGATATAAGCACACCTTGCTTAGGCGAGTCCCACCGCTCTTAGATGAATAGTTAGCAGCGGTGTAGCGATCGCTTTCACATTGGGTCCATTCCTCGTCGCCCTGATCATTAAGGGGACAGTATCATATAGTACGTTACTCCTTGATCAAAGAATAAAATTGAAGTTCGCTGCAAACTCTTCGTCAGCTACTCGCTGCGCCTACAGATCAGTTTTCGTTGCTCAGTACGGGGTTGCCGCGGTCGGGACATTATTCATGCCTTTCATGCCCGAAGTGGGTAAGAACATTTCATCGAACGTCGAACAAGAATGCTGACCAAATAATCAGGTCTCCTTGGTGGCTCCTGGGCAAAGGAAACGAAGAAAAGGCAGCTCGATCTTTACGCAAGCTTGGTTACTCCCCAGAAGATATAGAAAAGCGCATGGCTACAACAGTGCTTACGCTTCAAGTATAATCCCCAAGCCTACAGCTCAGAAATGGACGGTCGGAAAAGTAATGTTCTTTCCAAAACAGGTAAAACGAACAACAAGCGATGCCTCATACTTTGAATGCTTCAGTAGTTCAAACCTGCGGCGAACCGGCATAGCCAATGCCCCATACTGCATCCAAACACTGTCCGGAATATACTTCGCCTCCAACTAGTCCCTACACCTATTACTACCAGCTTGCTGGATACTCCTCAAGCGAGAGTTTCATCCTCCAGATTATTCAGCAGGTCATCTCCATGATTGGGAACGCCATATCCTGGTTCCTCGTCGAGAGGGTCAGTCGAAGACCTCTTATATTCTCCGGACTCTGCTCTCTGACTGTGTATTTGATTCTCACAGATGCTCTAGAGGTAGTTGCTACACCGACAGCGCTGAAAGGTAAACCAAAAATTCCTACACAAATATAGACTTAATATCGGATCCTTTCACAGGGACGTGTGATCTTATCCTAGTATACTGCTGGGGCTACAATGTCACAATTGGAGCCATAGCATACACGCTTCTCGCCGAGACGGCGACATCTCGTCTCCGCTTCAAAACTCTTGTTATTGACATATTCGCGCACAACGCAATCAATGAAAGAGCCCGATACTCATCAATACTGAGAATCCGCCTTTAGTAGCTCGTAGGTAATGTGGGCTTTTGTTATCCCAAAGCTCTTCAATCCCGACCAAGCCAATCTCGGTGCCAAAGTCTCTCATCTTCGGCGGCCTTGCGGCCTTGGCCTGCTTGTATTTGTGGATTTATGAGCCCGAGACTGCTGGCCGGACCTATAAAGAACTCGATGAGGTATTCACTAGCAAGGTGGCTGGGAGGAAATTCAAGTCTACGAAGACACAAACTGAACTGGAGGGAGTGCAGGCGAAGGACATCCAGGCTGAGAAGACACAAGGTGAACATAATGTGTAGCAATGAATACACAGTAGTTAGAGACTGGCACCTTCTGGTCCAAGAATACGACCTGTTGGTATATTACTTTAACCAACGGGAAAGTTCCATGAAATCGAAAAAGAGCTATTATCCGTTTCGCTAGGCTCACTTTGCAGTTGACCGGACAGTGCATTCCTAAGCGAGTAAATCCAGCAAATCAGGGTTTGAGAATTGTTCAAGCTGAGTTGACTGGCACTGTACTACGATTTCTTCTCAATTAAATCCATAGGACTTAGTACCTCCTTCACAAATATACTAGAGCAAATTGGTATCAAGGTCCACCGGCATTGAGCACGTATCTCCTGCATGACTTGACCGACGTAGTTAGCAATTTCAGAACGACTGAAAGGGTTGGGAGGTATGCAACATAAGATTACGTACTGCTTTCAAAAGATCAAGCCTTTCCTTTGACTGCTCAAACACCCGCTTGTACTGCCTCAAACTCTCCCGGAGCATAGCATCTCCTGCCAGTCGTCCCTCACATATATCCTTCATTCTCAACTCCATTTCCTTGCGCAGAAATGGTTTACTGAGACTCATCTCATGTTCCATCTTGTCATACCCATCCACCAGAGCCACGCCTAGGGTTGAGGGTATGAACTCCTCAACTCCTCCACCGCCTCCTCCCCGAGCAGCGCCGCCGCCTCTACCGCCCCGGCCAGCTCTCGCGGCTCTCCCTCCTCGGCCACCACGGGCTGGGGTTGGAGCATGATTCCCACCGCCACCCCCTTTTAGCCGCGTGAAGACATAATCTCGTGTTTTGATTGTATTGATATGCTCTGCCATCGTGGCATCAGTTCCTATACCATTAGCGTCCATCAACGCAATGAGATCTGGCTCTGTCAGAAAACTGGGACCTGCAGTCTTTCCTTCCGTCATCATAGCTTCGGTAGGCTCGAATACTTCTCCGGTTGTGAACTTTGGTAGAGTGGTACTATTCGTCCAGTTTTCGTAGGGATAAACATCAAGATAGTTTCTTGCCAAAACAACGACTCCATGGGCACTGAAAACTTCATCGCCGTACAGGACATCTATGTCTGTTGCCTGGCCCTTCGCGTCATCGGAACAGCAAGCCAGGAAGCGACGTGTGATAAACTCATAAACTCGTTTTTCTTGGTCGTTCAAATTGGCAGGAGCGCAGTAGGCCACAGGGTGGATGGGTGGATGTGCCTTGTCATCGTGACTCCCTTGTCGTGGTTGTTTGAAAGATCCGTTCACCAAGTTCTGAGCAAATCCGCCCCATCGGTTGTCCTGCGTCTGCTTTTCTACCAGTGCCCTAAGATTCATACCTGGATCGAATCGATCGGTTTCGGTTCGGGGATAACTGATGAACCCCTTTTGGTAAAGACCCTCTGCAACAGCCATAGCTTCGTGACTGTTCATTCTCAAGAACCAGCTGGCATTTTTCTGCAGTTCGACAGTCGTCAGAGGTAATGGCTTCCATTTACTAGTAGGCTTCTCCTGAACTTTTATGACCTTGGCAGTCTTGGCTGTGATGCATCTTTCAAAGAGAACAACAACTACTGCTCGATCGAACAGCCGATTGCGCTTCCAATTGAAAATGACATTGATATCGTCACGCTTGTGGGTGACCTGGACGCTCCAAAATGGCTCTGGTTTGAAGTTTTGCACTCTGAAATAACGATCCACAACGAAGCCGAGAGTCGGGAATTGGCAAAGTCCTGTGCGGGTTAGGTCAGCTTGAAAATACACTTTTGACTGCGGGATGATTTACCAAAGCTTATGACTCTCCTGCCGCCATCTGGCCGAACGCTGAGAGGCCCACCCAAGGGCCGGAGACTATTTGTCAGATACCTCGTAAATGCAAATCCGATCCTGAGATCCAGCTCGATGCGTACAGCAACTGCGTGTATCTGTCGGTCGTCAAGATTTACCGGATGCTTTGCTGCGTGAATTATGTGTCTGGACAATTATCAGATGTGACCTTTATACAGCTAGAGAGACTTACGCTCTCTCGATGTTGCTGAATTTGGCTCTCCTCACCTCTAGGTTTGGGTTTCCCTTGAGAGCTTCGGATCTTACTTCACCACCGATGTGCTCTCCTTCTCGATCACAATCGGTCCAGATGAATAGGGCACGAGATCCTCTCGCATTGTTGGAAATATTATCAGAGATTGGTTTCTTGTCCTGCGATTTGCACTTAACGATCCTGGCAAATGTCCGCAGCGAGGATGATCACGCACCTCTTCGACTTTCACGAGTACAGGTGCATCGAAAAGTGCATCTGGTGGAGGATGGCTCCAATCGCGTTCATACTCATCGGTGAATTTCGTTGCCGTCAAATGACCAGATACGCTGGTCATGAGCACATTGCAACCTCCCCAGGGCGGACCAAAGTCAAACGTGAATGTGTAGTTCTTGATGTATTGGTTGCCAGTGTTTCCCTGGGACGAGATTAGTCTGTGCCTAGAACTATCTCTCAGGATCTGGGACCCATCTTACGGTTTGAAAGTGACCCCCAGAGAGATGCTCTGCTACAGCTTTCGAGATGGAGTTCTTCTCTGCCACGCAAAGGATCTTTCCAGGCATGGCAGCGGTGTCACCGCATAAGTGCTTATGGAGACTTCTTGGCCGAATTAACGGTACTCACATGGTCTGTCGAAACTTGTGGAGAGCATCTTTAAGATTTACAGCCCACCGGGCGCGTCAAGAAGATCTCAAATAGATGCCAAGTTGGTGGCGAGAGGAAATAACGCGTGACGGAGAGCTGAGTGGTGTTGGAGCCGGAAGATTTAACCTTAACCTTAAATTGACGAGCACACTGCACGCCGGATGCGGGAAGAAGCGATTCGAGGGAAACTGCACCCCTGCTGGTGCTGTACTGTAGACTTCTAGCTCGGCGTCATTGACTTGATTTCGTCAACAACAAGAACCCGCCCACTTCTCATTGTACCAGAACCACCTCGAACAATCCGACCTCCGAACCCTCAATCCTCAACAACAAACATTCATCATGGCTCTGCCAGTCATAAAGACGCTCACTGAGTGCTCATCCCTGCAGAAGATGGTGCTTCCGTACCTGCCACAACTCTACGCCCTCCCCCAGCGGCTCCTACAATCGTGGAACAACCCCGCAGAGCTACAGACCATATACCTCGCCACCAACCCTCTGATAACTTCCTTGGCGTTCTCGCTGTTCCTTGCACCGGTGTTCCTCATCGTCTCCGAAATCAACAAAAACTACTCACAAGTCGATCGCTGCTGGAGCATTCTGCCTACAATCTACAATGCACACTATTGCCTGTACGCCCATCTCAATGGTCTCGAGACCTCACGACTGGACCATTTAGTTGCATTTAGCACAGTGTGGAGTGTTCGTGTCCTTCTAGACACCTCTGAATCTGCTAACCTGGGTTTCAGTTACGATTAACCTTCAACTACTGGCGCAAGGGAGGATACAATATTGGCTCAGAGGACTATCGATGGTGAGAGTACACATTCCTGGGTTTGGATGTAATTTTGCTGATCGTTCGTTGTACAGGGAGGTCCTGCGAAAGTACCTAAATCCCGCTTTCTTCTTCGTCTTCAATGTCACCTTTATATCCCTCGCTCAAAGCATCCTCCTCTTCCTAATTACGACCCCGACATATGTTATGGTATTGGTGGCTCGTTTTGGAAAGGCAATGTCAACAACCGATGTCGTCTTTGCTAGAGCGTTAATGGGACTGGTCCTTGTGGAGGTCTTTGCAGACCAACAGCAGTGGAGTAAGTTTCTCCTGAGAGCCAACATCTCTTATTGCTAATATTTTGCCTCGTGAAGATTTCCAGGAAGCCAAGAGAGTCTACTTAAAGACTGCAAAGGTCCCCCACAAATTTGATCAAGAAGATCTTGATCGTGGATTTGTGGTCACTGGCCTCTGGTCCTGGAGCCGACACCCCAATTTTGCTGCAGAGCAGGCAATCTGGGTTGTTCTATACCAGTGGGGTTGCTGGACTTCAGAAGTACTTTACAACTGGACTTTCTTGGGAGCCATGTCATACCTCCTTCTTTTCCAGGCATCGACCTGGTTCACAGAGCACATCACTGCCGAAAAGTACACAGATTACAAAGAGTACCAGAACAGGGTTGGAAAGTTTCTCCCAAAACTTGTATCGGACCTTCCAGGAGATTTCAGCGACCAAAAAGCCAAGCCAAAGATAGAGAAGGCAGAGAAGAAGGATGGAACATTAAAGAAAAGCATTAGATAATCGTTAGATGGCGATCATTTGTGTTTTGCCTAAGGTTTGGCCCCCCTTTTAGTCGAGGGTGTTTGCACTGTTTGCACTGTTTGCACCCCCTGTTTGCACCGTTGTCAAATATCTTATCGAATTCACATTTAGACGATTCTGCCATGCCTTTATCGTAGTTTTGCCCTTGATTATTGTCACGGGATCGCTTCGTTAGTCGCGCTTCGTTAGCATAAATAGTGCCCTTTCGATCTGATCAGTTCAGAAAGAAACATCTCCACCCCTGAGTTAAAACCCTCCTTTCGATCTCATATCGCGCCACTCATCGAATCACAGAGCACTTCTACAGTTCTTTATTTCCTCAAATCACACCACCCAGACCTAGAAACAATGTCTAGCAACAAGGATTCCACACCGGTAACGCCGTCGACTCCAACTCGCACTTCCAACAACCAGCCAACTCCTCAGGCTCCTTACCGTCCTACTGTGGAGCGACTGGTTTCCGACACCACCAATAATACCACAGCCCGAGTCGCCAGCAATGCCCTCCCGTCTTGCCGCATGCCTCAGTACAATGAGCATGGCAACTTGGCAGACGTTATGGCTCGTACATACCCTACACCAACTGATGTGGTTAACGTTGCCGAAGCCTTGGAGCTTCCCCCACAGCCAAAAACCTTCAAACACCACTTAGACGATCTGAGAAAGAATGGCGAGAGGAAGAAGGTTCGCATCATGACTGAAGAAGACCGAAAGGCGGAGTTTGAGCGTGTGAAGGCTACTCTCAGGAGTCTGGGACAAAAGCCGTCTTCATCTTGAGTCAAGTATGTGATATTCACTCTGATGATTCATAAGTCATGTGCTAAGTAAATTTTTCAGCATTGGAGGTATCCATCGCTTTGAACTTACGTGGGATGTATTGGTGTGTTCTGTGGCATTGCATGGAGTTCAGTTCAGCGGGAAGAGCGTTTGTCTGCATTTGGAAGGAATCTCAATTCAGTTGACAGGCATGTGTTTCCGCATTGCAAAGGGGTTGTATTGATGGCGTAACAGATAGAAAGGTTCCATCATGTGTTTCGTCTGGGGATTGTCTTGTCAGGAGTTTAATCTTCATCAAGTGTAAGGACTATTCAGGTTTTCGACAGCACGAAAGGCAATATCACAGCGAGAAGACCTTACAATGGAAACAACTCACAACAATGATGCTATGTTCATCAAGATTCTATCAAAAAGTTCATACCTCATTTAGTTTGGTATCTCGATTGTAGCTGCATGCCCTACCCCTCCCTCCCCCCAAGTCGCACCCGCTCCAACGCCAACTCCTCATGCGAAAAATAGTACCCAAACCGTTTCAAAAGCAAGAATCAACGTGTTGACCCGTTGAGGTGGCCATCGAAGGTTCATGTAAGCAGGGTCAAACTCCACCAGATGCCCCAAAGCACCCATATTCTATCGTCGATGCTATGTTCAAAAAGAGTGTATAATGAGAGAGTGGCGAAGCGTATCCTGTTCCAAGGCGACAATTACACTCTCTGGCTGGCGAAGTCAAGCACATCACAATCATCTTCGAAGAACCCCTCTTCGTCAACATCTCCGGAATTTTCGCCAGCACGTGAAACAGCCTTACGTCTTCTTGTGGTAATCACGATCTGCTCCATCTCCTCGGTGCTATCCGTGACCCTCAAGACGCGTTCTATTGCTGACGAGGGGAGTGCGCGGTGATCCGCAGAATCGTCCACATCATCATCTGGGTTGTGTGGAGGTCCTACATCAAGTTTAGTGATTTTGATGCGTCTACCGAAAGCCCAAGCACCTGTGGATTTGCTGCAGGATGAAGATTTCACCTCATCTGCCAACCCAGGCGGAGAAAGGAGAGCGGACACAGAAGGTGAAGGCAGAGGAGCCTCCTCGTGCGAATAAACGTGCAGCCCCACGCGTCGATCAGTATGGAATGGCTGGTATGGAGCATTCGATTCGATCTCCGCCTGAGGAATGGATGATTCTGTTCCACGCAACTGGGGCGCGGGAGATGGCGAGTGTCCCGTCTTCCAACGAGACTCCTCGATATCTCTTTCGGTGAGCTCGAGGTCACTAACTTGATTCAGGTCGCGCGTAATTTCTGGCGCGAACTTGAAATCAAGTAGATTCGGAATACGATATTCAACGTATCTGGCGCCTCTCGAGGCTTTCTGTTTGTCCACCGGGCGATCCGCTCTTCTGTTCTTGATAGAATAAAACCGGACAATCCCACCTGCTACCGCCATGACAGAATCGTTTCTCTTCCCATTGAGTAGTAAGATGCACGCTCTGCTGGGAACGGCCGTGCTGTTAGGGAGATACAGCTTCGTGTGCCCGGATTTGCGCATTTCGTTCATCTTCCCTGTTGCCGCTCCAACAGATCTACTAATTCCAGCAGCCAGGGCTTGTGTGCCATGTCCCGCCTGAGCTGTTACAGCTTTGGCAGACAGGCCAACGCTGCTTCGACGTCGGCGGCTCACGAGAGGTTGCGCTGCAGTCCACAGAGAACTGACTGCGCTCGACGCCAATCCAGTAGCGGTAAGGGGTGGATTGGCAATTTCACCGGCGCCGTCATCTGACTTCTGAGCTGGACCTCTTCGACGTTGTGGAGGCCATGTGAAAGCACTGGCTGGGAGGTCAAGTATATGAACAGTCCCTGGTTCCGTAACCATCGCCGCACGCTCCCCATGAGGGGACGTCCACACAACATCAACAATCCTAGCGATGGTCATCCTCGAGAATTGGGCGATCTGTCGAACATGAGGGCCTGGAAACCCCCCGCCTTGAACTCCCGCCTTCAAGAACGATGCCTTCGCGTATTGGATGCGCATCAGGTCCCAAACTGATTGCACATCGCCCTTGCTACTTGCTGTAAATAAGGCTAGGCCACTTGGAGCAAAAGACAAAAAGCTGCATCCATGAGGAACTTTGAACGTTGCTAAGGGATGTGGGGATGATGCCGTTGATGAACTGTGTTGAGCAAGAGATTCCAAGTCGAGAATCGATATCAGGCCGGGATCTTTCGAAACGAGAGGTGCTGGAGTTGGTAACCCATGGGTAGGAGGGAACTGCTGTCCCATATTTGTCCGGACGTTCGAGTGGGCTTGGTACTGGTCTCCATTTGACTGTTGATTTGACGAAGACTTGTTCCTATAGTTGTTCCAGGCATGAATCCCCCAGTCCGTTACCAGATTTCCCGCTTCAATAAACTTTTGTGTTCCTATCTGGACAATTTGCTTCATCATGCTCTCTCCACCAGGAGTTTCAACCATGCAGTTCACGCCTGGTAGTTGCGGGGGAGCATAAGCATTCAACCCATGAACTCTTGCCGTGGAAACGGCACTGGGAACAGCCGCACGAAGGGAGACTTGTGATGACGGTGCTGGTGGGCAGTAAGCTAACCAGCGGCCACTGAGTGACAGTATGGAGGCTTTGTATTGTTTGCGCACCGAGATAGGATCGGTCGATGGCCAGTCACCATCGACCAAACCGTTTGGGCCTACAGGGTCAAGTGTAACCCCGTGTTGCACGGTGGTCCAAATTTTGCCAATGCACCTGAACAGCTCTGACGAAGCAGAGTCGGCTATTGTTTGACGGAAGATCCAAGTTTCTCCAGTCGTACCAGAAGCTACAACGATGGTACCGCTCTCTGCACGAATGGTTAACGCTCCGACCGGAGGTGGCGCCACAAACAAAGGACTAGTTGTTGGAATTGCCAGGTGAATTTTGGGAACGGAGAGCAAAGTTGCAACATGTTGTTTTGTGCGAAGCGAATAAACCTCTACCGAGGTTTGATAGTATTCGATTGGGTCATTGTCATTCATGGACGGCCCAGGCATTCTTGGTGATCCTCGAGCACTGCCATTTTGAGATACGGAGATAGCTTCCGAGGGAGGTGTTCCATCATCACCACTTGACACTTCACTGGATGCCCAGATTGGCCCATGGACAACGGCAACTATCAACGGAGCGTGTTTGGAGCCAGTCCCCGGGATTCTCCACGGCAGTATTTTGGCGTTGTAAACCCCACCTCGTAGCCCATCAATACTGGATGTCTTATGCAATCCTCTCCTTGAGACTGCATAGATATTTATACCCCCTTCGTATCCGGTCACGACGACATTCTCAGTTGATTTCGACTGTGAAGATGTTGGCAGACTGTCGAAACCACAGTAAAACCCTTTATCCCCGGGAACCAGTCCGGGAGTTGGAGGGGAGAGCATCAGGTTAGCATCGACACCATAGAAGTGGGGTTGAGGTTGGTGCGGTAGTGGAGGGTGTTGCGCATATCGGGGGTGTTGTGAATACATCGAGCTTCGACGAGCAGCGTAGGAGGATATTTGCGATCGGTGCTCATCAAAGCCTTGTGTGTAGTTACCGTCAAGTTGATAGCTTAGAGGTCTTCTTCGGCTTGAGGGTGGGGATGCTGATGAAATATGGCCGTTGGAAACTCCTCTATCTCTTATTGCCCAACCTTCATATGAAGAAGGTAGGTACGGTGCGGGAGGACTCTCCTCCCCAAGGTTTATCAGATTGGAGGGGGAGCTCGAAAACGCAGGGATATTCTTTGCCCATTCGTTTGTGCTCTGGGAAGAGGATCGGTCTAATGCTGCGGAGGACAAAGCATCCAGTACGGGGGATGTGATGGGATTCCCATTCGAAGGGGAAGCAACTGGCTTCATCTCTGGTGACTGAACTCGAGTAGATTGAGCAAACGGTTTATTCCTATCCACAGTCAGTCACCCGCCATTCATGGGACAGGGCTTAGATCGTGGAAAGTGTAAGAGGGAAGACTCACTTCGTCACCGATACCCCGCCTCCACCACTGTCTTTCCCCGTTCCATTATTTTTTCTGCTACTCTTCGTCCCAGTCGACAATATCTTCTGAGACAGCTTGCTGGCTTGTATATTATTACTCGAGATGTTGTTGTTCTGTTGATCCGGCATTCAAATGGCGACTTGGTCTCACAGCGGGCGGTCGCGATGACGGGTCGCGGCAATGTCCCAGTTCCACTGCAGGAAGGTGCGCGAGCAGCTGAAGCGGAAAGCTCGAAATGTATCTATCGTTCGGCTGAAATGGTCTCACGATCGGGAGGGGTTTCTGCAATGTTTCCGGAGTTTTGTTACAGCTCTTTATAAAGAGCTTCGTAGTTGTTGATGGGAGTGGAGGGGCAGCTTTCTGACTGCAACCGGCGAGAGTGATGAGCCTGATTCGCTGAGAGCTCCAAAGGAATTATGCACTGCACAAGCTGGGGATTTCCTGATTACGTATCTGCAAGGTACGGCAAAGTCGTACAATTGGCTTTTGCACATTAATCCGATCAGATCAGCAGATCAAATGTAGATCTTATGGCGGACCGTCCTTGGATACGATGTTTTGCTACAAGAGCTCATGGAGCATTGCGACTACAATGTGTTTTGCCGCTATCAAGAAGCCGCCTGGGTATATTTCGAACATCTGCGCTGGACAATACCCATCCCACATTCCTGCAAGGTGTCCCCTTTCGTGATTGCCTGCCACCTAAGTTTACTCTCACGCTATGACGGGCAATTGACGCTTCCACGAGCTCTTCCAGCAAGACAACAGCCAAGACTCCAATCCTACACTATCAAGTCTACCTTATGCCTTCTTCTTTCCAGCAGCCTTTGCTTTCGCCGCCTTCTTCCGGTTGCTTCGAATCATCACCGCGCTTAAGAACGATCCCACCACCGCACAGCCAAGCAGAATGAGGATAACAGGGATACGGATAGCCCAGACTCGGGGCGGGAACATATTTTGTAACGGGTGATCCGAGTCGACGAAAGGCTGGAATGACAATTAGTTCTTAATCTTCAGAGACTATGGAAAGGCTTGCCATCAAGAGCGTCCATATGGTGTAATAGAGAAAGACGACTGAAGCAGCGACAAGCATCGCGAGTCCAACGAGTTTATCGAGCTGGCCTGTGTTAGCAGCGTATTTTGACAGGAAGCCCGATGGAGTTGCCATTCCAGGACTTACCATCGTTACAAACAGGCTAGGAAGGAGTGTGATGGAGCAGACGCAAATGACTGAAAGTTTTAAAGCCACAGTCGTTGAAATGTGAAGCTGGCTCTCTTGAACCCAAGCAAAAGTTATTGCCAGCGAAACACAGAACGCAACCTGGTGGATGACTCAGCGAGGCAGCTAAACCTTGTTTTAAGCGTGATACGCTAAAGTGAATTTCACGTTGATGTTGACAGCCTCACGAAACTTTCATTCTTCCTACCTTGATCTCTGAATTCGCGCCGACGTCACTATCGCAAAGATGGAGGTCGCGCGAGGCAAGACTGAGGATGAGAAACAGGCGGCGGCAAAAGCTGAGTACGAGAAGCTTTTGACCATGCGATCTGGTGGCACCTACATCCCACCCGCCCGACTACGAGCCCTTCAGTCCCAGATCACCGACAAGACCAGCAAGGAATACCAGCGCATGGCATGGGAAGCTTTGAAGAAGTCGATCAACGGTTTAATCAACAAAGTCAACGTCTCGAATATCAAGCACATCGTTCCGGAGCTTTTTGGCGAGAACTTAATCAGAGGTCGAGGACTCTTTTGCCGATCCATTATGAAGGCGCAGGCTGCCAGTTTGCCCTTCACACCAATATACGCAGCGATGGCGGCTATTGTGAATACCAAGCTCCCGAACGTGGGCGAGCTCCTCCTGAAGCGGCTCATCGTTCAGTTCAAGAAGGGATTTAAGAGGAATGACAAAGCTGTATGCCTTTCTGCGACAACCTTCATTGCTCATCTATGCAACCAACAAGTGGCCAGCGAGGTCGTTGCGGCACAAGTACTTCTGCTTCTTCTTCACAAACCAACAGATGACAGCGTGGAGATTGCTGTTGGGTTGACAAGGGAGGTCGGGCAACACCTGGAGGAGATGAACCAAGCCATTGCCTTAGCCGTCTTCGACCAATTTCGGAGCATTCTACACGAGGCTGATATCGACAAGAGGGTGCAATATATGATTGAGGTTCTGTTCCAGGTTCGGAAAGACAAGTACAAGGACAATCCTGCCATCAAAGAGGAACTAGACTTGGTGGAGGAAGAAGATCAAATCACCCATGTCATTGCCTTGGATGACGAAATCGATGTGGAAGATGGTCTGAATATTTTCAAATTTGATCCACAGTGGGAGGAGAACGAAGAGGAATATAGAAAGACGAAGGCGGAAATCCTTGGGGAGGGTAGTGGTGAGGAAGGCGACGAGGACGATAGTGATGATAGCGAAGACAACGAAGAGAGACAAGAAGAGAAGGTATTGGAGATTAAAGATCAGAGCAATACAGATCTTGTCGCCCTCCGAAAAACGATATACCTGACAATTATGTCCAGCATCGATCCGGAAGAATGTTGCCACAAGTTGATGAAAGTCCAACTTCCCGCTGGCTTAGAGCCCGAGCTTCCTTCTATGATCATCGAATGCTGCTCGCAGGAGAAGACGTATTCAAAGTTCTATGGCCTCATCGGTGAGAGGTTTGCCAAGATCAACCGTCTTTGGACCCAGCTTTTCGAGGATTCCTTCGCCAAATATTATGACACTATCCATCGATACGAAACAAACAGACTGCGAAACATTGCGCGCTTCTTTGGCCATCTCATTAGCTCCGATGCCATTGGATGGCACGTCATGTCTGTCATTCATCTGAATGAGGAGGAAACGACTTCTAGCAGTCGCATTTTCATTAAAATTCTCTTTCAAGATCTCTCGGAGGCCATGGGCATGAAGAAATTGCAAGATCGCCTAAAGGAAGACCTTCTCCGACCCTACTTTGAAGGACTCTTTCCTCATGATAACCCCCGCAATACAAGATTCTCCATCAACTACTTCACTTCTATCGGCATGGGAGCTGTTACCGAGGAGATGCGAGAATATCTTCAAAATATTCCGAAACCCGCGTTACCAGCGCCGGTGCCTGAGGATTCGGACTCCGAGTCAGAGAGCTCAGTATCAAGTTATTCGTCGCGCAGTGGCTCGTCTTACTCGAGATCGCCAAATCGTGGCCGCAAGCGTTCATTATCAAGATCAAGATCACGATCCAGTTCTCGCTCACCATCTCGGTCGATCTCCAGGCCAAGACTGAGACGTTCAAATCGTTCAAGATCTCGATCAAGCTTGGGACGCTCGACTCGCTCAAGATCTCGATCAGACTCCCGTTCAAAGATTGGACGTTCAACTCGTGCGAGACTGCCCTTAAGATCTCGGTCTACATCGCGAACACCACCTAGAAGGATTGGAAGAGAGAGACAGAGAGGCCGGAGTCTGACGAGATCAATGTCACGCTCGGTTACGCCGCCGCGAAGAGCAACACGTCGGGATAGTCGGTCACCGTCACGAAGCGGCGGAAAGAGAAGGCGTGTTGATAGCGAATCGATGTCTCCTCTGCCTAAAAGGGGCAGGCGATATAGCTGAGAATAGATTTGTAAGTTATGAAATGGGGGTTTGTCGGCACCAGCCAAGCATTGCTGGAGTCTAATTAACACAATCGAATGGCCTAGCGTTGTTTCTACGAGTATAACTCCGTGACCGCTGAAAAATCCACTGCTACAGTATCTGTCTGTTCCTCGCGGCCTTCGTCATGTGACAGAAGCCTCACCGTGACGGGTGACACACACAACTGACTCAGCAGGAGACATTGGCGTGAATGAGATTCATTCGCTGGGAACGCGGAATGGGCTGGGTCACTCGTCGCCTCTCAATCAGCAAAAGTGATGCCCATCACGCGGAAGTGCCCGTGAGTAATCAGCAAGCGCTGCTCCACCGCCGATGAGAAAGTCCAGCGCCAGTTTCCAAAACCCGGGATGGCAGCAGTCATGTCCAGGTCATTTCCAGTAGCGCGAGCCACCAAGCCAATACCCCACCAACCAACGAGAGGGTGTTTGCACCGACGTTGGAAACAAAATGGATTGAATGGAAGGAATCGACCCTTCACAAATGGGTCGCGATGCACCCATCGTCCCATCCCCTTCTGCGCGTCGGGACCGGCGCGCGAAAGTGGCCTTTGGCTGCTCCTATTCGGGCAGCATTTCCTCATTAGTAAGCATCCATGCCTGTTCAATGCTCTCCACTAGTGGCCTTGTGGAGGATGACAAAAGGTTTGATCCTGGTGATCCACAGCACCGGCCCTCATGCAAAGGTAAAAGAGTCCGCAAGATGACACGCCCACGAAATCAACGCCAATTGGAGAATTCACTCGGCAAGGCACGCGGTTCCGTGCCGATGTGCTTCGCGGGCCCGCTGCGAGGTCAATTATTATTAACGTTAATTCAGCCATGAGCTGGACCGGCTCACTTCGCGCCAGCAAATCAAGCTCCCTCTTTCTCCTAACTCCTCCTTACCCCTACATTGATCGCCATGGGAGCGCGACCACAGGAGCTATGTAATAGAGCCTGGAGTACCGAGTGCTCAATGCCCTTTACCCAGAGAAAAGAGACTTAGTCGATGCGGCGCATAGCAGTTATACACCTCTGATCACCCTCTGCTCTGTCTCATGGTGTCCCGACGACCGTGACCACAGGACGTCCTGCGCATGGTGTGTAAGCAGCTCCCTCTTGTCGAGCACCCTCCCACGCTCTCTGATCGTCTTGTGTACTGACAGGCCGTTAATTGCGCAGATTCTCTCAGGTCTTGCGCCTTGTAAGATACGAAGGCCAAAATTTCCTGCGGGACCCAAGGCCGGATGGCTGGGCAGCTCAATACTCCCTCCGAAAGACATAGGCTCTGGCAGCGTGGTGATGGATGCCCGGGAGCGAGAGAAGTCCCAGTCACGTCGGCCGAGCATTAAACGACCTTGGGAGGAGGACAACGTCTTGCCAGAAGCGGGCAACACCTCTTTTGGAGCAACATTACCCCCAATCGATCCCCTACAGTGTCGCAGAACATCAACCTCCAGGCAAGCAGAAGCTGGAGGCAATTTTCGTAATATATACCACCCAGACAGCCAGGAAGTCGGGGCGAAGAGGGCCAGATACGAGGGGGGAAATGATTACATTGCCTTTTCAGAGGGGAAGGTCCAATCCCAAGCATCTCGTAAGTCAAGCAGGAACCCCGCAATCGCCGCCCAAATTCTGATTCCCTTACCAATCTAGAACTATATAATCCGAATCAGAGCTCTTTTGGCCCACCCGGTTTCCAAGAGCGGCAAGGCGGGGAACCCGCAAATGCTCAAGATACCGCCATTCTGTGTCGACGATGCAGGAGGCTGACCACACAGATTCAAGATTTAGAGCTCGAGGCTTGTGAGAAGTGCGAAAGCAATCCGGAGCTAGCCCTTGTCACCCAAAAGGCTGCAGCTGCGCTGACTCATCTGGCCAATACTCTTGTTTCTGGTATCTCGTCCGCTCGTCGCGGTGTCATTCGTGTGAGTCTGTCGGGATCATGCAGCCCTTCCCCCCCCCCCTCCCTCCCTGGTGAGATGGTGGATTCTTGCTGAACATACAATAAAATCAGACCCCTGAGGAATTTCAAGTTAGCTCGGCCGACTGTCCTCCAATTGCACAGTACGGGTTGAGACACACCCTCAACTGGTTACTTGGCAGAATCAACCACATTAATGGCCTAGCGGACCAGTTCGTACAGAATGTGCCGTCAGAATTCTCACCTACTTTTGACAAAAAGTTTACTGGGCCTGGCCAGAGCATTGAAGATGGTCTTCCCAGCATCATGAAGCGCCGCATCATTACCGAATCTGATGAGGCTCCCACAGACAGGAGCGACAATGCTGAGCCCCTCTCTGACGCAAGGATGTACACGAGGCAGAGGTCTATTGCAACAACGATGATGGGCAACGAGGAATCGCCATCACGATCCCAGAATGAATATCATCATACTTCGCAGTCCTCATTAGGTGGGCCAAGCCGCCGGGGATCTTTTATGAATCCCCCACCAGCACCCAACCGCCAACTCCCTTCGCCGCCTGGGCGGTCCCTCCCATCTCCAACATCAATCAACTTTCCTTCTCCGTCCGCTGGACCCTATGGAGTTGCCCAACCTCTCAACTTGCCTACGCCATCAAATCTACATCATCAATCACCGCCAAGTGGCTACTTGCCACCGATTGGAGCTGCACATCGGACCGACGCCATCCAAGCTCATTCTGCAGCCCTCCAGCATGAAGTATCTGTTCAGAAGATTGCTCTATCATCCCTCCAGGGTGAGCATGATAAGCTCCTAGCTGCCTTTTCCCGCTCTCAGACTCGTGCCAGTGCGTTGGAGAAGAAACACGCCGTCTCCGATAGCGAGATCATCAGCCTGTCGGAAGAGAAGATGCGGTTGCAAACTCAGGTCATCGAGTTGGAGCGCGATGTCGAAGAATTATCGCGCACGAGGGATGAATGTCGCCAGGCTGGAGTGCAAGAGGCTGCTCAGTACGTGGAGATTGTCAAAAAAGCAAGTCAACTGGAAGAACTCGCGGCTGAAGAGCGAAAGAGTTGGAGCAAGATGAAGGCTGAAATGGAGCAAACAATCGAGGCACTAAGGGCTGAGGCCACCGCATCAGATGTGGCACTACACAGCGCAGCCCTGCTTCCTCTCACCCAAATCATTGACGACGTTGATACGCCAGCGTCATCTGTCGAGGCCCAGATGGACCTCAAGATAGAACCCACGGCAGATACCGTACCTACATCATACCCGAAGGAGTTCCTACAGGAATCTAACGAAGGACTCAAAGAAGAGATTCGTCGGTTGCGATCTCGGTGTGCAGAAGTGGAATCTGCACTGCGCGTTGTCAGAGATGACAGCCGTAAGATGGAAGGAATAATAGAGGCTCTAGGCTTAGCCGGGAAGTCGATCTTGGAACGATCTGATAGAGCACTTGGAAGCGTGACCGAGGCTTAAGAGCCAGTTGGCTCTGGGCCACCAGAGAGGTTCCTACCGCATACATCTAATAAGCGTCTAATCATTGCAGGCGTTCGAATTAGGTTGGACATCCGAAGGGAACGTTTTGTGGGTTTTAAAAATATCGCGCCTCCCCAGGCCGCTCAAGCTAGCTTGGAGATGTTCTTACCCTCTGCTCTGTGAAAGGAGACGGGCAATCAATTATAATTTCGGAGGTGCACCTAGCATTTCTGACTGGATCTTGAGGCACAAGACTCTCGGGACCACCTTGCACACAGTGATTGAGTGAGGCGTGTATCCACGTCGGTGTACATGGGGAGATTTCCTACAGGCTCGCCAAATGCTGTGCAAGGATCAACGCAAGGTCCATGCCCGCAGGCCACGACTCCCATCCAAGATCTCCGACACTCTTCAAACTTCGCATCTCCGAGTCTTCAGGCAAAGGTGGCGTGAGAAATCGCGTGAGGTCAGGGCTCTAGGACAGAATGATTCAAAACAATTTCATTGTCGTCGCAAATCATTAGCGTCATCTGCTCCCCAAAACAGGGCAAGGCCCGCCCGCAATAGCGGATAGCAGTCACGGCCCTCGACTCTCTGAAACGCAGAGACGTCGCGGTTTTGAAGGAAGGGCACTCGTTAAGCCTCATAGTCCAAAAATAACACTCATATAATCGTTTTGGAGCCCCAAAGCTGGGAAAGGAGCCTGCAATCAATGTGTCTTTCGGACGTCGTTGCTCCATTGCTGTCGTTTGTTTTCAGGTCCGCCAAAGTTCGAGCGTGCATCTGTCGTCTGTTGAGCGGATTTACTTTCTCTTCGATTCTATACTATAATTTATGCACGTCACTCTTGTTGCACGATATCATCGTTGTAGTCGAAGTCTATATTGAAAGGAACTCCCTCCTCGTTCCATAAACAACCTGTCAGCAACGGTATCTTGCCGGAAGATCGGCATCCCGAATACAACCTACCTCAGCTCACACCTAACATCTGTCAATATGGGTCAAGCATTTTCGGGACCCAACGCCTTCAAATTCTTCGGCTTCACACCAGCAGCGACGGCTGTTCTACAAAGAAGTCCGCTCCTCCTCGTTATCCTCGTTGTCGTCCTCGTTGTGTGTATAGGTCTGGGTCTGCTGGCCTGGTACATACATTATGTCACAAACATCCCATATCGGAAGCCTAAAGAGGTGAAGGGAGCGAAGAAATAAGGACGGGGTAGTGTCACGGGGTTGACGAGTCGAAATGGATTTTGGGAGGTCAATCCAGGATGGATATTGGCAACGAAAGGACTATTTCCGATATACCTTCACGGTCCCACGGCTGGACGCCTAGAGTGAGATGTGCAGGACACCCCTTGCTGGGTATTTATTTTTGGGAGGTTATTGTGTGAAATATTTTGGGGGGTTTTGGATCGACTCTTACATTCTCGAGAGAATGCTGTTTATATTAGCCTTCCGCGCGCATTCAAAGTCAATGTGCAATACAAATTTGAGAAATTCATTTGAAGTCATTTGTGCAATTCAATTCGGCTGTGTGTGCTGCTAAAGCATCGCTGTTGTGTGAAGTGTGAAATCGCTCCGCTGTCTCTGTCCATATGCAAGCTCTGCAAGCCCTGAATATCCACGCTGAATACAGTTCACATAGTGGAATGTCTGCATTGCTCTTAAGCATTAGATAGCTCCTAGCTTCTTGCTCAATGCTGCAGTGCGGGAAACAAGTGACCGGTCAAGCTCTCAAACCGACGTTCAAGCGTTTCGAGTCCCGGTTCAGCGAGCATGCGTGTCGCCTGAAACTCCGCAAAGAAGCGATGAAGTCTCGCCATCTCAATCTCGAGGATCTCGGCAGCAATTGTCGTCGATGCGCAAAGCTCTGCAGTGGAGCCTTTGGTGAGCAGACCAAGTCGTGTAGTTGCGGGCTGGTGATAGATTGATTCTGGGACCTCTTGTGTTTTAGGTTCAAGTACGTTCTGTAAGAGGAATTGTTAGCCCCTTGGTTGTTTACTTTCGTCGTTGCTTGGATGCTTACCCGACCTCCCATGCCTCCGGCTCCGACCTCTTGGACCAGAACTCCGCGTGGGATGTGGGGAAGTTGCCACAAGGCGTAAGCCAGGTGGTCTCCGGTCCTCTCATACTTCTTATCGCATCCAGCCTCTGCAATTGCAAAGTGAACAGAAGTTCTCTCCGGTGGTTGTCCTCCAATCACGTCGGCGCCCATGACAACGATGAGTTCCTCAATATTCTTGAGCTGCTTGAACCACGTAGAGTGGCCTCCAGCGAGAACGGCACCGTAGAAGCATACTCTGTTCAAGGCAAGGCAACGGCATTTCTCGAACCAAACTGGTTGCTTGGCATTGGTCAACAACTGCTTTCCACTCTCAATGTCCGTGTTGAAGTAAAGAGTGTCACGGTCCCAGTTGATCAAGGCGCCGGTGAATTCAACCCCATAGCGGACAGCGTCGAAAACCTTGAGGCCAGACTCGCGAGACACGTGGCACGTGCTAAGAACGGCGGGAGACGAAGTGTGGGATTTTGGCTTGAAGGACATGGATGAAATGATGACTTCGATGACGCGAGGATCAGTGCCATGGGCGGCGTAGCCCCAGATCTCGCTGCGAAGTTCGAAGGGGAGATTGGGGAAGAGCGTGAAGCTTTGGAGTGGGGTCATTGCTGTTGCTGGGAAGGATACACCAGCAATCGTAGTTTCGTGGACGGTGTCTGATGCTTGCTTCTCCATTTTCATGGACGTGGACAAGGTCGGAACACCTTCTGAGTTGAATGCCACCCACGGACTAGAGGAAGGGATTAGAATTAAGAGATTGAGATAAAAAGGCGAGGGTCAGCAACAGCCAAATTCACCTTTTGCTTGCAAAGGCGATAGATTCAGGTCGATACGAGGAAGACGTTTACAATGTCGGGTGCATTATGAGGAAGTTGAGATTGAAAAACCACCTCGCACGGAAATCAAGTTATACTCGTATTATTGTACATTAGATAGATATTTTGATGCTTCCATGAAGTTCCTCTGTGTTCAGCTAGTCAAGACCTCAAAAGCACTCCTTCATGAAAAAACTACCTCCACATCCATTTGGCCCGCCCAAAATTGTTTCTTCCCTTAGCCGATTAGCCTACCTCCATACATCACCAGAAGTCCACTCTTCCCAACCGGCATAGCTAGTGTGTTCACTCTCCGCTGCACTCTGTATCCTCAACTTCTCTGGCCACGGGAAGGGTTTCGTCCTTAATGCACATGCATGTTACTGCTCTTGCATCTGGCCTGCCCTTTAAACACCCTTTCTCTAGGATTCTGTCCCTATGACTTGAAGATGACGAATCTCTGGAGCTGTACAAGATCCGCTATATGGGGCACTCTCTTGATTGGGTGTTTGCAGGAGTATTTGCGCCAGAGAGAATGGACAAGGCCTCTCTAGCTGCTCGAAATATTTCAATGGCGGCAGACCAGCCCGAACGTCCCAAATGTCCACGATCAGTTGGCGGCAATGTCGAGATAAATTCTGCTCACGAAATCCGCTTCGATACTCATCCAACCTTCCCGGAGGAAAGTATACGATGTCCCGAGACCAGTCAACACTAAGTTCCGTGAAGCTTTCGGCAAAGAAGAAAGGCTTGTAAGCTTTTGCAGCAATCTGACGTGACTCGAGTTATAAACGTATGCCAGGAGCTGGAGTGTTTAAGCTGATTGGCCAATCGCCATCATAGTCCTGATATCCTATCCAAGCTATCTCGATGATTCGAGGTTCTCCAACAACCAGGGACCATATTTCGTGACGTGGCTCAATTGATAGCTTGCTGCAGGCAGTGAACTTCTTATCTCAAGCCTCAGGCGACTTGGACGCCTTGAACGGAGACTCTCCCAATGTAGATAGCTGAGCTGGGGAGAGCATGTCTTGGTCGGGTACTGTCTTCGAATAATTTGCGCCAGCATCGACTCCTTGATTTTACGTGTCTTCTGGGGACATTGAGGAAGTAGCATCTCTTTCGGTGACAGATTTGTCGGTAGATTCCATTGTTGAAGATCAAGTTGCGTCCGCGAGGTTGCTGGATAGGGAGGTTGTGGCGAAGATGGGAACTGCATACAGCGTGTGGTGGTGAAACTGACCAAATCGAATGCTGAAAAAAAGCGGTGAGAGAGTGGCTGGTCTCATTTGCCTTGAGAGCGAATCTTTTCACGCCAAACGCGAATTTGTGCGACGAAATAGCAATCGAGAAAGAATTGACGGTAATCTCGAGGTTGAGGCGCCCAAGATGGTCTGACACGTATGGACGTCACCCTTGTCTTGCAGGCGTTGACGCTGGGTGAATGAGGGTTGAGGTTAGGGGGTTCCTTCCCCTGACCAAACTCGCTTATGGAAGCGAACCCCAAGATTAGCGTAACAAACCGCCATACTCATCATCATCATGAGCATATTTCACCGAGCGAGGCTACAGGCCGAAGACAATATCGAAATTGCTCTCTCTATTCTCTGGATGTTGTTCTTACAAGGACCCAGTCCGGTCCTCTCTTATTGTGCCAAAGAATTGAGGAAATTGGACGCTATTCGGGAGATCCGTTGCAACTGTGAGACTCCTCCGAACTCGTTGTCCTAAGCAGCGACAGACATTATTTTCCGCCAAATTATAGACGTTGTAATTGGAGGGAAATTCCATGTATTCTTATGTTGACCGTGAAATCTATGTAGCCGAATGTAAAGTCTCCTTAAGCATCACCGTTCACCAACGTCTCCTCAACTACTTCCATTCAAAGCTTTTGACTTCTCCTCGGCTGCTTCAGTCCTACATCGCTCACACATGCACCATCCGCCCAAACTTCCCTGGGCCCACTCTCTCCGGTCTTGAACCTTCAAGTCAATATCGCAGTAATGACTCAATATCTCCTCGCCAGCCTGGATCCCGCCCGGTAAACCACCTATCCTCTTCTCCCTGCACCAAAGCTTCATTCTTCCTCCCCATTCCCACTGCACATTCGGATTGCAGTCATGGTTGGCCAGACACCATAGTGGATGGACAGCAGCAACCTCTGGATGTCCATTCCGCTTGTTCACACGAGCTGATGCGGTACCCCTGAATTTGCTATACAACGTATTGAAGATCCAGAGATCATAATCAGCAAGCGAGGCGAAGATATCAATGTCCATTTTTTCCAAGACGTGGAGAGGCCCAGAGATGTTGTATTGGAACGAGAAAGGAAGCGTCCAAACAGGAGGTGGTGGGGCATTAGGTGATAGAGGAACAGCATTTGCAGAGCTTGGGAGGAAATCACCCCAGATATACTTCACCTCGACTAGCTCAAGGGGGTGGACCTCTTGAGTGGCAGCCATAGCTAGAGATCTGGACAGGAGAAGCAGATAGAGAGCGAAGGGCTTTTCTTTTGGGTCTGGATCCTTTGCAATAGTATCAATGTCCTTATCACAGACCGCTGGGTGATATGCCTCTTGCGCTCGTCTCAGGCAGTCTTCATTGCAGAACATGATATCTTCGCATTCCGGGCACCCCACGACCTCAGTATTTTCGTTCAGAGGGGGTAATTCCGAGCTGCATGCGTCGCACAAAGATTCCTTTAGGCGGTTGTTGGCTGCAAGAAGGGAGAACTCGTGGAGCACCGCCTCGCCTGGCTTGATATCAGCCTTCGCGAACAGCCCAAGCTGCTTATTTGTAGGTATGATGCCGTAGCCATCCGTGTTACTTGCAGATTCGAGCAGGGTAGGTAACTCGGTGACCCTCACTTCGCAGTTCGGAGCTGCCTCCGCGAGCTGGCCATTCAGGAAGTTCAGCGTTTCCTGTGAAAACCGGTTTGGTTCATGGTCGTTCCATGGATATATTTCCCTGCGAACCAATCCGATGTCTGGGAGCTCATTGATATCCACTTCGTCGACCTTCAGTCTCCTCTTCGCCATCTTCTCGATGTATTCCTTAGCCTGCAAAAGCTCCTCATCCTCCGGCCCTGCCGCCAGGCCCCTGCTGCAAAACGCGAAAGCACTCTTCAGACAGCCGCACAGCAGCAGGCTGATGGCGAGGCTGCGATAACATCGTAATGATGCTATCTGTGCGACTTGCCAGGTTCTTTGGTCTTGGTCTCCGTCTATGGTCAAAGCCTCTACCCCACCAGCGAGATCTGCGTGGGCCGTCCCTGGTCTTCGAAGCAGCGGGGGAAGGCCGTCAGCGGCACGCAAGCGTAAGGTTTGCAGGGCCTCCTCGTGGTATTCGAACCCTTCATTGACACATTCGTCACAGAGCAGAAGTGCTCTGTAGCTGTCTCCCGCGGCTAGGTCAGGATAGCCCAGTTCCGAGTGTATCGCTGCGCGCTCGAGATATGCGATCAAATCATAAGGGAGTCGGAAAAGTCCTTCTGTTAGGATGCGTCTTTTTTCCAGCAGGTGTATCGTTTCGTCATCCGAATCGCTGTCCATGGTATTGTGACATGACTGAAAGTTTTAAGAAGTTTGACAAAACATTTATTTTTTGCAAGTGCTCGCCTCTTTTCTTCGCCGATCAACTCACGGCTTCGTTCCTCGCAACCCGGAGCGTTTGCTCCTTGCCTGCTGTGATTGGCTCCGGAGCTGCTGCTAATGCGATATAAAGTGTCATCTATCAATGTTGGGTCCCATCTTTCAAGAATCTTGTAAGGATCGAGCCCAAGGAAACCTAAGATTACATGCAGCTTCAAGTGAGCTTAGCCGGACAAGGCCCAACTTTTCTTGGAATCGTCCCTCCGGGGTCTTCCCAATCCACCATCAATTAACCCAAAACAGTCTTAATCAGACTGGGAGACAGAGCAATGAGAGAAGCTTAAGGAGGGTATATTACTTAATATGGAAGACGATATTACTGTTCTAGAGGTCTGGAATTCCACAGTTCACTGCGTTCACGTGCTTTTTACGCATGGATTACTCGTTTTACGCGTGTTTTAATGCAAAATAATAACGCCCGGAGCGTTATTATTATATAATTATGGCCTGCGAAGACTCAGCACCTCCTCGTGGTGCAGGCCGTCAACCTGAATCTCTTAGGAGTTCAGGGCTAAGACTGAGTCACGAGCAAACGCAGGGAGAATTTCCTTTACTGCCCGATCCGGTTTCACGCAAGCCAGCGGTATAGCGCCTCTACGGGAGCTCAAACTTCTACTCGACGAGACTCACGATCACGATATCGACTCCGATTCTTCCTCTCTCGCTCGATCTACTATATACTTGGGGGAGATATATCTACGGGAACGGCGAGGGAAATCGAGGTGGACACCGTGGCCTTTCCGACTCTCTCAACTCACTCTCGGACTAGCTATACGGTGAAGGAATCCTCCTGCAGAGACAGGCCCGAGGACTCGGTATTTCCACGGATATAAGGGGGGGTATAGGGTATTGAGAGGATAGGGGGAGGGGTCGGGCTTGGATATTTGGGTCGTGGGAGGACTTGGGTAGAAGGAGAAATGGTCTGGTGGCCACCCCACCTGTCCGGGGAGGTCACAGTTACAAGGCAGTTTGGTTATGCACAGAGAGTAGCCATAGGCCACGCAATAGCAAGAAATGCTTTCTAAGGCAAGGGCACTGTAATACCGCGGGATTAAGGACCCCGGGCTATTTAGAAGGGAGTCTTTTTGCCCCTTGTGGTTTTTGGCTCTGTTTTAAATAGGACTTTGAGTTCTGAGGAACGTCCTTAGCTTAGCACGTCCTCATACCCTTCGGGAGGTCTCTCGGACGTAAATTAATACTACTACTACTACTACTACTACTACTACTACTATTATATAATTATTATATTACAAATTCACACATCCTTATTTCAAGACCCTGCTTAATGACCTTGTTTTCTGTATCTTTTGAGGTAGCTTCCAAGGAGGGAAGCTGACCAAAAAGTGTTCCCAGATTTTGCTATTCAAAGAAGCTTAGCAGTGGAATCGGTGGGGAGAGTTTGCAAACCCTCAATTGTCCTAGAATCTGTTGAACAATGGAATTTTTCTGTGAGTTATTATTATTGTTCGTACTTTTCCAGAAGAGACTTGGTGGGAATGTTTTACATCATAAAGTTGCTTCCGTATTTGGGTCCCATCCTGAACATCAATCTCGACTTCCGAATTGTGTCATTTTCTTCATCAAACACGTTTCCCCTCCTTCCCCGTAATTCTCCAACAAGTCCGGTCAATGCTTCCAGCGTACCTTAAACGATTATGTTTGCAATCTCGGTAGAAAGGCTAGCAGGACCTCCACAATCTATTTTTCATTCGAGTTTCTTCGTAATCCATAAGTCCCTTCTGAGAATTGATATCCAGATATGGCACATCCTGCCCGCCCATAATAAAGTTGGACCAGACCCCTTTTGATCACTCGACTAACTACAAGCGCATCGATCATGGTTCATGACTCGAACTCTCACCCCACCTTATAGGCCGGTGTCAGATAACAATGAATACTATGGCTTGACGGCATGCGTAATGTCTTTCGACCGGGAGAGTTCCTCTGTACAATGTTGATTGTCGTCTATACTTCTAAAATATGGTCTAGAACAGCCCAAGAAGTAGCCTGACCGGTAGGTTCCTCACGCATCCACGTCTAGCGGGACCCCCAAAGGACCGAGAGTGGGATATTTGTATGCACAGAAGCGCAGACCCCTCATTCTCTTATCCCCTCAAGTCACTCAACTTCTCTACGTAATAGGCTGGGATGGCTGGAGCTCCTTCAGCCTCCCACTCATCTTTCTTGCTCACACCAGTCAGGACCGCCAATGTTCCTCCAAGCTTACCCTCTATTCCGAATCTGATATCGGTATCTAAGCGATCTCCAACCATGCAGGTTCTCTTGCGGTCAAACTGGAACTTTCCCTCTATTGAGTCCATCATAGCTTGGCTTGGTTTTCCAAGAGCTGTTGGTTGTTGTCTGGTCATATTGATAAGTGGTATCGAGATAGAACCTGCGCCTGGGAAGAATGTGTGGTTGGAAGGAAGTGTGCTGTCGGTATTGGTGACCAGAAATTTGGCACCTCGAGCCAGATAATGATACGCATGTGATAGCTTTAGGTAGTTGACGTGGAAATCCAAGCCTGCCAGCACAATCCCAACATTGTCGTCCAGAAGTGACCCGTCCGCAATCCCTTTGTAGTCTTCGGGCGTGATATCTCTCCTGTATGATGGGTCTGTTCCTCCGATAAACTCGATACCTTCCGATTTAAGCTCCGTCTCAATCCCGCTTTCTCCCAGTACATATACTTTGTTCTTTGGTGGGGGAACCTTCAATATCCGAGCGATGTAAATTGCGGAGGAGTATGCGGATGCGAAGATTTCGTCGACACTGCTAGGTATTCCCATCGACGTGAGTTTCTTCTGATAATCGGCTCGGGATTTAGTTGAGTTGTTGGTAACAAAAACAACTTGCTTGCCTCGAAGATGTCAGCGAGTTCTCCACCGGCAGGACGGGAATTGGCCATACCTTTGGATCTCAACAACTCCAGCGTCTCAACCGTCCCAGGGAATAGGTGGTCTCCGGACCATAGGACGCCTGACAACCGTTAGATTTCAATCTCTATATCTGAGGACCTAGAAGCCTACCATCACAGTCAAGCAGGAAGACCTGAACCCCATGTCAGTTTGAGCTTGTAGGGATGCCTTGAAACATCCTGGACGGACTAACGCACGTCGAATTTATCAAGGAATTCATTTATGGAAGCTTGATCTCCGGAGAGATACTTGGGAAGTTGTACCATCTTGTTTGCTTGGATCGAAAATTTTATATGAAGAAAATGTTGACGTCCTCAAACGTGCCGGGATTTGGCGGGATCCTGTCCGGCACGTGCTGTGTTCCAAACCTCATCCATCGGAAACGTGAGGGTTCTGCACCTTGCCTCGAGGAGTTGCAACACGGCATCTACTCGGACAAACTACTGCACAGCAAAGTCAGTAGTGCCATCTATTACTCTTGTTGGCGATTGACACCACAGGATTGCGTGATCTCAAAGGACGTCAGGTAGGACCCTACGTCCACTTCAACTTCCATTGCATGTGGGCCACAAACACCAAAAAAGGAGGATAGTGGTACATTAGGAACAATATTCATTTGTGATCTCCTTCCAGCTGTTCTCGTTACCTTCATAGTGAATACCTAGATGTTTTGTCTTCAATGTTCGAAGAAGTTCTGATACATTGAGAACCCGCCGTCGTCCAGCTCCTGGCCCAGTAAGTGAATCATCCCTCGAGCTCTTGCACATCCACTCAATGTTCGAAGTTCCTCTGGAGCAGTGAGGCTTATTTTGGCTCTCTTGATGTCAAAAGAGAAAATCGAAACCATGAGACATGAAAGGAACACACCACTGCCTCTCACCTATATCCTTATCGTCGCTGGACAAAAAAATTCAGTCGCCTTCATATCACGTGATGTCAATATTCACGCCACCAAACAAAGCTCCTTCAGGAGATGGGGACAGACAGGTAGAGGGCACACAGAACAGTTTACATAGCCTGAAGGGTTTTAGCATAAGACGCAAGGTCTTCCTTGCTTGTACTTTATCAATGTCCGCCAAACTTCACCAGACCGGATTTTCCATCCGACGTCAAGAGAAAATGATATTTTTGACTCTATACCCAAAATCCCAGTCCTTTGGCCAGCCCGCAACTTGAGAGAAATATGGCCTTATGTTTTATGGAGTCAGAGCCTACGTTCACTACTGCAGGCTCCCTCAATGCATGTTAAAGGCCGCGGTCCGAATCGGCAGCAAAATATCATATATCAGATAAAACGCTAGCGAAGCGTCTCCGGACAGTACAAATTTTCTAGCGCTATTGCTACTTGGTAGGGGTATATATATTTATATAATAAGCTTTAAAATTCTATTAAAAAACTCTAAGTTAAAAATTAGATATATATATATAAGGACTTATTGTAATGTGTGCAGGGTCGCACGTGACTTAAGGGCATGTAACGAACCTCGGATATTGCGGGTATTAATTAGGGAGATCAGAGGCCCTTTAACTTCACAACCAACCACTATTTATATTATAAGCATTAGGCTTATAAATCACTAATTATATATACGTTATTAGGGCCTCCTATTTAGAGAGGGCTTCCCTGGATCTTACAGGAGGAACAGAGATTAGTTCTATACTGAATTTAATACTATGGTTTCATAACTCACTAATTTATTCTATTATCTTATTACCTACTAATAAACACCTTATAAGCTAATCTCTCTACCCTCAAAGGAGATAGTTCAATAAGTAATCATGTCTCGAAATCTGCGAAATATATGACTTCTCGCTAAAGCTATTCCTATAGAGGAAGTTGACTAGATTAATCCCGATACGAGTAATGGCAAAGGCTCATCTAATACTTTTAATAGGGCCCCTCAGGAGCCTCCGAGAGCCAGTAATAATAACGGAAATAATCCCGGCAATAATCAAGATACTAAGATTAATGCCCGAGTTACTATTGCCCAAACTACAAAATAGGGCTTGTATACTAAAGTCAAAGCGCTCTAATAAAAGCAAGAATTAGTAAATATAATTAACTAATATATCCTATAGTTAGAATAATATAAGAGTATTTTTAGAAATATCTTATAGTTTACTATATCTTATAAAAACTCTATTTATAAGTTTACTTTATTTTCCTTAGTAATTCCTATTAGGGAACTTCCTAAAATAGAATTAGAACTCACTTCTTTTCCTAATATAATAAGCTTTAAGAATAATCTTAATACTATTTATTAGGAGCTATTATATAATATTCTAAAGATATATTTGAATTAAAAAAAGCTTTTCAAGATTCGGATACCTGACTTATATTATAGAAAGTTTCTTAAGAAATAGAGAATATTTATATCTTTTTAGGAAGTAATCTTTAGGACCTAACCTTAAACTTATAATAGATACTTTTCTAAAATTAATTCTATTATAAGTATTTTTAAAAATAAATCTTATAATACTTAAGAAACTATAATAAAGTAAAGCCTACTATTATATAAGGTTTATTAGAAGTAATTTAAGGCCTATTAGCTAATATACTTTAAATATCTTAAATCCGTTAATAAGATACTTTTAAGAAACTCTGAGATCTTTATTAGAAAAATAGTAAAATAGTTACTAAATTATATATTTAAATAATTAGTTTCGAAATTAACTAGAACTTATATATTAAGAGAAATCAGGTCTAGACTCTTAATACTACTTTATCTAATTATAAGACTTATTAGATACTTATATCTATTTTCTTAGAAAATAAGATAATATTTATTTCTAAATAGCTTAAAAAAGCTTAGAAAGCAAAATATATTACTTATTTTAAATTAAGAAAAGCAAAAATAAAGAAATCTAATAAAAGTAACTTTATTTCTAAAAACCCTAACTTAGTAAATTCTAATTTATAAGGCTATTAAAAAAGGAAAAATAAGTTCCGAAAATTATATAAAAAACCTTTAGATAATATTTTAGCTTCTTTAAGGCCTTAATAAAATACAAGTTTTATTTTAGGTATAGTTTATTAAACTTATAAATAGAAAAAATACTTCTTAGGAAATATAAAATATTTTAAATATACTAAATAGGCTTAATAGAACTCTAATAAGGCTAAAATTATAGAAGAGTTAAGGTATTTATAAAAGCAGATTAATACTATAGCTATAAAGAAATACTCTAGAAAAACTTTCCTAAGAAATAGGGGAAAAAAAAGGCCAAATCTTAAATATTAATAATTTTAGCTATAATAAAAAAGATATATTACTTTATATAACTATTTAAATAAGATTAATATAGCCAGAAATAAGTATCTTAGAAATATATAGCAAATTTAGTAATACTAGATTAGATTATAACTTCTTTAATAATAATTAGGCTTAAAGCCGGGACTTTATTATCTTAGCTAAATATAACTAAGAATTTATAATCTTTTATAGGAACTAATTTAAGATTTATTAAGCCTATAATTTTAAGATATTTATTATAAATAATTATAATAAGATATATTTTTTTAAACTCTAGTTCTATAAATATAAGAATATTAGCTCTTATAGCCTTATTTTTAATATAGAATTTTATAAAATAACTCTTATATAATATATAAACTATATTAAGAAATAATAGATATATATACTTATATAGCCTAATAATATTAAGATCCTAATACTAAAAGAGTTTAGTAAGAAGCTTAATTAGTACCCTAAGCTAGTACCTTAAGTCTTATTTTTAATTAAAGACAAATATAACTATCCTAGATAATAGGCTTTATATATTTATAATAATTACTAGATCTTTACTTTATTATATAATTCTAGTAATACTAAATAAAAGTTTTTAATATAGTAAATTAATACTTTTTAGAAAGAAGCCTTAAAAATACTTATTTATTTCCGAGATAATAAATATAAAGACTTTTTAGAAATTTTTAATTCTAATAAAGCTTTAGAACTTTCTAATCTTAGTAATATTAAATACTTTATTAATATAGATAATATAGTCCCATATAGGCCTTTATATAATTTATTAGAGACCTAACTAGAAATATTATATCTATATTTATAAGATATATTTTATAAATATTAGATAAGGCCTAATAAAAGCCTAGTAAAAGTACTTATTCTTTTTATTCCTAAGAAAAATAGAGAACTATATCTTTATATTAATTATTATAGACTTAATTAAGTTATAATTAAGAATTAATATCTGCTTTCTCTTATTAATAAGACCTTTAACTAGCTCTAAGAAGCTAAGATCTTTATAAAGCTAAATCTTAAGAATATATATTATTAAATAAGAATTTATAAAAAATATAAATAAATAAAATAGCTAAAAGCTTTAAGACTTTAAAAAAAGCTTTTACTATAATACCTATTCTAGTTTATTTTAATCTTTCTAAAAAAATTTATATTAAAACTAATATATTAAAATTCATAATTATTAATACTATTTTATAATAAATTAATTCTAGTAATAGTCCGAAAAAATACTAGTATCTAGTAATATTCTAGTCCCGGAAACTTTCTAAAGCCAAATATAATTATAGTACTTATAATAGAAAGCTACTTATAATTATTAAAGCTTTTAAGTATTAGTATTATTATCTTAAAAAATTCAGGTTTATAATTAAGATTATTATAGATTATAATAATCTTTAATACTTTATAGAAATAAAGTATTTAGAGAATTATTAAGTATATTAGGTAATATATCTTATAATATATAATTTTAATATTATTTATTATAAAAATACTTTAAATCTAGTAAATAAATCTAGTAAAAGACCTAATTATAAAGAAAATTCTATTAATATAACTTGGCTTTTAGCTTTTTAGAATAAGCTAAAAAAAGCTTTTATAATTATAATTTAGAGGTTCTTATAAATATCTAAAGAATTCCTTCTTTAAAATAGGTATTATTTAATATTTATTATATCTATAATAACTAAGAAGAAATATTTATTATAAGACAAGTAAATAAATTATCTTATAGATTTCTTAATTATAGAATTAGTTAAGAAGTAAAATATAGGGAAATATCTTAAAGGCTCTACTATTATAGCTAAGGTAATAGGAATATCTATAACCGTATTACTTAATAAAACTAAAGACTTTTCGGTTCCTCGAGTTTTTAAATTAGATAATTATAAATATCTAATTCCCTATATATAAATATATATAATTACTAAAAGAGCTATAATACTAGCCTCTTTATCTGAATTCTTTCTAGATATTATTTAGATAACTTAGAGAAATAATTCTTAATATTAGAATATTATAAAATAGAGGTTTAGTAAGAAAAATACTAAGGAAAAAGAAATTTAGAAAAATAATTCGGGCCTATTTAGGTATTATTTAAAAATTATTATATCTAATAATCCCGCTTTATATTAAGAAATTATAAAGCTTTATTATAATAACCTAATAACTAGATATTATAAAATAAAGAAAACTCTCGAGTTTCTTAAAAAGTTCTAGTATTAGGAAAATATAAAAAGAAATATTTATAATTATTATTAAAAATATAATATTTACTAGAAAGTTAAAATAAAGAAATATTTGCTATATAGTCTATTTAGTAGTTTACTATAGCCTAAAAGATCCTAAAATAAGATTTCTATAGATTTTATTATAGGTTTATTACTATATAAGAACCTAATAAAAGGTTCTAATTTTAATATAATTCTTATAATTATTAACTAGTACTCTAAAATAATAAAATATATTATATATTATAAGACTATTAACTTTCTAGAGCTTACTAAGATTATATAAAAATATATTTTCTTGATTTTTAGCTTCTCTAATAAAATTATTTCTAACTAAGAAATAGTATTTACTAGCTAGTTCTAGTCTACTTTCTACTTTTATTTAATATATAAATAGTATTTAAATATAGCTTATTATTCTTAAATAAATAATTAGATAAAAAGGTAAAACTAGGTCCTAAAATATTACCTAAAATATTATTATAATACTTAAAAAAATAACTAATTTAAGAAATTATTTTTTATAGAATTTGTATATAATAATTTAAAATATTAGGTTTTATAAGATATATTTTTCTATATATATTACGAATATTATTCTTAACTTTTATAAAATCCTAAAAATAGAATTATAAAAAAAGTACTAGTTATATATAAGAAGCTAGAAATCCTTAAAATAAAATAAAGAAAGCTTAAGGATTTATAATATTATATATAAAATAACTAGGAAACCTATTATAATAAGTACTAATTAATTAAATATTATTCTAAAGAAGTCTAAATAATATTATTAATAAGAAATATTAAACTTAAAATAAGAAAATTTAAGTTAAAATTTATAAGTTTATTTAGGATTCTTAAATATATTAATAATTTAGTATATAAGTTAAAATTACTAAATATATATAATTATTTATATTTAACTTTTTATATTTTCTTTCTTAAAAAATATATAATAAAAAAGAATTAGGAATTATATTTATATTTCTCTAAATAATTTCCGGAATTAGTAAATAATAATAAAAAACAAGAATAGGAAATAAAAGCTATTATTAATTACTAATAAAATAATAGAAATAAGAAATAATAATATTTAATTAAATAAAAAGCCTAGCCTAAAAATTATAATATCTAATTATCTGCTTTCTCTAATTTTAAAAATTTCAAGGAACTTCTGAAATTATATAATTAAAATTATAGTTTAGAATCTAAAACTATTTTTTAATAATCTCTTAAAATTAAAAAGAATTTTAGATTACTAAGAAAAAGGCTATTTAAAAGAAAAAGAGAACCTAAATAGCTAAGAAAAGGCCCGGAATAGTAATAGAAATACTTTTTCCCTGGGTTTTTTTATTTATAAAGGTTTTCTAAGGTTTTATTAAGGCTTATAAGAATTATATTTAAATTATTAGAAAAAGATTTAGGATTAAGAAAGATTTATTATAAATAAACTCTAATTCCTATAAATTCCTAATTTCTAAAGCAAGAATACTAAATACTAGCTCTATTTAGAACTTAGTAAAGAATTAGCTAATACTTTCCGGAATCCGCTTATCTTTTAACGGAATATAATTATATTATAATAATATTAATATTAAGAATATTAAGAAAAGTAAGTAAAGAACTTATAATAGCTATATATATCTTATAAAAGGCCCGAACTTCTAAAGTTAGGTCCCAAATAGCTATAAGTATTATATTATTAGTACTTAAAGTACTAGTAATAGATTATTTAGTAATTTTGGTAATAAGCTCGATAATAAGATTAATATCTTAAAGATAAATATTATAGTATTTCTTTAAGGAATTAGTAAATACCTAAATATATTAGAAAAAACTTATTTTTAGAATACTAACCCAAGTAATATTATTATTTGCCTTATTAAAATAAGAAAAAGAATTCCAAAGCTTATTAATATTTTTCTAGTTTTTAAAAACCTAATTAATAATATTATTCTTATTAATATAATATTATTTAGAATATATTTTAAGAAATTTCTTAAAGGCTATAATAATATTTTCCTAGAACTAGTAAGCCTTTAATAAATAATAAGAAATCTAAAATTATATTAGCTTTAATAAATATAAAACTAAAGAACTTACTAATATATAAGATTTAGAATTCTTATTATAATAGTTATAATTCTTTTTACTAGATACTATAATATATAAAGTAAAGAAATTAATAAGTAAATACTTAAAATATTTCAAGTATTTACTAGTAATAAGAAAAAAGACTATAAGATTACTTTTATATTTATTATTATATAGGCAAATAATATAGCTACAAGAAAATATTATAGAATTAATTAAAAATAATTAAAGAAGGCTTAGAGAAAAGCAGAAAAAGAAACTAGAAAGTAATAATAGAAAAAGTTATTATATATATAGTTATTAGAAAAAAAGAAAGTATATAATAATATAAAGAGGTTCTTTTATAAAAATAAAGAATTATCTGGATTAATTACTAGTTTTTATACTAGTTCTAATTAGAAACTAGTATAACTAATTAATATATATTTCCAGGAGCTCGTAAATAATCTCTAGAACCTTAGAAATATTTATATAAATTTCTTATATAAATATTTATTAAATTCTTTTTATATAGCTATTTAGATTATTCTAATATAAGATCTAATAAGTAGTATTAATTTCGTAAGATAATACTTTAGTATTTTAGATTAAGCTAATTAGAATACTCAGATCCTAAACGAAATTATAATTACTAGCTAGCTTTTATATCTAGGATATAATTACTCTTTTTTCTTGCTTATTTAGCTCTAATCTAATTAGATAATTTTTATATCTATTATCTAGATTATATTAGTAAAACTACTTTCTAAGATACTAGAAATTTACCTTAATTAAATAAATAAATAATTAAATATTTACTAGAATAGATTAATAGATCTTGGGAATAAGATCCTAGAAAAGAGATATAGTTATAATATATATAAGGTTATATATAACTTAAGAGTATATAATAAACCTCGGATATTACGGGTATTAATTAGGGAGATTAGAAGCCCTTTAACTTTATAACTAACTACTATTTATATTATAAGTATTAGGCTTATAAATTACTAATTACATATATATTATTAGAGTCTTTTATTTAGAGAGGGCTTCTTTAAACCTTATAGAAGAAACAAAAATTAGTTCTATACTAAATTTAATACTATAGTTTTATAATTCACTAATTTATTCTATTATCTTATTACCTACTAATAAATACCTTATACTTATAATAGCTTTTATAATATAATAATTATATATTAAAGTAAAACTTATAATTTTGCTTATTTTTGTATTTTAAATTAAAAATATATTAAATTAATTACTTTATTTTTACTATAAAATAAAAGCTAATTTAATAAGAAATAAAAGAAAATAAAGCTAAAATCTTAATTAATAATTTTAATAAAGGCCCGAAAACTAATAATATATATATTTTTTATTATAAGCTTTTAAAAAGTAATTTTAGAATTTATATATTTATTAATTATATTATTTTTTCTTATTTTTGCTTTTTTCTTTTTTTACTAATATTTTATTTATTTCATTTTAATTTTTTTTAATAATTCTAAAATACGTGCTTTTTTATAAGCTTATAGATATACTTATAAAATAATTTAATTAATAAAAAAATAAGAATAAAAGTATAATATATATAGGATTATATATAATTTAAAGACATATAATAAACCTCGGATATTACAGGTATTAATTAGAGAGATTAATAGTCTCTTAATATTATAACTAATTACTATTTATATTATATATATTAGGCTTATAAATTACTAATTATATATATATTATTAGAGTCTTTTATTTAGAAAAGGCTTCTCTAGATCTTATAAGAAAGATAGAGATTAGTTCTATACTAAATTTAATATTATAGTTTTATAACTTATTAATTTATTCTATTATTTTATTATTTACTAATAAATATCTTATAAGCTAATTTCTTTATTCTTAAAAGAAGTAGTTTAATAAATAATTATATCTCGAAATCTATAAAATATATAATTCCTTACTAAAGTTATTTCTATAAAAGAAATTAACTAAATTAATTCTAATATAGGTAATAATAAAGGCTCGTCTAATACTTTTAATAAGGTTTCTTAGAAGCCTTTATAAACGAGTAATAATAACGAAAATAATTCCGGTAATAATTAAGATATCGAGATTAATATCTAAATTATTATTATTTAAGCTATAAAATAGGGCTTATATACTAAAGTTAAAGTATTTTAATAAAAGCAAGAATTAGTAAATATAATTAATTAATATATCCTATAATTAGAGTAATATAAAAGTACTTTTAGAAATATCTTATAGTTTATTATATCTTATAGAAACTTTATTTATAAGTTTACTTTATTTTTTTTAGTAATTTTTACTAGAGAATTTCCTGAAATAAAATTAGAACCTATTTCCTTTCCTAACTTAATAAGCTTTAAGAATAATCTCAATATTATTTATTAGAAGCTATTATATAATATTTTAAAAATATATTTAGATTAAGAAAAGCTTTTTAAGATCTAGATACCTGACTTATATTATAGAAAGTTCTTTAAGAAATAAAGAATATTTATATTTTCCTAAAAAGTAATTTTTAGAATCTAATCTTAGATTTATAATAAATACTTTTCTAGAATTAATTTTATTATAAGTATTTTTAGGAACGAATCTTATAATATTTGGAAGGCTATAATAAAATAAAGTCTATTATTATATAAGGTTTATTAGAAATAATTTAAGGCCTATTTAGTTAATATATTTAAAGTATTTTAAATTTATTAATAAAATACCTTTAAGAAATTCTAAGATCTTTATTAGAAAAATAGTAAAATAATTACTAAGTTATATATTTAGATAATTAGTTTCGAAGTTAATTAGGACTTATATCCTAAAAAGAACCGAATTTAAACTCTTAATATTATTTTATCTAATTATAAAACTTATTAAATACTTGTATTTATTTTCTTAAGAAATAAGGTAATATTTATTTCTAAATAGCTTAAGAAAGCTCAGAAAGTAAAATATATTACTTATTCTAAATTAAGAAAAGTAAAAATAGAAAAGTCTAGTAAAAGTAATTCTATTTTTAAGAATTCTAATTTATAAGGCTATTAAAAAAGAAAAAAAAGGTCTGAAAATTATATAAGAAGTTCTTAGATAGTATTTTAGTTTTTTCTAGACTTTATTAGAATACTAGTTTTATTTTAAATATAGTTTATTAGACTTATAATTAGAAAAAATACTTTTTAAGAAATATAAAATATTTTAAATATAATAAATAGGTTTAATAGAACTCTAATAAGGCCAAAACTATAAAAGAATTAAGATATTTATAAAAGTAAGTTTATATTATTATTATAAAAGAATACTTTAGAAAAGATTCTTTTAAAAAATAGAAAAAAGAAAAGACTAAATCTTAAATATTAATAATTTTAGCTATAATAAAAAAGATATATTACTTTATATAATTATTTAAATAAGATTAATATAGCCAGAAATAAATATCTTAGAAATATATAATAGATTTAGTAATATTAAATTAGATTATAACTTCTTTAATAATAATTAAATTTAAAATTAGGATTTTATTATTTTAGCTAAATATAACTAAGAATTTATAATCTTTTATAAGAACTAATTTAATATTTATTAAACCTATAATTTTAAAGTATTTATTATAAATAATTATAATAAGATATATTCTTTTAAGTTCTAGTTTTATAATATAAGAATATTAGCTTTTATAGCTTTATTTTTAGTATAAAATTTTATAAAATAATTCTTATATAATATATAAACTATATTAAGAAATAAGAAATATTTATATTTATATAATCTAATAATATTAAGATTCTAATACTAAAAGAATTTAGTAAAGAACTTAATTAGTATTTTAAGCTAGTATCTTAAGTTCTATTTTTAACTAAAAGTAAATATAATTATTTTAAATAATAGATTTTATATATTTATAATAATTACTAGATTTCTATTTTATTATATAGTTCTAGTAATATTAAATAGAAGTTTTTAATATAGTAAATTAATATTCTTTAAAAAGAGGCTTTAAAAATATTTATTTATTTCTGAAATAATAAATATAAAAATTTCTTAGAAGTTTTTAATTTTAATAAAGCTTTAAAACTTTCTAATCTTAGTAATATTAAATACTTTATTAATATAGATAATATGGTTCTATATAGGCCTTTATATAATTTATTAAAGATTTAATTAGAAGTATTATATTTGTATTTATAAGATATATTTTATAAATATTAAATAAGGCCTAATAAAAGCCTAATAAAAATATTTATTCTTTTTATTTTTAAGAAAAATAAAAAATTATATTTTTATATTAATTATTATAAATTTAATTAAGTTATAATTAAGAATTAGTATCTGCTTTCTTTTATTAATAAGATTTTTAACTAGCTTTAAAAAGCTAAGATTTTTATAAAATTAGATTTTAAAAATATATATTATTAAATAAGAATTTATAAAAAATATAAGTAAAAAACGGCTTTTAGAACTTATTATAGCTATTTTAAATATCTTATAATATCTTTTAGACTAGCTAATATACTAGTTATATTTTAAATATATATTAATACTATATTTATAAGATTTCTAAATTATTTTATAATTATTTATTTAAATAATATTCTTATTTATTCCCGAAATAAAAATAAATATTATAATTATATTTACTAAATACTTACTAGGCTATATAAAAATAACCTGTTTTATAAATTTAGTAAATATAAATTTAATATTAAGAAAATTAAATTCTTGAACTTTTTTATTAGAATAAAAAATATTTATATAAATTCTAAATAAGTTTAAAATATTATTAAATAGCTAGAACTAGAATTATTTTATAATATTTAAGTATTTCTTAAATTTATTAATTTTTATTATAGATTTATTTATTATTATTATTAGGTAATTATAGGCTTAATAAATCTCTTAAAAAAAATTTAAAAAAAATCGAAAATCCGGTTTCTTTATATAAATAAATAAAGTAACTAAATTTTTTAAAATTTTAAAAAAAGCTTTTATTATAATATTTATTCTAATTTATTTTAACTTTTCTAAGAAAATTTATATTAAAACTAATATATTAAAATTCGTAATTACTAGTATTATTTTATAATAAATTAATTCTAATAATAACTCGAAAAAATACTAGTATCTAATAGTATTTTAATTCCAGAAACTATTATAATTCCATATTTTACCTAGTCTAATATCTAATATTTAGTATCTAGTATTTAGTATCTAAGCCTAATATTAGATATCTAGTATACTAGTATTATTTTATAATAAGTTAATTCTAATAATAACTCGAAAAAATACTAGTATCTAATAGTATTTTAATTCCGGAAACTATTATAATTTCATATTTTACCTAGTCTAATATCTAATATTTAGTATCTAGTATTTAGTATCTAAGCCTAATATTAGATATCTAGTATCTAGGGTTATATAATAGTTATATATAATTAAGCTAAAAGAAGTTATATTTTAGGAAATTTAGGATATTAAATTCTATTAGGCCAGACTATAAATAAAGAATTATAAATACTTAAGAGACTTTAGTTCGAGATTCTTTTTTTTTCTTAGCTTAGTTTTTTTAATAAATAGTTCTTTTATAAATACCTTATTTATAGGCTTTTTTTATAAGTCTATAATATTAAACTAAGCTTTTTCTTTTTATCTAAAAAAGCTCTAGAATATTTTCTCTAAAATAATTATTTGCTTTTAAAAAATAATTTCTTATATATAAATTATATATATCTAATATCTTTAATATAGCCTCTTATACTAATAGTCTTTCTAAGGGTTTTTATTTATATTCTATAATTCTATTTCTTATTTCCGGTATTAAAAATATCTTTAAAATAAAATCTTTTATCTTAAAAGAATTACTTATTTTATCTAATATTTATTCTAATATACTTATATTATAATAAGCTTAAATTAAAATTTAGATAAATATTTAGATTAATTATATAACTCTAAATAGCTTAGCTATTAGTCTAGCTTACTTACTTAATATAAAAAAGCTTTCCCGAAAATATTTTATTAATAAAGATTATATTCCGGATAATATCTATTTTTAATTTAAATATTATAATATAATACCTAACCTTCTAGTTTATTTAGTTAAATAAGTATATCTAGCTAGAGAAATTTCTAAATATAATAAGTTCTATTTTATAAAAATTCCGGATTTCTTAAAGCTTAATAATAATAAAAACCTAATTTATAATTATTAGTAAATCTAGATTATTAATAAATTTAAAATTAATATAAACTATTATATAAATAAGAATACTTATATATATTATATTTTTAATTATACTAAAAATAATACCTAATATTATTTATATATTTAATATAAGCCTAATATTATTAATTCTTTTAAAATAGTTATAGAAATAATTAATTATTTTAATAAATACTTTATTAATTCTTATTATATATATAAAGCTAAATATAAATATAAGAAGCTATAAATAAATAAGATTTAAACTTTTTATAAGTTTAAGATTAAGTTTATTTATTTAGTAAATAAAGCTTAGATCTATTTATAGAACTATTTTAATAAGCTATATAATAAGCTAATACTTTTTTTTAAGAATAACTTATAAGCTAGTACTATTTTATTTATATATTCTATAACTTATATTATATAGTCTTATTAGTTAATTCCGAAATAAAAATATTATAGATTTATAAAAGCTTTAGAAAATATATTAAAGCTTAAGTTATTATTATTTTTTTAATTTCTAATATTTCTATATTTACTATTTCTAAGCTTTATATAATAACTTCTTATATCTTTATACTAATTCAAATATTTCTAATTATTAATAAGCTAGTTATTAAAAAAAAAGTATTTCTATTTTAATCTTAATTTACTTTAATTATTTTTAAACTAGTTATATAGCCTATAATTATCTAATACTAAAGTATATTACTAATATTAAAGAACTAGAAAAGAATAATAAGCTTATAGAAACTAATATAAATAATATATTAGGAAATAAAAATATCTAGAAAAAGATTTCTTTTTAGATAAACTTAAAATTAATCTTATAAAGATTAACCTAAACTAGTTAATAAAAGAACTATATTTAATTATATTTTATAGCTTATTTTATAATAAATATTTAGTTAATATCTTTTCTCTTATTAATTTTAGAATAAATAGTTTTATATTTATTAATATTTTTCTTATTATAAATATTATTATTTTCTTTAATTTTAAGTTCTAGTATTTATCTAAGCTTATTAATATTAAGGAATATAATAATAAGCTAGAAATCTATATTATTTATTTCTTAAAAATATATCTTATTATTAATTAGAAATAATAGTATAATATTCCCTTATTAATTCTTAAGCTTAAATCCTATAATCTTATCTCGGCTATAAATAGCTAGAATATTTTAATTTATTTTTTAATATTTGAATTTAATATTTAATATAACCCGAGCTTTTCTCTTTATTACTTTTAGTTATATAAAAGATTCCTATATTTTAAGAGGCTTTATTTCTTATTCTAAGATACGTATAATAGCTAGTATAAGGGTATAATTTACTAAGAATAAGATATTAGAAACAGGTATAAAACGAAGCTAAGCCAGAATTATTTAGATAAAATAATATTAAAAGTCAAGGCATTTTTTCTACTTTATTTTATAGCTTAGTATTTTCTAATATATAAGATTCTTTAAACTTTAAGCCTTTAACTATTATATTAATCTTGCTATTATATAATACTAAGCTTATTTAACTCGGCCTATAGAGGTAATATAATACTACTAGTAAAGGACTTATATTTGTTCTTAGAAAGCAAAAACAGAATACCGCTTTTAATATTTAATAATCTCCTCGAACTATAAAGAACTAGAGAGCTTAACTAGAAATATAATATTCTCTATAACCTAATTAATCTCGAAGCCTGACCCTTAACTAGAGCAAATAATATTTCTCTCCTAGTAATTAGTTCTTTGCTAATATAAAAGAAGAAAGATATTATTCTTTATAACCCGGTTAATTTCGGAGTCTGATTCTTAACTAGAGTAGATAATATTTCCTTAATATTAATAAGAGTAAAAGAACCGGCCCTTTTCCCTAGTATAGGAAGAATTAGTAATAGTTTACTAATTTAAAATAAGAAAAGATAATAGTTAGTTTTAGTTTACTAATTTAAAACTAGATAAAATAATAATTAGTTATAATTTATTAATATTAAATAAGAAGAACTTACTTAGTACTTATCTCTATAGTTAATATTTCTTCTAAAGCTACTATAGATAGCCCGGGGTCAAGTACTATTACTATAGGTATATTAGATAAGAGGCCCTAGTATAATAAAATAGAAAAGCCGGATTTTAATATTATAAACCTATATTACTAGGAAAGCTATTATAATACTATCCTGAAAGAAGATATTAAGGAGTAACTAGCCGACTTGGAACTCAAAATTAGTATAAATACTCCGAAAATAAATAAGGCCTAGTAGAGATTACTTATATAGGATAACCTTATTAATAAATACCGCTTTATAGCTAATAAATAAGTAAAATACTACTAGAAATTTCACTTATATATTAACTAACTTACTAAGAAAGTCAATGAGCTAGAGGTAATTACTAGTCGATTTCATATAAAAGAAAGACTAGTATAAGAAGAAGTAATAAAATAGAGATCTAAGTAAGTAAATATTTAGAAATACTATAGATTCCCGTTAGGAGAACTATTTGGGGGCTAATACTAAGGCTTTCTCCTACTTTTAGTCTATAGTAATTAACTATAGCTTATTAGAATTAAGAATCCTGCCCTATTTATAAGTAAAAACAATTATTAGATTAATAATTAGATATTTAATATAAGGAATAAACTAATATAGAACTTCTCTGAATTTAATAGCAAACTACTAAAAATTACTTATATAGTATAACTAGTTACTAGAGATACCTATAACTTTATCCGTAATTAACTAGAATCTAGATTAGTTAGATAGATTTTAATTACTAAATAGATTTTTAAGATTCTCTAGTAAGCTTATAATAAAAGTAAAGAGATAGAATACCAGGAAGTAAAAGAGGTATACTAGTACCTGAGATAAAGAGACAAGCTATTTCCGGTATTCTAGATAGAGTTTACTCGCTTAATAATAAAACTAGGGAAGTTACTAGATAATTAATATAATAACTTAATAAATAAAATAAATCTCGAGCTATTTAAGAGCTTGGGTAATAAGAAGTTTAATACTTTTAGGGACCTTACTAAATAGTATATAAAATAAGAAAACAGGCTTCTCTTAATTAAAAATTAGTAATTCCAGGAGAAATAACTAGTAAAAACCACTTGCTATTAAATACTACCTCGTACTAGAAAGCCTGCCGGGATCCAAGAATACTATAGCTAGAACTACTACTAACCTGTTCTATTACTATATCTAGTAATTCCGAGAATCTCCCCTTACTATTATAAGTAACTAAGGACTCTAATTTATTTCAGACTTTATAAATAAACTATTAAGATTAACCAGAATTAAGCTAAAGCTCTTAATTACGGAATATACCTAAACTAATAGATAAATAGAAATTATTAACTAGATTATTAATACCCGACTTTACTTCTTTATTAATTATTTCTAGAATAATTAGGCAGATTTATTTCTAGTACTTAATACTATAGATATCGCCTACTTATATAAATTAACTAGCTTATTTCCCTTAATAGTTAATTATAAATATAAACCCAGGCTAAACTTTAACTAGATACTACTAATAATAGAGTTTAAAATACCAAGAAAGAAACTTAATTAGAAGGAAATATAATAGTAAACTAAGAGAATTAATATTACTATTAATTATATCCGAGAATATATAATAGTAGCTTAAAAGCATTAAGCTAAATAAGCTAATAAGAAATAGTAAGAACCGGACTTTAATTCAGGAAATATAATTTATATAATTAAAAAGATATAGAAAACGAACTATTTATCTAATAAATTAGACTACCTCCTTACTAGACTATTTAAGATTAATAAAATAATCGGCTATTTATATTAATTAGATCTTTCCTTATTATATAGGATTTGGCTAATTTTCTATATAAATAGACTTTATAAGAATTCTATTAATTTACTATCCGGCTAGATTAATAAAGAGCCTAGTTCTACTAAAGTTAATAGTAAACTCGAATAAGAAGTCGAAAAAATCCTCTCTTCTAAGGTACTTTATAGTAAGCTTTATTATAAGGTTAAATAGAAGAAATGGGATATAGATAATAAATAGTACCTTATATTAAACTTTAAGAACTTAGTATTTAAACTATATAAATTTCATAAGTAGAACCCTGGCAAAACAGGATCTCCTATCCGGCTAAATAAATGGATTTAATATACTAAAGAGGACGAGTTTAATAAAGATTACCCAGATAATAATAAACCTTAATAATAAGGCCTCTATAATTAGAAGAAGAGAAGAAAAATCTAGATATTTCCCGGGTTTTATCTAAACCCTAGTATATTTCCTTTATTTTACTATATTAGTACCTATTTTCTTTTCCAGAAATCTGGGTAAAATATCTTTCTTTACTATACTAGATTATACTTTACTATCTAGGCAAATTATAAAAAAAAGTAAATTCTTAAAGCTAAGCTAAAGATAAATACTTGCCTATATTAGTTCGAAATATTATTAAAAATCGAGGGAAACTTCTCTAATTACTTTAATCTTTATAACCTTAACTATTTATACTACTATTACTACCTTAATAGAACTATTAATAAAGACGAAATAAATAAGAAATCCCGGTAATATATTATCTATAGCCGGACTAAATAAGGCTACTTACTAGATCCTGGATAACTTAAGTAATAGTAGTAATATCTCAAGTTTAGTAGTTACTATTATTATTAATATAATTACTAGTCAAATTACCTTTATAAATGAAAATAGTAATTCTCTTATCTAAGAACAGGTTAATATATAGAATATAGCCCGTACTATTCTTGAGAATATACCTGAAATTACTATAAAGGATATCTTAATAAAATATTCTAAGAATAATAAAATAGAGGTTTTAGTTATTAGTAATAATAAGTCTAATAATTAAATAAGCAGAATAAATAGTACTAATAAGGGCTATCTAATTAATCTTATAGAGCTAAATACTAAAAAGGCAAAAAAGAATAAGGCTAGCTTATTTAAGAAATATAAGATATTAGATAATAGTAAGAATTCTAATAATAAAAAGACTAAGAATAGAAAGACTTCTAGTAATAAAGGAAACTCTAACTATAATAAAGGTAGCTAAACTAGTATTAAGATACCTATTATAACTAGAAAATATATAGTATTAAGTAATAATTATTATATAAAATACTAGTCTAAAACCAAAAGCTAGTAAATAATTCTAAAAGCCGAATTAAAGAAGTAATACTCTATAGATATTAATGAATTAGTAGATAATACTATTTAGGAAATCGGAAAACCCTTTAAAAGCTTTTATAAAACCAAAATTATATAGCTTAAGGCCCGGGAATTTAATAATAAAGTAGCTCAAATAGTTACCCTTAATATATAAGTCTTTATTATAGAGAAATAACTTGAGAATATATATATTAAGCTTAAGAAGGCCTAGAAGTTAATTAAGTAGCTTAGAAATAATATAATTAAGCCAAATATTATTACCCTAACTAAGAATAAAAGCAAATAAGCTATTATATTAAAGCCTATATTAATAAATAAACTCGATCTACTATCTCTATTTAAAGACCGCCTAATAATAATAGTTCTAATATTAGCTATAGCCTATATAGTACTTCCAGATTATATTATTAATATAGGTATAAGTATAATACAAGTAATAAATACTAAGAATTAGCTATAATATACTAGAAACTGGATTATTTTAGTAAAATTAAGATTATACTTTAATTATAAGTAAGCTAGGAGAATTAGATAAAATGGGATTAATAGCTATTATTTCCTCTTTTTTCTTTTCTATACTATAGCTAAATAATTCCTTAAATAAGAGTATTTAGACTTTTCTTTAGGGGAAAAATAATATAATAGCTAGTATAAGAATATAATCTACTAAGGACAGGATATTAGAAATAGATATAAAATAAAGCTAAGCCGGAATTACTTAGATAGAATAATACTAAAAGTTAAAGTATTTTCCCTATTTTATTTTATAACTTAATATTTTCTAATATATAAGATTCTTTAAACTTTAAGCCTTTAACTATTATATTAATTCCGCTATTATAATATATATTATAAATATAAGATCTAGAGCCTAGAAAATATAATTAGACTATTTCTATTTTAATAATTTAAAGCTAAAAAAAGAAAAGGATCTTAAAGAAGCCTCGGATCTAAATAATTATAAGCTATATACGGACTTATATACTAGCTTAAGCTCGGGGTCACGTGTAATAATTAGGTAACTATAAATATCTTATTTAGATATTAGATATCTTTTTAGCTTTAGTCTAATTCTTACTAGTACTATATATTATAATAACTATAATATTACTTCTTTTCTTAAAATAAACTCGTTCTTAAGCTTTAAAAGTCTCTATTAAATTTCCAAATTATAGGTTATATATTAAAGGCTAGAGCTTTTTATATATAATTTTAAAGAATTTCTATTTATATTATATAGTTTTAGTAATATATTATTCTTAATATAATCTAACTAATAAGGGAAATTCTAGAGTAGTTCTAGCTATTCGGGGTTCTTATTATAAAAGCTCTAAAGAGCTAGAGTATTAATTATTTAATAAGGAAGCAGGATATTATTCCGGATCTGGGTTTTATTCTTTTTATTAGACTTAGTATTTTAGCTTCTTATAAAATAGTTTTACTACTTATATTTCTTAAACTTTATATTCTATTTCCCCGTTTTATAATTCTAATAATAGAGGCTCCGGATTTGCTTATTTAGAAAAAGAATTACCTAGATTTTTATATAGCTTTTTTATATAAAATACCGGATATATTCTTATTAATTCCGGAAGCTTAAATCTAAAAGAATATTCTACTTATTTCAGGATTTCATATAGTTCTTCTATTTAATAAGCTAGCTTATAGCTCGAATAATTATTTTTCTAGTATTTAGTAATAATTTATATCTTATTTCTTATTTCGAAGTTTACTAATTAGTAGTATTTATTAGCTTAAATAATATAATATTTTTATACTTATATTATATTCTTTTATATTTTTTATTATAATTTATAAAGCTATATTACTAGGGCCTTTATTTTCTATTTATTTAATTCTTTTTTCGGGATATCTAATTATATTTGGGTTTCTTAATTAAATAATATCTATAATTTATAGTTCTTTTTTATAAAAAAACAAGAATTAGCCTATAGTCTTATAAACTAGAGCTATTTACTAGTAATTAATTATTATTACTTATTTATTCTAATTATTCTAGTAGTAATTCATATAGGAATATAGCTATTAGTTAAAGTACTAGTTAATAATCTTTATTTAGCTATTAGTTTGGGAATAATTAGTAATTAATAACTTGAGCTTTATACTAATATATTTATAGAACTCGCTTTAGAAATCTAATATAAACTAGAGGCCTTAATTAGATATTATAGTTTCCGAAATACTAATTTAGTAAATTATATAAATAAGAAATAGGAATACTAATTCTTTAGTTATTATTATATCTCAAATAGAAATTATAATAGGGTACTTGCTTAGGTAATTAATAAAAATTACTATTATATTATACTTATTTCTATTTTTTAGGTATTTCTTGAAATTTACTAATATATATTACTAGAAATAGTTAGGAACTAGTAATAAATATAAGAGCCCTAGCTTCTTATTTCTAGAAATATAAAATTATTAATAAATATAGTAGTTATCTCTATATTAATTAATATCTATACCTTAGCCTAGCTAATAATAGTAAGCCTAAAAAAGCTATTAAAGCTTAGTTTATTCTGGGTATTTTATTAGAGGCTATATATATATCTCCTAAATAAGAATAATATATAAGGGTATTTCAGATATTATTATATTATTAGATATAAATAGTTTACTATATTATAAAAAGAGGCTATCTTATAATATTTAAGTATCTTTCTTTTTATTTCTTGCCTTATCTTATAATTTTTCTAGCTCTAATAATTCTCGGTTCTTACTTAATAGCTTATTTATTAACTAGATACTATTATACTAGGTTTCTTCCTAAACCGGATTTACTAAGGCCTTAATTAGGGCTAACTAGAAATCTCATATAATATTATTATTAATCTTTTATTATAGGAAGAGAATTTGGATCTAGTAAGTTATTATTACCTTATTCTAGGTAATTATATTCTTATATTTCCTATTTAAGGCATTTACTTATTTATTTAACTTACTTACCTAATATATAAGCTTAAAATAATAATAAAAAAAAAACTTTATCTAGTAAGCTTATTTTATTAAGAGCTTCTTTATAATTATAAAATACTCGAGAGCTTAGTAATCTAAGTAAATTATAAAGAATATCTCTTATAAGCTTTCTAGTTCCGCTTATTATTTAATTAAAGAGAAAATAATAGCAAGTATCTTTTTATTATAAATATTATAGTTTAGCTTTACTAACTATATAGTTTTAGAGAAAAACATTATTAGATACTAGAGTTCTATTTAGGGGTTTTATTATAAGAAAATACCGGCTATAACTTTATTTAATATATCTGTTTTAATTATAGTAAGGAAATTCGAGTTATAGTAATATAGAATTAGTACTAAGAATATAGCTTACTTTAGCTTAATAAAATCTTCTTAATACTAATCTATTTATTTAAATAGAACTCCCTTATATATTAGAGTTATTAGGGACTTTATTATATAGCTATATTTTATAATAAAGTACTAATAAAAGTTATAAAAACTTAGAAAGCCTTATATTTCTTTAATTATTTTTAATAATTACTAGTTCTTAATAACTATTATTTTATCTAAATTTATTTTAATATCTCTAGTAAAAATAATAAAGCCTAGATACTTTATATAAGTAATCTTAAACTCTGATTTCTTAATATTTATTTAGAGGCTAGTATTCTATAATTACTAAAGAACCTTTTATATATAGTCTTTATATTCTAGAGAATTATTCGAGTAAATTAGAATATTATTTAAATAAGCTATATAAAAATATTAAGGTAATTAAAGAAAATATTATTTATATATCTCTAATATATAATAGGGCTATTAGTTAGGCCTTTCTAAAGAACTTTATATTTATAGGACCTATATCTCATATAAAATATTATAAGTTCTTCTAATTCTAGATCTATTTAGATCTAATAAAATACTTACTAAATATCTAGCTTTATATAGACCTTAGCTTAAGTTAGTTATATAAGAATCTCATAAATAAAAGAAAGAGAATAATAATTCTTTTATATTAAGTTATTTAGCTTATAATAATTAATATAAAATTAGAGAGATTCGTTAGTCTTCTTTATAAAAAGAATTAAGAATATAAAAAAAGACTAGCTTAGCTTAATAAAGCCCTATTAAAGGTTCTCTTTAAGGAAATACTTAATTTCCTATAGCTTATAGATTAACTATTAATAAAGCGGGAAATATTCTAGACTCTTTAGGCCTTTAGAATTATTAATCTAAATCTTATAATTATATAATTAATACGGGAATAAGATATTTAATACTTTCTTTAAGAAAATATTTATAAAATCCTTAAGCTTCTCTAATAAGACTTTTATTAGCTACTATAGCTTTATTTCTCCTGGCTATTATTTGCCCGAAATAAACTTATTTTCTTACTATAATTCTAGCTCTTTATTAATCTCGAAAAATAATATTATAAAAAAAAGATTCTTTTTTTTCTATAGGTTTATCTAAAAAATAGCTAGTAAGATATCTATAATATTAATTATAGGCCTTAACTAGCTCTTATAGCTTTCCTTTAAATAATATAATTTTAATATTTCTATTTCTAACTTAGAAGAAACCTTTATATTTCCTAAGGCTACTTATATTTCTCTATAATATTAAGCTTAATTCTTTTATTATATATAGCTTTCTGAGCCCGGATTAGGAAAATAATAAAAGAGTTTCCTTTTTATAAGCTAAGGTTTCTAGGACTTATTTATAACTATAACTTTATTTCTTTTATTTATATTTTCTTAATACTAGTTACTTTTTCTAGGTTTTAAGTTCTTATATATAATAGTTAAGACCTTATTCTAATTCTTTTTTCTAGGCTAATTATCTAGCTAAATTAATCTTCTATTCTTATAATTAATTAGGATACTAGTATTTATAAACTATTATTATCCCAAAATTATTACGTGGTACTAGTCACGTGGTACCATTACACGTGACTTAGTATATAGCCAGTGCTTTTAGCCCGGTATATAGCCTTTAGCTTAATTCAAGCTCTTTATTACTACTATAATATTACCTTATTATAATAAAAATCATATTATATTTTCCTAGTTCTATAACTAGTATAGATACTAGGACCTTTTATTTATTAACTAAAAGCATAAGCTTAATATAATAAATAATAGATATAACTTACTTATTATTAAATTCTTTTATATTATAGGGTAATACTAATTAAATAGGCTTAATATCTAGAAATTATTTAATTATTTTTATAAACTTGAAATTAATAAAAGTATATTTATTTACTTTAATATTAATAAGAAAAGAAATCTTAATACCTAATTTATTATTACTAATTATATAAGGAAATATAAATACTTTATTTTCTAGTAATTAGCTTAGATTAATTTTTACTATATTTATATAATATAGCCCTAAAAAGAAAACTTTTTTTTAGGGATTCTTATTTCCCTATTTTATATTCTTAGATAGCTTACTTATAATAAGTATTACTAGCTTAGCTACTAAAACTTGCTTTATATATTTAGTCTTAGGCTCTAAATAGCTTCTAGATATATAACTAAATCTATTATAATTATAGTACTTGAAATTTAAGGATCCGAGCTTTAAAGTAATAGGCTTATTTATTACTAGAATCTTAGAAGCAGGCTTTATATAAGAAGTATTTCCTAAACTTGGCTTATCTATATTTTTATTAGCTTTCTTAAATACCTAGTCTTTCTTTTTATAATAAGCTCGGATTTACTAATTATTTATAGTATAGTATTATATAAACTCTATAATATAAATAGCCGGATTATTATAATATATAGCTATAGTTTCTTAAAGCTTTTAGGTAAGCTTATTATTTAGGTTATTCTTAAGATCTTATAAATTAATATTTCTATTTATTATATATTTTAGGAATAGGATATAGAATTTCTAAAAAGTCTAACTCTTTTTTATAAATAGCTTTTTAAAAACTTATTAAGTATTATATTTCTTATTTAGATTACTATATAGCTTTTCTAGATAAATATATAATTCTCTAATAATCTCGTATATATATTAATTATTCTAGTTTAAATAAAAAGAGATTAGTATAAGAATATAACTACTTATATAGCCGGAAATATAAATAATCTTAAGGTTCTTTATTTAGTAAATATTAGAGTTATTATAAAGCTTATTTTTAATCTAAACTAACTAATTATTAAAAGTAATACTATTCTTAGTTATATTTTTAAAAATAGAAAAGTTAGAGAATTTAACTAAATATTTATTTTCTAAAATAGAGAAACTAGTTATTCTTATAAACTATATAATAAGCTTCTTAATAATAGCTTTATTTTTTTATAGAACTTATTTAGTTTCTCTTAGCTAATTATAATAATTCTTGCTATAGGCAAGAATATTATATATCTTTAGAATTAGCTTAATAATTTCTTTATATAAAGCCTCTAGGCTTTAAAGTAATTCTTGGAAATCTGCTTTTAATAAAGCAGGTCTTTCTTTTTTCTTGGCTTTCTAAAAGAAAGTATTTCTTTTATTATAAGTATTAATAAGATATTTAAATCTTTTAGGAGACTTAATAAGAGGCTCTAGTTTATTTTCTAGTAATATACTAGTAATATCTCGTACTATAGCTTCTTCTGACTTGCCTAGTTATTCTGGAACTTGCTTTCTTATAAGTCTTTATTTAGTAATAAAATTACTAGCCTATTTACTTACCTGGCTAGTTTAGGGCTTTTTTACCTAGTTATTCTAGGGCTTTCTTTTATTCTAATATTAGTTAACTAGTATAGGAGTAATTATAATATATTATATTTATACTTATTAAAAACTAATTAGATAAGTATTATTTAAATTTTTTATAGAATTAAGAAATAAATAAGCTTTGAATTATATTATAAATATAAGATCTAGGACCTAAAAGACATAATTAGACTATTTCTATTTTAATAATTTAAAGCTAAAAAAAGAAAAGAATCTTAAAGAAGCCTCGGATCTAAATAATTACAAGCTATATATAGGCTTATATACTAGCTTAAGCTCGGGGTTATATATAATAATTAGGTAATTATAAAAGCCTTATTTAAATACTAAATATTTCTTTCAGATATTAGATATTTCTCTAGCTCTAGTCTAATTCCTACTAGTATTATATATTATAATAACTATAATAATATATTTTTTATTTTAATTATTAAATAGATATTAAAGCCAGAAACTATATATTTAATAAAAAGAACTAATAATAAATTATTAGGAAATAAGCTTCTATTAAAAACTATAATATAAAGAATAATTTTATTACTAATTTCTTTTTATATACTAGCTCTATTAATAATACTACTTCCGAATATAATTTTACTAATTTTGAATTAGATTTAAATAAAGAGCCTAAGCTAGTACTAGTTATTTTTATTTTATAAAAACTAAAAATTAAATACTTCTATAAATAAGATATTTAAAATAGTTATTACTAAATATAAAACTTTTTAGCTAGTATTATTTGCCTTATAAATACTTTATATTAGAAGAAATTATATATAAAAAAAGCTAATAAAAGCTCTTATTATTAAAATTACTAGTATTAGTTTTATAAATATATATTATAATCTCTAATAATCCGAGAATAAAGCCTTTATTATAAGTCTTTATAAGATTAATAGCTTTTTTAAATAATAAAAAAAGTTCTTTTTAGAAACTAATATTAAAAATCCTATTATTTCTAAATAATATATTAAGTTTAATAATATCTTTTTTAAAAAAGCCTCTAATATTTTATTTCCCTATTAGTTATATAATTATAAGATATAATTAGAAAAGGAAATAAAGAAATATCTAGGATATAATTCTTTATATAAGATAATAATAACTAAATTAGAAGCTATAAAGAAATATTTCCTAAAGAACCTTAATAAAAGTTTTATTATTTCTAGTTAATTACTATTTATAGCCCCTATTCTTTTTATAAAAAAATCTAATAAAAGCCTATAATTCTATATTAATTACTAAAAGCTTAACTAGATTATTTATAAGAATTATTATTCTTTTTTTTTAATAAAACCTTAGCTAAAATTAGTAAAGCTAAAATCTTTATAAAACTTAATATTTATTAGGCTTTTTACTAAATTTATATAAATTTCAAATTAAAGAAATTAATAATATTTTATATATTTTATATATATTATAAGATATATAAATATAAGGTTTTATTTTTTGAATTAATTAATAGGCTACTTATTTACTAGTATTATATAAATAATATTTTATTTAATTATTTAAATAACTTTTATATAGCTTATTTAAATAATATTCTTATTTATTTTAATAATAAGTTAGAATATAAATTTTATATAAAGAAAGTTTTTTAATAGCTTTAAAATATAAGCTTATAAATAAATATTAAAAAATATAAATTCTATATTATATATATGAAATATTTTAGCTTTACTATTTTTATAAAGAATATTAAAGTTAATCCTAAAAAGGTTATAGTTATAAAGAATTAAAAAGCTTTTTAAATTATAAGAGAAATATAAGCCTTTCTAAAATTCTATAACTTTTATAAAAGATTTATTTATAATTATAATAAGATTACTAAATCTTTATTAAATCTTATATATATAAATATTTCTTTTTTATTTAATAAGATTTATTAAAATACTTTTAAAAAGCTTAAAGCTTATTTTATATTATTAGCCCTATTTTATTATTATAATCTAAAATAATAATTAATAATTAAGACTAGTATTTTAAATAATATTATTACTAGTATTCTTTCCTAATAATATAATAATAAGTAATTATAAAGTATTTATTAATAAGTAATAAGATAATAAAATAAATTAGTAAATTATAAAACTATAATATTAAATTTAGTATAAAACTAATTTCTATTTCTCCTATAAAGTTTAGGGAAGCCCTCTCTAAATAGAAGGCCCTAATAATATATATATAATTAGTAATTTATAAGCCTAATACTTATAATATAAATAGTAGTTAGTTATAAAGTTAAAAGGCCTTTAATTTCCCTAATTAATATCTATAATATCCGAGGTTTATTATATATCCTTAAATTATATATAATCCTATATATATTATAAATAAATAATTAGATAGAAAAGTAAAACTAGGCCCTAAAATATTACCTAAAATATTATTATAATATCTAAAAAAATAACTAGTTTAAAAAGTTATTTTTTATAAAATTTATATATAATAACTTAAAATATTAGGTTTTATAAAATATATTTTTTTGTAAGGTATTTATTAGTAAGTAATAAGATAATAGAATGAATTAGTATATTATAAAACTATAGTATTAAATTCAGTATAGAACTAATCTCTATTCCTCCTATAAGGTCCAGGGAAGCCCTTTCTAAATAGGAGGCCCCGATAATATATATATAATTAGTAATTTATAAGCCTAATATATATAATATAAATAGTAGTTAGTTGGGATATTAAAGAGCTACTAAATTCCCTAATTAATACCCGCAATATCCGAGGTTTATTATATACTCTTAAGTTATATATAACCCTATATATATTATAACTATATCCTCTTTCTAGGATCTTATTCCCAAGATTTATTAATTTATTCTAGTAAATATTTAATTAATTATTTATTTAATTAATATAAACTTCTAGTATCTTGGGAGGTAGTTTTACTAATATAATCTAAATAATAGATATAAAAATTATCTAATTAGATCAGGGCTAAGTAAGCGAGAAAGAAGGGTAATTATATCCCAGATATAAGGGCTAGCTAGTAATTATAATTTCGTTTAGGATCTAAGTATTCTAATTAGCTCGATCCAAAGTACTAAGATACTATCCTATAAAATTAATACTACTTATTAGATCTTATATTAGAATAATCTAAATAGCTATATAGAAAGTATTTAATAAATATTTATATAAGAAATCTATATAAATATTTCTGAGGTCCTAAAGATTATTTATGGGCTTCTGGAAGTATATATTAATTAGTTATACTAGTTTCTAATTAGGACTAGTATAAAAACTAGTAGTTAATCCAGGTAGTTCTTTATCTTTATAAAAGAACCTCTTTATATTACTATATACTCTCTTTCTTTCTAATAACTATATATATAACTTTTTCTATTATTACTTTCTAGTCTCTTTTTCTATTCTTTTCTAAGTCTTTTTTAATTATTTTTAATTAATTTCATAATATCTTCTTCTGGCTTTATTATCTATTCCTATAATAATAAGTATAAAGGTAACCTTATAGCCTCTTTTCCTATTACTAGTAAATACTTGAAATATTTTAAGTATTTACTTATTAATCTCTTTATCTTATATATTATAGTACCTAGTAAAAAGAATTATAACTATTATAATAAGGGTTCTAAGTCTTATATATTAGTAAGTTCTTTAGCTTTAATATCTATTAAAGCTAATGTAATTTCAGATTTCTTACTACTTATTAGAGGCTTGCCGGTTCTGGGAAGATACTATTATAATCTTTAAGAAATTTCTTAAAGTATATTTTAAATAATATTATACTAATAAGGATAATACTATTAATTAGGTTTTTAAAGACTAGAAGAATACTAATAAGCTTCGGAATTCTTTTTCCTGTCTTAATAAGATAAATAATAATACTATTTGGGTTAGTATCCTAAAGGTAAGTTTTTTCTAATATATTTAGGTATTTATTAATTCCTTAAAGAAATATCATAATATCTACTTTTAAGGCATTAATTTTATTACTAAGCTTATTACTAAGATTACTAAATAGTTTATTACTAGTACTTTAAGTATTAATAATATAATACTTATAGCTATTTGAGATCTAATTTTAGAAGTTCGGGCCTTTTATAAGATATATATAACTATTATAAGTTCCTTACTTACTTCTTTTAATATCCTTAATACTAATATTATTATAATATAACTATATTTTATTAAGAGATAAGCAAATTCCGGAAAGTATTAGCTAATTCTTTATTAAGTTCTAAATAGAACTAGTATTTAGTATTCTTATTTTGGGAATTAGGAATTTATAGAAATTAGAGTTTATTTATTTAAAATACTTATAACTAGTCTACTTATAATAAATCTTTCTTAATCCTAAACCTTTTTCTAATAATTTAAATATAATTCTTATAAGCCTTAATAAAACTCTAGAAAACCTTTATAAATAAAAAATCTAGAAAAAAAGTATTTCTATTACTATTCCGGGCCTTTTTTTTTTTAGCTATTTAGGTCTTTTTTTTCTTTTAAGTAGTCTTTTTCTTAATAGTCCAGAATTCTTTTTAATCTTAAGAGATTATTAAAAAATAGTTTCGGATTTTAAGCTATGGTTTTAGTTATATAATTTTAGAAATTCCTTGGAATTTTTAAGGTTAGGGAAAATAGATAATTAGGTATTATAATCTTTAGGCTAGGCTTTCTATTTAATTAAATACTATTACTTTTTATTTCTATTATCTTATTAGTAATTAATAATAGCTTTTATTTCCTATTCTTATTTTTTATTATTATTTACTAATTCCGGAAGTTCTTTAGAAAAATATAAATATAACTTCTAATTCTTTTTTACTATATACTTTTTAAGAAAAGAAATATAAAAAGTTAGATATAAATAATTATATATATTTAGTAGTTCTAACTTATATACCGAATTACTAATATATTTAAGGATTCTAAATAGACCTATAAATTTTGGTTTAAGCTTTCTTATCTTAAGTTTAATATTTCTTATTAATAGTATTATCTAGGCTTCTTTAGAATAGTATTTAGCTAACTAGTACCTATTATAGTAGGTTTCCCGGTTATTTTATATATAATACTATAAATTCTTAAGCTTTCTCTATTCTATTTTAAGGGTTTCTAGCCTCTTATATATAACTAGTATCTTTTCTATAATTCTATTCTTAGGATTCTATAGAAATTAAGGGTAGTATTTATAATATATATAGAAAGATATATCCTATAAAACCTAATATTTTGAATTATTATATATAAATTCTATAAAAAATAACTTCTTAAACTAGTTATTCTTTTAGGTATTATAATAATATCTCAGGTAGTATTTCAGGGTCTAGTTCTGCCTTTCTATCTAATTATTTATCTAAGAATAGTAAGCTATACTTAAATACTATTTATATATTAAGTAAAAACAGAAAGCAGACTAGAACTAGCTAGTAAATACTATTTTTTAGTCAGAAATAATTCTATTAGAGGAGCCAAAGATCGAGAAAACATATTATTATATAATTTTAGTAAGCTCCGGAAAATTAATAGTCTTATAATATATAATATATCTTACTATTTTAGAATACTAGTTAATAACTATAAGAATTATATTAAAATCGGGACTTCCTGCCGGGTTCTTATATAATAATAGACCTATAATAAAATTTATAGAAATCTTATTCTAGGGTTTCTTAGGCTATAATAAACTACTAAATAAATTATATAATAAATACCTCTTTGCCTTAATTCTCTAGTAAATATTATATTCTTAATAATAATTATAAATATTTCCTTTTATATTCTCCTAATACTAGGACTTTCTAAGGAGCTCGAGAGTTTTCTTTATTTTATAGTATCTAGCTATTAGATTATTATAATAAAGCTTTATAATTTCTTAATATAAAGCGGGATTATTAGATATAATAATTCTTAAATAATACCTAAATAGGCCTGAATTATTTTTCCAGATTTCTTTTCTCTTAGTATCTTTCTTACTAAACCTCTATTTTATAATATTCTAATATTAAAAATTATTTCTTTAAATTACCTGGATAATATCTAAAAGGAATTTAGATAAAAGGGCTAGTATTATAGCTCTTTTAGTAGTTATATATATCTATATATAGGGAATTAGGTATTTATAACTATCTAATTCAAAAACTTAAGAAACCGAAAAATCTTTAGTTTTATTAAATAATATAGTTATAAATATTCCTATTATCTTAGCTATAATAATAGAGCCTTTAAGGCATTTCCCTATACCTTACTTCTTAACTAATTCTATAATTAAGAGATTTATAAGATAATCTATTTACTTGTTTTATAGTAAACATTTTTCCTTAGCTATTATAAATATAGTAAGTATTAAATAATACCTATTTTAAAGAGGGAATTCTTTAGATATTTATAAGAATCTTTAAATTATAACTATAAAAGCTTTCTTTAATTTATTCTAAAAGATTAGAAGCCAAGTTATATTAATAGAATCTTTTTTATAATTAGGTCTTCTATTAGATTCATTTACTGGATTTGAGGTGCCTCTATAGTAAATAATATTAAAATTATATATTATAAGATATATTACCTAATATATTTAATAGCTCTCTAGATACTTTATTTCTATAAAGTATTAGAGGTTATTATAGTCTATAATAACCTTAATTATAAACCTAAACCTTTTAAGGTAATAGTACTAATATTTAAAGGCTTTAATAATTATAAGTAGTTCTCTATTATAGGTACTATAGTTATATTTAATTCCGGAGAGTTTCCGGAACTAGAATACTACTAGATACTAGTATTTTTTCGGGTTATTATTAGAATTAACTTATTATAAAATAGTACTAGTAATTACGAATTTTAATATATTAGTTTTAATATAAATCTTCTTAGAAAGGTTAAAATAAACCAGGATAGGTATTATAGTAAAAGCTTTTTTTAAAGTTTTAAAGCTTTTAGCTATTTTATTTATTTATATAAAAAGGCCGGATTTCTGGCCTTTTTCTATTTCTTTTAAGAAATCTATTAAGCCTATAATTATCTGAGAATAATAATAGATAAACCTATAGTAGAAATTAGTAAATTCAAGAAATATTTAGATATTATAGAATAATTCTGGTTCTAGCTATTTAATAATACTATAGACTTATTTAGGATTTATATAAATATCTTTTATTCTAATAAGGAAGCCCAAAAATTCGACTTCCTTAATATTAAACTTATATTTACTAAGTTTATAAAACAGATTATTTTTATATAGCCTAGTAAGTATCTAGTAAATATAATTATAGTATTTATTTTTATTTTAGGAATAAATAAAGATATTATTTAAATAAATAATTATGAAATAATTCAGGAATCCTATAAATATAATATTAATATATACTTGAAATATAGCTAGTATATTAGCTAGCCCAAAAGATATTATAAGATATTTAAAATAGCTATAGTAAGTCCTAAAAGCTGTTTTCTATTTATATTCTTTATAAATTCTTATCTAATAATATATATTTTTAAGATCTAGCTTTATAAAGATCTTGGCTTTTTAAAGCCGGTTAAGCGTCTTATTAATAAGAGAAAGCAGATACTAATTCTTAATTATAACTTGATTAAGTCTATAATAATTAATATAAAAGTATAGTTCTTTATTCTTTTTAGGAACAAAAAGAATAGGTATCCCTATTAGGCTTTTATTAGGCCTTATCTAATATTTATAAAGTATATCCTATAAATATAGATATAATATTTCTAGTTAGGTTTCTAATAGATTATATAAAGGCCTATATAGAACCGTATTATCTATATTAATAGAATATTTAATACTGCCAAAATTAGGAAATTCCAAAGCTTTATTAGGATTAAAAACCTCTAAAAAGTTTTTGTATTTATTATTCCGGAAATAAATAAGTATTTCTAAGGCCCCTTTCTAGAAAGTATTAATTTACTATATTAAAAACTCCTATTTAGTATTACTAGAATTATATAATAAAGTAGAAATCTAGTAACTATTATAAATATATAAAGCCTATTATCTAGGATAGTTATATTTGCCTTTAGTTAAGAATAAGACTTAAGATACTAGTTTAGGGTACTAGTTAAGTTCCTTATTAAATTCTTTTAGTATTAGGATCTTAATATTATTAGGTTATATAAATATATATATCTATTATTTCTTAATATAGTCTATATATTATATAAGGGTTATTTTATAAAATTCTATACTAAAGATAAGGCTATAAGAGCTAATATTCTTATATTTATAAAACTAGAGCTTAAAAGAATATATCTTACTATAATTATTTATAATAAATACCTTAAGATTATAGGTTTAATAAATCTTAAATCAGTTCCTATAAAAGATTATAAATTCTTAATTATATTTAGCTAAGGTAATAAAGCCCTGGTTTTAAGCCTAATTATTATTAAGGAAATTATAATCTAATCCGGTATTACTAAATCTACTATATATCTCTAAGATACCTATTTCTAACTATATTAATCTTATTTAAATAGTTATATAAAGTAATATATCTTTTTTATTATAGCCAAAATTATTAATATTTAAGATTTAGCCTTTCCTTTTTTCTATTTCTTAGGAAAGTCTCTTTTAAAGCACTTTTCTATAGCTATAGTATTAACCTGCTTTTATAGATACCTTAACTCTTCTATAATTTTAGCCTTATTAAGGTTTTACTAAGCCTATTTAATATACTTGAAATATTTTATATTTCCTAAAAAGTATTCTTTCTATTTATAAGTCTAATAAACCATACCTGAAGTAGAACTAGTATTCTATTAAGGCTTTAAAGAGGCCAAAATACTACCTAAGGGTTTCTTATATAATCTTTAGAACTTATTCTTTCTTTTTTAATAGCCTTATAAATCAGAATTTACTAAGTTAGGGTCTTTAGAGGCAGAGTTACTTTTATTAGACTCTCTTGTCTTTACTTTTCTTAATTTAGAATAAGTAGTATATTTTGCTTTCTAAGCTTTTTTAAGCTATTTGAAAATAGATACTATCTTATTTCCTAAGAAAATAAATATAAGTATTTAATAAGTCTTATAATTAGATAAAGTAATATTAAGAATCCGGATCCGGTTCTTTTTAGGATATAAATCCTAGTTAATTTCGAGACTAATTATCCAAATATATAACTCGGTAATTATCTTATTATTTTTCTAATAAAGATTTCGGAGTTCCTTAAAAATATCTTATTAATGGGTTTAAGGTATTTAAAGTATATTAGCTAAATAAGCCTTAAATTACTTCTAATAGACCTTATATAATAATGGGCTTTATTTTATTATAGCCTCTTAAGTATTATAAGATTTGTCTCTAAAGGCACTTATAGTAAAGTTAACTTTAGAAAAGTATCTATTATAAGTCCAAGATTAGGTCCTAAAGATTACTTTTTAGGAAAATACAAATATTCTCTATTTCTTAAAAGACTTTCTATAATATAAGTTAGGTATCCGGATCTTAAGAAGCTTCTTTTAGTCCAAATATATTTTTAGAATATTATATAATAGCTTCTAATAAATAGTATTAAGATTGCTTTTAAAGCTTATTATATTAGGAAAGAAAGTGAATTCTAATTCTATTTTAGGAAGTTCTCTAGTAAGAATTACTAAGGAAGATAAAATAGACTTATAAATAGAGTTTCTATAAAATATAGTAAACTATAAGATATTCCTAAGAATATTCTTATATTACTCTAATTATAGGATATATTAGTTAATTATATTTACTAATTCTTGCTTTTATTAGAATGCTTTGACTTTAGTATATAAGCCCTATTTTATAGCTTAAATAATAATAATTTAGATATTAATCTCGGTATCTTAATTATTACCGGAATTATTTCTGTTATTATTACTAGCTCTCAGAGGCTTTTAAGGGGCCCTATTAAAAGTATTAGACGAGCCTTTACTATTACTCATATTAGGGTTAATCTATTTAACTTTCTTTATAGGAATAGCTTTAGTAAAGGGTTATATATTTCGCAGATTTTGAGATATAATTACTTATTAAACTACCTTTTTTAAGGATAGAAAGATTAGCTTATAAAGTATTTATTAGTAGGTAATAAGATAATAGAATAAATTAGTATATTATAAAACTATAGTATTAAATTTAGTATAAAACTAATCTCTGTTTCTCTTATAAGGTTCAGGGAAGCCTCTTTTAAATAGGAGGCCCTAATAATATATATATAATTAGTAATTTATAAGCCTAATATATATAATATAAATAGTAATTAGTTGGGATATTAAAGGGCTACCGAATTCCCTAATTAATACTTATAATATCCGAGGTTTATTACATGCCCTTAAGTTATATATAACTCTATATATATTATATTTTTTATATATATTATAAATATTACTCTTAATTTTTATAGAATTCTAAAAATAAGATTATAAAAAAAGTATTAGCTATATATAAGAAGCTAGAAACTTTTAAAATAAAATAACCGGGAAACTTATTATAATAAGTATTAGTTAGCTAAATATTATTTTAAAAAAGCCTAAATAATATTATTAATAAGAAATATTAAATTTAAAATAAGAAAGCTTAAGCTAAAATTTATAAATCTATTTAGGATTTTTAAATATATTAGTAATTTAATATATAAATTAAAACTACTAAATATATATAATTATTTATATCTAATTTTCTATATTTCTTTTCTTAAAAAATATATAATAAAAAAGAATTAGAAGCTATACTTATATTTTTCTAAAGAATTTCTAAAATTAGTAAATAATAATAAAGAATAAAAATAGGAAATAAAAGCTATTATTAATTACTAATAAAATAATAAAAGTAAGAAATAATAGTATTTAATTAAATAAAAAGCCTAGCCTAAAGATTATAATATCTAGTTACTTGCTTTTCTTAATCTTAAAAATTTCAAGAAACTTCTAAAATTATATAACTAAAATTATAGCTTAAAATCCAAAATTATTTTTTAATAATTTCTTAAAATTAAAAAGAATTCTAAACTATTAAGAAAAAGGCTACTTAAAAGAAAAAAAGAACTTAGATAATTAAGAAAAGGCCCGGAATAATAATAGAAATATTCTTTTTCTAGATTTTTTACTTATAAAGGTTTTTTAGAATTTTATTAAGACTTATAAGAATTATATTTAAATTATTAGAAAAAGATTTAGAATTAAAAAAGATTTATTATAAATAAACTAGCTATAGATATCTTAAATAAATAAACTCTAATTCTTATAAATTCCTAATTTCTAAAGTAAGAATACTAAATACTAGCCCTATTTAGGACTTAGTAAAGAATTAGCTAATATTTTCCGGAATTTACTTATCTTTTAATAAGATATAGTTATATTATAATAATATTAGTATTAAGAATATTAAGAAAAATAAGTAAGGAACTTATAATAATTATATATATCTTATAAAAGGCCCGAACTTCTAAAATTAGGTTCTAAATAGCTATAAATATTATATTATTAGTACTTAAAATACTAGTAATAAACTATTTAGTAATAAGATTAATACTTTAAAAATAGATATTATAGTATTTCTTTAAGAAATTAGTAAGTATCTAAATATATTAGAAAAAACTTATTTTTAGAATACTAATTTAAGTAATATTATTATTTGCCTTATTAAGATAAAAAGAAGAATTCCGAAGCTTATAGGTATTTTTCTAGTTTTTAAAAACCTAATTAATAATATTATTTTTATTAGTATAATACTATTTAGGATATATTTTAAGAAATTTCTTAAAGACTATAATAGTATTTTCCTAGAACTAATAAGCCTCTAATAAGTAATAAAGAATCTGAAATTATATTAGCTTTAATAAATATTAAAGCTAAAAAACTTACTAATATATAAGACTTAGAATTCTTATTATAATAGTTATAATTCTTTTTATTAGATATTATAATATATAAGGTAAAGAAATTAATAAGTAAATACTTGAAATATTTCAAGTATTTACTAGTAATAGAAAAGAAGACTATGAGATTACTTTTATATTTATTATTATATAGGTAAATAATAAAGCTAGAAGAAAATATTATAAAATTAATTAAAAATAATTAAAGAAGGCTTAAAGAAAAGCAGAAAAAGAGGCTAGAAAGTAATAATAGAAAAAGTTATTATATATATAATTATTAGAAAGAAAAAGAGTATATAATAATATAAAGAGGTTCTTTTATAAAAGTAAAGAACTACCTGAATTAACTACTAGTTTTCGTACTAGTTCTAATTAGAAACTAGTATAACTAATTAATATATATTTCTAGAAGCCTATAAATAATTTCTAGAACCTCAGAAATATTTATATAGGTTTCTTATATAAATATTTATTAAATTCTTTCTATATAGCTATTTAGATTATTCTAATATAAGATCTAATAAGTAGTATTAATTTTATGAAATAGTACCTTAGTACTTTGGATTAAGCTAATTAGAATACTTAAATTCTAAACGAAATTGTAATTACTAACTAGCCCCTATACCTAGAATATAATTATTCTTTCTTCTTACTTACTTAGCTTTAATCTAATTAGATGATTTTTATATTTATTATTTAGATTATATTAGTAAAACTATTTTCTAAGATACTAGAAGTTTACCTTAATTAAATAATTAATTAATTAATTATTTACTAGAATAAATTAATAAATCTTAGGAATAAAATTCTAGAAAAAAGATATAATTATAATATATATAGGGTTATATATAACTTAAGAATATATAATAAACCTCGGATATTATAGGTATTAATTAGGGAAATTAGAAGCTCTTTAACTTTATAACTAATTATTATTTATATTATAAGTATTAGGCTTATAAATTACTAATTATATATATATTATTAGGGCCTCCTATTTAAAGGAGGCTTTCCTAAACCTTATAGGAGAAATAGAGATTAGTTTTATACTAAATTTAATACTATAGTTTTATAACTCACTAATTTATTCTATTATCTTATTACTTACTAATAAATACCTTATATTATCTAAGAATAATAAGCTATACTTAAATATTATTTATATATTAAATAGAAATAAAAAGTAAACTAGAACTAGCTAGTAAATATTATTTCTTAATTAGAAATAATTTTATTAGAGAAACTAAAGATTAAGAAAACATATTCCTATATAATCTTAGTAAGCTCTAGAAAATTAATAGTCTTATAATATATAATATATCTTACTATTTTAGAATACTAGTTAATAATTATAAGAATTATATTAAAATTAGGACCTCTTACTAGGTTCTTATATAGTAGTAGACTTATAATAAAATTTATAAAAATCTTATTTTAGGATTTTTTAGGCTATAATAAACTAATAAGTAGATTATATAATAAATATTTCTTTATTTTAATTTTCTAGTAAATATTATATTTTTAATAATAATTATAAATGTCTTTTTCTATATTTTTCTAATACTAGAACTTTCTAAGAAACTCGAAAGTTTTCTTTATTTTATAATATCTAGCTATTAGATTATTATAATAAAACTTTATAACTTCTTAATATAAAGCGAGATTATTAGATATAATAATTCTTAAATAGTACCTAAATAGGCTTGAATTATTTTTCTAGATTTCTTTTTCCTTAATATCTTTTTTATTAAGTCTCTATTTTATAATATTCTAATATCGAGAATTATTTCTCTAAGCTATCTAGATAATATTTAGAAGAAATTTAGATAAAAAAGCTAATACTATAGCTTTTTTAATAGCTATATATATTTATATATAGGGAATTAGATATTTATAACTATCTAATTTAAAAACTCGAAAAACTAAAAAATCTTTAGTTTTATTAAGTAATATAATTATAGATATTTCTATTACCTTAGCTATAGTAATAAAGCCTTTAAAGCATTTCCCTATATCTTACTTTTTAACTAATTCTATAATTAAGAAATCTATAAGATAATTTATTTATTTATTTTATAGTAAATATTTCTTTTTAATTATTATAAATATAATAAGTATTAAATAATACTTATTCTAAAAAAGAAACTCTTTAGATATTTATAAGAACCTCTAAATTATAATTATAAAAGCTTTCTTTAGCTTATTTTAAAAAATCAGAAGCCAAGTTATATTAATAGAACCTTTTTTATAATTAGGTCTTCTACTAGATCTATTTACTAAATTTAAGGCACCTTTATAATAAATAATATTAAAATTATATATTATAAAATATATTACCTAATATACTTAATAGTTCTTTAGATACTTTATTTCTATAAAATATTAGAAATTATTATAGTTTATAATAACCTTAATTATAAACCTAAACTTTTTAAAATAATAGTACTAATATTTAAAGGCTTTAATAATTATAAGTAGCTTCCTATTATAAGTATTATAGTTATATTTAGCTCTAAAAAGTTTCCGGAACTAGAATACTACTAGATACTAGTATTTTTTCGGGCTATTATTAGAATTAACTTATTATAAAATAGTAATAGTAATTACGAATTTTAATATATTAGTTTTAATACGAATTTTCTTAGAAGAATTAAAATAGACTAGAATAAGTATTATAATAAAAGCTTTTTTTAAAGTCTTAAAGTTTTTAGCTACTTTATCTATTTATATAAAAGAACCGGATTTCTGGCCCTTTTCTATTTCTTTTAAGAAATCTATTAAGCCTATAGTTACCTGAGAATAATAGTAAATAAACCTATAATAGAAATTAGTAAATCTAAGAAATACTTAAATATTATAGAATAATTCTAATTCTAGCTATTTAATAATATTATAAACCTATTTAGGATTTATATAAATATCTTTTATTCTAATAAAAAAGCCTAAAAATTTAACTTCCTTAATATTAAACTCGTATTTACTAAGTTTATAAAATAGATTATTTTTATATAGCCTAGTAAATACCTAATATATATAATTATAATATTTATTCTTATTTTGGAAATAAATAAGAATATTATCTAAATAAATAATTATAAAATAATTCAGGAACCTTATAAATATAGTATTAATATATATTTGAAATATAACTAGTATATTAGCTAGCCTAAAAAGTATTATAAGATATTTAAAATAGCTATAATAGGTTCTAAAAGCCGTTTTTTATTTATATTCTTTATAAATTCTTACCTAATAATATATATTTTTAAGATCTAGCTTTATAAAGATCTTAATTTCTTAAAGTTAGTTAAGAGTCTTATTAATAAGAGGAAATAGATACTAATTTTTAATTATAACTTAGTTAAGTTTATAATAATTAATATAAAAATATAGTTCTTTATTTTTCTTAAAAATAAAAAGAATAAGTACTTTTATTAGGCTTTTACTAAACCTTATCTAATATTTATAAAATATATTCTTTAAATATAGATATAATACTTCTAGTTAGGTCTCTAATAAATTATATAAAAGCCTATATAGGACTATATTATCTATATTAATAAAGTATTTAATACTACTAAGATTAGGAAGTTCTAAAGCTTTATTAGAATTAAAAACCTCTAAAAAATCTTTATATTTATTATCTCGGAAATAGACAGGTATTTCTAAGGCCTCTTTTTAAAAAATATTAATTTACTATATTAAAAACTTCTATTTAGTATTACTAAAACTATATAATAAAATAGAAATCTAATAATTATTATAAATATATAATACCTATTATCTAGAATAGTTATATTTGCCTTTAATTAAGAATAAGACTTAAAATACTAGCTTAGAATACCGGTTAAACTTCTTACTAAATTCTTTTAGTATTAGGATCTTAATATTATTAGGTTATATAGGTATATATACTTATTATTTCTTAATATAATTTATATATTATATAAGAATTACTTTATAAAATTTTATATTAAAGATAAGATTATAAAAGCTAATATTCTTATATTTATAAAACTAGAACTTAAAAGAATATATCTTATTATAATTATCTATAATAAATACCTTAAGATTATAGACTTAATAAACCTTAAATTAGTTTCTATAAAAAGTTATAAATTCTTAGTTATATTTAGCTAAAGTAATAAAGCCCTAGCTTTAAGCCTAATTATTATTAAGGAAATTATAATTTGATTTAGTATTATTAAATCTGTTATATATTTTTAAGGTACTTATTTCTAGCTATATTAATCTTACTTAAATAATTATATAAAGTAATATATCTTTTTTATTATAGCTAAAATTATTAAGATTTAAGATTTAGCCTTTTCTTTTCTCTATTTCTTAGAAGGATTTTCTCTAAAGCATTTCTTTATAGCTATAATATTAACCTGCTTCTATAAATACCTTAACTCTTTTATAGTTTTGGCCTTATTAGAGTTTTATTAAGCCTATTTAGTATATTTAAAATATTTTATATTTTTTAAGAAATGTCTTTTTTATTTATAAGTTTAATAAACTATACCTAAAATAAAACTAGTATTCTATTAAGGCCTTAAAAAAGCCAAAGTATTACTTAAGGATTTCTTATATAATTTTTAGAACTTATTCTTTCTTTTTTAATAGTCTTATAAATTAGAATTTACTAAATTAGAGTTTTTAGGAATAAAGTTATTTTTATTAAACTTTTTTATCTTTGCTTTTTTTAATTTAGGATAAATAATATATTTTATTTTCTGAACTTTCTTAAGCTATTTGGAAATAGATATTATTTTATTTCCTAAGAAAATAAATATAAGTATTTAATAAGTCTTATAATTAGATAAAGTAGTATTAAAAATCCGGACCCGGTCTTTCTTAGAATATAAGTTCTAATTAACTTTAAAACTAATTATTCGAGTATATAACTTAGTAACTATTTTACTATTCTTCTAATAAAGATCTCGGAGTTCCTTAAAAGTATCTTATTAACGAATTTAAGATATTTAAAGTATATTAGTTAAATAGGTCTTAAATTACTTCTAATAAACTTTATATAATAATAGGCTTTACTTTATTATAGCCTCCTAAATATTATAAGGTTCGTTTCTAAGAGTACTTGTAATAAAGTTAACTTTAGAAAAGTATCTATTATAAGTTTAAGGTTAGGTCCTAAAGACTATTTTTTAGGAAAATATAAATATTTTCTATTTCTTAAAGAACTTTCTATAATATAAGTTAGGTATCCGGATCTTAAAAAGCTTTTCTTAGTCTAAATATATCTTTAGGATATTATATAATAGCTCCTAATAAATAGTATTAAGATTATTCTTAAAGCTTATTATATTAGGAAAGAAAATAGGTTCTAATTCTATTTCAGGAAGTTCTCTAGTAGGAATTACTAAGGAAGATAGAATAAACTTATAAATAGAGTTTCTATAAAATATAGTAAACTATAAGATATTCCTAAAAGTACTCTTATATTACTCTAACTATAAGATATATTAGTTAATTATATTTACTAATTCTTGCTTTTATTAGAATACTTTAACTTTAGTATATAAGCTCTATTTTATAGCTTAGATAATAGTAATTCGGGTATTAATCTCGGTATTTTAATTATTACCGGAATTATTTCTGTTATTATTACTAGCTCTCGGAAGCTCCTAAGAGGCCTTATTAAAAGTATTAGATAAGCCTTTATTATTACTTATATTAGGGTTAATCTAGTTAACTTTCTCTATAGAAATAGCTTTAGTAAGAGATTATATATTTTACAGATTTCGAGATATAATTACTTATTAAACTACTTCCTTTAAGGGTAAAGAAATTAGCTTATAAGGTATTTATTAATAAGTAATAAGATAATAGAATAAATTAGTAAGTTATAAAACTATAGTATTAAATTTAGTATAGAACTAATCTCTATTTCTTTTATAAAGTTCAGGAAAGCCCCTTCTAAATAAGAGGCCCTAATAATATATATATAATTAGTAATTTATAAGCCTAATACTTATAATATAAATAATAATTAGTTATAAAGTTAAAGGGCCTCCGATTTCCCTAATTAATACCCGTAATATCCAAGGTTTATTATATATTCTTAAATTATATATAATTCTATATATATTATAATAATATCCTATAATATTCTTTTTAAAAATAATAGTATTTATAAAATATAATTATAAAATATATAATAAAGAAATATTTACTATTATATAGTTTTTAAATTAATAATATTCGGAATTTTAAGGAATTATTTATTAAATTCAGATCTATATAAATTATTACTTATTAGAATACTTTATAATAATAAAAAAGCTTATAAGTAAATAAGCTAAATAGGCTAAAGCCTTAGCTAAATATTATTTTATTATTTAATATAAATCTAGTAAATAGAATATAAAAACTAATAAGATTATCTAATAAAATAAAATAAAAAATAAATACTATATTAAAGCCTTTTTCTTTTAAGATTAAATTAATCTAAAAATATTTTAGGATTTTAGTATTAAAAATAATTTTCTTTTTCTTTTCTAAAATAATAATAATAATCTTAATAAAATAAATAATTTAGTTAAATAGATTCTATAAAATAATTATAAAGCTCTCTTTTTATAAGCCCTTTATAAGTAGGCTAAACGAGATAATACCGACTTTATTATAGAAAATAGATTATTATTTTATTATAAATAACTTATAGTATTAGAGAAATAATTATATATAAATTTAATTTATAAGATTTATAATTAAGTTTTTATAGTATATTTTAGTAAAAAAAAGATATATAAACTATTATAGTTATAGTATTACTAGAAAAATATATAATATAATATTATTTAATATATTTATAATTACTAATTATATAAATAAATAAATATTCTAAAAAATAAAACTTCTAATTTACTTTATTTTTTACTAATTCCGAACTACTTATAATAATATATTATAATAGATTTCAAATTAATACCTGACTTAAAATCCGGCTATAATATTATATATATTATAATTAACTAATTAAGTAAATAAACTATTTTTATATCTTATTATAAAATAACTATAATAAAGAATATAATAAAAATATATTTCCAAACTATTTATTATTATTATAGTTCTCTAGCTTCTATTATTTCTAATTATAGTTTATAATTTATATTAGTATTCTAAAAAGAGTTTAATAGAATTCTAGATATAAAATTAAAGCTATTAATAATATATTATTTATAAACTAATAAATAAACAGAAATTATAAACTAATATATTAATTAATAATTATATTTATATATTATATATTACTAAAATAACTAGAATAAATATTTACTAATAATTAATTATATTTAATTTACTTCTTATATAGCTCTATTAGTATATTTCTATATAAACTCTTTAATAATAGGCTTTTATAAATCTTTTTTAACTAGTTAATTCTAATAATTATATTTTAAAACAAGCTAAATAAAATAAAGGCTTAATAGATTACTAGATAAATAAAGAATATTATAAAGAAAAATAAAAAAATATAAAATAAGTATAAAAGAAAATAAAGAAATATACTAATAGGAAATAAGATATATATATTAATAAAGAAATAGAAAATATAATATTTTAATTATAAGCTAGATTATTAAATAGTCGGGCTTTATCTAATTCTATATTAAATTAGTAATTTCTATAAGATTAAATTATTTAAAAATATTAAAATTTATAATATATTCTTTCCTAACTATTTATATAAGGCTACTAATAATTTATTACCTAGCTAGAAAAATAAATTACTTTTACTAATTCAAGTAATAATAAACTAAAAATATAAAATATAAAATATCCTAATATTAAAGGCAAAGTAGAGAAAGCTCTTATATAGGATTAGTTAGATTAAATATAATAAAGACCTTAACTAGTATCTGGTTTCTAATCTAAAATACTTTTTCTATAAGCTATAAGACTATTACTTGGCTAATTAATAATAGCCAGGCCTACTAAAAAAGCTAGTTAATTAGATATAAGCCTAAAAAAACGAGACAGAGAATTATAATAATTTAAATAATAATTCTATAATATTTATTTAAAAATAAGCTTTTTTAAAAAGAGAAAATAATATTATAATTCTATACTTTATCTAATCTAATATCTAGTATTTAATATCTGGTATTTAGTATCTAAGTCTAATATTAGATATCTAATATTCGAAGTTATATAATAATTATATATAATAAAGCTAAAGAAAGCTATATTCTAGGAAATTTAGAATACTAAATCCTATTAGGCCGGGCTATAAATAAAGAACTATAAATACTTAAAAGATCTTAATTCGAGACTTCTTTTTTATTTTAATTTAGTTTTCTTAATAAATAATTCTTTTATAAATGCCTTATTTATAAGCTTTTTTTATAAATTTATAATAGAAACTTTCTAAAGCTAAATATAATTATAGTATCTATAATAGAAAATTATTTATAATTATTAAAGTCTTTAAATATTAGTACTATTATTTTAAAAGATTTAGATTTATAATTAAGGTTATTATAAACTATAATAATTTCTAATATTTTATAGAAATAAAGTATATTAAATAATATATTTTATAATATATAATTTTAATATTATTTATTATAGAAATACTTTAAATCTAGTAAATAGACCTAGTAAAAGGCCTAATTATAAAAAAGATTCTTATTAGATATACTAGAATCTTAAGTATATTATAAAGTTTAATAAATTCTATTTAGTAAGAAGTTACTATTTAAATAAGGCTAAGCGAGTTCCTTATAATTACTTAGTAATTCTATTAATATAACTTGGCTTTTAATTTTTTAAAATAAGCTAAAAGAAACTTTTATAGTTATAATTTAGAAGTTCTTATAAATATCTAAAGAGTTCTTTTTTTAGAATAAGTATTATTTAATATTTACTATATTTATAATAGCTAAAAATAAATATTTATTATAAAATAAATAAATAAATAATTTTATAGATTTCTTAATTATAGAACTAGTTAAGAAATAAAATATAGAAAAATGCTTTAAAAGTTTTATTATTATAGTTAAGGTAATAGAAATATCTATAATTATATTATTTAATAAAATTAAAAACTTTTTAATTTCTCGAGTTTTTAAATTAGATAATTATAAATATCTAATTTCTTATATATAGATATATATAGCTACTAAAAGAGCTATAATACTAGTTTTTTTATTTGAATTTCTTTTAGATATTATTTAAATAGCTTAAAGAAATAATTCTTAATATTAAAATATTTTAAAATAAAGATTTAATAAAAGAAATACTAAAGAAAAAGAAATTTAGAAAAATAATTCGAGTCTATTTAGGTATTATTTAAAAATTATTATATTTAATAATTCTGCCTTATATTAAAAAGTTATAAAGCTTTATTATAATAATCTAATAGCTAGATATTATAAAATAAAGAAAACTTTTAAGCTTTTTAGAAAATTCTAGTATTAAAAAAATATAAAAGAAAATATTTATAAATATTATTAAAAATATAATATTTACTAGAAAATTAAGGCTAAGAGGCATTTACTATATAGTTTACTTAGTAGTTTATTATAGTCTAAAAGATCCTAAAATAAGATTTTTATAGATTTTATTATAGGTTTATTATTATATAAGAATCTAGTAAAAGATTCCGATTTTAATATAATTTTTATAATTATTAGCTAATATTCTAAAATAATAAAATATATTATATATTATAAAACTATTAATTTTCCGGAATTTACTAAAATTATATAAAAATATATATTTTTAATTTTTAGTTCTTTTAATAAAATTATTTCTAATTAAGAAATAATATTTATTAGCTAGTTCTAGTTTATTTTTTATTTCTATTTAATATATAAATAGTATTTAAATATAGCTTATTATTCTTAAATAAATAATTAAATAAATAAATAAATAAATAAATAAAACTAGGTCCTAAAATATTATCTGAAATATTATTATAATATCTAAAAAAAATAACTAGTTTAAAAAGTTATTTTTTACGGAATTTATATATAATAATTTAAAATATTAGGTTTTATAAAATATATTTTTCTATATATATTATAGATATTATTTTTAATTTCTATAAAATTCTAAAAATAAAATTATAAAAGAAATACTAGCTATATATAAAAGGCTAAAAACTCTTAAAATAAAATAGAAAAAGCTTAAGAATTTATAATATTATATATAAAATAACCGGAAAATCTATTATAATAAATACTAATTAGCTAAATATTATTTTAAAAAAGCCTAGATAATATTATTAATAAAGAATATTAAATTTAAAATAAGAAAGCTTAAGCTAAAATTTATAAATTTATTTAGAATTCTTAAATATATTAGTAATTTAATATATAAATTAGAACTATTAAATATATATAATTATTTATATTTAACTTTTTATATTTCTTTTTTAAAAAAGTATATAATAAAAAAGAATTAGAAATTATATTTATATTTCTTTAGAAAACTTCCGGAATTAATAAATAATAATAAAAAATAAGAATAAAAAATAGAAACTATTATTAATTATTAATAAAATAATAGAAGTAAGAAGTAATAATATTTAATTAAATAAAAAGCCTAGTCTAAAAATTATAATATTTAGTTATTTGCTTTTTCTAATCTTAAAAATTTTAAGGAACTTCTAAAATTATATAACTAAAACTATAGTTTGAAATCTGAAATTACTTTTTAATAATTTTTTAAGATTAAAAAAAATTCTAAATTACTAAGAAAAAAACTATTTAAAAGAAAAAGAAAAATTTAAATAGCTAAAAAAAAAACCCGAAATAATAATAGAAATATTTTTTCTCTAGGTTTTTTTACTTATAAAGGTTTTCTAGGTTTTTATTAAAGCTTATAAGAATTATATTTAAATTATTAGAAAAAGGTTTAGAATTAAGAAAGATTTATTATAAGTAAACTAGTTATAAATATTTTAAATAAATAATTTCTAATTTCTAATTCCTAAAATAAGAATACTAAATACTAGCTTTATTTAGGATTTAGTAAAGAATTAGCTAATACTTTCTAAAATCCGCTTATTTTTTAATAGAATATAATTATATTATAATAATATTAATATTAAGAATATTAAAAGAAATAAATAAGGAACTTATAATAATTATATATATTTTATAAAAAACTCGAATTTCTAAAATTAAGTCCTAAATAATTATAAATATTATATTATTAGTATTTAAAATACTAATAATAAATTATTTAGAAATTTTAGTAATAATCTTAATAATAAGATTAATATTTTAAAAATAAACTTTATAGTATTTTTTAAAGAAATTAGTAAATATCTAAATATATTAGAAAAAACTTATTTTTAGAATACTAATTTAAATAATATTATTATTTGCCTTATTAAAATAGAAAAAAGAATTCTAAAGCTTATTAGTTTCTTTTTAGTTTTTAAAAACCTAATTAATAGTATTATTTTTATTAATATAATATTATTTAGGATATATTTTAAGAAATTTCTTAAAAGTTATAATAGTATTTTTCTAGAACTAGTAAACTTCTAATAAGTAATAAGGAATCTAAAATTATATTAGCTTTAATAAATATTAAAGCTAAAGAACTTACTAATATATAAGATTTAGAACTTTTATTATAATAATTATAATTCTTTTTACTAGATACTATAGTATATAAAGTAAAGAAATTAGTAAATAAATACTTGAAATATTTCAAATATTTACTAGTAATAAGAAAAGAAGCTATAAGATTATTTTTATATTTATTATTATATAAATAAATAATAAAGCTAGAAGAAAATATTATGAAATTAATTAAAAATAATTAGAAAAGACTTAGAAAAAAATAAAAGAAAAGACTAGAAAATAATAATAGAAAAAGTTATTATATATATATAATTATTAAAAAAAAGTATATAGTAATATAAAGAGATTCTTTTATAGAAATAAAGAATTATCTGAATTAATTATTAGTTTTTATATTAGTTCTAATTAGAAATTAGTATAACTAATTAATATATATTCCTAAAAGTCTATAAATAATCTTTAGGACCTTAAAAATATTTTATTAAATTCTTTTTATATAGTTATTTCGATTATTTTAATATAAAATCTAATAAATAATATTAATTTTATAAAATAATACCTTAATATTTTGAATTAAGCTAATTAGAATACTCAAATTCTAAATAAAATCGCAATTACTAACTAGTTCCTATATCTGAAATATAATTACTTTTCTTTTTTACTTATTTAGTCCTAATCTAATTAGACGATTTTTATATCTATTATCTAGATTATATTAGTAAAACTATTTCTTAAAATACTAGAAGTTTATTTTAATTAAATAAATAAATAAATAATTATTTTACTAGAATAGGTTAATAGATCTTAGAAATAAGATTCTAAAAAAGAAATATAATTATAATATATATAGGATTATATATAACTTAAGAATATATAATAAATCTCGGATATTATAGATATTAATTAGAGAAATTAATAGCCCTTTAATATTATAACTAATTACTATTTATATTATATATATTAGGCTTATAAATTACTAATTATATATATATTATCGGAGTTTTCTATTTAGAAAAGGCTTTCCTAAATCTTATAAAAGAAATAGAAATTAGTTTTATATTAAATTTAATACTATAGTTTTATAATTTACTAATTTATTTTATTATCTTATTACTTACTAATAAATATCTTATAAAAAGAAAGATTAATTATAATATAATTAAATACTAATAAATATATATAATAATATAATAATAGAAATAAAATAATAAAATAAGATATAAAGATTAATAATTCTAATATCTTAAGAATCTAAAGCTAAAAGAAAAGAAATAAGATATAATAGTAAATAAGTAGATATAGCTAAGATTACTAAAATATTAAGCTTTAAAACCCGAGCTTAATTTAAATTATAGCTTGGAACCTAAGCTAAAACTAATTTCTTTAACTAAAACTAACTATATAATATTAGCTATTATAAATAACTAGCTCTTTTTTTCTTTTATTACTAGTTATATTTATTATTTAATTTATAAAAATTAATATATATTAAGTTATAAATATATAATAATATATTAAGCTAATATAAAAGAATATAACTAAAATTAATATATTAATAATAAGAATTATAATAAAGTTATTAAAATATTAAAATATATTTAATTTTAAAAAGTTATAAGAATTAAAAAATTAAGTAAATTTTTAATTTATAACTTATATATTATATTTTCTTTTCTTATATTTTTATTATTATTTAAAATATTTATTTTCTTTATAAATATAAAATAAAATAAAGATATAAAATATATAATAATAAAGTATTATAAATAATTAAACTAAAGTAAAATAATAAAATATATAATAAAATATAACTAATTATTATATATATATATATAATTATTTAATTATATTCTAGCTATTTAAATATAACTAGATATATTAATTTTATAATAAATAATATAAAACTAGCTTAATTTAATATATTATACTAATTTTAAGAATTATCTTTTATAAGAAATTAATTAATACTTATTTTTAAAAGTTTATATGCCTTTTTATATATATTTTAGTATTTTACTAAATATATATAAGTACTAGCTCTAATTAGAAAATATAATCTTATATAAGTATTACTTTAATTAAGTTATTAAATTTAATCTTGTATTTATTTATATTTTAAATAAATATATATATTATAAAGGAAATTATATTAAAATTTTATATTATACTTTCTATTATATAATACTAGTTACGTAGTGCCATTACACGTGACTTAGTATATAGCTAGTATTTCTTTAGTTTAATAAATAGCTTTTATATAATATATATAGAGTTTACTTCTTTATAAAGCTATTTTAAACTTGGCTTTATTAAAATAACAAAATATTCTCTGGCTTTTTAGAAGCTCTTATAAGTAAGAACTATTTATTATTAGTAAGTATATATGTTCTTAATAGCTCTTTAATATATTAATAAATTTTAAGGATTGAAATTGTGGTCGAATCTATTTGCTATGAAGGCAATACCATTTCTACTTCTTGCTCTGAGAGCATCTCTCGCTTCTGCATGCAATCACTATCAGTTTTGTCATTGTCTAGATAGCAAAGGAACGCCAGACAATAGCGCTACGACCATTATTTGTGAGGGGGAGAGGCACGGCGCATCACTACAACTCGACAAATATGAATATGGTGAAAGCACCGATTATAAAGAGTGTTCTAATGGTTGTTTCAACAACTGCAGTTGGAGGCGCGATTGCCAGAGTGTAGGGGCAACAGGAAGCGATTCCAGTTGCCGCGGGAAATGTCCTTTCTAAATTATATGGTACCTAGACGATGAGCATTTGGCAGCAAGTCACACTGAATCACATGCTATTTCACAAATTCCCAGGAAGTAATGGGTGTTGCGTTTTGAGGTCCAGTAGTAACCCTGCTGCAGCCAGCGCTGCTCACCTCACCGCCCATAAAAATGCTGTATACTGTGTAATCGGACATGACCGCAGCTCTGGAGATAGGATAAATCATAAATCATACAGGACTCAGACTGTGTGCGGATCGATTCCTGTGTGCCAATTGTCGGGATGCTCAGATGCTGCCAGTAAAACCTCATACAAAAGCTTTTCGCTAAAATGCCTCATGCGTGAAATCAGTGTGGATCGGCTTGCCTGCAAGTTTCGCGAAACATGCTTCTTCCCCAGCCCAGCCCAGCCCACCTCCGCCTCAGGGCGCTCGCCGCTCAGCCTTGCAGCTGCAGAACAAAGCTCTGGTGGCTGGAGATTGGACACCCTGGAAAGAACGAGTGGGCTATGGGTTGCAACTCGGGATCCGCGATTGCGTCGTGTTACCTTGCGGCCCTTGTCCTTTGTCCCAGATATTGAACACCATCTCCGAAGCGTCAACAGATCGTTTGCGCCCCACTTGGGAGCGCATCCAGAGATTCCAGACGGACTCGTCTCATCTCGTCTCGTCTCGTCTCGTCCCGTCTCTCGTCCAAGGTGATCGCGATCGTTGCGCCTTATCCGTACGGAACAGCCATCGCAGCGACAGTGCGCAGCCGGAACACTACAAGTACGGGAGACGCTGCGCGGCCGTTGCGAGGAGCGAGGAGTCAGGAGCGAGGAACTAACCCCGAGACAGCCTGGGTTCTAAACTTCTATCGACTTCTCTTATCGCGCTCAGCGTCATCATTGCTTCCACTGTTGACCCGTCCAAATTTCGGTTCCGCCCCACGACCTCGACCTCGACCACGACCATCTGTGAACTCCATAACCTCACCCAAGTCACCTACCTGCATTTCGAGGTGCGACGTCGCCTCTCCTTCTGACCCCTTCGTTCCATGAAACCCTCCTTCGTTGCCATTGACCTCCCCGCGCCAACCACTGGCTCACTCTCGTGAAGTGAGTTGGAGATAAACCAACACCCAGCAGCTATCGATAGCGGAACGGAGCCCACCACCGCACCACCGCACCACCGCACCAGCCACACTCCTCACCAACCACTTTGATCTGCGGACTGCTGCTCATCAAGATGGCAAGACAGCCAAACCTCTTCGCATTCCCCTCTGTGGATGCGCTTGCCACCACCCTCAGAGCCTACATCATCAGCTGCCAAACAGCCGGCCTCCACCGTCATGACTCCTTCAAGGTAGCAGTGTCCGGCGGCTCGCTGCCGAAGACGCTCGCGCACGCTCTCCTCGTGCCCCCTAGCTCCGCAGAAGACACCGTCAAGTTCGACAAGTGGGAGATATTCTTCGCCGACGAGCGAGCCGTGCCTCTCGACCACGAAGACTCGAATTACGGCCTCCTCAAGACGGAGCTCTTGGACAAGATCCCGGAGGAGATGGGCAAGCCGCTCGTTCACCCTATCGATGTTGCACACTTGGATGATACTCAAGAGCTCGCGGATCAATATGAGCAGCTTCTAGTTAAGAGCTTTGCGCAGAGGGACAGTGTCAAGCTGCCTATCTTCGATTTACTGCTCTTGGGATGTGGACCTGATGGACATACCTGCAGTTTGTTCCCTGGACATGAGCTGCTGAGAGAGACAGCTGCTTGGGTTGCGCCGATTGAGGACTCGCCGAAGCCGCCCCCAAAGAGAATTACGCTCACGCTCCCGGTTGTTACACACGGAGTCAAGATCGCATTTGTAGCTACAGGCAGTGGAAAGAAGGAGATTTTGAAGAAGATCTTTGAGGAAGGCGCTGGTTTACCCTGTGCTTTGGTCAATGAGGGTGCTGGCGAGAGATGCAGCTGGTTCACTGATACCGCTGCTGTGGAAGAAGTGAGCTTTCCTCGGAGAGGCAGCCTTTGATTTCTAGATTAGACTATTTGGGAGGATGTTCATTGACGTTTTGAGGCTATTTTCATCGGAGTTTGCTGCGAGACGGTGTTTAAAAAGGATGCGGTCATTTCAGCGCCATTGCGGGCGGGAATTTGTCGGACAGAAGTCCCAAGATTCATCAGGACAGGACTCGCATATCAGAGATATCTCTTTGAATTTCGGTTTCAGGTCTTTTCCTACATGTGAAGAAATAAACTCCTGAGAATCCTGTGGTTTGAGATCCCCGATTTCTTTGATAATATTCCATTTCTCAAATGCTGCTGCTAGCGTCGGCTTAATGGGAATGGCAGGAGACTAACGAGGAATGATGTTGGACTTGGCATAGTAGAATAATAGGAGGCTTGAAACTCATATTTAAGCCGAAGGGTGCCCTGAAACTAGCGAGTTTGGTTCAAACCATCCAGATCCGTATCTACAAGTTTATCCATCATCATGAATCATCCCAGAGGTCAGGTTTCCCTTTCCGTCCCTTATGTGCAAAATAGCACCCATCAGACACGAGTAACGCCATCCCAATACCATCCCTTCTATTGCCCTGGAGCCAGCTCTTTTTCTAATTTCCCAATTCGTCCCAGACAAACTCTTAAATCCTTCCCTGGTATCGAAGATAGCATCTGCATACAAGACCCACAAGCACTTAGACAACACCACGTGCACTTCCACCTCATCTCCGCATCCTTTTTCTGGCAGATCATGCACGCTATCGGGCACAACGTATTCCTCGAGCTCTTCATAAACTTGTGTGACTGGTAGCAGTCGAAATGTAGAGTACTCAGTGGCAGCCCCGGCATGACAGTCCCTTTCCCAGCACACGCCGGTAATGTAGGGAAATTTATGCCAAGCCCCGCTGGGGGAGATAGGGGAGAAGGTGGAGAGAGTGGTGAAGCTTTGTCTGGTGATGGCTGTGGAGTGAGGATTTTCGCTGCGAAAGCTTTCTTCGGTTGCGGTGATCTCATGACAGGAGGTTCGGAGGTGATTGTGAGGGTCTCACTGGGTTCTCGAGAGTGTGTAGAGAGAAGGTTCGGTCGGTTCGTAGATTCCAGGAGGACGGACGCGACATTTGGTCTTGCGTCTGATTTCAGAGGGACTTCGGGGGCTTGTTCTCCGGGAGGAGTGACTGGCGATACTGGAGACACGACCTGCGGTGTCAAAGGCTGTGTATTGTCCGTCTTTAGATATTCTGGAGTCGGCAGCCGCTTGAAGGAAGTGTATGGATTCGGGGCTTCATCGCTGCTGGTCTCTTCGGATGACCCTCCCAGATTCTTGTTCTTCAGCTTTGCCAGCTTGTTTCCCATCAAGTCTGGTTGCGGCGGTGCAGGACGAGCAGGAATTGGCTTTCGACCGGCAAGGCTTCGTGGTATTTGAGCTCGTGCTGGTTGCTCCTGCCTTCTTGGTGGGCTCGCGGTAGATCCGTTGCTCCTGTCCAACTTTAACTCCGGAAAACTGAGGCTCTTTTCACTCCTCACAGATCGACGTTTCCAAATTTCGGGTCGTGATGGCGAGGAGCGTAGGCTTGATATAGGACTAGACAGAATGGTGGGGCTCGATGGCATGGTGTGACTTCTTTGATTGCCTTTTGAAGGTAAAGGTGGTGTTGAGTCAACACCAGTCAGTGAATCGAGTGTGTTGTGACTACTGCCATTTGACAAACTCCTCGACAGCCCTGGACTGTCAGAGTAGACTGAAGAGACACTCGCTATCGAAGGAGCTTTCGCATGGCTGGATTGGGATCCAACGGGCCGACGAGGTATCGATATGGGCTTCTTGGCCTCCCCCTCTGGCAGTGGAGGAAGAGCTGACTGTAACAATGATGGACCCGTCTTCTTTTCCATGCTCAGTGATTTCTCTTCAGGGCGTTGTGGCAACATCTTCGAGAATCTTGACCGGCCTCTGCCAGGCGTACTTTGGAAAATCGACGATGTCTCCATGGTGGACCGGCGGAAGGACTCTTAAGAGATACTTTGCGGTCCCTGCAGAGTGCTTTGGAATTCTCTATGGACTCGGTGGTCGCCAGGGCCAGAGCAATTGCAGACCATTTTAGAGGTTTAAAAGAAAATGTGAGTTGGGGTCCCACGTCTTACTGAAACAGCTGAGGCTTTGGGCCAGCCCGCACATCAAATCACAGCCTTCCGACACCTGGCACCCTGTCGAAAGATATTCATGCATCTGAAGTCTGCGAGCTAATTTGTTCGCTCTGCTCTTGCTAACCCGGCACCAGTTACGCACAGAGTGGTTTTGCAGGCACGTAAGAAAACAAAATTACAAAAGGGGAAAGTAATACACGCCGTGAACCAACAATCGCAAGGCCTGCCTGAACGCGACGTGGACTCGCCGGCAGTCGTACCAGAGCAGCCAAGCGCCGTATGAGCTCGTAAAAGATGGAGATGCGATCGATGTCCAAGACTCCAAGTCAGGAGGTATGAGCAGTGACGAAACTGACGGTTGCTTGATGCATCTCCATCGTCCAAACGTGTGGATCTTCACAGGGGCCACGTTTTTGGGAGGCGCGGAAGGATTCCTTCTGTGGCAGGGTGAATCATGCATCCCAAAAATAAGTTGTAGAATGCTGGTGTATATCATATCAATCGATTTATGCCATAGAAAAGGGTCTTTTCTGGGTGAAAATATCGGGTGTCGTTTGGCTGGCTTCGCAACTCAACACTTACCCCCTGAACACGTGGAGACCTGGAGACGCGGAATCGGCAGAAAGGGCCTGTGCTCAACTGACCTCGATTGTCAACAAAACAACTTCACTACTTAACATGTCAGCTCTTCCGTCGAGGACGCGATCTCTTCGCAAACCGGCAGAGGTCGGGAGCAGATACGAACGGACTGCCCTTGAACTTAATGAAAGCAATAAAGTCTCGCGGGCAGAGAGGACAGGCCAATCGCCAAGTCGACTGCCCAAACCTCCAACGCGAAGCACCACCATCTCGCGACCCCCAAGTTCTACTGGCAGTGTGATCAGCAATGCCTCGATGCGCCCTCCTCCTCCTCCTCGAGCAAACATAAGCAAGCCTACGACCGGTGGTTTACAAAGGTCGACTTCAGGTCGCCGTCCAAATCCCGTTCCTCCAACAGATTCAGAACCAGTGAAGAAAGATCGGTCAAGACCTCCGCTCACACAGTCTCGCCATCTCCGCAATGTGTCTGCCAGTACCCTTTCAGCTAGTACGAAAGGCCCCGGACATTCACGTACAAAGTCTTCCTCCACACTCTTGACCTCCTCCACTGCTCTCCGACCTCCAACAAGAAATGGCGCGGACGAAGCCCAACCATCAGAGCCACAATTGAGAAGACCTACTTTCTCTACTCTCCAACAACATTTCTCCCCCGCAAAAAGTCTCGCCCCGAAGCCTCATCCGGCTGCGTTCCTCGTACCTCCGTCTCCGAGCAAGTTACCCTCAAATATCGCAATCTCTGCAGAGACAGCAAAACTACAGAACGAGCTTTTGCAATTGCACTTACTACATAAGGATGCCGCCCAGATAGATAGAGAGTGGAGAGCCAGTGCAAAGAGGAAACTGGGAGCGAGATTCCAATCAGTGGTTGACAGGAATGAACTCTTAGTGCAATTAGAAATCGAGGAAACAGGCAAAATCAATGCAGCAGCGCTGAAGAGATGGAAAGACCTTGGGACGCCGGGGTGGGGCCTCGAGGAGAAGATACAGGTACTCGACGAGGTGACCAGTGGTGTGTGGATTTTAGGGGATTCCAGCGGGAAATATGGGAGAGTCGTGAGGAGATTTGAGAGGTGGCTTACTGGGTGTCGGGAGATATTGGAGGCAAGGGCCCACAATGAAGGGTTGGAAGATGACGAGGTGGTGTTCCTGGAGGGACTTGATGCTGGGTGGAAGGATGACTGTCTGGTTTTGGCTCGGAAATTGGAGTCATGGAGGGATCATCTCAAAAACCTGGGCACGCTTGACTCCGGCTCAAGCTTGGCGGTTGTGGTCGATGGGTGTCGGAGTTTGGTGAGCGGAATGCTGACGGAGTTGAATGTTATGGCTCAGATTGAGAGAGATGCTATGAGCATGGAAGCGGAATGGATCAAGAGTATGAATGATGATGTACTTGATAATAAGGATACCCCGGTGGCAGGCGCAATATGGAGATCTCTGTAGTTAATTCAAATGTGAGGGAGACTCTTACGAATCTGCACCGAACCTTCTTGAGATTCCGAGTTATATTTTGACATTTGCAGTACGCAGGTCCCTGGTCACCTCGTTCCGAGGATAGTTTCTCCTTAGAAGCAGGTTTCCTTATCCATTCATCACGCTACAAGTGTAGCAACACATTCTGTTCTTGACAAGCGTTCGATTGCAAATCCTTGCCTAGCCCAAAGGTGTTTTTTACTTCATCAATTTCTCAAATCATATTGTAACAACTAAACGCTCACAAGCAAACTCTTAGGAAAGAGAGCAAGGTTGTTCAACAACTAACATTCCTCCATTCGCATCCCTGATTACCCCTCAGAGATCAAACTTCTGTCCCACCAATTTCTCACTCAAGGCCCACAATTTGTCAATATTCTCCTTCTTCTCAGCATGAGCCTTCCCAATCGGACGAACAGCACAATCCTGGAGGAATCCCCCGCCTGATTCTGGCATCATTAGCATCTTCCCGAACGATTTTGGAGGGATAATCATCGTGCCTTCAATGGAAGGGCCAAGAGCTGCAACCAAAGAAGTGGAGCATCCCTCTTGAACAGTCTTCGGGGTTTCCATTGCAACCGGAACCTGCTCGTCACCTTTGTTGTTTCTATTTGCCCACTCAAAAGCGCTGTTCCACATTTCTGGGGTAACATGAGTGGACAAATTTGATTCGAGAATCACTGTGGTTCCGAGTCAGCATTGTGCAATGATAGATCTTCAGCTTGCAGAGACGCCCTACCTCCAGGATGAACAGGGTACGATTGAATCCCCTTGTTCTTCAACTTTTCAGCCAAGACAGCAGATAACAGCACATTTACCGTCTTTGACTGAGCATAAGCACCCCATGTGTGGTAGTCTTTTCCATTCTGTTTCCCATCGGTCGAAGTACGTGGGTGCGTGTTTAGTCTTGGCATACCTGGAAGTTCCAATCCTCGTACCTCACAACATCGTGTTCAAACCCTATGCTCGGGACGTTGATAACTCTCGCACTCTTTCCAGCCCCAAGAATCTCCCCGATGATCAATTTAATGAAGAGAAAGTGGCCGATATGGTTCAAACCAAATTGCATTTCAATGCCATCTTTGGTCGTCTCGAAGGTCGGAATGGCCATCACACCAGCACAGTTGATCAAATAATCGATCTTTTCAACACTGGTATTGATCCCTGAAGCAGCTTCGCGGATTGAAGCTTGGTCTGCGAGGTCAAGCTGGAGGAACGTGACTTTGATGTTGGGGTTCAAGGCTTTGATTTGCTCGATCACGGGACGGATTTTGGATTCATTGCGCCGAGCGAGGATGACTTGAGCGGAATTTCCGTTGGCAAGGGAGAGTGTTGTCTCTGCTCCGATGGACTTCACGCTAGGTCCAGTTGTGAGGACTGCTCATATGGTTTGGAAAGCTCAAAACGAGGAGAGGAAAGGAGGCTACATGTCGTGCCGGTGACACGATCTGCCAAGGCTTCGACGACCTCCCTGCCTGTTGTGCTTCGGCTGAAGGATGGCACATTGGGAGATGAGATGGATGGATATAGAAGTAGAGCTTCTGTTTGACTTGAGAAGTATGACTTGGGGTTTTGTTTATCCGATGTTCACTTATGTGTTCGGGTAAGGGCTTTGCTTGAGAGAAGAAGACTGAGTGTAAGGAGAGAACTATAATCGGCAGGCAGGGTCCCGGTGTCGCTCATCAACTCCCAAACATTGGTAAAAGGGGTTGTAGCTACACTAGAGCAAACGTGTGGCCAGTTCGCGTATGCACAGTCAAATTCTCTAAAGCCTCCGTCATGGCAAGGCTTCCGGGGAAGAATCTTGCTTCACTTACAACGGGCAACATAGGGAGGCTGCCACAAAATCACCAAGACCTGTAAAGGCACATGCAGTGCTAGCGCTAGAACGATTAGCAATATATTTCTTTGGGGAAGGAGGGAGCCGGGTGCAAACCGGAAGGTCGAGACATCCTCCTGGCCAGTGATAATAGGAAGTCCAAGGTACGGACAAAGAGATAGGTTCTTCATCTGTGACCCTTTGGACATATGGCAGGTGACCAGTAATAAGTTGTAGTGAAGATGATTGTCGCTGCACCCTCGGGGTAACAGTTGAGAGCCGGTGTCTCATGTGACCCGAAATGGCCAACAAAGAGCGACTAGCTGGTGCTAAAGGGAGGGCCTGCAGAGGTAGCCACACGGAGACAGCTTGCAGGCGGAGTATAGATGGTGGTCAAAAGACCTACGAGTAGGTTCTGTGCCATCGCTGTGAAGTTGCAGACAGAGCCTTGGAGATTCAACGAACTTAAACATTTCCGCTTTTGCACCACTTTCCATCGCAGAATTCGAGTATTGCATTGTATGTCCACGTCATATCAGGTCATGTGATTCGATCCCTCCCAGGCCTGGATTGGCGAATCAGCACAATTTCTCGCCCAATCATGGACAGGCAACATGCAACGCGATTGAGCCAAGTGAAAGTGATCTCGATGCTCTTCTACTGATCACTAATCGGAAATGAAACGGCAAGGGTACTGAGGCCATTAGCGGGCTAGCGGACAAATCCGAGAAGCGAAAAGTGATTTTCTGATTTTCTGATTTTCTGATTTTCGCGCCCACCCCCCCC